>NC_142518.1:100495000-101695000 GCF_057876585.1 Rhinolophus sinicus
ATAAGGAAGTGTGAAGCCTCAGTTTTCTTCTTTCTCAAGATTACTTTGGCTATTCAAGGACTTCTGTGGTTCCATACAAACTTAGGATTGTTTTTCCTATATCTGTGAAAAATGCCATTGGACTTTTAATAAGGATCCCATTGAATCTATACGTGGCTTTGGGTAATATGGACATTTTAATAATACTAAGTCTTCTGATCCATGAACATGATCTTTCTATTTATTGGTGACTTTTTCAGTTTCTTTCAACAATGTCTTATACTTTCCAGTAAACAGATCTTTCACTTCTTTGGTTAACTTTATTCTTAAGCGTTTCATTCGTTTTGATGCTATTGTAAATGGGATTGTTTTATTTCTTTTTCAGATAGTTCATTTTTCATGTATAGAAATGCAACTGATTTTTATATGTTCATTTTGTATCCTGAACATTTACTGAATTTGCTTCTTAATTCTAACAGCTTTTTGGTGGAGTCTCTAGAATTTTCTGTATACAAGATCATGTCTTCTGCAAATGGAGACAATCTTACATCTTCCTCCTGATTTGGATGCTGTTAATGTCATTTTCTTGCCTAATTGTTCTGGCTACGTAGGACTTCCAGTAGTGTTGAATAGAAGTGGTGAGAGTGGACGTACTTACTTGTCTTGTTCCTGATCTTAGAGGAACTACCTTTAACCTTTCACCTTTGAGTGTCTCACTTGTGGGTTTGTCATGTGACCTTCATTATGTTGAGGTATATTCCTTATATACACAATTTATTGAGTTTTTGTCATGAAAGGATAATGAATTTTATCAAATACTTTTCCTACATCTATTGAGATGTTCGTTATGACTTTTCTTTCATTCTATTAACACTGAGAATCACATTTATAGAATTGTGTATGTTGAGCTATCCACGTATCCCAGGGATAAATCTCACTTGATCATTTTATATGATTCTTTTAATGGACTATTGAATTTACTTTGCTAGTGTTTTGTTGAGAATTTTTACATCTATATTTATCAGGAGTACTTATTGTTTCTTGTGGTATCTTTATCTGGCTTTGGTGTATCAAGGTAATGTTGACCTCATAAAATGAATTTGGGAGTGTTCCCTTCTCTTCATTTTTTGGAAGAGTTTGAGAAGATCTGGCATTAAATATTTTTTAATGTATCATAAAATTCACCTGTGAAGTCATGTGGTCCCGAGCTTTTCTTTGTTGGGAGGTTTTTAATTACTGATTTACTCTCTTTACTTCTTACTGGTTTAGTCAGATTTTCTATTTCTTCATGATTCAGAAATGGTCGAGTATACGTTTCTAGGAATTTATCCATTTCTTCTAGGTTGTCCAACTTATTGGCATATAATAACTCATAGTATTCTTAGATGACGCTTTGTATTTCTGTGGTGTAAGTTTTGATATTTCCTCTTTCATTTATAAGTTTATTTTTTTGAGTCCTCATTCTTTTTCCTTATTAAGGATAGCTAAAAGCTTATCAATGTGTTTACCATTTTAGAAAATCAACTCTTCGTATCATTGATCTTTTCTACTCTTTTTCTATTATCCATAACATTTATTTGTGCTTTGATCTTTATTATCTCCTTCTTTCTACACATTTCAGTCTTAGTTTATTCTTGTTTTTCTGGATCCTTGAGCTGTAAAGTTAACACATCTGTGTTCTAAATATAGGTATTTATTGCTATACACTTCTCTCTTAGCACTGCTGTGAATGTATCCCATAAGTTTTGGTATGCTGTTTTTCCATTTTTGTTTTATTCAAGATATTATTGTTTTTCATTTCATTCTTGGTCCTATTGGTAATTCAGGAGTGTGTTGTTCCTTTTCCACATATCTGAAATTTTCAGTTTTCTGCCTGTCATTGATTTCTAGTTTCATACCGTTTTGTTCGCAAACGATACTCAGTATGATTTCAATAATTTTAAATTTGCAGATACTATGTGACATAACATGTGACCTATCCTGGAGAATTTTCCTTCTATATTTGAGAAGAGGGTGTATTCTGCTGTAGATGGATGATATGTTCTGCCTGCCTGTGGCTGCATGGTCTTCCCATGGGAATGCACACAGCAGGGTAAGCCAATGTTGACAGTCAGGCTGGGGACATCCATGTGCACTGTGGCAGGGACTCGACGCAGGGGAGCCCAGGGATGCAGGCCACTGACAGTAGACATGGCCAGATCCAGGTTCACTAACAGCTATGGGGCCTTTGCCATCAGTGTGCACTTCTGGAGTTACTAATATTAAGACCTTGCCACAGGTGTGCATAAGGCATTGAAGGGTGTGTATGGGGGCCAGGTTGGCAGAGTGCAAGTAAACAGCTGGAGAGTCTAGACCTGGGAGTGCACACAGCTGTGTGGTTCAGCTGTGGGGGTCTAGATTTGAGTCTTTGACTTCTGCAGCTGAAGAGTCCTGGGCCGGTTGCTGGTACAGGTGTGGGTCCAGGTCCGGGACTTGGGTAAGAGCAGGGGGAAGGGAAGAGGAAGAGACTCAGGTGGCTGGTGTCCATGAATGCAAATACCTATAGCCCAAAAACCCAGTGAAATCCCCGGGGGGGCGGGGGGGGGGCGGGGTTGCGATGGCATTGCTGGCTATTGATTTCTTTAGTGGCAAAAGCTGCTGGGGTCATCTGCGAAGCAGGTCAATGGGGGCACCCTTAATTCTGTTTTAGGGAACCAACCCAAACTCAATCTCTAAACCGACAAAGGAGGCAACAAAAGAGAAATCTGTGAACATTTCCGTTTTAAATATAGATGCTGAAGTGTTGAGTAAATCATTACCAAATACAATCCATTTAAATATAATCTTTAAAAAAAGTAAAATTATGGCTACATACAGTGTGTTGGATTACAGTATTGGCCCCAAATTTTCATACCTCCTTGTGTCAGGAGTTTTTTATGTGATTTAGAGTCCGTCTTATAAACATGGCATGCATCTTACTGTCTCCTAACTTTGGTATCTGCCAAATGTCTCATTTGGCTGAATAAAAAGAGGGAGATGGTTGCCACTTCCCAGCAGAGGCCTTATATATTTCCACCGTTGCTCTTGTGCTTCTCCAGTCACCTTGAGACAAGCCTGACTAACCTACTTGTCTCAGAAGAACAACAAGAGTTCCCTGGGGCAGAGCCACTCTAGCTACCACCTGAAGTAAATCAGCTTCAATAGACCAACAGACCTACAGTGACAGGCAGAGCTACTCAGCAGAGCAGAGACGAGATTGACCAGACCCCAACTAACCTGAAGAAAACAAGCAATAACAAATGATTGTTGTTTTTGAAGCCACTGAGATATTGGCTAATTTGTTTCACAGAAATTACTAACTGACATATAGGATTACATTTGGAAATGCAACAGAGGTTCAATATCAGCAAATCTATCAACATAATTCATTACATCAATAAATTAAAGAGGACAGCCACATGAATAATGTTATCAAGAAAAGCCTAAAAGTCAACTAATAATATTCAACTGTATTCCTAATGCATTTCTAAATTAAATAGGATTATAAGGAAAATATCATAAAATAATACAGACTGTTTACCAAAAACGGATGCCAAATATTATCCCAAAGGGCAAAACACTGACCTGATCAAATAAAATTTAGAAGTAGACAAGAATGCCTCCTACTCCTATTATCATTCAACATTGCCTTGGAGATTCTAGCTCATGAAACCAGACCAAAAGAAAAAAGAAAAAGATAAAAAGAACTAACATAAATATCAGAAAAGACATGTATTTCTTTGTCTACTAATGGTATATTTTTACATCTAGACAAACAACACTAGTAAAATCGGTGAAACTTATTTAGAGAATTTGGTACAGTAAAGGAAGACCATATAAAACAAATAGTGTTTCTCTATTTAAGCGATCAACACCAAGAAATGAAAATGCGAAAAATTATATTCACAATAGGGAAAAAAACCTATATAATACACAGGACTACATTTAACTAGAAAAGCATTAGGCCCATATGAAGAAAACTGCCAACAGCTTACTGAAGGACTAAAACAAAATTAAAAAAAAAAAAAGAAAAACGAATAAAAAAAACATAGGACTTTCTATCATAAAATTTCAATTCTCCCCCAAATCAGTATTGCTTTTTAAAATTCCAATTTAAATTCTCAACATGATTTTTCAAGGGAAAAAGAGGGGATTTATTTATATACATCATCTTAATTCTCATATGGAAGAATAAAAGCCTTAGAATAACCATGAAAAATAAGAATAATGACAAATATCTTAACCAGACATCAGAATATAACCTAAAGTCACTATAACCAAGTCAAAACATGGTTGTGGCATAGGAATAACAGACAATTCGATCAGAGGGATAAAATAGAATACAGAATTAAATCTCATATATGAGCATTTAATTTCCCATTTTCATTTCTTGGTGCTGATCGCTTAAATAGAGAAACACTATTTGTTTTATATGGTCTTCCTTTACCGTACCAAATTCATTTCAGTGGGGAAAAATATGGATTTTTAATGAACAATATGGATGCAACTGACTATTAATTGCAAAGAATATATAATCAGACCTCTATTTTACACCAAAAACTCAATATAGTTTCTAAATAAAGACATATTTAAATATAAAAAGAATAAAAGCCTTGCAAAACAAATCTAAGAAACTGCATGAACAAACTAGGCCTGGGAAGACCCCCTTAACCAATCCTCAAAACCCAGAAGGTATAAAAGAAATTTGACTATATACAATTTTTCAAAATTTTGGCACAAGTTACAATAATTAAAATCAGTAAGACAAGAAACTGAAAACACAGCTGCACACAGAAAACAAATGAGGGGCTTATATAGCTATAATATACAAGGAGCTCTTAAAAATTGGCAAGGAAAAACATCCCATTCAAAGAATAAGCAAAGGATATAAAACACCACACTACAGAAAAGCAAATCCAAAAGGCAAACAATTTTTTTCAAAGGATGCTCAGACTCCTGAGTAGCTAGAGAAACTCAAGTTCAAGTAACAATGCGATCACACGTTCAGCCATAGAAATGATAAAATTTAAAAAGAGCAGTCAAATCAACAGAAAATAGGATTGCAGAAAGAGGTATATATCCACACATGGCTGGTGGAATCGGGCATTTGCTACATGTTTTTTAGAAAGCAATGTGGCAATATTTAATGACACTGAAACCACACACACACATACACACACACACACACACACACACACACACACACACTTTTAACCTACTTATTCCATTCTCGGGAATCTGTCCCAGAGTAAGGGGAAAAAAGTGCATGTAAGGGTATATATACAAAGGTGTTTATTGCAGTATTGCTTTTTAGTGACCAAAAAACAAAAAAGGAAGCAAAGTGAATATCAGCTAAAAGTCATATGGTTAGATAAATCATTCTCCATCTATACCCCGAAATTCTGTGCAGCTGCAGTTGCACAGAAATAGAGCAACTGCAGTTGACTTGTAGGTTTTTTTGAGTGAGAATCATAGTAACAATGAAAACAGCCAACGCATATGTAGCACTGTTTTAAGTGTTTTATGTGTTTTAACTCATTGAGTCCTCATAGCAATCCTATTAGATAGGTATTATTATCATTCTCATTTTGTAGATGAGGACACTGAAATCCTAAGGTCACATAACTAGTAAATGGCAAGAATTTTGTCATAAAAGACAGAAAAGTGTGAGTAACATGGAATTTCTGTAAAATAATCTATAATAAAAAAGATGGATGTATGTATATATGTGCACATATGCATGGTTTGTGTAATTATATGAGAACAGAATATGGAAGGATACATTCTAGGCTAGAAATAGTGGTTATTATATATTTTATATAATTATGTATTATATGGATATAAGTAAATTAAAAATAACTAAAGAGCCACAGCAGTTCAGTAACAGACAATTCCAGAGTCATTGCAGTTGCTGCACCAGGTGAGGTAAGGAAGGGAAGCCTGTCCCGAGTGAAGACCCTGAAGATCCCTATCACACAAGTCTCTTGCCCCGTTGGCACTGTGCTAATCCCTCCCTAACGACAGAACTACTGTATTTAGAAATGCCAAGTGCTTTCCCATCCTACCTAATCCGCAAGACTCCCTGGAACCCAGTCGTCGCTGTGCTGTAAGATTGCCCAACCACAGAAGGCTTCTCAGATCGCACTCTCGTGCATAAATCTCAGATTTAGGGGATGGGGACAGAAAGGAATTTCCTTACATGCACACCTCTTAGGGAAAATAAAGCCTAATCCATTGCAGGGTGGTTTATACTTTGTCGTGCCCACTGACACACTCCAAACTCATGCCCGAGGTGTTTACAAAGAGAAATGAACGGAGACCCTTCTGTCAAGGAGCTTGGGTTCCTGAAGGAAAGGTAAACCTTTTATATGAGGTACTCAACGAATGTTATGGTGAGTGAAGGAAATGATGATGTATAGGAATAATTCAAATAAAAGGTAGACAGTGAAGTGTTAAATTCCAGAGCTAAAACCAAATGCTATGGGAGTTGGAGTGGGGAAGCACGAACGCTTCGAGAAATAGATTTAGAAGGCGGTGACATTTGAGCTAGATGCAGTGTCTCTGAAAGCTGGTCAGCATCAGATCCTTTGAGGTGCTGCAAAACACCAGACCTGCTGAATCAGAATCTACAGAATTGAGTGAGTCCCAGGATTGGGTGTTTTAATGACACCGACCAAGTCCTTATGCACACAGAAGTACACACCGTGAGAAATGGAGATGTGAGCATGCAGAAAAGTGAGGAAGGACGCAGCGGTCAAATGCAATAACATTAGCAAAGTGCCCAGGCATGAAAACAAAATGGAAAACATGGCCAATTCAATTTCACTGGGGAAGGGGTGGTGAGAAGGAATAGTGAGGAATAAGACTGGAACCGTTGATTAAGGCCAGATCAGAGAGGGTCTGGGGAATGCCAAGGGAAGAAGTTTGAACTTAATTCATTAAGATTTTTGACAGAAACAAACGAAACAAAAACAGGTGGACCTTGACTTTCACATTGCTTCCCAAATCTGGCCATGCATCAGAATTGTCGGGAGTGCTTCAAAGAATAGGCAAGTGTGGAATTTACAGGCAACATCCAGCAAATCACTTTCTCGAAAGGGTTTCAGTAAAACACATAACCAATCTGAATACCAAACCCCTGACAACTTTCAATAAAATGTGACAACACATTTGGATGGTAAGACCAGCACCCGGTATTATTCATGCCAAATGGTAGCACAAATGCAACATGGGGGGAATTACTGAAAATGTTCTAGTTTCATCTAGCTTTGCAGCCTCATGAATGAACCTTAAAGTAATATTTGAAAGGAGAAAGTGCTAGTAGCATGTGATGCCCAATGAGCCATGGCTTCAAAATGGAAATATCTACCATGTATCCATTTTGAATTCACAGGGAAAGTTGACACAACAATTTAGGTACAGATCAAAGGATCACTCATCCCAACTCATGCTCCAGTTTCGGATTAGACCACATGACTTCCGAGGTTTGGTCTTGTCGGGTTAACATGTTAAATTTATGTTATTTGGACAGTCATCTACTCTGAAGATGGGTGAAACGGGAAAACAAAATGAAGACAGGCTATACCGTTCAAATTTCAGTCAGTAATCTAGCCTTCAATTAAAAAAAAAAAGCAAACAAAAAAATCCCAGACACAGATGATTCTGAATCTGAAGATTTGTTTCCTCCACCCATGTAATATTTTAAGATTGTCATTTTCATTTAAAGTAAGCATGTCTGTTATTATACTAGTGTCTCTTCATTTACATGAAAACACCTTAGTTTGACCTTAGTTTGGCAAGCTGGAATGCAGGCAATGCACTCTGCTTAGCAGCCCAATGCTCAAAAGTCAACTTTAAGCAAGAATGGTTAGTGTTTAACCTTCCAACAACCAAGGCAGCTTCTTTTTCTTTCAGAGGACCCCGAACCTCGCACCCAGAACTTTCTAGCTCCCTTTCAATTCCAACTCCTTCCCCAAGGCCCATTGCTATAAACAGACTAGAAAACAAAGGCGGGTCCTGACAGGAAGGAAATGGAATACCTAGCAAGTCTCTTGTGCACCCGGACTGGGTTCCCTCTTTCGCTGGGACTGCCTAAACTACAGGAATCCCTGCTCTAGGTAGCTCTGTATTACTCTCTGTTGCTGTACAGAAGAAAAAGGCAAACACAGATAAGGAGTGCCCTCAGCAAAATTCAAATTCTCAGACTTACTAGCAGGACAGGAAAAATGAGGCACCTCAAAAAAAGCACCTCCAGGTAGAAAGGTTGAGAAAGGGTGAACTTTAATATTTGAGGCATTTCTAGCTAGCTAATACCTTGGCTTTTGGGTAGGAGAGTACAAGGAAAGAAAATAATTTCCTAACATTGCTGTGGCTTGATCAATGTGTTGGGAGCATAAATTTACACTTTTCTTTCTGAGCTATGACCTGCCCTAACATATGCCTCCAAGCTGCAGGCTGAGGAAACCTGTGCCCAGGTTACCTAGAAGGTCACAATTCCACTAGTATTTCCCACAATGAGTTTGGTTTCACCTACCTTAGAAGTGGAGACAAAAAGGGCCTGGTAGTGATGAACAAGCAAGATCTCACCATGGACCAAAATCTTAAAGGGACCTGTTGTTATAAGTGCCAGCAGTCACGCGCTCCCAGTGGGAGAGGAAGCTTGGTCATATCGTCACCATGTGTTTCTGAGATTTGCAAGAGTCTGCATCTAAGCCAAAGCACCCCCAACTCCGAAAGCCCCTCCTGGTTTCAAGGACTTCAGGCAGGAAAAGCAAATAGTCCAAAATGATTGCAGGGGTCAGTGAACCCTGAGCGGTTCATATCAGACTGTTCTGAGGAGTGGTAAGTCACAGGGTCTATATTGCAGCTATTTATAGTGAAACCAAATTCCATCCCCAAGTTCTCTTGCTTCCAACTTGTTCTAAGTGCAGGAGACCAGCTGTGGTCAGATCATCTTACTGGACCAAGTCTCTGACAAGGCGAAGGAACCAAACTAGGGAGGTGGAGCGAAGAGCTGCCGACTCTTGGTGCTTTGGCTCTTAATCACTGAGTCAGACATCTCCAGAGGGAATGGCCATTCGCTCCAACTGGGCACAAACTTGATAGGCTGCGGACATTAGAGGGAAAAACTGAGAAGTTGGTAGTCCTTTACCTCTCTTCCCCAATCCCTACAATCAATCTCTCACTCGTTCTCGTTCTCTCTCTCTCTCTCTCTCTCTCTCTCTCTCTCTCTCTCTCTCAATCTCTCTCTCTCTCTCTCTCTCTCTCTCACACACACACACACACACACACACGCACGCACGCACGCACGCACGCACGCGCACACACCTGATTCTGCAAGCCAAACCCGGATCCTGGCCTGACTTCCTAGAAACGTCTAGAAAAGAAAGAATGTCATCATCCAAGAGCCAGGCCAGGGGTGAAATATGATGAGGACTGGTGTCTAGTCACTCAGCAGCTTAGTCATTCATTGTTCTAAGAGGTAGTTTTAATGGGGAAGAAAATTCAGGGAACATTTATTTTGGCTCCAAACCTTGACCAGAGGTGTAAATTCAGAAGAAGACAGCTCTCTGGGATTCTGAGAGTGGTAATGGCCTTCCCCAGATTCATCTATGTAAGTGTTTTTACAAACTGTGAGCCAAAACACATTACACAGTCGTGAAATCTATTTAGTGCACTGTACTCAGCATTTAAAAATGAAAGGAAATAAAACGAATCCAGTAGAGTAGAATAGGATGGAATTGACTAGAGCACAAAAGAACAGAGTTGATTGGGATGGGATGGGATGGGATGGGATGGGATGGGATGGGATGGGATGGGATGGGATGGGATGGGATGGGATGGGATGGGATGGGACGGGACGGGACAGAACAGAACAGAACACAACAGAACAGAACAGAACACAACAGAACAGAACAGAACACAACAGAACAGAACACAACAGAACAGAACACAACAGAACAGAATAAACACAGTAAAAGTGAGTATTGTTCTGTGAAACTTTTGTTTCTGTTTTTCCCCCCAAATACATACATGACTTTTATTGCATCTTTATATCACAAATAGTACGTCTGAATAATCACTCGGCACTTTGCTGTTTCTGGAGCTGGACAGCTTAGATCTCATTCATCAGCCTGCTGAACTCTTCCTCTTTCAGAACACAGACACCCTCCCAACATGTGCTGATACCCTTGTTTTGAACTGTTGTGGCTTGTTGAATCAAAGCAGCTAAATTTGATACAAGTTCAATATCCTTTCCTTCAAGAATTAACTCATCTTTCTGGGCTTGAGATACTGAACAAGCAACACCTGACCTCATCTGAACCCTGCGGATGTATTTTTCACCGAAGAAATTTCGGATTTCAACAAGAGAACCATTCTCCTGCTAACAACGGTGACGGGGAAGTGAGCACACACAGACCTCGTCTTGTAACGAAAGCCCAGTGTAACGCCCTAGATCATGTTCTGTACGTGATCACAGATAGTGCGAACACTAGCCAGTTCCTTTCTATCTCCCCACCATTTGTCACCCCGGAGCCTCTTCTTCTTTCCAAGGAGACTGAGTTCTGCATGGATGTGATTGCAGTCCCTCCGCAGGGTGGCTCTGGGGCCCTTCCCAGTACCTGTGCGTCCCTGCAGAGTGATGGCCACGATTTCCAGAATGTCCACCATCTGACTGCCCAGAATGGGCTTCATTCTCGCAGTGGATGCAGCAAAGAGTGAAACTTTTGTTTCTTATACATATATGCGTACTCAATCACCACATAAAATGTATTTCTAGCTGCTGGTCACTATACAATTCTACTTTTCAAAAAAAACAGTCATCTAAATGATTTGGTAGAAAAGAGCATTAAAAAAAGCCCTTGCGCCACCCCCAATTCAAAAATTCTACTACTATAACCAGTATTTTGGGGGTTTCATTATATGTCAGGTACGATTCTGTGTTAGATTAATACTTATCGCAACCTTCTTGGATAAAATTATCTCAGTTCTACAGATGAAGTAAAGTTCAGTATCAAGTTCAAGCAGATAGTAAATGGAAGAGCTGGGGTATGAATCTAGGTCTATTTGTCTCCACAGTTTTGTGTTGCTAACAACTCTGAATCACTTTCCTCTTTAATTGGTCAATATACACAGAAGTTTATTAGTTATACACATATGGCCATCCTCGTTGTGCTGGTAGCTTTATAAAAAATTAGATGAGAATGTTTAGAAAAATAATTTCAGATTCCCACAAATTTCTAGCAACCTCTTATTAAAAAGAAGGTTTAATTTTGAATTAGTTGCCTACTTGACTCAGAACCCCATACTCCAAACCTACCCTCCAAACCCTCCAATGGTTAGCTGAAAAATCAGCTGAAGGAATATGATTTCAAGGCACTAGATTTTCATGGTCTTACCCCTCTGGTTGCTTCCACTCTATTGCACACAGAAATCTTGTACCAGGGCGCATTTGCTGTTTGTCTTTTTATACCTCGAGCTAAATCAGTTCAACCACTTTTGAGTTGAAGGGGGAAAAAAGGCATACTTTTTCCACTTCCAAAATAAACTCTACTTTTAGGCATACAGAACGCTTAGAAAAGGCTGCAACTTTAAAACTTCCCACTTCACATATGGGTACTTTTAAGTCCTCATTACTTTTCAACTTAGTTTTTAAATTCTTAGTGATTTGCTCATTTTGCAAACTCCTATGTTCTGTTGTCATTTTTGTAATTCCCATAGCACACACCGTGCATGCATGCATGCCCATTAGATTATAGACACAAGGTATTGGCCTCAACAAGTGCCACCTTGTGGAAAGTGTGGGTGAGTGGGGACTCAGTAGGAAGGAAGATACCACATACAGCCTCCTGTAAAGCACCCCCGCAACTGCAGTGCAAGTAAAAAAAAGCCGACTAGGAAGGCCTCTTTTGTTTCCTGGCTGCTTGCGTGGCCCAGAGTAGTATCCTTTGGCTGCTGGCTTCAGAATGGGATTCTCTCCAAACCAAGGAAAGATGAAACTTGATCTAACTGCCTATTAACTTTTCTGTAGCAGTTCTTGGCCACTCATCAAAGCTTCTCTGATCTCTTTGTTTGAAATGAAAAATAATTGACTCATAAACACAGGCAGAATTTTCAGGCAAGAAGTTCTCCATTGTCACCAGTGAGCAGACCAGACCCGTAGGTGCTGTCATGAGTACAGCCCAATGCTCAGCTATCCCCCCAGGGGGCCCAGCAACTTCCTGGCTGGGCTTCCCTCTTAGGGGCAGACATTCAACCCCCACCTGTAGCTACATCCTTCCGATACTTTTCAAAACAGGAACAGTTGTCTCAGTCCCTGTGTTCTCCAGGCTATTCTATTTTTGCCTGGATGGAATAGGATATTGTGGGCCTGCCCCAGCCAGAGCAGGGCTGGCATGTCTGAAGGGAGCCCTTGGGCTCCCCACCCTAGGGCATGCTCCTAGCCATGCCTGTTCTAATTACCACACTCACAGAAGCACAAAGGAAAAAAAAAAGGGGTTCTACTTCTCAACCTTACCACTCTGCCTGAAGCTTCTGTGAACAAAAGACATTTAATAATAGAATTCTACCACTGGTATTTATAGCATCAATTGCTCAAAACTGTTTTAAGCTTTACTTTGAAAAGCTCAGCCTTTGTCACAATCTCCCCAGGAGATGGAGCCGAAGACAGGTATTAGGATCTCCACTTTGCCCACGAAGAGACCCAGGGGTCAATGAAGACAGGCTATTCCAAGAATGGACAACAAGTAAAGGCCCCTTAGAACTGGAAATCCATCCAAGTGCTGCACAAGACTGATGAGGCTGTAGCCCTGCACTCCCTCATTCATTCATTCATTCATTCATTCATTCATTCATTCACCAACATTGGTTAAGTTCTAGTACTTTTCTAGCACCACACTAGACACCAGGAAAAAAGCAAGGAACAAGTTTTTGGTCTCCCGTTTCTTCAACAAATATATTTCAAGGAAATGAAAAAGAAGGGAGAACTTAATGATTGAAAGACAGTTGAGAAACAACCAAATTCAATATATGGACCTTGTTTGGACCCTGAATCAAACATACCAAATGTAAGAACACATTTGTCAAACAATAGGGGGAATTTTAATATGGACGGGACATTTGATAGTTAAGAAGTTGTTCATTTTTAGATGTGATAGAATTACAGTAATAAAATTACCTTACCATGTGGAGACATACAGTGAAACATTTATAGATGAAATTATATGATGTCTGAGACTGGCTTCAACAATATATAATTGATAGGAGGGAATGGGTAGGGCTACAGATGAAACATGACTGATTCTGAGTAGAAGATGGCTATAGCTGGGTAATAGGTACAGGACAGATATAGTCTCATAGAAAGAGACACCTCTTCCAATAATTCCAATGAAAATTCCAGAATGGAGTTTCATGGAACTGGACTGGCAGTGTGGCCAAAAACTTGAAATTCATCAGTTAGGCCAAGCCTAGGTCACATGCCTACTCTTGAAACAATTGGACTGAGAATAGGAGCCAACTGGTTCCTCGATTACAAATAAGTTTCACCAGAAGATAGGGAAATAAATGCTGGATAAGCAGAAACAAGTCCAGTGCACTGCAGGACAAGACTGGAAAATAATGTAACAGAGCAACATGCTAGGTCTCTCTCACTCCATCTTGGTCAAGCCTGGATTGTTCCCAAGGCCTTCTGGCTAATCGCTTCTGCTTAGTCTTGCACATAGACATGCTCATCATTAGAGGAATTCTGCTTTGGGCTTGATGAGAAAAGGGAAGTATGTGTTGTTTATCAATAATTTTCAAGAACCACATGGACTCACATCAACTAACAGAATCTTCCTGGGATCCCTGGTGGAGCCCTGATGTCAATCACCTCTTGCCCCTCCCATTTCCCCTTCCCTTGACTTAAAAGAAGCCTGAACTCTGTAATTTCTTAAGATCAATTTGAGACACCACTAGGTCTCTTATCTTCAGGGTTAGCACCTTCTAATTAAACAAAACTTTTCTTAATCCAAACTCTAACCTTTTGAGTTTTGGCCTATGGAAACATCCCAGACTTTGGATGGGTAATGATAATACCAACCAGAAGCCTCCTGGCGAGTGAACCCAGGCAGGACAAGAGGAAACCCCACTGGATGAGGATGGGGCAGGGTTGTTGGTGGAGAGAAAAGGGACTTTTTGAAACAGTTGGGATGGCTTTCAGAGGTTTTTGCCTTGGGCTTGGGATAGCAACAGAATTCTTCACAGGATTGAAGTACAATGCTCTTGTGTTGGGCTAGTCAAAAAAGGAGGGCCTCAAGCAGCTCACATGTTGGGGAGCAGGAAAACACATGTACTTTGGGTTAAGCAAGTGTTTTGTATTTTTTGTTTTCTGTTGTTTCCTTAGTGCTCCTGTCAAATCACTCTGGTTCAACTTCCTTCACAAACCTAGCTATTATAAAGGCTACCATGATGAAAGCTATACAACAGAGATCTTAGACCCAGTCATACCAGAAAAGGGCTCCAGAAAAAGCCATTGTCTGGTTCCTCTGAATACTAGGGGAGTGAGAGAGAGAGTAGCAACAAGAAAATGAAAAGTTGTGTATCAGACTGTTGAAGTCATTCCATCCCTTTGAGCTTTAGCTTCTTTATCCATAAAATGCAGATAATAATGTATTTGGAAATACGTAGCATCCTATCTGGTTCATGGTAGACCCTCGAAATTACCATTTCTTCTTCTGTTCCACCCTTCTATACTCCAAAGGGACAAGGAAAGTCAAAGTATTTTCTTAAAAGCACCTGTTAACTCATCAGTTCAACCATAGCCAGAAATCCTGGAAATAGAGCTAAACTATACTGTCTCTGCAGCCTTCTTCACCCTTTGGGATAGCTGGGAATTGCCTCATGGCCTTTTCCCTCTTAATTGATGAGGGGGCAGAAAATTATATCCTGCCTTACCCAGGAATCTTGGGATGTTACTAGTCTACTAATTCTGATCATCCAACATGACCAGTGGACTGAGAGACTCAGAATATTTCCAAAACTCAAGTGAGCCTTATAGGTCATCTGATCTAATTCTCTCTTCCATTTTACAGATAAGGAGACTGAGGCTCATAAGGGAAAGGAGTTGGCTCAGGGTCACATAGTATCTTAGGGACAGAGTCAGGAGTAGACATTAGAGCTGAAATACCAGTGCTCTTTCTATTGCTACATAGCTGCTTATAAACCTCTTTCATTTTAACAAAGTATAATATAAAGATGGTCTCCTACTTACGATGGCTCAACTTGTGATTTTTTTGACTTGATGAGTGGTACTCATTTAATATAAACCCTACTTTGAATTTTGAATTTGGACCTTTTCCCAGGCTACCAATATGGGGTACGATACTCTCTCGATGCTGGACAGCAGCAGCATGAAAATTTTGCCCAACTATAGACTAATGCACGTGTTCTGGGCATATTCAAGGTATGAACTATGATGTTCAGTAGGTTAGGTATATTGAATGCATTTTCAACTAACAATACATTCAACTTATGATGGGTTCAGTGGGATATAACCCCATCATAAGTTGAAGAGCATCTGTACTTCATTAGCTAAACCAACTTCTTTCAAAATACATATACAATAAGGGCTTTCAGACATGAGGCAAAGGGACTAAATGACTGTTCCTCAAAGAAAAGAATTACCCTAATAATCATGGAACCAGGGTTCCTTAAGTGGAGTGGGGGTTATGAGGGAAGGAAGACGCTGGGCCTAAGCCACACATTAACAGAGGGCATTATAGTTAATATTTTGACATCATGTTTAAATGATAACAACAGCAGCCAATACACAGTACATAGTACACACCAGGCCCTGTTCTGAGCCCTTTATAGAAAATAACTCATTTAAAACAAATAAAGTTATGCTGATATATTAAATGCCTGTTAAATTCTTAACCTATTCATGATATTTTAAAAATAGAGCAAGGGTTGCAACCCGAATTTCGCATTATTTCTTTCACAAGCTTCACACAATAAAAGAGGCCTGGGTATTGACCTTGGAAAGGGCCTACCAACATCTATTCATCCATCCATTGACCCACGCTTCCATCCATCCACCCAACCTTCCATCCATTCATACATTCAGGAACCCAGCCATCCATCTGACATTTACCAAGCCCTATGTTTGGTGCTAGTGATGCAAAGATTAAAAAAAAAACACTATGCTTGAGTTCCTCACTGTGTGATAGGGGAGAAAAAAGTATGAGCTGACATGAAAACCACTGTGGAACTGTGTCATGAAGACACAGAGGAGGTGTACCTTGCCAAGTCTGTTTGCTTAATTATTTTTAGAGGCAAGTCTCAAGAAAGAATTGCCCAAAGCAGTAACAAGTCATAGGAGACCAAGAAAATAATAGTAGGAGACCCCGGTAAGAGTTCTTCAGCTTCTGGGGTCATTAACACCCTTGAAAAATCCAATGAAAATTGTATCTCTCTAGATAATGGCATAAATATACTTGTACACACATTTTACCTTGTCACTGGTGAGTTTAAAATCCACCTCTGTCACTACTAGCCATGAGACTTGGGTCTCAGTTACGTCATTGGTAAACTGAGAATAATAACAGTAAAAATTTTGCCCTATTCTCACTTGTCTTCCTCTCTGGGTAGTGGTGACAGTCAAATGCAAAATTGTGTCTAAAGCACCTGCAGAGACTGGGCAATCAATAAGTCATAGTTCCCTTTCCGTTCCCTAAGTGGAATTTAGCTTTCAAAAGCAATGAGATGACAACATAGCAAAGAGGATAAATTGACCTTTTCTTGTTTCCTATGGAGTCTTCTTTTTCTTTCACTTTTCACTCCTTGTATCACACAGGTTAGTCTGCCTGGCCTCATATCCCAAGTGGCTTTTTATGGCCAACCCCTTAAATTATTTGAAGCCCTTAGGGTACCCAGAGATGTGATCCCTGCTTAGAGCAGGAGACCATTCATTCCTTTGGGGAATCTTATCTATTACTTGAAAGGATTTCAACATATCTTCTTCTATGGCTTCTGAAAGTCTCCAACCACATACAGATCCCCAATTCTAGCAGGGTAATGACATGGGCTGCAGCTGCTGGGGCAGGAATGCGGGAAAATCCCTCCACAACCCCAACTAATCTCTTAGATTAATATCTACAGTCTATACTAGTTTCATAGGGTTGCTATAACAAAGTACCACGAACTGGGTAGCATAAAACAGAAAAGTATTGTCTCGCAGTTCTAGAGGCAAGAAGTCTGAAATCAAAGTGAAGGAGGGATGGTTGCTTCTGGAGGCTCTGAGGAAGAATCCACTCACTGCCTCTCTCCTAGCTACCTGGAGTGGCTGGCAACCCGGGGCATTCATTGGCTCAGATGTGTATCACCCCAGCCCCTGCTGCTGCCTATACATCCCCTTCTCTGTGACTCGCTGTCAAATCTCCCTCTCCTTTCTCTTAGGAGGGCCCTAATCACCACATTTAGAGCCCATGCAGATAATCTGGGAGGATCCCACGGAGATCCTTACTTTAATTACATCTACAAGAACCCCTTTATACAAATAAGATTACATTCCCAGGTTCTGGGAATTAGAAGGTGGACATTCACGTGAGGGTCCACCATTCAATCCACAGCAGGTCTCATTTCTTTGACCAAAGTCCAGCTTTGTCAAGCCAAAAGATTTGGCTTTTTCACGAAGTGACTACGTTTGAGCAAAGGGAGAAATATCTCAGCTAAAAGTTGATGCCGGACACAGTGTTGGGTGTTGTCTATATACGACCTCACTTAATCCTCATGACCACTGATGAGGCTGAGAGTACATCAGTAATTAGTCCCAGGTTTTAAAGCTGGTATATAGTGAAGGTGCATTCAAATTCATCACTGCCGATTCTGAGAATTAATTTATGGAGTGCTCACCGGGGGCAAGGTACTCTTCTATCCGCCAAACAAATGAAAACACATCTAACATTCACAAGGAGCATACATGTTAAGTACGTTCGCAGCCTCTCCCCTTCCTATGGATGAGACACCTGCGGCACAGAGATATTTAGCAACTTGTCCAAGGTAATAAAGCTAAAATACCTGACCCTTCATGCCCTTGGTCTGTAAGATTAGGAATGAAGATTCTAGATCATCTACTACATCAGACACTTTGCGTTTTTTCACATGGAGTCTTCCCTGAACCCTTGTAAAACAGATATTATCATTATTATTATCATTATTCTGTTTTACATAAAGGAATCCGAGGCTAAAATGGGTAACCTGACTTACCCATGAAGGAAGTGGGATACAAACCCAGGTCCTTGTGATCGGCCAGCTACATTTTTTCCAGTAGGCCTCACTGCCTCCCACAGTCGTCACGAGGATCTATGGAGATGACGGGTGTGAGTAGGACTCACTTTTAAAAGAAGACGGGTCTTACGGGAAATTGCAGAATTTTCTGTATGCTTACGGTACTCCTCTTCTTCGTCACCATCATTTCCACTATTCTCACCATCATCAACCAACTGTTGTAGTTGTCCAATCTGAAAAGTTCAAGACCATGGTCAACAATGCCCAGGGGCTGGTACTGACTGGCACAGCTCTGATCTAATCGTGACACTTTAAGAAAAACAAATGGCATAACCTGAAGGAAAATAGAGGAGTTGGCAGGAAGCACGTAGTTTGGGCCCATTGGAGTCATGCTTCGGGTTTTAATTAAGCATCAAGTGTGTGCCTCATGACAACAGCTGAAAAGAGTGTCAGGACAGAACCACTCACCCACCCCACCCCACCCCACACACACACAAGAAACTGGAAAAGTAGAATATGGCATCTCAACAGAGCCACAGGTGACAAAGGGCTTTTCCGGGCAGATCCCGCTGTTAACAAGGCTGGGGTAGGCCAGGGACTGAGGGGAGGCTGACTTGATGCCATTAATGCAGCCTACTCACACCCTGGAGTTCAAGGGCAGCAGGGATGCAAACACACAGAGCACGCTCCCTAACACCAGCTCTATCTCCTGCTTTCCCCATGTTTCATTTCGAATGATACAATCAGGCCTGAACCTTCAACCCATCTTGACTCCTTCTTCACCTTCACCTCCTGTGGGACGGGCATCGTGGTAGTTGCCAAGTCCCAGAAATCACCTCAGGTGCTATGTCTGGGGTCCCCACCTCTCTTTTGAGAAGCTGTTCCTGTTGCACTGTGACTATGTGACCCTAGGAAGCATACCACCTCCCATTCCTGCTGTGGCCACAGAGATGAAGTCCAAATAGTGCTTAAAACATATAAGCCTGGCCAATCTACATCCAATTCTGGGAGTCTTCAAGTGGCAGCGGCAGATGAGGACCCCCTTTGTTCTCCAATCAATGGCCAGGAAGGATGTGAGCTTGAAGTTGCTCTGTGTTTGGGATTCTCACCCCATGGAGGATGCCAGCCTCCAACAGGAAGGAATGAAGCTGACACATAAAGAAAACAGATGACAGGAAGAAAGAATGCCTAAAGCATTCTTCTTCCTGCTCTGCAGCTGTCCCCAAGGCCAACTCCATTATTGTCCTTACCCTGGCTTGATCATGGGAGCCAATATATTCTTCCCCTTTTTGGTTTAAGGTTAATTGAATCGTGTTTCTGTCACTTTCAATGAAATAGATCCTACATCTTCCACATGCCAATGAGTCTGCATTATGCTACGTGGCCATGTCACTGGGTGCCTCAGAACACCTCTCGGAGGCCAAGAGCCCCATTTCACAGATGAAGAAGCTGAGCCACAGAGAACTCATGGGTACTATCCTAAGTCCCACCGTTAGTCAGTCGGAAAGCCTAGAAATCTGTGTTCTTTCCCCTATCCGTTCCTACTAACTATCATTACATTAATCCCTGCAACATGTGTCATAGGTTTCTGTTCTGATCGGTCCCTCCTGCCATCTGCCCAGGTTAGGGCTCTTCACCCCTTCCCTAGTGTAGCGCAGTGGCGTCCTAACTAATTCCCCTACTCCTCTCTAACACCAGTCAGTATTCCTAAAACATGCCTACAAGTTATGTAATTTACTCAGTTAAAAAATCTTTCATGGAGCGCCCGGTTAGCTCAGTTGGTTAGAGCACGGTGCTCTTAACAAGGTTGCCAGTTTGATCCCCACATGGGCCACTGTGAGCTGCGCCCTCCACAACTAGATTGAAACAACTACTTGACTTGGAGCTGATGGGTCCTGGAAAAACACACTTAAAATAAATAAAAGTTTTAAAAAAAGTCTTTCAGGGCTTCCCACTGCCTACTCTATCAACTTGTCTTAGCCCAGGAATGCAAGGCTGTCACAACCAGAGCCTAATCAACGATAAGATGCTTCTCTACCTCTCTCTTGCTACCCACTGTCGAGGTTATAGCTGTACCTGACATGCGCCATGCATTCCTACTTCCACCCTTTTTTTCAAGCAGATCCTCCATAAGAACTGCCCCTGTGCCCACTGTGGAAATCTACCAGGTTTCACTCAGAAACTGTCACTTTTCATGAGGCATTCCCAAAGCCAATAGGTGTATGTCATGATCCCCTCTGAGAATCCTTATGGACGATTCATTCTCCCCTTCCAGGGCACTTATTACATTTTTTTGGATAGTATAGCTATCCTGAGATTCTTCTCAAAGTTTTTACCAAGACAAGAGTGCCAGGTAGACAAGGTGCATGCCTTCTTTCCAGATTTCAATCAACATACAGAATTCAGCACCTCCTACATGACTGGCCCTTTGCACAGTGCTAGGGATAGTAAATTATATTAGATAACATGCTAAGCACTATTCTAATAATTATATAAACAATAACTCATATAATTCTTACAATAATTCTCCAAAGTAGGTATTTTCGTCCTCATTATACAGATGAAGAAACAGAGACACAGAGAAGTTAAGTAACCTGCCAAAGGTCACACAGCCAGTGAATGGCAAAGTAGTGGTACAAACCCAGGCAGTCTAACCCCAGGGGCTGTGTTCTAAAGCACTACGCGAGGCTGCCTTGGTGAGCTCTCCCCTCTAAAATGACTCCTTTCCTATGTCATCCAACCTACTCCTGCATCTTCATTTATTTATTCTTTCATCTACTCCTATCACAGTTTAATTGAGTGACTACCATGAGCCAGGCACTGACGGTGATTCAGCAGTGTAGTGGGCTGAATGATGGCCTCAAAGACATATCCGAGGCATAATTCCTATAAGGGACCCCTGAATATCACCTTATGTGGCAAAAGCTATGATTGAATTAAGGATCTTGAGTGGAGGAATTTATCCTAAATTACCCAGGTAAGCCCATTGTAATCTCAAGGGTCCTTAAAACAGGGACACACGGCGATCAGAGTTACAGAAAGACATGTGACAACATAAGCAGAGATTGGAGTGATGTAGCCACAAGCCCAAGAATTCTGCAAGCCACCAGAAGCTGGAAGGAGCAATGAACAGATTCTCTCCAACTCCTTTAGAGGGAGTGTGGCCTTGGCAATGCCTTGACTGTGGCCCCAGTAATACTGACTTCAGACTTCTAGCCTCTAGAACTGTGAGAGACTACACTGTTAGTGTATTAAGCCATGCAATCTGTGGTAATTTGTTATGGCAGCCTTAGGAAATTACCATATTTTGGCATGTATAATGCGCACCGATGCTTTTGGCCCAAACTTTCAGAGGGAAAAAAATCTTTCATTTTAACTGTTTTCTTTTGTTTTAATTCAAATTTCTATTTGTTTACATTACGTACCTGTTTTTCGTATTATAAAGGAATTTTAGCATTTTTTTTTAACATATTATGGTATAGGAAATTTTATGTAACAAATAATTACAAAACACAGGAACAGATACGAGTTACAAGAAATTTTATGTACGGGTAACAAATTTACTATATTTACGCATCGTAGAAGGCCAAGAACTCTTCGTCGCTTCAAGTTCGTCTAAATTCAACAAAACCGATGACCGTATCCTGGGGATTATTTTGCATATGGATATCGTTATTGATTTCTAGAGTCACACTTTTAACTCATAAGCATAAATAATTAAAAACATTTATATACATATGGAATTAGTACTACCCATGTATAACGTGCATCCTTATTTTTCCCTGTCACAAATTTGGGTAAAAAAATTTGCGCTATACAAGGCAAAATACAGTAATACAAACAGTGAAGCAAGAGAAATGTGATTTCTGCTCTCATGGAATGGGCAAGATAGAAACTAATTTTTACAAATTAGAAGGTTACTTAAATAGAGTGTCCTAGACTTATCAGGGGGATCACTTCACATACTCTGTAGATGCCTGACCACTGCACTGTACACCTGATGCTGAAATAGAATAACATTGAATGCCAACTCTACATATATATATATATATATATATATATATATATATATATATTCATGGGATGTAAAGTACTGTGGATAATATAGTCAATAGTATTGTAATAGCTACATATGATGTCAGAGGGGTAGTAGATTGGGGGAGAGGGGTTATTACTTTTTGAAGGGTGTAAATGTCTAACTAGTGTGTTGCTTTGTACACCTGAAACTAACAAAAAAAAATTAGAAGGTCACTG
Organism: Rhinolophus sinicus; assembly: GCF_057876585.1. Taxonomy (NCBI): domain Eukaryota; kingdom Metazoa; phylum Chordata; class Mammalia; order Chiroptera; family Rhinolophidae; genus Rhinolophus; species Rhinolophus sinicus. Next base: position 100,517,519 of record NC_142518.1, read on the forward strand.
AGTGTTACAAAAGGGAAGGGCAAGGCACAAAGTGTTTGTGTATCAGCAAATCCACAGCCACAGCTCTTTAGCCCAATACATGCAAAGGGGACAAAGGGATGTGACTGATGGCCAAGGGCTGGAAGAGGGACTTAGTATACTGAAATAGCATGGCAGGAGTGCATTTTGAATACTGCCACTGAAAACATGAATTTGTAATAGGATTGCTTTATGAGACCAAGAAATAAAGGATCTAATCCTCATCCCAGCTATCAGCATTTTCAGAAGTTACACAGGAGCTCCTGTAGCCCCTGCCCAGAAAAACACCTCTCTCCTGTGTTAAGATACGCACACAGGTTACTGTAGAGGGGGTCCTGTACCACTTATGCTGAGATGACAAGCGGGTCACCTCCATTCAATGGGTAGTGTCTGACTAGTATGCTATTTAGAGAAAGACTCTAAGGCCAAGTCCAGGTTCAGTCAGAGACAATGTCATGATTGATTAGTAATACCTGCCAGGAGCCACGAATAGTGGAATGGGAGCACATGACTCATGCCTTTCCAACCATCCTCTAGAGCACTGTTTGTTTGTTTTTTAATTTTATTGGGGAATATTGGGGAACAGTGTGTTTCTCCAGGGCCCATCAGCTCCAAGTCATTGTCCTTCAATCTAGTTGTGGAGGGTGCAGCTTGTGACCAAGTCTGGTCACCGCTTTTCAATCGGCACAGCCCACCATTGTCACCTCCAGCGCAACACGGGCAGTGAGGGTGCGAGAAGGGGGCAGCTTGGGTTAAGTTGTAAGAAAGAAACAAACACAGACTTAACGCAGTTTAAATCTCAGAAGGCCAGGGGGCCTCCAGTCTTGAAAGACTGGAGCTCAGAATGAAGCCAACTGGTGGTATTTATTGAAAAGTATACAAGGGAATGTTATTGTTTTTTAACACGGTCTGTGAGACTTACTTATCACGTTTTAGAAATAACCCAAACAAATTATGTTGATCTTCAAACAGCCGAAGCAGAAAGTCCTTAAGGTGAGATATGTGACTCTTTTGAGGGACAAATATCACATGGTGAAATTGTTTTACAGAGCTGAGCAGAGACAGCTTAATCTTATCGCTCTAAAGACTCTTCTCACAATTAAGTGAGAGGGGAAAGCCAGAAACAGCAGCGGCTTTTCCCAGGTAGGGGGAAGGGGGGGCAAGCCCCTTTCCAGATCTTTTTGGGGGTCCCCGCTCGGTTCCACCTGGCTTGAGTTGTTTCCCATGTGGAAATCTTACTCGTATTTGGCTGCAAACCATCTTTTGGGGACCAGAAAGAGAGACATGAGGTATAAAACATTGAGATAAGCAAATACCCAAAGAGGCACAGTCTCACAGACTTTTTTTTCCTCAAGGAAAGACACGGGGTGGGGGGGGGCCGCAATTGGCTAGGCTGTTGTGTGACAACACACCATCCCATGTGGGAATTGAACCGGCAACCTTATTGTTGAGAGCTCGCGCTCTAACCAACTGAGCCATCCGGCCGCCCCTCCGGAAGCTCAGTGGCAGCTCGTTGTCTTCAATCTAGTTGTGGAGGGTGCAGCTCACCGGCCCTTGTGGGAATCGAACCGCAACTCTGTTGTTCAGAGCTCACGCGCTAACCAACTGAGCCATCTGGCCACCCCTAGAGCCCTGTTCTTAACCTTTAGCTTACACCAGACTCACTGGGGGATTTGTTAAGACACACATTCCTGGGCCCCACCTCAAGAGCTTCTGGTACATTAGATTTCGGGTGAAGCCTAAGAATTGACATTCTACACAAGTTCTCAGGTTAGGCTGATGCTGCTTGTCCAGTTACTGCACTTTGCAAACCACACCTCTGGGGTGTTCTCAGACTTCAACCTGACAATGAATCACCTGCAGTCCTTGCTAAAAGTCAGGCTCTGATTCAGCAGGTCTGGGGGGAAGCCCAACATTCTGCATTCCTTGCAAGCTCCCAGGACGTGCCCACATGGCACCATAGACTACCAACACCTTGGGTGGAAAGGAGCTAGAAAAGCAGTCCTCCATTGAGGTCACGTGGCACACAAGTAGGCCAAGGACAACTGTGAGGGGCCACAAGTAACTCAGAATGAATTACTTTCTCTAGAAGTAAATTAGGGAAGATGCATTGTTATCTCTATTGAAAAAAATCTCTTTTACTTGCTTACTGGTGTAGTGTGAGAAAAAGTTGCAACGGTGGGGAATCTACCAGGAATTATGTATAGACTCAGAGACCATCCCCTCTGTCTCTCTCTTTTCCCATTCAAATCACATTTATTTACACAGATGATACAGGAAGTTATGGGAGACCCAGACTACCCCACTCTACCCTCCATGCCCCAGAAAAGGATAAAACAAAGGCATACTTCCCCATGGGTGACCACGAGGGCAATGGGGGGGGGGGGGCTGCCCTTGGAGGAGTGTTAGGGGAGGCCATCTTCCCTGAGGGAATTCCTGCTCTCCAGGGATTACTGGCCCTGGAGGCTTTGGACAGTATCTGGAAAACTGCGATAAGGGAACTGGAGGGGAAGAGGACGGACTGGGTGTGATTCTGGAGTGAGCCAGGCCCAGCACTCCCATAGAAAACAGCCTGGGAAATATATGGTGATGGAAGGAGAACTGACTCTGGGTGGTGAACACACAATGGGATTTATAGATGATGTAATACAGAATTGTACACCTGAAATCTATGTAATTTTACTAACAATTGTCACCCCAATAAATTTTAAAAATAAATTAAACAAAAAAAAAAAAAAAGAAAGAAAGAAAACAGCCGGGGGTCGAGCTGACTCCATGGTTCACCGAGAGCACGGCCCCTGGTTTCCTCCCAGCACTGCTCTGACCCAGGTCTGGCAGAATGGAGAGGGGAGGTCCAGGGCTCAGAGACATCGTGGCACTCTCTGTTGTCTTGGAAAAGCTGATCCCCAAGGTCACCGAGCCCTGCTTATATGGCCTCAAATCACAGTGTAGTTGTCTAGAGTGCATGCCATGCCTCTGAAGGTCACTGTCATGTGTAGCAGCAGAGAAAGGCCAAGATCACTGAGCTAGCGTGTAAGAATGCAGCCCTTTGGAAGGGACATCCCACTTCTTCCAACCGAGCTGAATTACAAGGACAACATGAGGGGTGAAGAGATTGTAAGCTTTGGAAATAGAAGGGTGAGAGGAAGCACAGTAGGATGACCAATCATTCTGGGTTCCCCAGGCTTAGGGGCTGTTGCTCTGTCCATTGCTGATGTGCCCAGCCTCCCTGTAGTCTTAATTACCCTGCACCCTGCAGATTGTTCTGTATTCTTCTTTCTGATGTGTAGCCTCCTCAAGTCCACCGGCCAACTTTCACGTACCATCGCAAAGCAACAGGAGAAAGAACGGTATGTCAGGCAGTGTTTTTCTAATCATTCCATACCACTCTTGGTGTTGGCAAGGCATGGTGGGGTGGAGGTGTATTTCTCTACTGGCCCAATACTGTGTCTGGATCAGAGGATGCCTCTTTTCACAGATGGCAAGGAAAGACTCAAAGGGGCTCCAAGGGAAAAGAGGAAAAGGAGCAGGTTGCTTAGTCTGCCTCTCTGGTCTGGCCAAAAAGAGTCTGGGTCATCCAGACCAGCTCACCAGGAGGACAGATCACAGCGGGATCTGGGGACACAGCCCCAGCAACTATGCTTTTGGAAATAATTTCAACTTCTGGAATCTAGTGAAGAGGATATGGCTTGAAAGTAGATTTGGGGATCTGACCAAACTGTAACATAAAGGACCAACTGAGATTGCTCCTGCCTTCACGATCACATAGTTATTTCTGTTATTTTCCCCTCTTTCCAATAACATTTTTTTGGCATTAGCTTATCTCGGTTCTGTTACCATTTCAAGGGTACACTTTTTCCCATAAGGCAGAAATTGATGTAAGGTAATCTTTACACATTCTTTCTCAGGGGCTTGTGTATTGAAGTCCCCCAAAGAATCTCATTATCAAATGTTTTACTGACAATCCTAGCCGGTGGTCCTTCCCATTAGTTTAGAATTATATTCCATTTTTGAAAAGAAAAAAACATTTTCTTATTTCAACAAAGTTTTTGCATCAAATTCATATATATCTTAGTAAATGGATAGCTTTTTTTGGTATGGAAATTATAATGCTGGGTAATAGCAATAAATGATATTCTCCCAAAAGCAACTGAGCTATAGTTGACCAAGTCTTTAAATATGTGTTCATGCATATCCTTTGCTTTAATTGCACTTCTAGGAATTACAGTAAGAAACAATTAAAGATACATGCACGGAGACTGTACCTCCACTTAGGATGTAGAAAGGTGCAAGAGAACATCCCTCAATTCTAATTAGGAGAAAAACTTGGGTAATTTATAAAAACATAACTAACAATTCTTGAACCAGAAAGAAATCTCAAGTCACAGAGAAAGCAAGTAACATGACCTCCAGGGTGACCAAACCCTTTGAGAAGAGATCAGACACATGATCTATTTCACCTTTGGCAGAACAGAGGGAAAAATGAGTCTGCCACACGAGGAGTATTACCTAACATTTTAAAGGCCAAGTATGGGTTAGCATATTAGTTTGGAATAGCTAAGAATCATAGACGAAGGGGAACCCACACTCACTTCCACGGACTGACAATGGGTGTTCAATAGATAGATTGAAGGGAAGGCAAAAGACTGGGAAGAACGCCCCTTGCTGACAGACATGCAGGACGTAACTGGCTGCTGCTGAAGGACCAATACTAACTCCCACTTGCTTCCTTGAACTTTCTATTTTATGAAGCAAAAGCTTCAAGTCACCAAGGGAATGACAACAAATTCTTTTGCTCCCAGGCTTCCATTCTGAAATTTATTGCTTCAGAAAGAGAGGCAGAAGCTGTCCCTCAGGGAGGGGCAGGAATCCTTCTAGGGCTCAGGATCATACAAGGGATACCAGTCAAAGATTCCCTACCAAGAGCCTAGCACTGAGTAACAAGTAACAGCACTTTAGCCAGAGTCGCATCTGTAGGGCAGCTGTAGAACTAGTAATTTCCCTAAGAGGAAGAATACAAACACTGAGAAAAACCCATCAGCCCCCCAGCCCCATTCTAAGAACAATGTAACAGCAACCAATATCTGGAAGAATTTGAAGCCTGTGGTACACCTGAGGTAAAGACAGCAACAACAAAACCCAAACCTCACCAAACTAAAGTCAGATTGACTCAGCTCCCAATACTAATGGCCTAACATAAGAAAAGGGTACTCACCACCAGGCTAAATATCATTTAACTGTTTCTATAGTTCTTCAATCCATGATGTCCAAGATTCAATAAAAAATTAGAAGAAACACAAAAAAGCAAGTTAAAAATAAACACCAAAAACATTATAAATGGATGACATGATCAATGGAACCGAGCTCAGAGAGAACCAATTTAGGACTTGAAAATGAATATTATTATTAATAATATATTAAAGGCAGAAGCAATATGATACTAGATGGAAATTTCAGTATATGCAAACAAATTAAGAAGTGGTAAAAATTATGGTAAATATAAAATACACTATTTTCACACTTTAATTGCTTTAAAATATAATTGATAAATTCCAATTCTAACTTGGATAAAGCCCATTCTATGCTCTTTCCCACTGAAAGCCCTTGTAAAATTTCTATAGTATACTTCAATTTGAGGACAACAACAAGCAAATAGTAACCGGTAGGTTGAAGCAGTAGATCATAATTTAGCAAATCACCAAATCTATAGTGAGTTTACCATTTTCTACCCCTCTGCTATGTTAAAACCCAGAATAAATGCAGCCCAAAGCAGGGAAGTGGGAACAGGCTTGGAAAGAGAATGCTTCAGGAAATACCCTCTAGTTATTGCTCCACGAGCAGGAAATAACTTGTTAATGCTCAGAGAAAGTGGGGGAAATCCACATTAAAATTTTTTTCTCCATCCTCTCACACTCTGACCTTTAAGGAATCTTGTTTCAGAGTAAGTAGCAGTGATAAAAGCAGTAATAGAGGTTGTTGTGAGCCAAAAACTCTGAAAGAGGGGCGCCATCCTCTCCAATCAGGGGAGTTGCGATCCAGAATGGGTAGGCAGAATAGGCATTGCTTTGTTGCCCTCTGCTCTCCCACAAATTGTGACAAATATGTGCATAGTCATGGGAAGTACACAGCAGCATGGGGTAAATACAGACTCAGCTATTGAGCCAAAGGACCAAGATGTGATGGCAAATGTATCCATGAGATCACAGACAGAAAATAGATCAGCATATCAAACCCATAAAATTGTTTATGAAATCATGTGCAGGTGTGGATCTGACCTTACACAGCATAATGTAGACTTTAAGAACTGAACGAAATGATAGCCCATCACTCAGGTCCCAGACTATCCACTGGGTAATAGAGCTACCAAAAGCAAAGTAAAAGCTTTAGAAATTGAACAAACATTGAAACCACAACCCACAGAAGGCTGATTGGAACTTGTGCTCTGAAAAAGTCATGGTTAACTACCTACAAAAGCTAAAAATATCAGTGTTCTTCATTGGATTTAAATAAGACCAAGAGTCTCATGATGAGATATTTAAAATACTCAAGATACAATCCAAAATTACTAAACATAGAAAGAACCAGGAAAATATAAATTTCCATGGGAAATAATAATCACCAGAAACCAGTGCCGAGATGACACAGATGCTAATATTATCTGACAAAGCAACTATTAAAAATTAACAGTTTAAAGGCACTATTATAAAAAATGACGCAATGACAATGGGTGAATAAATAGAAAGACGGAAAGTCGCACCTAGAGAATGCTTTTATTGGGGCCTTGTGTGTGTATGTGGGTGTGTGTGCCCATTGCTGTTTGTATGTTGCTCACTTCTTCAGCTCCAAGTCTTGAACATATAAGGAAAAACAAAACCCAGGGAACTCAGTAACATGTTGTACCTCAGATCCTAAGGTCCACAGACAATTTGCATTCTTCTGCATCTTTTGGAATCTTCTTATAATTTTTAGGGCTTTTAGTTGTACTTAGCAGAAGAAGTAGAATGATGTATACTCCATCTAATCAAAAGTGGAAGTCCTCCAAAAATATCTTAAAAATTTAAATCATAGAAAGTATGCTCTCTACTTACAAAAGAACTAATCTAGAAATCAATAGAAAAGACATCTAGAATATCTCCAAATAGTTGGAAATTAAGAATACACTTCGAAATAACTTAAGAAACAATAGAGAAGTCAAAAGGAGAATTAGAAGAAATTTTGAGTTAAATAAAAATAAGAACATAACAGTCAAAATATGTGGGATGCAGATAAAGCAGTGCTGAGAGGGAAATTGATAGCATGAAAATGCATCAATTAAAATAGCGGGAAATTTTTCAAACCAATACTCTAAGCTTCCACATCAAAAAACTAGAAAGAGTAGAGAAAATTAAATCCCAAACAAGCAAAATAAAGGAAATAAAAAAGATAAGACATAAATGAAACAGAAAGCAAATAATACAGAAAATCAACAAACTAAATGTTTCTTTGGAAAATAAACTGATAAAGCTCTATCAAGTCTGTTCAAGAAAAATAAAACTGATAAATATCATGTCTGCTCAAGAAAAAGAGAATATAAATTATCAACATCAGAAATGAGACTAATATTATAACCACAGCTTCTGAAGATGTTTTAAAAGACATTAAGACCATAAGAAGAATACCTTTTGCTCGGATAAATTTGGTAACTTAGATGAAATGGAGATATTCCTTGAAAAACACAAACCACTAAAATTATGGAAGAAGAAATACTTCAACTGAATGACCTTATTCTGGTTATTAAAGAAACAGAATTTGCAGTCAAGTCATTACAACAAACATGACTCCAGTCCCAGGTTAAAAACCTCCCCAAAGAAAAACTATTGACCCAAAAGAGGAAGGAACAACGAACAACTCTGTTTACGAAGCCAGCTTTACCCTGATATCAAACCAAAGACATTGCAAGAAATCTACAGACAATGTTCCTCCTGAATATAGGTGTGAAAATCCTTTAGGAGATACTGGACTATTTAATCTAACAATGTATAAAAAGAATGATATCTCTTCTCCAAGTAGAGTTTAACCCAAGAATGTAAAATTGGTTCAAAATTCAAAGACCAATAATACAATTCACTATAACAATAAATGGATAAAAACATTTGTTCTATTATCTCACTCCATGGAGCAAAAACATTGGACAAGATTTAACATTCATTCGTGTTAAAAACTCCCAGGAAACAAGAGAAAAGAAATTCTTTAAATTGATAGAGTATCAATGAAAAATTACAGCCAGTAGATCTTCTCTAAAACAAAAATGCTCTATCACACTGAATTATGAAAGGGTTAATGTTTTCCACCTATGATCGGAAATAAGACAGTGGTGTCCACTCTCATCTCTCAACATTGTACTAGAGATCCTAGCTACAAATATAATAGAAATAAGAGGATACTTAATCTCACTCTCAATCAAAAGAGATTTCAAAGAAAGACATAAAACTAACTTCATTCATAGAACACATGATTGTTTCAGTGAAAACTTTCAAACAGCTTTTTCCACCATCTTGGAGCCTGTGGAGGCCTCCTGGGAACAGGACTAGTAAAGCGACAAATATGTCTGGAAGGCTGTGGTCCAAGGCCATTTTTCCTGGCAATAAGCAAAGTCTCTGGAACCAGAGAGGAAGTACGGAGCTCTTCTTAAAATTGAAGCTGCTTGCACTTCAGGTGAAACTGAATTCTATCTAGGCAAGAAATGTGCTTATGTGTACAAGGCCAAGAACAGCACAGCGACTCCTGGTGGCAAACCTAACAAAACCACAGTAATCTGGGGAAAGGTAACTAATGCTCATGGAAACAATGGCATGGTTCGAGCCAAATTCCGGGGCAACGTTCCTGCTAAGGCCATAGCACACAAAATCCCTGTATTTCTGTACCCCTCAATGATTTCAACTTACTGAAAAAATAGAAGTGGATTTGCTCTCTTACAATACAACCAAAAACATAAAATACTTACATATAAACCTATCCAAATACATGCAAGACCTATATCCTAAAAACATATCATTATTATAGTATTATTTGTAACAGACATAAACCACAAATTGAATAAATGCCAATAATAGAGGAATGGATGAATTATTAATGGTTCTTTCGTATAAAGGGATGCTATTCAGTCACTAAAAAAAGACATTTTAGATTATTATTTATCAAAGTGTTTTAAATCTCATGTTTTAAAAAAAATTTTTAAACCAATATATGCAGTAAGATTTTATTGAAATCTATATGCATGTGTGCATAACAATGAGCTAAAATAGATAAATGTCAAGATTTAAATAACAATTACCTCTGAGTGATAGCATACTAAGTATTTTAAACTTTTCCATCTATCTCCTTTTCTTCATTTTTATAAATGAATATGCATAGCTATTACAAAAAAATAAACGTTTTCATACATTAAATTTGGTTTCTATCAGCTTTCCTGTATGGTTGACAAGGAATGTGACAGACTGATACGTAGTATCTTCTAAATTTCTCTTCATCCTTCCCATCTTCATCTAAGAGGCTTAGATAAATTGGGCCCCAACCTTCTCATATAATTATATTGAGATTTAGGTGGTTCAATTTGACCTTCTTATTTTCAACATTCTAGAATCTCAATTACATTTCCTATTTCCGCAAAATACTTTGAGATACAGTGATATTTTGACATTCATATACAGTTTTGACTATTCAAATTTATTTTATCTCTCTTTCATGTGGTGTGATAATATGACATCACTAATTCTAAGATTAGTTTTAATCAAACAATAGTTTAATTATCACATTTGCATTTAAAAATATTTTAAGTATTCACATCAGGCATATATTTAATTCAGATACTGCTGAGGAACATAATTTCTGTTTTACTTGCACTATCTGCATTGGGGGGAAAAATCACGAATATACATCTTGAAATTATTATTATCTTAAAAACTTCCTGAGCAGAAGTCAGATCCTGAATTGTCAGCAGTCTTTGGCCTGACATTTTTTTCTCAAAGTCACTTATTCTCCCCTATTAAAGGATTACGGCAATCAGTACATACCGGTTGGTCACTACATTTCAAAAGGAAAACTGACGTAGGACTCTAGCCTATGATCATGGAATTGAATGAAAAACACTGGTAACTGAGGTAGTCATGACAGATCTGAAGCATATCACATGGCTTTTAGAAGCCCAGGCTCAACAGTGAGACTCACTGGGTTCCAAATCTGGCTTACTGGCCAGAGATCTTGGGGAAGATACTTAATCACCCTCAGCATCCATTTCCATCATTTGTAAAATAGTGGTAATGCCAGTATCTTCCTCAGAGGGATGATATGATGAGTAATTATTAATAACTCACTACATTAAAGCACTTACAATAGTACCTGGCATGTTGTAGTGACTGAACAAATGTTGTCTATTATAACATGATAAACTAGTGGTTTGGGGTGTGGTGGGTACAGGATACAGATGGAACTGAAGAGACCATAATTAACATAATGAAACTACCTGCCGGGTAAAATATTCTAACCAATATTTACCTACTGAGTACTGAATTCCATATAACTGTGTTAACTGTTATCTCATACATATTATAAGATGATATTATATAGCATCATCTGGTTTAATGTAATCTCCCAGTAATCCTATGGGATAAGTATTAGCAGCTACATTTCACAAGAGCCTAACATGGTGGTAGAGTTCACACCAAGAATCAGGTTTCCAAGGTTATAATCTTAATAATAGTAACTTCTTAGCTATGTGAGCTGAGGCAGATCTCTCGAACGATTGAATGAGTTACTCCATACTTCACTCTTAGCACAGTACCTGGCACATAAGTGATCAAGAATGCTTAGCAGTTATTATTGCGACTAGAACAGATGATCACAAGTATCTTGCCCCAGGTCACAAAGCTAGCTGCCAAATTCTCTATTTCATGTTCTTTGAGAGGCTCTGTGTGCCTGTGATGGCAATTCAATTCTCCTTTCTTGATTCCAGTGAAGATCTTCATCTTTTAAGTAAGTGTTGCGCTTCCTGGTTTTACTCAGAAACTCTTAGACAGTCTAAGAAAAAAGTTGAACAAAGAGCAAGAGTGCATTCTTTCCTGGATATCACATAGCATGTCAGCACAGATACAAACCTGAAAGGGAAGGACCAGTGGAGATGGCACTGTGACCTAAAGCACAGGTATTTGCAAGATTTGAGAATTACTTTGTTGCATTTTTTTAGTGGTGATAAGAGTGTACAGCATACATGATCTGCTACCCTGGCCAACATCACCAGAAAGCACAGTATATTCAACGTGATCCTGTCGGAGCTAAAGATGAGATCAATTTGGTTCTTGGTTTTCTTCTTTGGAAGGATAGAAAAGGTGGTCTCCAGAGAAAACGGCAAGTATAAAAATCCATATCCATGAGGACATATTTCCATGGGGATGACTAAGGAGCTTGTCTGAGTTGTTAGTTCTGCTGTAACAAAAATACCATACACTGAGTGGTTTTAACAACAAACATTTATTTCTCACAGTTTTGGACTCTGGGAAGCCCAAGATCAAGGCACCAGAAGACTTGGTGTCTGATGATAAGGTGACTTCCTGATTCATAAAAGGCTCTCATTCCATGTGTCCTCACATGTTGGAAGAGGAGAACTCTGGTCTCTTCCGCCCCTTATTGGGGCACAAATCACATGTATGCGGCTCCACCCTCATGGTTCACTCACTGTGTACACGCCCCACCCACCTCCAAATACCATCTCATTGGAGATTAGGTTTCAACACAGGAATGTCAGAGGGGGACACAAACATTCAGTCTTCTAACTGGGCTCCAACCAGTGATCTTTTCTGGACAACCTCAAATAACCTTGTAAAATATTGTCTCTAAGTTTGAAAGTGAAAACATTTTTGCTTCTTTTGCAGGCAAACAAGGTCATTTGAATCCTTGGATTTCAGCTTCAACAGTAAATTCGTACCAAACCAACTAGAGTTTTGTTATATTTAAACAATGTGATTAAAAGATCTTTGTGAAAACTTTGAAAATCAAAAAGGTCATGGGATAGACATGTTAGCAAAAATACTGAATTTGATTAAACAGCCCAGGTAAACAATGAGAGGCAGTGGCTAAGTATAATGCCAATTTACTTTATTCTTTCATTCCAGTTATATTGAGAAGAAGTAATTCACATGCACCACTGTAAAAGTTTAAAGGTTTCCTACTGGTTGATTTGAAATGATTTGTGAGAGAGTAAAAGGCAGTGAAATCTTTACTTCAGTGGTCGTCAAGTACTTTTATTCTCTTTCCTCAAAAGAATTTTTGAGAACAATGTGCCTCTTTATACATTTTAAAGTTGATTTTTGTTGTTGTTGTATGTATAAGTAGATACAAGGAATACAATTTCCCACATATTGTGAATAAAATAAAAAATATTAAATCATTCTTTACTACTCAGCATTACCTATTTTAATTATACACAGTTCCCCTTTTTCTTTATCTCATAAATTCATTTCATTTTTCCCCAAGAGTTCTAATGTATTTTATAATTGAATATCTATAATTAAGTCACATCAAAATATATACATAAGTTGAAATTAATTTTCAAAAGTTTTCTATGATGACAAGGCCCTATGTTATTGTTTCCTTCAGATTTGAATTATACTCATAATTATCAGAATTATACAATAGTTTGAAATTATAAATATATTAAATAGTTGATAAAAAGTACTAAACCAAAACTAAAATTCTATTAATCTCTTAATGTATTGGATAACTTCTTAATTCGTTTAAGCATTTTTTAATTAATACTACTTTTTCACTGAATGATTCTGGTTTCAGTATCCCTCTTTTACATTTTTGTATATGTGAAGGCTAAGAAACTTGGTTCATCTAAAAAATACTGGGAATTTGGTCAGCAAAGTCATTAAATTCCCTGAACAACTTCTAAATTATATGCCGAAATCACTTAGTTATATTTCATCAAAGATTATATTTAATAGTCTATCAGTGGGCAAGTCTATTAAGTCCTCCTGACATCTTTTCTCAGGCAGATCAATTTCAGGAGTGCCTCCGTACTCCCAGGGATATATTCCCCCAAACTCAAAAATCACTATTTTATTCTATCATTTTAAAACTGGAATTTTCTGTAACACACTCATTATATAAAAAAAAAAATCAAAAAAACCTAAAGCTAAATGTTAAAAGTTATTAATTCTGAATATGGGGATATAGATGTGTTACCTCTAGTACTCTCTCTAGTTTTATGAGAACTGAAAATACCTCATTTAATATAATGCATTCCACCCTGACAATAATTAAACAGACCTGAGGACATTTTGCTCAAGTCTCAGTACAACCCCCACCTATTGTCTAGCACATCTCTTTCCATTGTGGCATTCATTTGCTTTGATTTCTCAGATTTCACTGTGAAGTTCAAGATGTACTTTCTAAATTAACGATTTAAAATCCCCTGAAGAGCATGTAGACAATGTGCAGGCCTTTCAAATTTGAAAGCCCCAGATATGGCTGATGGGCATAGATATTTAACCAGCATCCACTACCACCCCAACAGCCCCCAACATACTGATAAACACATACTGTGAAAATGCACGAATAGAGGGATCCTTGAAAACACGATTATAACCAAAGTTTGACAACCAGAACATGTGACTGAGAGACAAATGGGTTCAGGACAAGTTCTAGTATGACTCTCAAATGACCCACTCTGAAGAAGGTGGCATAAACAATAAATACGAGGTCGGACAATTAAGTTCACGAACTCATCCTAGAAAAAGTGCTACATACCTCATTGCTGAATATCACTATAGACACCTTCGAAGTACTCCCCTTGGGAAGCTATGCACTGATGCCAGGACCTAGTCCACCCTTCAAAGCAATTTGGAACTCTTTTTCTGGAATGGCCATCAGAGCTGTTGTCACATTACCCTTGATGTCCTGAATGTCATCAAAATGTCTTCCTTTCAATATTTCCTTTATCTTTGGGTAAAGAAAGAAGTCATTGGGGGCCAGATCAGGTGAGTAGGGAGGGTGTTTCAATACAGTTATTTGTTTACTGGCTAAAAACTCCCTCACAGACAGTGCCGTGTGAGCTGGTGCATTGTCGTGATGCAAGAGCCATGAATTGTTGGCGAAAAGTTCAGGCCATCTAACTTTTTCATGCAGCCTTTTCAGCACTTCCAAATAGTCAACTTGGTTCACTGTTTGTCCAGTTAGTACAAATTCATAATGGATAATCCCTCTGATATCAATAACAGGTTAGCAACATCATTGCAACAAGTTCGTGAGCTTAATTGTCAGTCCTCATAGAATGCATGACGACGTCGCATACGTGGCCAAAGTCAAGAAGTATCCATCGACTAGTACAGCACCAAGGCTTTATGAACATCACTGCAAAAGCAGCGAGTTAGGAGAGAAAAAGTACAGACTAGGGACTCTGGTGACCAGAGTTCACATCCTAGTTCTACCATGTGCTAGCTCAGTGATGTTGAACAAATTGCTTAATCTAAATAAGGCTTAGTTTCACTGCATGGAAGTTGAGGTTATAACACCTATGTGAAAAGATTGTTTTCATCCTTAACTGAGATGCCTTTATGTAATAGCTCCTGGTCAAGCCGATAACAAAGTAAGCATTCACTCAAAATATGTTCCTTTCATTTTGTCATTTTTTAAAAGACATTTGCACATCATTTTAGATATTGGAGGCAAAGAATAAACACACGAATGATACTTGGATTTTGCCAGAGGGGAGTTTCTGAGTTGTGGGTGGACACACTCATATCCAAGGTTTGGATAGCGCTCTGAGGTCCAACTGTTTCGGTACAATTCCTGGCTCAGCCACTTTCTAGATGTATAAACAGACGAGTGATTTTACCTCTGTACTCAATCCCTTGGCTGTAATAGTGCTATAAGAGACTGAATGTTTGCGTCCCCCTAAAATTCATATGTTGAAATCTAATCCCCAGTGTGATGGTCTGAGGTGGGGACTTACAGAGGTGATTAGGGCAAAAGCGTGGAACCTTTTGGAACGGGATCAGTACCCTAACAAAAGAGGTTCCAGAGTGGCTGAAAAACAACAGAGATTGATTTCTCACATTTCTAGTCTGGGAAGTCCAAATCCACACACAGAATCTCCTGGTACCTTGAACTTGGACTTCTGAGACGAGAAATGTGAGAAACAAATCTCTGTTGTTTCTAAAAGACAAGTGCCCTACACACAGGATTCTAATAAGGATTAAAAAGGGATCATCTGTGTAAGGCTTTAGCACTGTGCCTGGTACATAGTCAACACTTAGTGTGTTATTTTACACACATACATTCCCTATTGTGTTCAAGGCCCTTTGTTGTGGATTTTTGCTTCTACATTCATAATGCATATGGATCTATAGTTTTCTTGCCCTGTGATGTTTTTGGTTTTGATATGGTAAAACTGGGTTCAAAGAATGAGTTAGAAAGTATCTCCTCCTCTGATATTTTTTGTAAGAGTTTGAGAAGGATTGGTGTTAATTCTTCTTTAAATGTTCGGTTCAATACATAGGTTTCAGTATCTGGGTTCTGGACTTTACTATGTTACGATTTTTTTGATTGCCAATTCAATCTCCATTTGTTGAGTCTACATAGATTTTCCATTTCTTCTTGAATCAGGTTTGAGTGTTTCGAGAAATGTATCCATTTCATCTAGGAAATCTAATTTGTTGGCATGCAATTGTTGATAGTGTGGTCTCATAATATTTTTCATTTCTGTAGGTCAGTAATAATATCCTCAACTTTATTTCTGATTTCACTACTTTGAGTTTTCTCTCTTTCCATGGTCAGTTTAGCTAGAAGTTTGCCAATCTTGCTGATCTTTTTGAAGAACCAACTTTTGTTTTTGTTGGTTCTTTATATGTGTATATATATATGTGTGTGTGTGTGTGTGTGTGTGTGTATACACACACTTATATATACTAGAATCTAGTTTGTATATATACATATCTAGTTTTTATACATATAAATCTAGTATATATATAGTTTATATATATATATATATATACATAAATTTCTGCTGTAAATTTTATTATTTCCATCTTACTGCAACTGTAGGGTCTAGTTTGCTCTTATTTCTCTAGTTCTTTAAGATATACAGATAGGTTATTTATTTGAAATATTTCTTCTTTTTTAATGTAGGCATTCACAGCCATAAATTTCCCTCTGAGCACTGCTTTCATTGCAGCTATTAAGTTTTGGTATGATACATTTTCATTTATATTTTCAACATATTTTCTAATTTCCCATGTGGTTTCTTTTGAATCCATTGGTTGCTCATGAGTATGCTGTTTAATTTCTACACATTTGTGAATTTGTCAGATTTACTATATTATTGATATCTAGTTTCATTTCTTTTAGGATAAGTATTTTATACAATTTCCATATTTTTAAATTTATTGAGACTTGTTTTATTGCCTAAATCCATGGCCTATCACTCAGACAATGTTTTATGTGCACTTCAGAAAAATGAATACTCTGTTGTTGGTGGTATAGTATCTGTTACGTTTAGCTGTTATTGTTCAGATTCACTGTTTCTTAAATTATCTTCTAAAAACAAGGAAGTATCTTCTCTCTGTTTCTATCCATTTTTGGAAGTGAACTATTGGAATCTCTATCTGTGATGTAGAAGTATCCAATTTTCTCAATTTTTCCTTTATATATTTTGGGGCTCTATTATTAGCTATGTGCATATTTATAATGGTTTGTCTTCTTGATAGACTGTGCCTTTTAACAATAAATAGTTTCATTGTTTGTTCTTGTAACAACTTTTAATTAAAGTGACTCTCTGGTAGACTTACTCTTCCATTCTTCAAATGCTCCTCACTTTTTATTGCTTTTTGCTTCCACTCCCATACTGTCTATTTGACCTTGGGCTACTCACATAACTTCTCAGTGCTTTCTTCCTCTGTACAACAGAGAGGTTTCTGTGGGTGTGAAGGCTAAATAATCTCAAGATCACTTTTCTTACTTAGTCAATGCACTTTAAATTTTCATGGTGAAATGTATTAATATTCTATTTCATTGATCGAAGGTACATATTCTTTCAATCTTAACATCAGAGATATTTGAATGTATGTTATAATTGGTGCATAAGACAGCATGATTTAATTTCCATCATTAAAAAAAACCTTCTTAATGGCACAAAAGAAAGCATCTTACAAAAGTAACATCTGAGATTTTGAAAGGTTAGTCCTTTCTGAGTTCTAACTGAGATGTTAAGTTAGTCTAAGTTAGTTCTAACTGAGATGTTAAGTTAGTCCTATTCTGGAGGCTTTAAGGCCATCAAATTCAGTGGAAACTAATTCAAATTTTTCGATAAGGGTGACCAGATGATGTCCCATTTCTTCTCTTCAAGCTCTCGAAACAAGGTCCATTCTTAGACTATCTCAAAAAACCCCTTCTCTATAAACCTCAGAGCCTGGAAAAAAGGGTAAACCTCAACCTATTCATTTTTAATCCTAGATCATCAAAACTGGCACAAATCCTAGATATAAATGTCCGACCTACTCTTTGCTCACAGAGGGACACTGAGGACAACTTGGCAAAAGGAGTTCTCAACGTCATGCAGACAGTTAGTGGCAGAGTCAGAGTTAGAACCATGGTCTACTGTTCCACTCTAGTTTACCAGGCCGCCTCTATTTTATCTCTTCCCTCCCAGCTTCACATTTATCTGTATATCCTTCCAAGTCATTCTAAAGGCATTCTCCCCACCTTAAAAGGCAGTTAGAATGAGACAGCTACACATTTTAAAAATCCTTAAATCATGTTTGTTTTTCAAGTAATGTAATTACCATTTGGACACGAGTTACAATACCAAGATAAACCAGAGCTGCATTTCGTATCATGTTCTCCTCCTTACAGGCTCCAGCCAAGAGAGATAACTGTTACTGAGATGGCAGGACATTTGCTTAAGTAATAGTGGCAACCCAAATGTTTATAAGTCAATTACATCCGGAAATGCAGGTTTTAGCCTCAGCCCTGACATAGCTAGTTGGCTGTGTGACCTGAGGTCTTTGGTTCATGGAGCAACACTTGGCCTGAGGTTTCTGCAGCCAAAAATTGAGCAATCTGAAAGCAATATTATTAGGAGAAACTGGATCAAGTGCCAAACAGATAGGTTTAAGAACCAAGAAAAAGAATGTACACCTTGATGTAGAAATTCAATTTCCAAGAATTTATTCTTTGGAAATAACAACTACACATACAAACATGTATATGTAAGGATGAATACGGAAATACTATTCATTATACTGAAAAATTGGAACTAAATTAATATTCAAAAACACGTGATTAAGTACATGATAGTCATTTACAGTGAAGTGTTATGCAGTCACAAAAAATAAAAAGTATGTATTTGTAGTTATAAAAAATATTTTTTAATTGATCAAAAGGCAGATTATAAAATCATGTGCAAATGGAATACTATTCTGCCATAAGAAAAGATGAAATGGTGCCATTTGCGACAACATGGATGGATCTTCAGATTAATATGCTAAGTGAAATAAGTCAGACAGAAATGTCGAGAACCATATGACTTCATTCATATGTGGGATATAAAACTGAAAGTAACAAAGGAACAAGACAAAGAAACAAAGACTCATAGACACAGGCAACAGTTTAGTAGTTACCAGAGGGTAAGGGGGTATGGGGGTAGTGGAAGAAAGTAAAAAGGATCAAATATATAGTGATAGAAGGAGAACTAACTCTGGGTGGTGAACACACAATGTGATATATAGATGATGCATTAAAGAATTGTACACTTGAAACCTATGTAATTTTACTAACCATTGCCACTTCAATAAATTTAATTTTAAAAAAGTGTGTGAAATATAATGCCATGAGGATAAATTAAAAATATATGTATTTCTATATGCATACAAAAAAAGACTGGAAGTATGTTCCCTAAATATCAACAGCAGCTTCCTTTGGTTGGTGGAGTTAATGTGTTGTTTTCTCCATTTGTCTATATTTTGTATATCTTCTGCAAAGAATATATATTTTTTGAATAATTAAAACATTTAATTCTTTGTTTTTTTAAAAATTTCTATTGGGAATATTGGGGAATAGTGTGTTTTTCCAAGACCCATCAGCTCCAAGTCATTGTTTTCAATCTAGCTGTGGAGGGCGCAGCTCACTGGTCCATGTGGGAATCAAACCGGCGACCTTGATGTCATGAGCACTGCATTCCAACCAACTGAGCCAAGTGACCGTTCCAAAACATTTAATTCTTAATAAATATCAAGACAGACGATGTAAAGCAGAAGAATCTAAGTAGCAGGAAAGACTATAGGAGCTGAAAAGATGGATCTTGGATAAAGCCATGCTAACCAGGGAAAGGCAGAACTTAACTTTGTGGTAAATGCTGCTTTGCTTTCTAGAAGGCTCCTGAGTTGAAATACAAGGGATAGGAAGATCCCAAGAGGTTAAGTGCCTGTGCCCCAGAGGTAGGCACTGTCTTTGACCCACACAATCACATACTCCTCCAAGCAACACCTAGCACAATACCCCCAAGAAGAGCCCTGCAAACATTCAATGAACAAATAATGATAAGCACATATGAAGCCATTAGTCGCTCATTAAGAAACACTTTTTGGGCAGATGGGTGGCTCAGTTGGTTAGAGTGCGAGCTCTGGGCAACAGGGCTGCCGGTTAGATTCCCACTTGGGCCAGCGAGCTGCGCTCTTCGCAACTAGAATGAAGTCAATGAGCTGCCTCTGAGCTCCCAGGTGGCCAGATGGCTCAGTTGGTTGGAGCGCGTGCTCTCAACCACAAGGATGGTGGTTCTTCGACTCTCGCAAGGGATGGTGGGCTGTGCCCCCTACAACTAACAACGGCGACTGGACCTGGAGCTGAGCTGGGCCCCCCACAACTAAGACTGAAAGGACAACAACTTGACTTGGATAGAACTGATGAGCCCTGGGAAAAACATACTACTGTTCCCCAATTAAAAAAAACAACAGCAAAAAACCATTTTTTACATAACACAGCAAAAAAGCAAGAATGACATAATTTCAGGCAAATCTCCAACTTAATATTTCAGAAAGAAACACTTCATCTACAACATTCTGATGTTTTCAAATAAATATATACACAAAGAGATTAGTCACTCAGCTATAGTTCCACAACTTCCCCCGAGTTTGGGGGATGATATGCCTCTAAGCCTAGCACACTTTTTATAAAAGAGTTATTACATTAATATTACTTCTCATCTTGATGAAACGATTAAACCCAAATTGGCTTTTGGACGATTAAACCCAAATTTGCTCACAGGATCTGAAACAGTGAGCCTTGATCAATTTGTCTGGTACTGACCAGCTACGCAGTGTTGAACAGGTCATGTCCACCCCACCCTGGGGCTGCCATGTCTCCATCTCTACAATCTATACAAAACCTCATCAGAATCTACGATTAATGACTCCACAGGAACACAGAAGTTACAATAAGCCTCTGTGTCATCTGTCAAACATATAGAAGATTCTTTGCATTCATGCCCAAAGACCTGTCTATAATAGGGTTTCTGGAAGGGTTTCTAGCTCCCTTCCCCCAGTGAGGTGATTCTACTTATAATGATGCTAATGGGTCAGGGACACTGCTGAAAGATGGGAAAGACAGGCTGATCTCTAGATTGACCCATGGGGAGTGGTGGTGGGGAAGGAAGACCCCTCTCGTCAGTGGTGACGTCCACACATTAGACTCCTCAACAATACCCCTACCTCACCAGGTTCCACCAACCGGAGAGACAATGGGGTTGATTAATGAGTTTGCACATACACAGAAGTCATTCATTCACTAGTGTCTACTGATTTGAATCAACAATATATGGGGAGGAAATGATGTTCTGTTCATTCCTTTGCGGGAGAGAGAAGAAATAAAACAAAGGCTCTATGAAAATGGAGAAAGGAGGTTAATCACTCACCATGTATCACATTCCTCCTAATAAGTGATTTTACTTTTCATGGCTTGTTATACCTCCTTTGTTTCCATCTGTATTATGAATATGGAGAAATTATTGTTTTACTCTGTATTAGTTACGGTAAGTAACGTTAGCCTCCGTAAGTCAAACTTTAGTGGCTCATCAGAAAAAGGGTTGTCATTCATATCACAATGCAGTGGAAGTATTCCTCGTTAAGTGGCCCCCTCATTGTCATCCTGGACCTAGCCTCTTCTAATCTCCAGTTCTCACCATGAATCTGATAAACAGGAAAGGAAATGAGGATCCCCCGGAGACGTTACGGGCTAAGTCTGCACAAAGTTCACATCATTTACACTCATATTTTACATGGAATAGTCACATGGTGACACCTTATTGAAGGGGAACTTTGGAACAGTAGTTGAGCTATGTGCCTAAGCAGAGAACAGGAATATTGGTGAGTGTTAGGGGTCCATCCTACAAAGGATCCTGCTACATCCTCCAAAGTCAAGTCCTCCTTTCTTTGATTTTCAATCAGGAATACAAACCACTGAGTCATTGCAATAAATCTGGAGACAAGACAAAGGGAAAACAAGTGGGGACCCTGAAACTGACCACAGCATGACTAATACCTCCTCTAAATAACCCAAAGGGAATATTCAGCCCACAAATTAGCAGTTACTTGAATGAAGACAGAAGCTTTATTGGCATAAAGGATCTGCTTTCTGACAATAAAGTACTCAATGGCTGAGTCACGTAATTAGAGGTGAACGACAAGTGATAGAAGCCATGCACACTGCCTCTCAGCCTGCAAATCATGCTGCTACTAGGGCAAGTTAAGACAAATGTGACCAACGGGAGATGTGCAGTGAGAAAAGCTGCAGAAATCCCCGTATGTCTGCAGACCTATTTCTAAACTTCGGGATGCAGTGGGTTTAACGGGAATGAAGCAGGCTCTGGAAGCAGTTACTTTGGTTTTAAAACCCGGACCTGCCTTTTACTGGGGTTGTGGCCTTGGGAAAAGAACTCTGCCTCTCTAAGTCTTGGTTTTCTCATGACTGAGATGGGCATAATAAAACCTTTCTCACAGAGCTACCACGAAGGATAAATCGGTTATGTAAAAATGATTGGCGCAAAACTTGGCATAGGGAAGATGGTGATTGGAAGGTCTGTTTTTCTTAAATATTGGCAAGTTTATTTCTAAATGTGGGGCCTGCTGCTCTCGCCTGTCCTGTTTCTCAGATATCCAACCAGGCAAAGGCGAAGACAGGAGGCAATGAGCTCAGAGGGCTAACAGATTTTTAGAAGGGATGTGCAGGCCACTGCAAAGGCTTTGGCTGTTACTCACCGAGTGAAGCGGAGGAAGCTTTGGGGATAATATTAGTACCTACCTCACAGGCTTGTTTTGAGGGTTAAATGAAATAAAACGTCAGTGCTTAGCCCAGTACATTGCACATAAACATAAGCATTATTGTAAGTAGTACTCATATCATTTATTACTGTTATTCTGAACAAGAGGAAGTGTTAGTGGCTGGGGAAGGGGAAGGGAAAAAAAATTGTTGTGTGCCTTTGGCTGACCTCAGTCTTCTCAGTAACATAGAGGGTGGGATGGGGATGCAATGGATGCCATGAGGCGAGTCACAAAGGTCTGGCAATGCATCCATAATAAATATTGTCTTCGTCAGTCTAGCTTCATAGGGGAAAGGCTAACACAGGATGAGATCAGGCCTGGAAAGCTCTTTGTGAAACAAAGGAGAAAGATGTCCTGCGAATTTAAGTTGCTATTATTTTGAAAGCCAAATGCCAGGCTTTAACATGTAGCCAGGCTCTCTTCAAAACCTAGTTGTTTCCAAAGCATAGGAAGGAAAAAAGCCATCTATTTATACGCAGGAGTATTTCTGATAACGGAACTTATTAGTTTAAAAGGTAATATTTACAGAGCTCACAAAATCGCATGCTTTCTGTCCACAGAGACATGTTTTAATTAAAGTTCTACCTTTAAAATTCATTAAAGTCATCATTTCTAAGGGACTGAGAGTCCGCATATTAGATTTGAGCATGTGAGTGTGACAGATCCCCTTCCGCAGGTACAGGAGGCAATGATTTCAATGATTGTGAACAGCTCTTTCTTCATTTGATTCAGTTTTATTTAAAGGCACTCACTAGCCGATGCACCTCAGGCATATCACTTTTTATTAGGCATGAGCAGCTCAGTTTCCTATTATGTACATCTCCTCATTATTAGTCACCTGGACGGAGCCATGACTCAGAAGGTAGCCTTAGCAGAGAAGTGACGATGGAAAGGGGGAAGTTGGCTATTGAGAGACAAAATGTCACCATGTTCCCCTGCAAGAAAGAGGCTTTGCTTTTCTACCCTGGAGCCCTGGTTGTGTGGGGAAGAGTGATGCTTGGAAGAGCTCAGTGGAGGCAGCTTGGAGTGTGAATGATGCCATAACAATGAAAACAGCCACTAACACCACAACTATTATGACCACAATCTACGGAGCACTGACGATGTGCTAGGTGTACACATGAAGGTGTTTGGAGCCTTATAGCAACCCCAGGAGAAGGGCACTGTTATCATCTTCATTTCACAAATGAGGAAACTGAGACGCAGACAGGCTATGTCACTTGCCAAAACCCACACAGAGAGTAAGTGACAAGAAACCAGCTTAGGAGGAAAATGAATAGCCTTGGGATTCCATTATGGCCGCTTTCGAGATGTGAGCTCTTCGACGTAATTTCCCTGAGCTTTGGCTTGCTCATACATGAAATGGGCATGACTATGTCTACTGTACAACGAGGATCAGTTGCTTTGACAGGAGTACAGCATTTAACACAGAGCCTGGCACAGAGGACATGCCCAAAGCAGGGTAGTCATTCGTATCATGAGTCTGTGAAATGAGAAGCTGAGACCCCAACCTTCAGGTAGCCAGCACCCCATGCCTCAATGACCATCCCCCACTCCCCAGCAACCCTGATTGGGAGACCAGAGAAGGTGGCAGGAAGGGTGCCCTGCACAGGGAAGAGGGGATTTTCTTTTTTTCTGATAGGAACATCTCCTTTAATGAGGCACCAGGCCGATTGGGCAGCCGCTGACCAGAGCTTGGCCTGGAAGGGAGTCAGTCATGGCTGCCTTCGGTCATTTCAGGCCTAAATTCTTCCCCAAACCTGAGAAAGTCCCAGAGGCCTGGTTAGCAGTCTTGTCGATGGTTTCCTGGGGAGGTTTTGGGCCCTGCTTCTGTGGCTGTCCCTTCCGCTTGCTGATACAAGTACTGCAAGCCCTTGCTGGCCATGGCTACAGGAGGTCTGTGAGGTCAGCAAGGACAGCTGCAGCGACCATGTTGGATCCTGCATACAGCAGCCGGAAAATACGATTTAAATTAGCTGATGTTGAGCTGCAGCAGAGCCCTGAGCACAAGGGGGCTGTGACAGCCTGTAATAGTCAGCTCTTCTCCTCACACTACAAGTGGAACAGAGGTGTCAGGGAAGGCACTGAGGGGGTATCCTAGGTACAAGCTGACAGCACAGTACAATGAGACGAGGGAGGCGACAGCTGGGCTCAGAAAAGGGTCTCAGCCACTTCTCCCAGGAAATCAGGCTGTCACTGCCAGATAGAAACACTAAGAAAAGCTCTTGATAGCAATTTTGTCCAACCTCCTCAATATTTACAGGGGGGATAAGAAGGCCCCATTAGTGTAAGTCTGTTTTATTTTATGTCCAGAGAGCAAGTCTCTACACTGGAATTCAAGATGACTGCTACCTTCCTAGCTGTATGACCCTGGCAAAATTACCTAATCTCTTTATGCCTCAATTTCTTCATCTATCAAGAAGCACCTACTTCATAGAGTTTTCCAAAGATAAATGAGAGAACAGATATAAAACCCTCAGCACTGTGAGTGGCATATGCTATGCATTCAATACATAGAAGCTTCTGCCTACCTTTCCTAAATTCTCTGAAAGGTTACTCCCCTGTCACATTCATCTTCTCTGCAGTCCCTCACCTCTGCTGTCCCTCAGCCATCTTTCAAAGCTTGACTGGTTGCCTACTGCTCACACCAATACATGTTACAACTGGGCCCTCATTACTATGAGGTCTGACAATTAAGTTCACGAACTTGTTGCAACAATGTTGCTAATCTTTTATTGATATTAGAGGGATTATTCATTATGAATTTGTACCAACTGGACAGTGAACCAAGTTGACTATTTGGAAGTGCTGAAAAGGCTGCATGAAAAAGTTAGACGACCTGAACTTTTCGCCAACAATTCACGGACGGCTCTCGCATCACGACAATGCACCAGCTCACACGGTACTGTCTCTGAGAGAGTTTGTAGCCAGTAAACATATAACTGTATTGGAACACCCTCCCTATTCACCTGATCTGGCCCCAATGACTTCTTTCTTTACCCGAAGATACAGGAAATACTTAAAGAAATACATTTTGAAGACATTCAGGACATCAAGGGTAATACGATGACAGCTCTGAAGGCCATTCCAGAAAAAGAGTTCCAAAATGCTCTGAAGGGTGGACTAGATGCTGGCATCGGTGCATAGCTTCCCAAGGGGAGTACTTTGAAGGTGATGGTAGTGATATTCAGCAATGAGGTATGTAGCACGTTTTCTAGGATGAGTTCGTTACTTGACCTCGTAATGCTCACACTGATATAGGGCCTATTACTGTGGGGCTCCGGAAAATGGAGGGCATGTTTCAGTGTTCCCGCTCTGGAAGCCCATTTGGGACAGCTGAGCCACAGAAAAAAATGGCTGTAGGAGTTCCCTCTGGGCAACACTTCCTTATATGCTATGGCTTCTCCTACTGAAAATACTGCATATGCCTCCCACAGGCGTGGCACCCAGTAGCAGGCTCCTACAGCTATCGTTCTCAGTGTCCTGAAGGTGAGGCCAGTGCCTACACTTGAACCACACTCACTCCTTTGCCATGCACTGAGCTAGGCACTGAACTACAGTTATACGCCAGAAGGATGTAGTCTCTGCCCTCGGGAAAGAGATAACAATAAAAGGTGCATAGTGCTATTCACTTCATTATTTAACCATTACGAATTGAGCACATATTTTGTAAAAAATATGTGCGAGCCAAGTCTTTAGCTCATGGGAGAAATACGTTGGTTATCCAAAGACACTGTCCCCGGCCATATTGTACTTACAATCTAGTGAAGAGGACTGCATACTGTAATTATATACTTCTTATTATAATTACATGCTTCAGATGTGGGTGATCAAAAGAAAAGAAACAGGTTTCTAATAGAGCAGATATGGGACTGGACCCAGCTTGGAGAACCACGGAGCTTTCCATGGGAAAGTAAGGTTTGGTCTGAGCTCTGAAGGATGCAGCTATCTAGACAAGGTCAGTAGGAGGCTGGGTGCTGGGTGGGACAAATGATTAAAGACAGAGGAAACGTTAGGGAAAGTCCCAAAAAAGGAAAGCACTTGACAAATTTAAAGAGTTGAGAGGTTGCTAATGATTCTAGGGGTTATTGGCAAATGGAAGAATGGTACAAAATGAGATGATGAGATTAGTTAGCCCAGATCACACAAGCCCTTTTGTCCATGATAAGGAGTTTAAGACTTTCTTTTAGGGACACTGGGGAGCTGCTGATGAATTTTAAGCAAGAGAGTGACATGATCTGACTTATGTATTCAAAAAATCTCCCGCTGGTGTGGGAAGGCAGATGGAGGGGGGACGGGAAGAGGGAGGTGCAGAGACCACTTTGAATGCTATTGTCCAGTGAGAGATGATGGAACAGCTTGGAGTAGTAGAGTGGGAAGAGTGAATGAGGAACGTGGGTTGATTTGAGAGAGATGTCAGCGATATGACTGAATAGACTTGACGATGAATAGGATGTGGACGGGGAGGCATTAGGGATGAGTCCCATGCCGGGTGCATGGATGGCGTTGTTCAGACGGCAAACAGGATGAAGAGCGGAGTTGGACTGGGGTGAAACAACAGTGAGCTCACATGGAGATGTGTTGAATTGAGGTGCCTTGGAGTTATGGCAGTGGGCAGTCACGTATATAGGTCTGGAGCTCAGAGCAAAGGAGATAGAAAACTGAATACTGTCAGCTCAGCACAGAGGTGATGATTCAAGCCAGGGAGTGAAGGAGTTCACCTAGGAGAGGACAGTGAGAACCGAGGAGGAATGAAGACAGATCTCTAATAAGCAACAGTAAAATGCCATGGAGAGGATAAATGGAGGAGACTGAAAAGAACCATCCAGAATGATAGCCAAGGAGGGAGTGATCAACAGTATCTGCTGGGATAAATACGATGAGGACTGAAAAATATCCATTAGATATGGTGACCTAGAGGTAACTGGGGAGGCAGAAGGCTCAGAGCTGCTCGTCCCATTCGCCCCTGAGGCTGAGAGGTATTCCTCAGGCACCTATCATTACGTTGCAGAATCTAACCCCATGTTCCTCCCATGACCATTGGCCCCTTTCCCAGGCCCATACATGTGTTGAGGAGAACTCCCGAGACCGAGCAAGACCTTCCTCAGTACAGTTCATCTGCTCCTTCAGGTCTCTGGTAAGCGCCAACTGATTGGTGCTACAGGCGTCATTTTTCTAACTATCACTTATCACTAATTTGGTCCTCGTGATGGCTTCATGTTGTTTGTCTTTTATCAAGGGCTAATATGGTAGTTATGCATTAGCTACAATTTATTCCTACAATTACTTTTGAAGGGCTCAGCAATGATAGTAGTTTTCGATCCCATACTATAAAATGTGGTGCTGAGACTATTATAACTACATAATTACATGAATAAGTGAGTGAGCAAATTATCCAAAGCAAAATGCTCTTAGGCTCCAGGGAGCCCATCTTATTCTTTAATACTGTAAGTACCTTCCTTTCCAGGCGCCTCCCTACCACCTTCCTCACCCGTGTGGATACATTAACATTAAAGTACAAGGTTGGATTACTAGCGTTGCTGAAAAAACTGTTCAGGTCCATCTTAAGTAAGAAACTTCAGGATACAGATGTCATTGAGAAATGAGCAGTTATATAAAAGCACAGAAATTCATCATTAAATAAACCAAATGAGGGTAAGGGGGATCGAATATATGGTGATGGAAGAACTGACTCTGGGTGATGAACACACAATGGGATTTATAGATGATGTAATACAGAATTGTACACCTGAAATCTATGTAATTTTACTAACAATTGTCACCCCAATAAATTTAATTAAAAAAAAATAAAATAAAATAAACCAAACGCAGGATCACAATTCAATGTGTGTGAATATTAGTTGCTTTAGTTTGGCATCTCAAAAATATCATGTAGTTACAGGTAAGGAACATGAGACCAAATATGATGTGTGAGTATCCTGTATTGTTCACTGTGGAAATTTTCCCCGTTGTTCTGGGCACCAGGCCCCACCCCGAAACTTGGGGAACATACCCTCTCCGTCAGCGGGACATTTCCTACCAACAACTCTTTAGCTCAATTCAGAAGTAAAATTAAAAACCAGTTACTATTTCAGACAGTGTCCTCACAGCAATTAACTTGGTCTCCATTCCTTTTCTGGGTGCCTGCCAGTCTCTGAATTTGGATAAAGATTTCCTTCTACAAATCTTGCTTCTCACTGCCTGGTTTCCTTGGTTCCTCTGAGGTTAGCTGGTTGGTGTCCTTGTTACTTCTAGTTATCTTCTGGGAAGGCCCCTCTTTTAATAAAGGATCCAAGTGCATTCGTATCTCCAGCCCACTTGTAATATCTCCTCAGGAAAAGACCTATCTCTTTCATTAGACCTACTCTGCTTTTGCTAGGGATCAATGAAACAGATCTCTATTCAATTGGAGTGACCAATGGTGGCTCAAACTTACTCCCCTTCCAATTCCACTTAAAAATTGGTTCTTTCTAGATGGTCTCTAGATGGCAATTCAGGAGCACAACATGCAAATGAGACAACTAAGAAACGAAGAGGCCCCAACTCCCATCAGAGATTTGAAGTTTTGTTTGTTTTTTAAGGCAAAACTTTTTGGTTTTCAATGATGTATTTTTTTTATGACGTCACTGCCCTAACTCCAGGTTAAGAACGGGAAAAAGAGAAAAGGCTGTTTGGAATGCACAGGGCCACCTACTTCATTTTGCAAAGGAGAAACAAAAATGGAAGCCAAAACAAAGATCCTGACACCTGGCTTCTCTTTTATTTCAAGATCCTCTTGATTTTTGTCCTTGTTAGTTTCACAAATCTGCAAATTTTCCAAAGATTGACATTGCAAAGGCTCTATAACAAAGTCAATGTTTTTCAAGACTCATTAACAATAAAAAGAAATAATGGAATGTGAATTTTTAGGTGGGCTGTGTTAAAAAAAAATGAGTAGCTTGTAAATAAGCAATATATTTATGATTTGGGGCATTATTAATGTATCCTCTAAGAAAATCCTTCACACAAAACTCAGAAACAATACACTTAGATTAGAGGGAGCTTATTTCAATGACAAAAAGTCTCTTCAGTTTACAAAAGGATTCACCAAAAGGCTCCTTTAATGAGAGAGCATTCATACAAGACTTCTGTCTACAAAAATTAAAACATCAACTTGTACCAGAGTTACAGGAACTCTCCAATGTTGTAATATGAGATTCACCCTCAATTAGATGATTTATCTTAGGTCAGCTGAGATGGAACGTCCCACTTGGAAATGTGCCAGCTGACTCCACAAGAATCCTGGAATCCACTGAAAAAATTCTAAGCTCATCTTCCCCAGATGCCCCACTTTCCTTATGTGCTTTCTGAGTGCATTTGTGTACAAGATTGTACTAAGAAAACAATCTTTGGGGGTATTTCAAGTCGTGGACTGAGGAATCAGAATACTCCTATACTCTCCCATTCCCCTGCCTTCTGACCTCCAAAATGGAAATGAGCCAAGTATGGTGGTCAGGACTCGCAGACGCATAGGGCTTGACCTTAATGAGTATCTGTGGAGACAGCAGTCTGTATCACTGCTGATTTTAGGCTTGGATGAAACTGCTTGAAGACTCTTTTTTCAAACTTCGTCAATGAATAGACTAAAACATCTACAAAGGTTTTGTTGTGTACGAGACTCAACTTGTGATCAGAAGCTCTGCCTAAGGCCATTCGCTAATTTCAGCAGTTATTGAAAGAAGCTCTAAAAAGTTTTTAATGATCTCACATTTCTTCACACTTGGTAATTTCCAAAGAAAGAAGCAGGGAACCTAAAGGGGACCATTCTGTTCTTCCTCAAAGAGTAAGTCAGTGAGCAACCTTGACCGTTCAGGGGCCCATCCAAGTATGTGATGGGGCAGCTCCTCTTCCTGTTTCAACTGGGATAGAAACAAAGTAAATATCTCATAAAGGAGGGCTGGCTTCCCTGATCTGGAGACGAGCTAGAAAGGCAGCTGAAAGCAGTTGAGCGTATTATTAGAAAGAGCCTATGGAGCTTGGCAGCTTAGCAGACCTGGGTGTGAATCCCAGCTCCACCATTTATTCTCTGTGGAAATTGGGCAAGTGAATTCATCTCGTTAATGAGATGGTTCCTCATCTGGGAAATTGGGAGAATACCAACAACCTTGCAGCGTTATGTAAGTGTTAAATGAGACAGTGTATGTGAAGGCCTTAAAGAGCATGGAGCCTGGCACAGAGCAGACACTCAATAAATGTTGAATTAATGACCACCTATAAATATCAGAACTAAAGCTGAACTAAGACTCTCCCTTTAATTCTTTCAAAAGCTCAAGCAGGGTTAAGAGAATACCTATGATTACGACACAAAGAAAACTAGAGAGGTCATTAAGCTGTTGATACAAATCCTAGACCCAGGAACGAATTAATCCTCACATATCATTTAGACTAAGTTAACAAGTATAGTCTAATCAAAGTCTGTGAGCAGAAACAGAGTTAGATGAAATGTGGGTGATTACCATTAATGGATGGCAAGAATGTAATCACTGCTTTGCCACAGTTAAGCCCAGTGCTATGGGTCACATACCAGGGTACACGGTGATAAATTTGACAACTTTGCATACAACTTTCCTGAAAAAGAAAAACAGTGCCAGTGCAAAACCTGCTGTCTTATTGCATCAAAAGCATGGTGACCGGTGCGGCCAGATGCCTCAGTTGGTCGGAGCGCGAGCGCTCAACAACAAGGTTGCCGGTTCAGTTCCCGCATGGGATGGTGGGCTGCGCCCCCTGCAACTAAAGATTGAACACAGCGACTGGACTTGGAGCTGAGCTGCGCCCTCCACAACTCAATTGAAGAGAATGACTTTGGAGCTGATAGGCCCTGGAGAAACATACTGTTCCCCAATAATCCCCAATTTAAAAAAATTAAAGGAAATTTGAATTTAAAAAAAAAGCATAGTGACCATGATGACAACCCTTTCTAATCACTTTCAAATACTAAACTCAGTACGTTAGGAACATAGAGAAGAGTCAAATATTTGCCTTTTCAATCCTGTGGCTCCCGATCATAGAGGCCTTCGGGAACAAGGTAGCCCCCCTTCTGAGGATTTCCTTCTGATAGCATTAGGCCCCTTGCCTTTTCTTTTTGTTGTCTTGCATTAGTTCAATGACACACATGGCTATAAATAGTGACATTCACAGGTGTTCTACAAAGCAAAACAAAACTTGCTGTGCCTTAATGAATTTTTCTTTCTTGTTCCCGTTTGGTATTGGACAAAATATTAGCTAATCCCTCTTATTCAAGCCGCATCAGTAACCCTTTGCTCTGATCCCTGGTTGAACTCACCTTATCCCGAGTGAGACATGTTTTCCTCTGACCCCCTCTCCAGTCAAGGCAGCCATGTTTGAGAGGATCTGAAGCCTGGTGCTACCGAAACTTCATGTGGGCCCCCAAGTGCTTGTTACACAAGGACCCCCATTGTGCTTTTCCCAGTGCAAACATGGAGATCAGTGTTTGGGCTACACTAATGACCACAAGTGGTGTTTCAAGTTCACTTTCCACCTTCCACAGGTATCATTCAAGTACGCCATCATCAAGTTATTTATTGAGCACCTTGAGTGAGGAACACTTATTTCATTGATAAATTTCAATAGATTACTGGACATGCTAAACTCAATTTAGTCCACCTTTCTCTTGGAAACAACTGTACTTGGGGGAACGGGTGTTCTCCTCGGTTTCTCCTGTACAGCTTATATTTCAGTAGACAAGTCTGCCTAATATTGAAGATTCATTGGACACATTTCCCTTGCTCATTAAACTACGTCGTCTTTCCTGGACTCTGATAAAGATGCACTAGAACTTTAAGTAAACATAATCGGTTGGGAGGGTCTATGAGAGTTAAAGCTTATGGAAGTTCATCCACTCTAGAAATCGCAAGAACCCTACAGGAAAAAAATTGATGTTTATAATATAGCTCTATGGTTCTAACTTCCCCTACTGTTAACATCGTTTTCCCTTCTATAAATACCCTTCCATCTTGGCACGCAGGCCAGAAAGGTCACGTGGCTTGCCACGTCTACATGCATGGGGAAGTAACCCTGCCTTTTCCTCAAGTAAACCCTTTTTGGTGACGAAAACACCTAGTCAGTATTTTCAGTTCACAACTTTATCAGTAATTAAGCGATACTTGAAAGTCCATATTTACTGTTTTGTGTATTTGATGAAATGCGTGTTATTTATCCGGCCTTTGGGAGGCATCATAAGCACCAACTGTATGCCAGGCATACACTGGTGTTCTAAGTTGCAGGGATACAACAGTGGCATAAACAGAGTTCTTGACTTCATGAAACTTCTATGTCTAAGTCTTCCAGGAGACATTTTGGGTATAAGCTGCATACATTTCTCTTGCCATCACTTGCGCAGCGTATGATCTCCATGGACTAGGCACTGAGGGCAGTCTCTTAGCCGTGTGCCATCACTGGCAGAAGCAGGTAAATGTTCTGCCCTGCTTTCTTGCTCATGCCTCTTCCTAAGATATTGTTGCTTGGAGTTGTGTTCCCAAGGGAGAGGACTATTGCAGAAATTGAGAAGGAACCCTGTCTGTTATACCCACTGGCAAAACGTGGCATTGTTTTTTCCTTTTCGAATTTTGTTCTCTTCTTGTTTGGGGATCCCATCAATGCCCTGTGATAGAGTCAAAGCTTTGGAAGGTACAGTATTTAGGATTCAGAACTACTTCAGAGCCGATGGAACTTTAATCTTTGATCAAATATCAGATATAATTTTCCAAATAAAACCAGAGAGTTTGAAAAAATATTCTACGTGGTACACCGGGCTTAAAGTTCTGAAGTTGTTTCAATGATTTTATGTGTGCAAGTCCAGAACCACTATCTGGAACTAATTATATTTCTACTGGGTGGACTGGCATTATATCCAATAAAACCTTTCAATTCATGTGCTTTGGCTGGGTGCCAACGATGTGCCCCAAAGTATTGTAATTGTCAACCTCTTCTTGCCCCAGCTCTGCCCAGCTCTAAGTATGAAACGCCTATAAAATATATATACAGGAAGATACCAGAAGCCCAGTCTCCACCAGGGGTAGGGTTAGTCTCAGTCCTGCTACCTAGATCCTGCTCTCTGGTGTGTCAAAGAGGAGGCTTTGGAAATTCATATGCCAACTGAAATACAGCCTCCATTCCAAATCTGATTGTTATTTGCAAAACAAGTTTCTAATTATCATTCCAGTTCCCCCACTGGTACTGGAGCTCTGCTCTGCCCTCACTATTAACCTTTGTCTCATGCTGAAGAGTTCACATGAGAACTAGCTTTACAATCATCATCTTCATATGATATAATGTTAAAGGGCCAAAGTCACAGTCACACGTGACCTAAGACTAATCTCAATTAGAGTCAGACCGAAGAATTCAAAAAAGTTTGGTGGGGAGAGATCCAGGTAAGAAGTTAGCAATGATTGGTTTGGAGGAAGAGGACATGTACTCTGCATTATCTTTTCTCTCTTCTCATGACTTGACTGAAATATGAGTTAACTACGGTGATTATTTCCTGAACCAACAGTCTTCAAGACACATGGGCTGTCAAACAAATGTTTATACCACTTCCACTGAGACACACTTAGAAATACTTTATAACCTCAAACATTGACAGTTCTTATACATTTTGATTGCTATGTCAGGGGTGAAAAACTGAAAAAGTCAAGAGTCAAATATATAACATAAGTGAATGAAATCAGCTGAATTTAAGACAACAGTGAGTGCTGCGGACGTTGTTGAGCTGGAGTGTGCCTACTGTATTTCAGGATATACCAATTCCATTAACAACAAACAAACAAACAAACAAACAAAAACATATGGGGCAAATTAAGCAGCTGTGTGGCTAGGATTTCTCTTGGGAGCCACCAGTTTACCAAACATAGGTTTACAGAGATAAGGGATAATTGTACCAACTTGAATCCTCACCTTTTATAGTCTCTATAGCTAAACTTCCTCTTGACAGAGCTATTGAGCTTTCTACCACTGTGAACAATAGAAGGAACACTGTATTCAAGAGCAGAAGATGACCAGGGTTCTAGTTTAGATCTTATAAAATGTGCTCTATGATATTGGAAAGTCCCTTCTCTTCTTTAGGCCTTAGTTTCCTCATCTGTAAAGTTGCTTGCCCTAGACAGCAGTTAAGGCACCAAAGTACCTTCACCACTAACATTCTTTTCTCCATTTCTAGTCTTGGCCTCAGGAATGAAGTTCTGGGAAACAGGTAGAGAAAGATGTTTACTTCCACTGTTTACTTCCATGATGTGCAAACAAGATGTACATGATCAAGATTTGAAACAATACATTCTATTAAGACTCATGACAAGCAGGAAATTCAGTGTGCATACAAGACTATAAATGGTTGGGGACCAGAGATAGTGAGGGAGAGCGTGGTGGCACAGTTCCATTTTGATCTTTCTCCAGTATGGGCCTCACTCATGAATAACTAAATGCGAGAAGGGAAACAGGAAACGGATGGTGCCTAAGGATTTTTCATTCACCATTAACTGATAACTCACTCATTCATTTAACACACACTGAGCACCTCAGATTCTGGTATTGCAGGGGGAAATGAGCCGGGAGGGTCCCTTGTCCTGAAGAGCTCACTCACAAGCAATAAGAGGCATCTGGGTTCACTGAAGAACATAATGAACATTGAGGCTGGGGGTGGCTGAGGTGTTTCCAAATGACGTCCTCCCTTCAGATACTTATAAATCAGTTGTCTTCAAACTAGTCTAAGTACCACAAGGTTCCACTTGGAACAGTACTTCTGTGACTGTCACGGTTAGAGGCTGAATGGGTAAGACTTTAATTATAGCTGCTCTGCTGTGATGCAATTTATATATTAGGGTTCTCACATGATTTCCCTTGAAAGAATAGTTCTGCTAGTCGTGGTAGGCTAAATGATGCCTCCCAAGACATCTACATCTCAATCACTGTAACTTGTATTATTTTGCATGGAAAAAGAGAATGGGAGATGTGTTTTAATTGAGGATATTCAGATGGGCAAATTATCCTGGATTACCCTTGTAGGACAAATGTAATCACAAGCGTCCTTATAAGAGAGAAGCAGAAGGGTCAAAGTCAAAGCAATAAGGTGATATGACAGTGGGAGCAGACGTCTAAGAGATGCCACCATGGGGAAAAAAATGTGGGCAGCCTCCAGAAGATGCAAGATGCAAGAAATGGATTCTCCCCTACAGACTCCAGAAGAAACACAGCCTTGCTGACACTTGGATTTTAGCCCAATGAGACTTATTTTGGACTCTTGACAAACAGAACAGTAAAATGATAAATTTGCATTCCTTTCAACAACTGAGTTGGTGGTGATTTGTTACAGCAACCATAGGAAATAAATACCCCAGTATAAAACATGATGTCTAGAGGCCTTTCTAATCAAAGCCAGGCCTCCTTTAACCCAACGTAAAGATATGATTTCCCAAAGTAGTGTCTTCCCATGATTCTTACTAGGGTCCCTCTATTCTTGGCACTGCAGTTAGAATTCTAGGTCTGAGCCACCCAAATGCCCCAATTTTGAACTGGTTCCACCCCCATCAGCTTCGCGAGGCCAGAAGCTGATTATCTCTTGCTTGAGGTAGAGCTCAGAAACCTCCACTTTTCCCCTCTGTAACAGCACTGATCCACTTCTGCAAGCTATTACTAGTTGACGATCTGAAAAAAATCTATGAGCGCTTATTTTTCTCCATGCAATTTACTAACCTGGCTGGTTTAACAGCTAATCAGAAATTAGTGCTCTCAGTAGGCACTTCTTCTGACTCAACATTGAGGAAGTCAACAAAACCTTTCAGTGACCATGGTACTGCCCACCCCCATTCCAGCAGGGTTAACAATTGTGAGGCAGGTAACTTAGCTGTCATTATTTCCCACTGGGATTTTGGCAGCTCTCTTAGTTCTGGAACTTAAAAGGAAACAGGAAATAAAAACGTGTTCTATAGTCAGGTCCACGGAGGTTTTCATCAGTAACTCTTTACATTTGAAGCAACAGAGCAGGAGAGAGGAAGGCTATAGCCTGGGTATCAAGTGATTGTAGGCCTGGTCCTGTGGCCATCTTGCTTTGCCAGTGTAAGTCCCTCAGTTGATTTATCTGTAAAATTGGGAAGGGGAGCTTAATGTTTAAGAATTCTTTCAGCTTAGGCAACCTGAATCAATGGTTCCCAGATTGTTGGATTTCATAGACCAATAACATTTTCCACGAACATTTGAGGGACACATGTAAGATTTACAAAGTGCAATTGCCAAGTTAAAACAATTTCAAAAGCTACCACGAAAATCTCAAAACAAAGACAAGACATTTTATGATCAAAAAAGCTGGAAGGGCATAATCTCAAAATAGAGGACAGATCGTTGACTCTTTCAACTTTCTGAAAAACGAATTACCTTGTCTTTATTTGTCCTCATTTAGAAACAGATATGGTAAGGGGGTAGGAGGGTGGGAGATGAGGGTAAGGGGGATCAAATACATGGTGATGGAAGGAGAACTGACTCTGGGTGATGAACACACAATGGGATTTATAGATGATGTAATACAGAATTGTACACCTGAAATCTATGCAATTTTACTAACAATTGTCACCCCAATCAATTAAAAAAAAAAAAAAGAAACAAATATGGAAAACATTGTCAAAGACTGGCAAAGGAGCTGAGACCCACTTTTGAGATTCAAGGTTATATGGCACCAAAACATTCTTCTCCCCTAAGTCATGCTGCGTGGTGGATCGCTTCTTCCAGAACTGCTTTCTGCTACTGCAGTCAGCACCTCATCAAGGGGAAGATCATCACGCCTTTTCCTCCCCAGTAAAAAAACATCTATGTCTAAAAGTCTCAGCTGTGAAAAAGAGATAAAATGGCAAAGGAAGCTCAGTTTGATGAAGTGGGAAAAAATCGAAAGGACATGTGTGCCCACGTCATGTGTATGCATGCCTACCCACACACATTCCAAAAGAAGAATCTAGGAAATTTGATGTTTGGCCTCAGGCATCAGAAGCAGAGTCTCATTCACGTGACTCTGGTTCACAGAGAAAATTACCATATTCCAGATCTCTGTACCCCTTACAATGGGCAGGCCTCTCTAAGCATTTCAGCAAATTCTACTGAAACAATGCCAGCATAAAAATGTTCGGGATGCTTATTGATTCAGAGGATGGATAACTCACCAGTGTTGCTAAACGGTACTAAAGTTTTCTCTCATAGACTCAGAGAAGTTGGGTGACTTACCCAAAGTGGTAAGTTGATTAGTGGAAAAGCTGAGATCCCATCAAGGAATGTCGAATTACCACGCTTACGTTCTTAACCATGGCAGTATACTGCCTTACAGAGTCCAGTTTTACCATAGCATAGGCTATATAATGGTTTGGTTTCCTATTCATCAAGTAGTTTTGTTGACCCAAATAATAGAATGACTGTGGTAAAACCTAGGGGAAGGGTAAATGGGAGCTCTTTGGAATTATTTCTGTAAATGTGAAATGATTTCAAAATGAAACATCAGCAAAAAATAAAAGATTAACAAAAACTGTCAGTATTTGTAGATGACATGATAATATTTATAGAAAACCCTAAAAACACCACCAAAACAACTGTTACAAGTAATAAACAAATTTGATAAAGTTGCAGGATACAAAAAACAGAATACAAAAAATTGTTGCTTCTACACACTAATAATGAGCAATCAAAAAGAGAAAATAAGAAAAAAAACCCATTTAAAATTGCATCAAAAAGAATGAAATACATAGGTAAAAGAAATTAAGCAAGGAGGTGAAAGAAAGACCTATACACTGAAAAGTAAAAGACATCGATGAAAGGAAATGAAGATACAAATAAATGTAAACATACATACCGTGCGCATGGATGGTAGAATTAATATAGTAAAAATGTCCATAATACCCAAAGAAATCTACAGATTTAATGTAATCCCTACCAAACTTCCAATGGCATTTTTCACAGAAATAGAACAAAAAATTTCTAAAATCCTAAAATTTATATGGTACTACAAAGACCCACATAGTGAAAGCAACCTTGAGAAGGAACAAAACTGGAGACATCATACTATGATCCCTGATTTGAAACTGTATTACAAGGCTATATATAGTAACCAAAC
Source organism: Rhinolophus sinicus (assembly GCF_057876585.1). Lineage (NCBI taxonomy): Eukaryota > Metazoa > Chordata > Mammalia > Chiroptera > Rhinolophidae > Rhinolophus > Rhinolophus sinicus. Next base: position 100,556,021 of record NC_142518.1, read on the forward strand.
CAGTATGGTATTGACATAACAGCAGACACATGAAATCAGAATACAGCAGAATACTCGTAGAGCCCAGGAATAAACCCATACATATATGGTTAATTAAGTTACAACAAAGGAGCCAGGAATATACAATGGGGAAAGTATAATCTCTTCAATAAATGTTATTGGGAAAACTGGGTATCCCAATACAAAAGAATGAAACTAGACCACTAGCTTACAACATACACAAAAATGAACTCAAAATGGATTGAAAACTTGAAACCATAAACTCCTAGAAGAAAACAAAGGTGGTAAGCTCCTTGACATCATTCTTGGTGATTATTTCACACTAAAAGTAAAGCCAAAAATAAAAATAAAAATAAACAAGTGGGACTACATCAAGCAAAAAGTTTATGCACACCAAAGAAAACAATAAAATTAAAAGGCAACCTACTGGAGGGCCGGCCCGGTGGCTCAGGCGGTTAGAGCTCCGTGCTCCTAACTCCGAAGGCTGCCGGTTCGATTCCCACATGGGCCAGTGGGCTCTCAACCACAAGGTTGCCAGTTCAATTCCTCGAGTCCCGCAAGGGATGGTGGGCTCTGCCCCCTGCAACTAAGATTGAACACGGCACCTTGAGCTGAGCTGCCTCCCGGATGGCTCAGTTGTTGGTTGGAGCATGGGCTCTCAACCACAAGGTTGCCAGTTCAATTCCTCGAGTCCCGCAAGGGATGGTGGGCAGCGCCCCCTGCAACTAAAATTGAACACGGCACCTTGAGCTGAGCTGCCGCTGAGCTCCCGGATGGCTCAGTTGGTTGGAGTGCGTCCTCTCAACCACAAGGTTGCCGGTTCGACTCCCGCAAGGGATGGTGGGCTGTGCCCCCTGCAACTAGCAACGGCAACTGGACCTGGAGCTGAGCTGCGCCCTCCACAACTCAGACTGAAAGAACAACAACTTGAAGCTGAACAGAACCCTCCACAACTAAGATTGAAAGGACAACAATTTGACCATTGTTCCCCAATAAAGTCCTGTTCCCCTTCCCCAATAAAATCTTTAAAAAAAAAAAAAAAAAAAAAAAAAAAAAGGCAACCTACTGAATGGGAGAAAATATTTGCAAATCATATATCTTATAAGGGGATAATATTAAAAATAAATAAAGAACTCATAAATCTCATTAGCAAAAACCAAACAAAAAAATCTGATTAAAAAGGGAGCAGAGGACCTCATAAAACATTTTACCAAACAAGACATACAGATTGCCAATACGTACATGCAAAGATTCTGATCATCACCAAAGATCAGGGAAATGCTAATCAAAACTGCAATGGGATACCACCCCATATCTGTTCAGATGACTATTATCAACAGGACAAGAAATAACAAGCGCTGCCAAGAATGTGAAGAAAAGGAAACCCATGTGTACTATTGATGGGAATGGAAATTGGTACAGTTATCATGAAAACTGAATGGAGGCTGCTTTTCAAAAACTTAAAAATTGAAGTACCACATGATCCAGTAATCCTACTTCTGGGTATTTATACGAATAAATCCAAAATACTGATTCGAATAGACATATGCACCCCATGTTCACTGCAGTATTATTTACAATACCAAGACATATAAACAAACTAAGTGTCCACTGAGACATGACTTTATTTTTAAAATGCGGAGCACGCGCACACACACACACACACACACACACACACACACAGAAATACTATTCCACCATAACAAAGAATGAAATCCTACCATTTGCAGCAACATGGATACACCTTGAGGACATCATCATAAGTGAAATAAGTTGGAAAGAGAAAAACAAATACTGTATGATCCAATTTCTTTGCAAAATCTAAAAAAAAAAAAAACAGAAACCAGAGGTGGGTGGTGGGCATGGGTGAAATGGGTGAAGGGAGTCAAAAGGTACAAATTTTCAGTTATAAAAAAACTAATGGGGCCGTCCTGGTGGCTCAGGCAGTTGGAGCTCCGAGCTCGAGCTCGTAACACCAAAAGCTGCCGGTTCGATTCCCACATGGGCCAGTGCTAAATGGCTCAGTTGGTTGGAGCGCAGGTTCTCAACCACAAAGTTGCCAGTTTGACTCCTCAACTCCTGCGGGGGATGGTGGGCTGCGCCCCCTGCAAATAAAATTGAAAGGACAACAGCTTGACTTGGAAAATTCCCGGAAATACACACTGTTCCCCAATAAAGCCCTGTTCCCCTTCCCCAATAAACTCTTTTAAAAAAAAAAGTCACAGGGATGTAATGTACAACTTGGTCAGTACAGTTAAAAGTACTGTATTATATATTTGAAAGATGTTACGAGTAGATGTTAAAATTTTTCATAACAACAACAAAAAATTTTAACTATGTATTATAGATGCTAACTAGACTTATTGTGGTGATCATTTTGCAATATATGCAAATGTCGAATCCTTACCTCCTACACCTGAAACTAATATAATGTTATATGTCTATTACCCCTCAATAAAACAAAACAGATTGGCAAAAAAAAATCAAAATTTGGCAGATTTGTTGAAAATGATCACAAAGGCCAGACTGTGTTCAATATTCATTATGTACTAATCAGTGTGAGAAACACTTTATGTGAATCATTGAATTCTCAGAACAATGCTTGAAGTACTACAATTATCCCTAATTTACAAATGAAGAAACTGAGGTGCTTAAGAAGTTAAGAGGGGCCGGCCAGGTGGCTCAGGCAGTTACAGCTCCGTGCTGCTAACTCCGAAGGCTGCCAGTTCGATTCTCACATGGGCCAGTGGGCTCTCAACCACAAGGTTGCCAGTTCAATCCCTCGAGTCCCGCAAGGGATAGTGGGCTCTGCCCCCTGCAACTAAGATTGAACACGGCACCTTGATTGAGCTGAGCTGCCTCCCGGATGGCTCAGTTGTTGGTTGGAGCGCGGGCTCTCAACAACAAGGTTGCCAGTTCAATTCCTCGACTCCCGCAAGGGATGGTGGGCAGCGCCCCCTGCAACTAAAATTGAACATGGCACCTTGAGCTGAGCTGCCGCTGAGCTCCCGGATGGCTCAGTTGGTTGGAGCGCGGCCTCTCAACCACAAGGTTGCCGGTTCGACTGCCGCAAGGGATGGTGGGCTGTGCCCCCTGCAACTAGAAAACGGCAACTGGACCTGGAGCTGAGCTGCGCCCTCCACAACTAAGACTGAAAGAACAACAATGTGAAGCTGAACAGAACCCTCCACAACTAAGATTGAAAGGACAACAACTTGACTTGGAGAAAAAAAAAGTCCTGGAAGTGTACACTGTCCCCCAATAAAGTCCTGTAAAAAATAAAATAAAATAAAAGACTAAAAAAAAAAAAAGAAGAAGAAGTTAAGAAATCTGGCAGAGGTCCCACAGCTAAGAAGTGGTAGAGCCTGCACTCTAACCATGAATCAGAATAATGCTTTTCCACTGTAGCACATTGCTTGGGTGCGGGGTATGGTATTCCAAGCATAGACAAGTGAATAGATGAAGTTAACAAATATCCATTTACCCATACTCACTATTATCAAGTCTTCATTTTGGCCCATTATTGATCTCAGACCTCATTGTTTTAAGAAACAAAAACCATTTCAAATAAGGTTGAGAAACGTGTCTTTTACTATGATCAATTTTGTTATTTAAACATTCACCGATTGTTTGATCACACCTCATAATCTACAGATCATGCATATTTTACCCATTGTCTCATTAACGTCCTGGATAGCGAAAAGATCCAATTCAGCATCATGTATTGCATTTAGTTGTCATGTTTCTTCAGTGTCCTATAATCTGGAACAGTCCTTCAGCATCTCTTTCTCTTTCATAATCTTAAAAATTTTCAGAGTACAGGCCATTTGCTTTGTAGAATGTTCATCAATATTTTTTTAAGATTTTTTTATTATTATTATTGGGGAAAGGGAACAGGACTTTATTGGGGAACAGTGTGTACTTCCAGGCCTTTTTTCCCAGGTCAAGTTACTGTCCTTTCAATCTTAGTTGTGGAGGGTGCTGTTCAACTTCAAGTTATTGTCCTTTCAATGTTAATTGTGGAGGGCGCAGCTCAGCTCCAGGTCCAGTTGCCATTTCCTAGTTGCAGGGGACACAGCCCACCATCCCTTGCGGGAATCAAACTGGCAACCTTGTGGTTGAGAGGACGCATTCCAACCAACTGAGCCATCCGGGAGCTCAGCGGCAGCTCAGCTCAAGGTGCCGTGTTCAATTTTAGTTGCAGGGGGCACTGCCCACCATCCCTTGCGGGAGTCAAGGAATCGAACTGTCAACCTTGTGGTTGAGAGGATGCGCTCCAACCAACTGAGCCATTCGGGAGGCACCTCAGCTCAAGGTGCTGTGTTCAGTCTTAGTTGCAGGGGGCACAGCCCACAATCCCTTGTGGGACTCGAGGAGTTGAACTGGCAACCTTATGGTTGAGAGCCCACTGGCCCATGTGGGAATCGAACTGGCAGCCTTCGGAGTTAGTAGCATGGAGCTCTAACCGCCTGAGCCACCGGGCCGGCCCAGAATGTTCATCATTTTGTGTTTGATATTTCCTCATGATTAAATTCAGGTTCCATGATTTGCATACAGATAGACACCAGAGAAATGATGTCTCCTTTTTGGTGCATCTTATCAGGATACACACAATATCTGTGTGTCATTATTGGTGATACTGATTTTGATCATTTAGTTGTGGTGGGATCTTCCAGGTTTTCCAATTGTAAAGTTACTATTTGCCCTTTTGTTATTAGTGTATTGTAGTGGTGAGCCCTTGAAAGTTCCTCATTAAACTGTAACCCACTAGTTTTAGCATATGTTCACGATTATTGCCAAATACTGATTTTTTACTATTCCTTCTACATTTGCTAACATTTTTCGTAAAGAAGTGCTCTCATTAATCCTCCATTTATTGATCATTTATTTATATTTGTATGGACACACAAATTCTTTTCTGTTTTAATTTTCTTTTTTTAATTTTTATTGGGGAATATTGGGGAACAGTGTTTTTTTCCAGGGCTCATCAGCTCCAAATCATTGTCCTTCAATCTAATTGTGGAGGGTGTAGCTCAGCTCCAAGTCCAGTTGCTGTTTTCAATCTTACTTGCAGGGGGTACAGCCCACCATCCCATGCGGGAATTGAACCGGCAACCTTGTTGTTGAGAGCTCATGCTCTAACCAGCTGAGCCATCCAGCTGCCCCTCTGGCAGCTCAGCGGCAGCTCGTTGTCTTCAATCTAGTTGTGCAGGGCGCAGCTCACTGGCCCATGTGGGAATCGAACCGGCAACCCTGTTGTTCAGAGCTCATGCTCTAACCAACTGAGCCATCTGGCCACCCCTGGACACATAGATTCTTAGCAGGGCCTAGTAAGGAGGGTTAGGCAGCTGGGGCACAAAATTTAAGGAGGTAATATCAGTGCTATACAAATGCCTTCTTAAAAGTAATAAGCCTTTCTTTCCCCTCTGTTTCTATTTTCTCCCCTTCCCATCTAGCAGTTTTATAGTTGTCTCCACCCAGCCCCACAGGTACCTATTCCAGAATCAAGTCGGACAGATTCAGTTTTGAGCTTCTGCCCAGTGGAAATGTTGGGGACTTGGAAGATCTTTCACAGAACAAATAGAAAACTTGGCTCATTTGTAGGCAATGAGGCTGTATCTGTGTCCTCCTGTTTCCTAAGGCTTATATTTTGCAGGGTATATGGTCTCAGGTCACAGTTTGCAGCTTTATTTTATGAGACAAGGTGAAGTGTTTTGCTCCCCACTCCCAGTTCTTGATTTTAAGCACTGAGTTATCCCTTATCCCCCTTCATATGTGGAGCATGTTCAGCGCCTTCCCCCAAAAGACCTAACTTTGTGGCCATCATTGCCTATTCCTAGAAGAGGAGCCCAGCACCACAGCCCTTCTCACATTTATGTTTTTCTTTTTTGTATCTGATCCATGGAGATGCTTATCTTCTATCCAAGACCAGCTGTGTCTTTTTGTTTATTTTATCTATATTTTATCCATCAATAGTATTGCTTGCAGCAGAAAAGATATCAAAGTACATAGAATCTCAAAGTATATGTCATTTCTCTTATTTTTCATTCAGATATTTTACATATCAATGTATAGACGCATCATAAATGATTGATCTGTTATGGTAATTATGATTCTAAAGCCTGCTAATGAAATTTATATGCTCTCTCTTTATTTTAACTAGCTATTCAAAATCTACCTAATCAAATATTCCAGAGTTAAACAGGAGCTTTAGATTTCAAATAAGGGATGCTGGAGATTTAAATGCAAACAGGAGAGCTCCGGAGGAGAACTTCATTACTATTGTAAGGTTAAGGGGGAAAAAAAATGAAGTTAATTAGTCCTACTAGATCTTATAGAGTGAGCTTTTTGCTTCTGTATCAAATTCTAAAGAAAATGGGAGGGGTTATTTTTGTCTTAAGCATGCATGTGAATTGTCTATTTATTAGCAATTATGATAATGGATCTGTTCTCAGAGGAGAGGTTAATTGTCCATTTATCCAGGCTGTAGCTAACTTCACTGTAAAATTAATTTTGTGGTATATACTGAATGTTTAATAATCAACTGATAAACTCATTTTCAAAAAGCGCTGGAGTTTGGCATTCTAGAATTTTTTATTGTGGGCAGAATATTGAAATCAAAGGCATGTTCCACGCATTGAATTCCTAAGCTCATTTGCTGGAGGGCCTGATTTATGTATCAAATAGTTGACATGTGTTTGTGGAGGAAACATTCAGTTCTGGCTACCTAAGACAAGTGACTAATTACCCTGGACAGCAATTACATGAACAGACAAACTTCCTTTAATTAAATATCAGATTTAGTACCTATAACATTAATGTCAGTTCAGAAAACATGATGGAAATGATGAAAAGGAAAGTCTTTTGGATTCGTAGACTAAAAGGTTGTAAATAAGAAACTCAATCTTCCATTTTAGAGCTCATTTTCATCTATTCTCAAATCCCTTGTTTTATCTCAAAACCTTTCATTTCAATAGTTCAAAAATGGAAAGGCTTTGGGAGATATGACATCAACACACTGAATGCTTAAGGAATGAGAGATACAGATATGACAAAATTGGAGTCAGTGTCTTGAACTCTAACAAAAGCCATACTAACACTACACTGTACACAATAATTTTCATTTTCAAATCTGTTTTCCATTTGACAGGAGAATATTCTGGCAAAAGGAGGACAGAATATTCTGGCAAAATAAAGACTGTGTTTTTCTCAACAACTTAGTCATGCAAGAAGGAGTCGCTCTCTTACACTTACTATTATTTCCTCTTCCGATCCGCTTGAGTCACTATCTCAGGCGTGGCCCTTATCATCTTGTTCATAGATTAACAGCTTCCAATTTTGTCATATCTGTTTTTCATGAAACAGAACAGGGGCTCATATTTACTTCATGATTACTATAGATCAGGCACTGAGCAGAATATTTCTCATATTTTGCTTTGGTTACTCTTCAAAGGACCCTTGTGAGGTAGGTACCTTGTGTTACCATTGTCATCTACAGCTGAGACAACAGAGGGTCAAGAGAGACAGACTACCCGCTTAAGATCACACAGCTCATCAATGACAGAGGTAGGCCTCAGACTCAGGCCTGGGCTTGGGGTATAGAAACAGCATCTTTTCTCACTGTAGTTACTGCCATTCAATGCATCCTTGCAAACCAATACCTGAAGATCTTCCTAAAACGAAGCTCTCGTTATCTCCCTCCTACCTTCTCAGGAAATTTGACCAACTGGACTCTCTTGCCTGTCCTAAGGGTATGGCTGGCCTGACCATGTCAGTACACAGCACACAGTTGTTTGGGGAGGACTAATGACACAAACCTACTTTTCTGCACTATGCCACTTTCAGGGTCATGGCTTCATCTATTTTCCCATTTCTCAGTGAGAAGACTAATGCCCGAGGCAGTGATGTGATCCCCAGTACAATTATACCCAGAACTCCAATGCAGAGCCATGTATGGTTCTAGTATCACTAGAAAATATAGCTTGGATAACAGAGGGCTAGAGAGTTTCACTATTTGCATTCGCTGTTTATAGGGAAAAAAATCAAGCTAGAATCTCCACACGATATATTTTAGCAGTAAAAAGAACACCATACCAGGAAACTATTAATTTCTCTCAGCCAAAATGAGCTCTTCATTTACAACACAGGCCCATTAATTCTCCTTGAAAAATTATGGTTCAGTTACAAGAGTGTTGCTTCATATGGAAGGAAAATTGTCCGTTCATATAGTCGAGCAAAGATAAATAAAACATGCTGGTGGTGAAATACACTAGGTATGAGGTCCAATTTCATTCCATTCCACTGTGTCAGCACATTCTGTAGAGGGAAGTTTCCTATACTGCCACAGGATTTTGCTATTTAACACTGAAAATAGCAGGGATTGGGTAGCTTGTTGCTTCCTATCATGCTGAAGCAGACTCATGTTCAAGTATAGTGTGTAAAAGTAGAATTGCCCCTGCTTATCAAAGATACGTGTGAGGTGGACGCATTGAAAATAATGCCACTGCTTAGAAGCTTCTGTAGTGTTGCTACAAATCTGAGGATCTCAGGGTTAGTCCACTTCTCCTATCTTACCAGCAACTTCCTCAAAGGCATTCTTCATACACAGTGGAAAAATATTTGCAACTCTGTCAGGCAGCATTTGGTCCGTTAAGACAATGAATGACTCCAATAGTCCTCAATTAATGCCACAAGGATTAATGAGGCAGAAGAATTGATTGCCCTATTATAGTAACAGTATAACTGTCAGCAACATTATTATTAATATTGACTGTTATTTACTGAATGCTTACTTTGTGACAGGCACTTTCCAATATGCATAGAGAGCTCGCAACAGCTCTGGGAGATGGATATTATGATCTCTTGCTTTCATTACTAGCTTATGTCACCTTGGACAAGTTATTTTATGTCTCAGTTCCTCTACCTACTCATTAGCAAAAAGGTGCCTGTGGGAATTTTCAGGTCCCCACAGATACAAACACACACAGTGGCGTGCACAGATGTCAGGGAACAAAGCTAATGATTTGCCCATGTGTTTGTAAGCAAACTTAGTCTGTGCCTGAGAGATTTTTAACAGTGTTGGGCACTTCCAATGAGGGCTGACATAGCCAACTGCATGCAAATGGCTACAGTGGGACCCTGAGGGAGAGGAAACATCACTGAACACTGAGACCAGGACATGGGTCCCAGTTCAACTACTTAGTCTCTGGGGGACGTGAAACAAGGCACTTAACCACTCTGAGATTTCTCTGGAGACAAAGTAGGTTTGAATCCCAGTTCTCCCAATTGCTAACTTTAAATAAGTCATTTTCATATTATTCTTGTCCACAAAATGTGGTACCAATTTCATAGGGTTGTTCGAACATTGAGGAGAATAATACATGAAAATTGTTAGTACAATGCCTGTCCTACAGCATGTACTTGATAAATTTGCACTGTTAATGTTATCTTCTGTAAAGTGAGGATAATAGTACTTAATTTGTGTGCCTTATAGAGTTGTTGCAAGGGCAGTACATAGGGAAAGTTATGACAGCTTCAAATGGGTAGTATTTTCAAATCAGTCTCTAAGCTGAAAGCGACTGGAAGTGCTCAGAGCTATTTTTGCCTCTCTTCCTTCCACAAGAATACCAATCTCATGAATTGAATGTACCTGCAAAATCTGCATCACCCACATTCCATCTGGTAAGCAGAATTCCTGCAGCCTCTGTCTTGCTGGTCCTCCTGCCTGATAGCCATCTAGGCTGCCATGCAGCCCCACTTCAAGTCTAAGGTCATCGAGCCCTTTCTGAGATGGTATGGTTGAGGCCCAATCGGTCCTTTATTCCCAAAACATAGATCTTTAGATAAGGAAGACATGGCACTTCAAAATAATCCTAACCTATTTACTATTCAATGGCAATATAAAAAAATGGCCCCTAATATTGGTTAGAATCATTATGAAGTATATTAAAGTCAACTATGGCTGATTGATACGCAGATACTATCAAGAATCTCTTATATTTGACAATATGTGTCAAGGGCCTTAAACATGCATACATATTTCAAAACAATAATTCTACTAGGAATTTATAACAAGGAAATAATCAGTCAACAAAAGAGTCAAATGGATTCATGGTAGAATTATTTATAATTGATTTTGTAATAGCAAAAACTGAAGTCAGAAAAATGTCCCGTAATAATGGACTAGTTAAATGAATTATGGTACAGTTGAATGGCATGCTACCATGAAAATGCTTTCAACAAAATTTAACGTCTTGAAAATATGCTCATAAGAGGTTAAAGGTTAAAAGCAGAGTACAAAACCATGCATAAAACCTGTCCATTGTTTTAAAAATACCTCTCAATCAGATGTTTGCTGGGTATAGTAACTGTAAATTTTATTTAATCTGAGTTTTTGTTGGTTTGGGGGGGATGCTTTGGGGGCGAGGTGGGTTTTGTTTTTAAATATAAAAAACATATAAAAAATAAAAAAAATAAAAAATAAATACTTATACAACAGGGGTAAAGATGTGAAGAAAATGTACCTAGTAAAATAGGTATCTCTAGATTAAGGTATTATGAGTATTTTTTATCCTGGGTGTTTTCTTCATCATTATATTTCACATTCTCCAAATTTGCTTTGATAGTCATGTAGGGAGGCAGGATTGGAGGGCAGGAAAGCGAGCAGGCGCAAGAGTCGGGAGACACAGGTTCTAATCCTAGCAGGACCACTTCCTATTGTGTGAACCTAAAAAAGCTACTGGATTTCTTTGGACCTCAGTTAAATGTTAAATGGAAATCACAATATTTACTTCAGAAAGTGGTTGTGAAGATTAGCCAAGGCATCTGAGTCCAGTACTGAGATCTTAGTATGGACTCAAAAGCCTAAGTCATTGTAATGCATTACTTTTATAATCAGAAAGAAAATGTTATTTTTAAAATAGCTCTGGACTTCAATACCCACGTTTGGTTATAGGCCCCAGGCATTGTGTTTTCCTAGCAGTTTGTTGGAAAGCAAAACATGAGCAGAGCACAAAAAAATGCTAAAATGAAGGCTCCATTTAAAACACGTAACCGAAAACTTGTGTCGTGGGTGAAAAAAGGAGTTATACTCCCAAGCCCCTATGGGAAAGAAACACATACTTTCTTTCAATGTTAGTGCGGAGATCTAAAAAAATTGGACCCCATCTTCCTGGGATAGTTATGGAGGGTTTGTCCTTTATGAACACAATGAATGTTTTCACCATAACATGTATTTTGATATTTTGTGAGAGGATGATGTTGTTAGTTGATCATCAGAGATTCTTTCCAGATAAGCCACGCCAGACTATACCACATACAGCAGCTTCCTTACACAAACTTGGGTTACCAAAGGACGCTGAGCAGGTGACCACATGAACTGAACTCCAAGTTCTTCAGTCACTCTCCAGAAACCGGGACAGGGAAAATCATTGCGTTCTTCCCCAGGAAGTAATCAGCCCTAGGAAGATGACACACAGTCCTTTGGAGATGCCAACCTGACAACACAGGGTCACGTCATGACCCAGGAGGTGGACTGAGTTCAGACATGGAAGGAAATACAGACTATTCACCAAAGCAGTACACACAGCAAGCAACATCCAACATAGATGGAGATCAGACACCGAATTAAAAGACGTACGAAGCCCAAGGAGATATAAGGTGGGGGATCAGAGTCCGACAGTTCAACTTCAGATTGGAGATGGCTCAATGGACAAGAAAGTTAGACAGAGGGATCAAGACACCAAGAAATTTGCATGTCAACCTTGGTGAGGCAGGGAATATCTCTGCTTGTTTCATTATTCAGGGACCATCTGGGTACTGTCAACAACTTCAAGAAAACTCCTTGGGAAAAAATAATCCCAAACCCAAATAACTGATCTGGAAAATGATATAAAAACACTACTCCAACTCTAAGTGTTCACTAGAATCACTAGAGTGTGTTAAGTGCTCCCCAGTATCCATGTTCTCTTCTTCCTGGGCAGAAAGCTAGATGATATTTCCCAGTCACCCTTGCAGCTAAATATGGCCATATGACTGAGTGCTGGCCAATTGAATGTGGGTGGAAAAGACCAGATCACTTCTGGGCTGACCCCCTAAAACCTACTATAGACAACAGCTTCACCTTATTGTCCCAGCCCCTGTGGACCTGCATTACATTGTTAAAATGAGAGAGAGAGAGAGAGAGAGAGAGAGAGAGAGGCACTTCTTGTGTGCAGCCAGTCTTTGGTATAGCTTGTTATAGCAGTTAGACTACCCTGATTGTGCAATTGGTAATTTTGTTCCCTTCCTTCCTATATGAGCACCAAAATTACAGTCCAAAGTTACATGTCTTAACTATGCTGTGAACTCTTTACTCTTTTTAAAATATTTTTTCCTCTAAATATAATAGTAATACATGTTCACTGAAAAAAATATGGGAAACACTGAACAATACAAAGAAGACAACAATGTCATTTAGAAGCATCATCCACTATTCAGAGATAATCAAGGTTAACACTTAGGTTTGTGTCCTGAAAATATACACTCTCTAGAAGTCTTTATACAGGCGTGCCAAATAAATGTATACAAGTGGACACTTTGGTCAACGTAGCTCAAGTAGTAGTTCGCCGTAATCAGAAGTGTCTGAATGCTGATGGCAACCACTTTGAGCACCTCTTGTAATTGCAGAAGTCAGACGTGACTTGTATTCATCTTTTGCTATCAGTGTATATTAAGCATTACCATTTTAATACAGTTTTCCTTTCTTTAAAATGTGTATACGTTTTTTTGGCACCCTCTATATGCACCTGTATTTCAAAACTGCAACCAGAGGGCTCATCATATACGCTCAATATATATGCTTCCCCATCACAATTTTTATAACTGCATAGGAAATTATTTAATAAAAATAACACTAATTTCCTATGTATAAGAACCACTTAGAAAATATAATCAAAGAAAATAAGCCATTTAAAGTAGCAACAGAAATGATTCTTACTGAAACAATTCTATCAAGAATATGTATAAATTTCAAAATTCAAAATAAAATACAAGTCAGGTTCTATTTTGAACTAGCCACATTTATTCTAAAGCTCAAATGGAAATATAACTTGTAAAAAACCCAAGGAAATTTTTGAATACGAGTAGTGAGAAGGGTGCTAGCAATAACACTTATTAAAATATCATAAAACTCATTTAATTAACACAATTTGATACCCATAAGTGAACAAATCAGTGGAACAAAAACGGAGAACCTAGACATTTATATCTATATGTCTCTATGTACCTCTCTATCTATCTATCTATCTATCTATCTATCTATATCTGGTTTATTATTAAGAAGGCATTTAAAAACAACAGGGACAAATGAATTATTGAATGAATGTTACACGGCCAACTGGCTGGGCATTTGAATAAAATAAAGTTGGCTACCTACCGTATTTTTTATGCTGAAGTAAATACCAAATGTATAAAAACGTTAAATCTTTTCTTTAAAAATTATACCATTAAAATAACAAAGCAAGAAAACCAGATTTATTATATTCTCAAAAATATTTTAAGTATGACCGAAACCCAATCATCTGAAACATCATCCGAAACACCACCGAAACCCAATAAACAACAGACACATTAAAATTTAAAATATTCCATGCATCAAAATATCATGAATGCCATGAATGAAGGCAAAAGATAAGTGGAAGACAAAATATTATCAACATATATGTACAGAATTTTTAATATAAAAAGGTTTTACACATAAGTAAAATAAATTTAATAATTCCTAAGAAAATTGGGCAAGGAATATTGACACAGAAAAAGAAATGCAAATGATTTTTAAATGTTTGAAAAATGACCAATTCACTGGTAGTAAAAGGGATACAAAATTAAACTAAAACAAATTATCTTCCAATTAGGATAGAAAAGGATAAAAAACATGTACTGTGTTCTAGGATGTGAAGAAACACCCTCGTTCATTGTTGGTGGTAATTAAACTGGGACACCCTCTTTGAAGGACAATTTGGCAATAGTTATCACCATTATAAATGTACATACACTTTTTTCCAGAGATTCCAGTAATAGCCATTTATACCAGGAGTCTGTGCATGGGAGCAATGATGTGTGTATGAAGATAATGCCTTCAAAATTATTCGTAATACCAAAAGTCTCTAAACAACTTTGGAACTGGTTACATAAATTACAGGATATCCATTTATTTAAATACCATGCAGCCATTAAAAATAATGAGGGAAATCTATTAATACCGAAATGAACAGATTGCCAAGACACATTTTTAAAGAATGAGGTTCAAAACAGCGTGTAGAGTATGCTATCATGTTTGTGAAAATAAGCAGGGAGATAAAAATATGCAGATATGCTTGTATATGCACAGACTAGCTCTTGAAAGACACACAAAATAATTACAACAGTTACTTCTAAGAAGGGTGACTTGAGGACTAAGGATGGTGGGAGAGAACAATTTATTCTTCAGTGTTTAACATTCAATAGCTTTTGCATTTTACTCCATGTGCATGTATTATATTAAAAATATAAAGTAAGGGGAAAAAGGTGAAATTGTGCAATCCTCTGTGGTGTCCATTCTTTGGGAAGTTACTATCTCCACGTAAACAATCAGAGAACAGTATAGTTGCATTTTTCAGGGGGGATAAAAATCAGGTACAAAATTCCTCCAGCTTAATTTCCCCAATTTATCTAAGTTCTAACGTAGAAAAATGACATATTCCAATTGTAAAAAACAGTTCAGCCTTGACTACTACAAAAGCGAAACAGTAACAACAATAGTCCACAGAAAGGGTAAGCTCTATAATGATGGGGAAGGTAAGATAATGAACAGGTAGATACTGGGCTAGTCCTCATAGACTGTCTCATTTAATGTTCCTGGCAAGTTTATGATGTAGGAGATACCGCTATTGCACAGATGAAGAGATAGAATCCTAGAGAGGAATGAATTTATCCAGGATGACACGGCTGGTGACTGTGTGAAAGCACACAGATGACATCCTACTTCCTGTTATTTCCCAGAGGTCCACTGATTAAAAAGAACAGGAGGTTTTGTATTTCTTACCAGCTCACGTAGTGTCTCATAAAACCTATTAGCGTACAGCTTTTGGGCTTCCCAGAAGCATCTTTATGCTTCCCATCCTTCCCCATCGGGAAGCAAGAGAAGTTTACACTTAAGAGCTGATACCTAAACTCTGTGAAGCCCAAATTCCTTCTTCATAAAATGACAAGTACCTATCTATCAGGGGTGTCATGAGGACTCAAACTAAATTTTGAAAAATGCCTGGCATATCATGGAAGCTGAATGTATGGTGGACCCGAGCACTGTTATCCTGATCAACTAAAATTGAAAGATGCGTGGGCAACAGTGTAATTCTGATTCCAGATTATGGACACTTCTGGAAGCTGGATAGTGAAGGATTTAAGAATGTGATCTGTCTGACATATTCCACTTAGCATGATGCCCTCAAAGTCTATCAATGTTGTCACAAATGGCAGGATCTCTTTCGTTCTCATGGCTGCATAACATTCCTGGAGAGATAGACAGACAGATGATAGATAGATCGCACGTCTTCTTTATGCAGTCATCTGTTGATGGACACTTAGGTTGTTTCCATATCTTGGCTATTGTGAATAATTCTGCAATAATCTTGGGAGTACTGTAAGATATCTCTTATATTTAGAATCTAAACAAGCAAAATTCCTGGACACAGAGTAGAATAATGGTTGCCAGGGGCTGGAAGGTGGGGGAAGTGGGGAGATATTAGTCAAAGAGTACAAACTTGCAAATAGATGAGTAAGTTCTGGAGATCTAACACACAGCATTGTGATGACAGGCACAAGTATTATATACTTCAACACTGCAAAGAGACTGTATCTCAAATCTCACCACAAAAAATAAATGATAATTATGTGATATGATAAGAGTGTTAACTAATGCTACAGTGCTAATCATAATGCAACATGTAAATGTATCAAATCAATGTGCTGTATACCTTAAAGGTACACAATGTTAGGTCAATTACACCTCAACTGTTGAGCACGTGACACCTGTTACCACCTCCGAAAGGCTCACCAGCTGGAGGATAGCAAAAAGTCCCCGGATATCAACCATGGTTTCTAGATCGCCATGAAAGGTAAGATCTGACTCCCACCTGCACTGGATGGAACTACGCTTTCCTCACATACACAAGAGACAAAAAAAAAAAAAAAAGCAAAAGCAGCATCAAGAGTGGCCTTCAGCCCCTCATGGCTGGTGGGCCCTGGCCAATGGGGAGATGGTCTGCACCCACCACCCTCCTACTGCAACGGACCCCGTTCCTTCCTTACCAGGAATAGAGTAGCGGAGTTGGCTAGGTCCCACGTGATGCACACGCTGAAGCAGAACAAAGGAGCACAGATTAAGTCTGAAACAGTGGAAGATGTCCACACAAGGTGATAAACCCAGCACAGGCTGTGAAGACTCCATCCGTTGCTAAGGAAGTTTCCAGGCCCAAGGCCCATTCTTATACAGCCAAGTAGGGGTCAAAGGACTCCAGGCACACAATGAGACTTTTTCCCCAAAATGCTGAATGACTATTTCTTGATGGAGTGAACTGGAGTAAATATATTCGCTTGTCTGACGCACACATTTGTAACTAGGCCTTACAGGGGCGAGAGGAAGGAGCAGGTGTCACCAAGAAGGTGCTGGGAATTGGGGCATGGGGCAGCAAGCCCTAAGAGGGTTTACGGCAATCTACTGATTGATAAATTAACTTAAATTTCAAATATGTATCATGTGCTTACTATATGCTAGGCACTAGATACACTATAAGACTACATCCCTGTCCTCAAATATGGAGGACACAGGCAAGGTAACTGGTAATGAGGGCAGAACACAGTAAGTTCTCTGATAGAAATATACGCAGAAAGTGGTACTCCATCCAGCCTTAGAGAGCAAGATCTAAGTTCCAGACTGATAGAATTATAGAACTAGGAAGGACCATAGAGAACAGTTTAATCTGTCACCGCAATAATACAATGGACCACCATTTTCTGAATGCTCACCACTTTTCGAGTAGGAGGTTAACAGCTCTACATACCCGTAACATCACAATAGTCCCTTGAAGTAAGTATAATTATCATCCTCAACTTACAGCTGAGGGGACTGAAGCTCAGAGTAGTTAGGTAGCTTTCCCAAGATCATACAGATACATGGTGGCAGAACTGAACTTTTCTAACTTTTGCCTGTCAAGCTCTCAAGTCTGAGCCCTTTTTGCTATGGAGCACTGCCTCCTTTTGCATCAAAGCCTTCTGCTCATCATACCTGTGGGCTCCAGATTCCCACACCTGTACCGCTGGGACTTTATCGGTACTCTAGGGACAGGCCTCCGTGCCTCCCGTGCTCCAGAGGCCTTTCCAGGGTCAGAACTCTGATCCTCACCTTGAAATCCAGCTAGTTGCTTGGATGTTGGTGTCGGGCTATTGTCCAGCTTGAAGCTAGAGAGGCCCAACATTCAGCCAAGTCCTTCAGCGGTGGGGAATTAGTGAGGATTCTCAAAGGCAGCCAGCCTTGGCTCTTAGTCAGGAATCTGCTGAGCCTAAGGACAGCCCCCCTCCCCCCCCATCAACTCTGCAGGTCCATACCATCCGGTTCCTGTGCATGCACTGCAGAAAGGGTTTGTATCCTACATCCTCTGACTCTGCGGGACTCAACTGAGCCCCTGAGGATTGAGTCTGATTTCAATGGGCTTCTTTCCACCATCCAGACATCCCACATCATAGAAAGCCCTGACACCCTGATGTCAAGCAGAGAAAGACAAAGCCCACGCAGAGAAACACCCGGGGGGGGGGGGACCATCATTTCATCTCTGAAAACTTCCCTTCCCAGGCAGGGAGTCAAACGCTTGGAAATATTTCTGCACGTTGGAGTGAGTGTGGAGAGAACTGAGGTACCATCCTGTATGACTCCCTGAGAAATCAGTAGGTTCTCTGAGGCATTTCTCAGAGTCTGTACATCGATAATGGTTCCAGAAATGCACTTCTCTGAGCCCCGGGCCTCAGAAGAGCCAGCCCACGTCCCTTGCATCCCTCTTGCTACCTTAGTCACTAAGTGTCTTCATTTCACTGCAACATTTTTCAGTTGATGTTATTATATCTGTGATGGGGAAGAAAAAAAACTAAGCAAACCTCTGGAGTGACAGAGAGGAAGTAGAATCCTACTCTTCCGTCCACTTGTTTCCCTCTGGCCTCAGTTTCCTCATCTGTTAAATGGGGGTTAGTGAAGCGTACTTTGATGGGGAGCTGTGGGCACTCCATGAGCAAATGCATATGAAAGTGCTTTGTAAAGGTAAAAATGGAGTAGGTAGCCTAATGCCTTACATATAGAAAGTCTTCAAGAAATGTGTGTTTGTGATGAAAGGTGAGTTAGGGTGTTCTCCAGTGACAGGTAACTGGAATGTTGAACAGTCACACAACAGCCCAAATAAATCCTCTCCTCAAAGGCAGCCAGTCTTTGTCTTAACATCCCACAACATGCTATTATTGTTTCTATCTCTGTCAATTAAAACCATGGTTGAGGCTGACTAATGTGTAACAGCCGGCTCTAACGGTAATCTACAGTTTGTCGAATCCAGTGTTTTCTTATTAAATATATTGAACTGAATTTCTCCAATTTATTCAGAGTAAACACAGCTTTGCAAATTACCCACTTCACCCCTTCCAGATGGTGGCTAGACATGTTGGCCAAATGCAAGCATTTATTGGGTGCATTTATTTAGGTGTCAATTTGAGTTCAAAACCCTGCCCTTTTTACTTGTGTGCAAATAAATGGGAATTGATCTTGAAAATTTGAAAGCAAAATTTTAACAGTGGCTGGTATGTAAACAATCAATACCCAAATTGTTCTCAGTGTTCACGATCTTGGCAGGCAATTTAGGATATTAGATAAGGTTGATAAGTCCCATATGTAGTAAGCACCAAAGTCAATGCTTCCTGTACCAAGATGATGCAAAGTTCATTTATGTGCTTCCATCTGGAGCTTGAAAGACTTTGATGTCCTCATTGATGTGTGAAAACAACTTTGAATCCATGATAAAGTGCTTGGCTTTGCCATACTCCAATCCAAAGGATTTGCCATGAAATTTAGGACCATTCCAATTGAGTTACTAGGTAAGCACAGGAATCACGCGAGGAATAATACAAGCCTAAAAGATTGGTTCAGTCTTTTACTAGCGACTAGCGACTAACGAACAGCAAATTTCAGTTTCTGAGGCAGAGGCTGGAATAAAGACACCACAAGTTGCCAACAACAGGCAGATACAGCCTGAGCTGTGGAAGGTACCGTTAGAGCTTCCCAAGCACAGCCAACTTGGCTCCTCGAATGATGGCAACCCTCACCTAGTGAGTAAATGTCCAGTCCCAGCCCCTCCTAGATCAATGGATAAATACTACTTATTGATTCAGCAAACATTTCTTGAGCAACTACTGTGTACGCAGAGCTAGAAGACCCTGCTCTCTTGGAGATTACATTTCTGTGGGAGAGACAATGAACAAGTAAACAAGCAAATGGAAAGTTAGATGTCAAGATAAATGGGAAAACAGAAAAACTAGGGAGCTATAAAAGAGAATAATGGAGTTGGAGGTGGAACATAGTCTTTCCCACCATTTTTTTTTTTAATTTAATTTTATTAAATTTATTGGGGTGACAATTGTTAGTAAAATTACATAGATTTCAGGTGTACAATTCTCTATTACATCATCTATAAATCCCATTGTGTGTTCATCACCCAGAGTCAGTTCTCCTTCCATCACCATATATTCGATCTCCCTTACCCTCATCTCCCACCCCCCACCCTCCACCCCCCTTACCCTCTGGCAACCACTAAACAAGTCAGACAGAAAAAGCAGAGAACCATGTGATTTCACTGATATGTGGTATATAAACCAAAAACAACAAAAGAACAAGACAAACAAATGAGAAACAGAAATTTATTTCCCACCTTTTTATTATAAGTTTTATAAATATTTTCTCAAGGCATTTGGATTACCTATTCATTTTCTTAATGGTATCTTTTGATAGACAGAAGTTCTTCATTCTCCTTAAGCCTAGTTGACAAATATGTTTCCTTTTCTATGTATTTCTTTCTGCGTAGTATCTGGAAAATAACATTGCCTACACCCAGATTAAAAAGATACTCATTTAAGTTTCCTTCTAGAAGCTTTGTAGTTTATGCATTATTTTTATATCTATGATTCATTTTGAATTACATTTTGTTTATGGTGTGAGGTAGGGGTTAATATTCATATATTTTTTCCATATGGTTATCCAGTTGTTGCACTACCATTTGTTGAAAAGATTATTTATCCAAACTAAACTACTTTGGGACATTTGTCAAAAATGAATTGACTTTAGAATTTGGGGTTTAATTCTAGAATCCCTATTCTGTTTCATTGATCTAGGATACCTATTTCCCTATTTCTATGCATGCTACACCTCTCTACCTGAAAGACTCCTCCATCTGTCTACTGGTAAACGTCTATTCACACTTTAAGTCTCAGCTCAAAAGCTACCTGCTTGTTGATACTTTCATTCACTGCCAGATAGACCTGTCTCCTTAAAATGAAGGTACCCTATACTAAATTTCTTGAGAGCAGTTACTCTATCTTTTTGGCTATATTTCCAAATCTAAGTATAGTGCTAAGCATGAATAAAACCTCTGTAAATGGTGGTAGGGTTAATGAATAAGTTAATGCATAGCTAAAAATTATAAGAAGTCTGGTATGGGGAGAAAGGCTGAAGATCAAGCTAGAGAGATTGTCAGAAGCTACTCTACGGAGGGTTTTCTGTGCCATACCAAGGGATTTCAACTTTATCCTAAAAACAATAGGGAGCCATCGAAAGGTTTTCAAGCAGGTAGTGAAATTATGAGATTTGGGTTTTAATAAGCTCACTCTGAAGCTGCAAACCAGTTTTTCTCAAAGGATACTCCGTGGGCCACATGCATCTGAATCAGTGATGCTGGTAGAAATGCAGATTGCAAAACTCGAGGTCTATTGCATTGGAGTATCACAGAATGGAGTTTGGAAATCTGTATTTGAACATACTCTCTATCACCCATGATGTTTATTTTCACTGAAGCATGTGAATCACTGCAATACAGGATGAATTGAGGCACCCACTGGAGGTGTATAAATCTGGACTACTTTTTCCTCACTTTCTGCCTTGGTTTCCTCATCTGTAATATGCCTATGAGAACAGCACTTACCTTAGGGGGGGTGGTTCGAATTAAACAAGGTAAGGCATCTAAAGCTCGTAGAAAGCACCTAATATAGAGTAGTAGAGACAAAGAACTCTGTATGTGTTAACTATCATTACCATTATCTCTTGGAAGACCGAAGAGTGGGGAAAAGAAAAATCTGTTTACAGTCACCTGAGTGGGTAATGCTAACGCCCTGACATAAGGCGTTGGCAGCAGGAACAGAAAAGGGCAGAGCTGAAGACATTTGAAGGGACTGTTCAACAGGACTTGTTTACTGACTGGACAGGGGTGGAGAGAACAAGAAGTCAGGGTTGAAATGCAAGGAAGTGAGGCAGGAAACTTAACTTTTGGGAAGAAAATCCCGAGTTCATTTGGAAATATGGTAAGCCTGAGGTGCTTCCACATCTTCAAATGGACCTGTCCTGATAGGTTAGCCAACACACCGGAGCGTAAGGGAGTACAGAGTAAAAGAGTCCGTTGTGAAAACGACATCTAACACTTGGGTGCCAAGACTCGCTCACTCGAAACACATCTAGAGTCACAAATCACTCACCAATTAGTCACCCAGACTGATTAGGTGTTCTTCAGCAAGCCCGATATCATACTGGGGTCTGGGGAAGTCCTACCTTCACCCTTGGGGTTGACCCTGAGACTAGCTTCAGTTAGCAGCCACGTCATTGGACATGTTCTTCTCAAGCCAAATATTGTATGGCCAAAGGGAACTAATACCGGGAGTTTTCATCTATATTTGCAAAGGTCTCTGAAACATGTCTGAAATGATACTAGGCAGAGTGTGGTAGACACTGAGGATTAAACATGAGCGTGACCACGTAACAAAACAGGGTTGGGGGGTCGGGCGAGTGCTGCCATGATGCCTTCCAGCCCTTAAGGTCTGTGGAAGCAGGAACCAAAGGCCCAGATTATTTGTTTTAGAAGCTGTTTCAGCAGTTCTAAACAGCTGTGTATTAACTCCTTCGTAAGATATAAAGCCGGGTGCCAAAATAATAAGGGGATAAACAGGTTTTACGATGAAAACGTTGCCATGGAGTAGTGATTTATCAGAGATCTTTCATCACTGTCAAAAAAAGAACATTTTCAAAATCACATTGGCCCCAGCTAATCTAAAGATGACCCACCATCTTTGCAGTTTACACAGACTCCTTCGATTGCACAGGCTTGCCTCTGTACGCAGCTGACACTAATCTTAAGCTCAAAAGGTCTCAGATAATTTATACAACAATTAATTGTACTGCAGACCTGTCCCCTAGCTGTTCCTCATTTAGTCCCAATGGATCTGCCTGTTCAGGAGTTCTGATGCATCCAGAATTAGGCCCAACTGAGTTATACAATCATGCATCACTCCTCTCTTCCCTACTGGTAAGCTGTTGGAAATACTAGACACAGCTACTGCCAATATTGTGGATATTTACAACCGAGCATTAGAAGGATATAAACTTTTAAACTGTATATGCCTGCTTTCATGAACACATTTAAAATGTGATCAGTGAGATAGTATAAATGACAAAACACTAGCACAAAGAATTCATTTTTTATGCACAGTTCGACATCAAATCACACTGCCTGCAGGAATTTTTTTCTTTGAACTACCACGAAGCTGATACCATCACTCACCCCACTCCCTTCTGACAGCTTCCACTGAAACTTGCTCTGGCCTAGAGTCTCAGGGTTCAGGGGTAACAGAGCAATGGGAATCATTTCTCGATGGAAGCGTTAGCATTGAATATAACAATTCATGTTTAAAAACATTGAAGGTTATATTTTACCGAAGATATTCTAGTTTCTGTGTATTTTTTATTGTAAACAAGTAACACAAGCAAGTGGCTAAAAAAGAAAAATCAAGTACCATGAAAGGGCTTATTTTGAAAACTGAGTGTCTCCTGTGATGCTAGAATTCCCAGAGGCCACTGGGAATTTTTCAACATTTTCCTATGTTTCCTTCCAGCAATTTTCGATGTTGATACACAAATATGTATACATGCATCCTTTTAAACATAAATGGGAACATACTACACAAACTATCTATACCTTGTCTCTTTTCATTGAATAAGGCACCAACAAAATCTCCATTATACTACAAATCCGATTTCCTGATCTCTCTAGACTTTTGCAGTAGCAAAATTAATTGCAATTCTTACTGAGATAATGGAAGGTTCCCAGGCAGTTGCAAAAAAATAAAGATTGCTTGTTTGTTTGGCCCACTATACACAAATAGCAATATTTTACAAAACTATAGTATAATATCACAACCAGGATATTGATATCAATATAATCCAATCTTATTCAGATTTCCCCACTTTTATTGGCACTCATTTATTTATTTATGTGTGTGTGTACTGTGTATTTCATTGTATACATCTTTTTTCTCCTGCGTAGGTTCACGTATCATTCACAGAAATCAAAATACTGAATGGTTCCCACAAAACAAAGATCCTTCCTGTTGCCTTTTTATTTTGTAACCACACCCACTTCCTTCCTGCCATTCCCTATCCTACCCCTAACTCCTGGCAGCCAGTAATCTGTCCTTCATTTCTAAAATTTTGTCATTCCAAAAATGTTGTATAAATGGAATCCTGCTTTTTTATCTTTTCAAAATTGGCTTTTTTCACTCAGCATAATTTCCTGGGGATTTGGCCAAGTTGTTGGATGTTTCAACAAATTTATTCCCTTTCATGACTGACACCAGTATTCTATGGCATGGATGTGTCACAGTCTGTTTAACCATTCACTTGTTGAAGGATATCTGTGCCGTTTCCAGTTTCTGCCTAGTAAGAACAAAGATGCTACGAAAATTTTTGTACAGATCTTTGTGTGAACATAAATTTCCATTTTTCTGGGATAAATGCCCACGAGTGCCTTTGCTGGGACATACGACAATTGCATGTTTAGTTTTGTAATACTCTGTGACACTAGCTTCCAAAGTGTCTGTACCATGACAATCCAGTTTCTCTGAATTCTTGCCTTCATTTGGTGCTGTCATTGTTCGTTATTTTAGCCATTCTGATAGATATATTATTTCATTTTGGTTTTAATTTGCATTTCCTGGATGGCGAATGTTGTTAAACATCTTTTCATCTTTATTTGCCATCTGTATATCCACTTTGGTGAAATGTCTCATCATCATTTCTCTTGATCATTTCATAATTAGATGTTTTATTTCTTTACTGCTGAGTCTTGAGATCTCTATATATTCTTGACACTAGTCCTTTGTCAGATACGTTACTTGCAAATATTTTCTCCTAGTCCACAGTTTATATTTATCCTCATCACACGCACTTTCACAGAACAAAAGATTTAAATTTGGTGAGGTTAAATTTTTCTATTTTCCTTTTATAGATGTTTGTGGTGTCAAATCAAAAAACTCGTTGCCTAGTCCTAGTTCCCAATTTTGTCACCTACGTGTTTTTCTAAAAGTTTTATAGTTTTGTTTTACATTTAACTCTGTGATCCAATTGTTTAATTTTTGTATAAAGTACGAGGCTTAGGTGAAACTTTTCGGAGGTTGAGGGGTTGTTTTGGTTTCATTAGTTTGTTTATTTGCCAATGGATATCCAATTGCTCTGGCATTATTTGTTAAGAACAGTATCCCTCCATTGAATTACTCTTGTACATTTGGTAACAACAACTGAGCATATTTGTGAGGGTCTATATGTAGATTGTTTATTCTATTCCATTGACCAACGAGTCTATCCCTCCATCAATAATACATTTGATTACTCTAGCTATATAGTAAGCCTTATTATCAGACAGAGCATTTCCTCCCACTTTATTCTTCTTTGACAATATTGTTTTATCTGTTCTTACGGTCTGTGCCTGTCCGTATGATTGAAAAAAAATGTGCATTCTGTTGCTGTTGGGTGGAATCTTCTAAATGTATATATCAATCCAAGACTGTTGGTTGATAGCATTGCTTCTCTATCTTTGTTAATACTCTACGTAGTCGGTTCTATCAGTTGCTAAGAGGGAAGGATTTAAAGTCTCCAACTATAATATAACTGGATTTGCCTATTTGTATTTTCAACCCCATCAGTTTTTGCTTCATGTACTTTGAGACTCTGGCTTTAGGATATGCACACTTTTAGGACAGCAATGTCTTTGTGGGTGATTGATCCTTTCATACTTATACAATGTCACTCTTTGTAGTGATTTTTTTTTAAAGTAGTCAATTTTATCAGATATTAACATAGCCACGCCTGCTTTTTAAAATGAACATTTGCAATGTATATATTTTTCCATCCTTTTACTTTCAAATAATTTATGTCATTGAATTTACTTATGTTATTGAAAACTAAAGCTGAGAAAGAAATGTAAAGCACTAAATGCTTACACTGGAAATAAGCGCAGATGGGAGCAGCCGGTTAGCTCAGTTGATTAAGAGCGCGGTGCTCTTTACAAGGTTGTCGGTTCGATCCCCACATGGGCCTCTGAGCTGTGCCATCTACAACTAGATTGAAACAACTACTTGACTTGGAGCTGACGGTTCCTGGAAAAACACACTTAAATGAATAAAAGTTTAAAAAAATAAATAAATAAATAAATAAATAAATAAATAAATAAGCACAGGTATCAAATCAATAACCTAAGTTCCTACCTGAAGAAATAAGAAAAGGCATTGAAGTGTTTGTAAGGAGTATATCATTGGGTCATGTTTTATTTTATTCACTCATCTAATCTTTGTCTTTCAATTGTAGTATTTACATCATTTATATTTCATGTAATTACTGATATATTAGCACTTGACTTTGTTATTTTAGTATATTATTTCTTTTCTTTTTCATTCCACCCGGTTCCCATTCCTGTTTCTCTTTTCTTGCTTTCCTACAGGTTTCTTGACATATTTTACTGTTCCATCTTGATTCATTTACATTGTTTTTCAATCTATCTC
Source organism: Rhinolophus sinicus (assembly GCF_057876585.1). NCBI lineage: Eukaryota > Metazoa > Chordata > Mammalia > Chiroptera > Rhinolophidae > Rhinolophus > Rhinolophus sinicus. The sequence continues at coordinate 100,582,160 of NC_142518.1, forward strand.
TTCATGTAGCTTTCATATTGCTTGCTTGGCATATTCCAATATAAATATGTGACTTATAATTGTTTACTGGTATCAACCTTTTACCACTTCAAGTGTGGAAACCTCAATTCCTTTTAGGTCTCTACACCTTCCCCACTTTCAAATATCATTGTTTTGAGTATTGTGTGGTGTTATAATTTGTTTTTATCATCACTTATGATTTATAAAACTCATGTGGAAATGGATAGGCTATTATATATGGACCCATGTGTCTGTTCTTTCCATCGTTCCTTCTTTATTGCTGATGCTTCAAATGTCATTCTTTCATCATTACCTTTCCATGTGAAGAATTATCCTTTAGCTAATATTTAATGGTAGGTCTGCTAGTAAAAAATTATTTCAGTTTTCTTTTCCCTGAAAATGTTTTCATTTTCTCTTTACTCCTGAAGGATAGTTTCATCTGAAATAGAATTTATTGTTGGCAGTTCTTTTCTATCAACACTTGAAAAATGTTGTGTCACTTTGGGCCTCCACGTATTCAGAAAAGAAATACACTTTGGAATAGGTGTCTTCCTATAGGTAATAGGTCATTTCTCTCAGGCTGTTTTTAACATTTTCTTTGTCTTTGTCAAAATCTTAATTATGATGTGTCCTAGCATCTTTCTCTGGTTTTCCTATTTATGGTTCATTCAGCTTCTCAGATCAGTAGGTTTGCGTCTTTTGCCAAATTGAGCTATTATTTCTTCAAACACTCTCTCTGCCTCACTATCTCCTATCCTTCTAAGCCAGTGATTATACAAACGTTGGAACATTTTATAATCCCATAGATCTCTTGGGCTCTGTTTTCTTTCAGTCTATTTTCTCTGCGTTGTTTTAAATGGGTGCCTTCTATTATTCTGTCCCCAAGTTTATCTCCTCTTGTCATCTCCACGCTACTGTTAAGCCCATTCAGCAAGCTATTCATTTCAGTTGTAATTTTTAAGTTCTATAATTTCCACTTGGTTCTCTTTTATGACTTCTATCTTTTATTTTTTTGCTGAGACTTTCTATTTTTCACTTGTTTCAAGGGAATTTGTAATTGATTGCAGAAGCATTTTTATGATAGCTGCTTTGAAATCCTTGTCAGATCATTCCAACATCTGATTCATCTCAGTGTTGGCATCCATTGATTGTTTTTCCTCGTTCAAGTTGTGATTTTCTGGTTCTGGTTATGATGGGTGGTTTTCGAGTTTAACTTGGACATTTGGTTCATTATGTCAGGACACTTTGAGAACTATTTAATTCTCTGATTTCAACAGGCCATCACCCTGCTATAGTTTAGCATGCAGGTCTTCAGCTTATTTTGTGGGCTGTGGTTCCAATGGCAGTTTTTAGAGACCCTGTGGTATTATTTCGGTTTGCTTCATTTATCTGGTGCTACTCGCGTTCCCTGTTTTTCCTGCTAGTACTGACTGAAGGGGGCAGAAGGGGTCTCATAAGGTCAGGCTGCAAGGTTCTCAGTTGTGGAAAGGAAGGGTACACTGGGATCCCCTTATTGATGCCTCTAACTGCTCTGGTATCTGAGTCGAGGCTGAAGGATTTTTTTTCCCTGTGAAAATAAACAGGTCTCCAAGATCTGGCCATTTGCTGTTGACTGGGTTCCTTTTGCCAGTTCTTGCTGCTGGCCCTGGTATCTCTCCGCAGGGGAGGACAATCTTAGGTTCACTGGGACAGAGAGGCTTCCCACAGTGGGCCTCTATCAACCTTTATAAAAATGTTTATTTTCAACACTATTATTGAGGTACAATTTACAAAATACCAAATTCATCTATTGTAAGCATTAACAAATGATTTTTGTTGCTTTCCAAGTTGGGCCTGGTAGGCTAGCTCCTGGAAAGATGGATGGCGAGAAGAAGAAAATCCGTTCTGCCATCAACAAGGTAGTGACCAGAGAATACACCATCAACATTCACAAGCGAATCTATGGAGTGGGTTTCAAGAAGCATGCCCATCGGTCACTCAAAGAGATCTGAAGCCGGCAGCCAGATGGTTCAGTTGGTTAGAGTGCGAGCTCTGAACAACAGGGTTGCCGGTTCAATTCCCACATTGGCCAGTGAGCTGCGTCCTCCACATCTAGATTGAAGGACAACGATTTCACTTGGAGGTGATGAGCCCTGGAAAAACACTATTCCCCAACATTCCCCAATAAAAAAATTTAAAGAGAGAGAGAGAGAGATCTAGAAATTTGTCATAAAGGAGCTGGGAACCCCAGATGTGCAAACATCAGACTCAACAAAGCTGTCGGGGCCAAAGGAATGAGGAATGTCCCATACTGTATTTGGGTGTGATTGTCCAGAAAGCCTATGAGGATGAAGATTCACCAAATAAGGTCTGTACGTTGGTTACCGATGTACCTGTCACCACTTTCAAAAATCTACTAAAAGTTAATGTGGATGAAAAGTAATGGCTGACTGTCAAAGTTACAAAACTGCAAAAAAATAAACCCTGTCTTTTTGTTAAGTTATAGAGTTTTGTAACCAGAATGACAATCCAGTTTTAGAACATTTCCATCACCCAAAGTTTGCTCAAAACCTTGTACAATCTATGCTCCCATCCCCAGCCCTGAGCCACCACAGATTCGCTTCAGGTCGCTATAAGTATGCATTTTAATGGCCTTTTAACAAAGAGATAGGTGTCTGGGGCCTGGCTTCCTCCACCAATCACAGTGTTTTTCAAGTTCAGCTATGTTGTTTCAGGTATCAGTAGTTCATTCCTTTTAATTGCAAGTAAGATCCCATCGTATATCTATGCCACATTTTGTTGATGTATTATATATGTATTGATGGTTGTTTGGATTATTGTCATTTTTCGGGACATTATGAATAACGTTAGTATAGACATTTGAATGCATGTGTTGGTGTGGGCACATTTTTTCATTTATATTTGGTAGATTTCTAAGATTGGAAATGGTGAGTCATATGTTAAGAAATTGGTGGGCCGATTCCAAAGTATACCATTTTCATATACTGACCACCAATGTATGACGGCTCTTGTTTCTCTGTTTGAAGAGTTATCTTGGTCATAGCATATTTTTATCATTGAAACATCATTTCCTTTTGTTCTTTGAACATATTTATAATAGTGGCTTTGAAGTCTTTTGTGCTAAATGCAACATCTTAGGCAACTCACAGATAGCTTCTTTGCTTTTTTCCTCAGTATAGGTCACACTTTTCTGGTTCTTTGAATGTCTCCATCATTTTTTTTGTTGTTGAAGACTAGACATTTTCGACAACTGATAGAAATTCTACATTGATTCCCCCCAAGGGTTACAGCAGTTGTGTTTAGTCAGTTTGTGAGCTAGCGAGCTTATGAACTTTCTATACTCATTGGGTAAAGTCTGTTCCCCTAAATCATGTAGCCAGTAATATCTTTGCTGAGATTTTAAAAAATTATTTGTTTTTCATTTTTCCACCTATCTTCTCATGGGTTACCCCTGTGTCAGCCTACCTTTCTGGGCAGCCAATGACCAGTGAGAGGTTGTGATCGAACAACCTTGAGTGAATAAGTCTTCCTTCCACCTTTTGCAGAGGGATCTGTGTGTGAGTTGGAGGTTGCATTTCAAGTTTAGGCACCTTACAGGTATGTCCCAGCTTCTACTTTCTACCAGGCCCTCTGAAGTCTCCTCTGTCACATGCAAAGTTTCCCATTTGACCAGGGCCGACGTGTAGCAGGGACTCTGTCTGGTCGTTCAACAGTCATGCGGTCTTGAACATGGGCACAGCTGACTCTAGTGTCAGGCACATGTGAGAGCTTATCAAAGTCCACCGAGATGTGTCACTTCCGGGATTTTCCGGTTAAGTTTAAGGCTACGCTGTCAGGCTGCTGCTTGCCAACCAGGATCACATCAGGCGACCTGTGATGCTGTTCTTCCGCCATTCACGTTCCACCAAGATCATCACTGTTCCTGACAATTCCCAGGGGCACGGGGTTTTCCCTGCCGCGCTCCAAATCAATTCAGCCACCTCTGGTAGCAATACTGGAGGTTTCACAGCTTGTCCCACCCCAGCAGAACTGCCGGACTCATAGATGTAAGGGAGACAGGAGCAGCCCCAGACTAAACAAACATTGAATTCCTACTGCTCTGACCAGAGGTTCAGGAGTTTCTTATTAAATAAACATTTTTCAACTCATTCCATGCCCTTGGTTGATTTCTACAGTCCAGAGATGGGTATTTTGTCCACGTCTATAATTGCTTGTCGGGGAGAATTTTTGCCTATCTTCTCCTTTGGCAATAAACTATAATAGCCTCTACCTGTTTTCCTTCCTGCCCCTTCTTGCTCTGCTACATTTCAATCTACAGGTAGCACCTACATCACATCCCTTCCCTGTATAAAACATACCATTGGTTTTCCATAACACCGAAAACAAAACCCTAACTCCCTAATGTGCCCTAAGGCATCCTAAGTCATCTGGATCTTGCTAGCCTCTCCCACGGCAGCCCCTACCTACCCTCTCCTACTTCTGCTACCCAGTCAATCCACTATGCTTCAGCCACAACACTCTACTTCCTGTACCTGAAACATACATGTTCTTCCCTTCTCTGTGCTCTTGTACTTAATCTTCCCCCTGCCCGAAATGAAGAACGCCTGTCTTCTTTTTATAGCACTTAGATCTCATCTCCTTAGAGAGGCCTTCCCTGTCCAGCCAAGGTAAAACACCCCTTCAATCCCATAGCTCCATTTCATTTTGTTCATAGCACTTACTGCAGTCAGATAGGACAACATTTTTGTTTATTATCTGTTCCAAACCATCCTAATACAAGCTCCATGAGGGCAAGGTACTATGTTTCCTAGCACCTAGAGCTGCGGCTAGAATGAAGTACGTGACTCTTGGGCATTTTAAAAAATATAAACAAAAATATATATTGGATATTTTTCCATTTTTAAATCAGTTTTGTAATAGATGCCTATTTTCCCACTGTACAGTGTACTAGCATTCAGGCCCTTGAACATCTTATTACTATAAGGAACTTAGTATCACATGTGAGTTCTGAGAATGCACTTTGGACTCAGACACTTGGGTTCAAATCCTGGATCAACTACTTCCCCATGTGATTTCATATCAGTTCTTAATCTCTCTGTGTCTAACCCAGTTTCTTATTGGAAGTAATAGCATCTGCTCACGGGGTGAGAGTGAGTGTTAAATAATAGAATGTAATGGGCTCAGGATTGTGCCATGCTCTTAGGAAATGCAAGTTAAATTGTTTTATTTTGCTTCCGCCTGAAGTGGCGAAGGCACTCCCTAGTGTTTTCCCTTCCCTGGCAATCCTTCACAGTAGGAACACACGCCAGCTCAAATAGACTAACTGAGCCTCTCCCTTCTCTTTCATTTGACCTTCCCTTTGCACAGACACTGCTGGAATCTGGGACCCCTACACTCTATTTCTGAGCAGTGGCACGTGCCAGGTGAAGAAGATGAGACTAACAATGCCCCAAACACATCAGCTGAATAGGCTGCAAAATGGAGACTGAAATACCTTCTGCAGAACTAGAGGATGTAGGAATTCTTGGGTCCCAAGGAAATTGTGGCACGAAAAGAGCAGAACTGGTTTTATTTAAAATTTTCCAGGTGTAAAGTCAGCCATACTCCTGCCACAACTGTAACTTCTGTCTCTGGTGTTTGGAATCTTGCTCTTACAAAATCAGAAACATTTTGAAGCAACAGTAGACTAGCTCACTTATCAGGAAGAAAAGAATGTTCTCTGGCATCTGAAAGCTCATTTTCTAATATATGGGCTTTGTGTCTAGAAGAAAGGAGAAGGGATGGGAGGGATATGGGTAAAGGGATAGTTATTTGATTTACATCTCTCTTGCAGAAAACTGATTCTGCTGGAAAATGAAATTTTTTACCTCAAGATTTTTCCTATCAGAATCTTATAAAAATAGAGAAAACAGAGGTCTATTTTATATGTAGTAATAGTTTTGATAGGTGAAATCTAGATAAGAAAATCGAAATATGGCTTCCTGTCTTATAACCCAGATGTGGTAGAGGGTCTTTACTTTTTTATATAAAAGGCATCCTTGCCAACATAGTGTGAGACCAGGGGATTCATTTTGGTTGTCTCTTGCACCTGGGGTCTCCTGTGTGATACCTTCTCCTGCACATAACCAGTGGAAGCTCCCCCAATAACCTAATTGTCAGAGAGGTGCCATTCCAGTACCATGTTAGTCTGAGTAATATCAATACTAACTACGCCACTGGCAGGCCTATGCCCACCCCTTCTCTCCAACTTCACCAGAGCACACACCAGATTACAATGGGGGAATGGAAAGCTCTCTACTAGAGTGAGAAAGAGTGAGAATAAATGGAAGCCATGGTCTTTTTCACCTAATCACACAAATGACCTCGTCTCACTTTTGCCATATTCTGTTCAACAGAAGTAAGGCACTAGGCCCAGCCCACACTTAAGTGGAGGAGATTACATGAGGGTGTGAATACTAATAAAGATGTGGGGATCATTGGGAGCCATTTTAGAGACTGTCACTATACATGATATCCAAAGAAGGGGCCACTGAAATCCAGTGGGAGAAAGATGGTCTTTTCCACATATGGTACTGGGTCAATTGCCTATCAGTATGGAAAATTAAGCCCTCAAATTGTACACACAAAAATAACTAGGGACAGATCACAGACCTAAATGTAAGAGGCAAAACAAATAAACTTCTGGAATAAAGCATAAGAAAATACCTTCATGACCTTGGGTTAGACAAAAATTTCTTAAACAAGACATAAAGAGTACTAACCGTAGGTGAAAATACTGATAAAGTGGACTTCCTAACAATTATCAACTTTGCAATGACTTTTCATTAAAATATATAAATAATATATTATCTCAATTAGCACGAGCTACTGAAACAAGCAATGCAACTATAGTTTATTTCTCACTCATAGGACAGAAGAATGTGGATTAACTATCTTCTAAGCAGTGACTCAAAGACTCAGAATGCTTCTATCTATTGGCTTCTACGTCAATCTGGTATGATTCAGACAGCAAACGGGGGAAGAGTTTAGAAAAGGGACACCAGATATTGCCCTGTCTAGGTGCAGAAGTGACACAGGTCACCTCCGCTCAAATCCCACAGACTAGAATCAGTCTCATGACCAATCCAACTACAAAGGGATGCTGGGAAATGCAGAGTAGAGAGGGCTATCTGTGAGCAGCAGCAGACCGCAAAGATTAGGAAACTGAAAGCAAAGTATTTATCACTTTTGAACACCGTTATTACTTTAACTTGAAAGAATCTTAACACATAACACACAACAAAAGTGAATGTGAAGGGAATAATAAACTGAAAGTTTAGATATTCAAGGCAACCCCTGAACCTCCTCATTTATAAAGATCCTTTTTCTGCCATCCTGACACTAAAACCACGTAAAGCATTTACAGTGGACAGAGCAGAAGGTACTGGCAAGAAAGAGATGACTAAATGCAGAAAATGAGAGGAACGAGCAAGAAAGACAAGAGCCAACAGCACAGCTTAGGTTTGAGAAAGATGTTGAAGAGACTGAGAGAGAAATATGTGTGAGGTTTGGGGCATCCGTACTGCGAAAACTATTGAGAGAATGCCGAGGGGAGAGAGGTTTTAGAATGATCTTCATGAAGGTTTGACACACATTAAGATCTGAATCCCCTTTGTTGCAACTTGAGACCCCATCTATCATGCTAATTACAACTGTTTTTCACATTTTTCTTGATGTTCAGAATGTTTCTTTCAATGTGACCTTGTGCTAAGACTGGGTTTTGAGGTAGGTTAGCTTCATAGAGGTTACATAAAGTTTACTAGAAAACCGTGACAAACATTTGCATTAAATGTTCATTTTCAAGAGGTGCTAGGTAGCAAAGTAGATGTTCTGTGTAAAAACGGCTCCTGCAATGACTGCCTTTGATTCCTGGGGATGGTAAGGGCAGGATGAGCCATGAATTGGACTCTTATGCCCAGGAACTCTGACCCGCACTGAATGTTATCCCACTGATACCAGCAACTGATACATTTCAAATGGTTACTTCAATGTCAAAATTAGTACAGCCAGGACACTTCTACTAGGTTAATGAACAACAAAAAGGCAGAGAGAAGGAACTTGCTGTAAGACAAAGAGCAGAATTTTTGGAGTCAGTCAAACCTGAATTTCTATCTGGGCTTGAGTTTAACTATGTGACATTAGACCAATTATTCAAGAATTCTGAGTGCCAATTTCACCCTCTGTAAGATGGTGGAAAGGCCACTACTTCTCAGTGTTATGATGAGGGGTTAAAAAATCATAAAGTACTTAGTACTGTGCTTGGTGAATAACAGGTACTTAATGTGCATTAGAGCCCTTTCCGTGCACTTCCACTTCCTGGAATAAGAAGATAAATAGGGCTTGGAGTAGGAGATGGATGATGAAAAGGGAGAATGTTCCGGGAAACAAGAATAATACAAGTAAAGAACTGAAGGTGTGGGGTGATAATGGCATTTGCTGCAAAGAACAGAGACTTTGTGAGGGGAAGTACAGAAGGGAAAGTTGCATGCATGTCACCACAGACTGCTGGATCCCTCATGCACTTGCCCCTATGAGCTCTCCAGCTTCATCTTGTACAACACTCCTCATCTCTGAATTTCACCTACAGTGGCCCTCTCTGTTCCTGGACTATTCTATTCTTCTTCCCATACCTCTCTCCTACCTACAGGGCCTTTGCACATGCTCTTGCCTCTGGCTAGAATGCTTCCCCCATCTCTACACCCTTTATTGCTAATTCCTATCCACCCATTCTGTGTTAATTCAGAGATCTAGCAAGCCTTTCTTGAAACCCTCAACCAAGTCAGACCTGTTGTTTATATGCTGTGAAAATAATCTGCAATTTTCTATCACTAATTATGGTTTAGAATTATATACTTCTTGTGTGATTATTTGTTTAATGTCTCTATCCCCCAGTTGGCCCTGTCTCTTTTGCTCACCATTGTATCCTGAACACCTGGGGCATAAAAGCTCTCAATAAATACTTTTTGAGTTGATTTATGAATGAGGACATGTCTTCTGGGGGGATCAATAGGCAATCTCCTCATTCAAATGTGTCGCCACTAGGCCCTCTGGGGAAGCACTGACAGATTGGTGTGGACTACCATGAATATCTCAAATGCCAGCCGGGAGGCAGTAACCATTACAATGTTCTTTGCAAGCTGAAGGTTGATAGATACTTCCCTAGTCCTCCGTTTTCTATCACCCAGCTGTGTGTTATATGTGAAACGGGCCTTGAAAACTGGAAGGGAATTTAAGTTCCCTTCCCAAATGCTATACCCTAAGTGCTTGATATGAAGGAATCGAAAGCTCAGATTAAATGCTTGCTTCTCTAAGCAAGGGCTCTCTCTGCTGACATAAGCCAGGAAGAAAGGCAATGGAGACAAAGCCCCTACCTTCACCCCTATTGCTGTTTTCCAACTTGTAAAGAAATGGCTTGGAGTCTTATTCTGGTGATCCCACACGGAATGCTTATTAGGACCACTTTACAGAATGGCCAACAGTTATTGATCAGAAGTGTTCCAAGACTGAATGGGTGGCACTGGAAGGCAATGGGTTCTCTGTCACTGGAGGTGTTCAAGAGGAGACTGGATAACCTACCTTGATAAAATTGTTGCACATCAGATGAGAAGGAAAAAGAGCCCTGAGGTTCTTTCCAGCACTAACACTGGGAGATTCTGAAATGGGTGTTCTTGGAGGTGTGTCTCCAGTCATGGAGGATGGGTTTACACTGAGTCATATCCTCTCTTCTCTGGATTCTCTTCACCCCAAGATCTTTTGGTCAGACTTGGGGTATAGTCTATGGCCAGGGAACATAACTAAGTTAAGACTCTTACAGAGACTGAACTCATGACGTTGTCCTCATTAGCTCTGTCCTCTAACTACCCCTCTCCAAGTTCACAGGTACATTTCCAATATGCAGCAGTGAAATTAACTCTAGAGAGAAAGCTTCGCACCATGCAAAGTGATGTAATCCAATGACATCTATTTCAGCATGATAACATGGTGCTCCGTTTAAAGATGAAATTTTCAGGAGTGATAAAAATTAAAATGATGGTTTTGAACTATTTTGAGTGAGAAATTTTCTATCAAAGAGGAAATGTTATGCAAAAGGATCTGTAGCTTCAACCATGCAGAGACATAAATATCACATATTAATAGATTTGACCTAGTTGCAATCATAGTCAGCTTCATTCTCATCTTGTCTCTCTCATATGTTTCTGCTGTATTAGGGTAGCTTACTTAGAAAGTCCATGGGATATCGTGGATATGTGAGAAGAATGAGAAGTAGACAGTTAGCATGATAAAAAAAAAACTGAAGATAAAGTGGTTTTGAAAAAATCTTTTAGTATTACTAACCTGACTTAAAATTATTGGGGCTGGGAAGGCTTATTCTTTCTCTGTCTCCAATTTAAAAATCATGCATTAGTTTATCTCATTTCTGAGTTAGATTTTTCAATTATGCTACACTATGGCAAATACGATACAGCTTCCACTAGGCTACTTGAATTTCCTATCACCTTCCCTTCAAAGCTAAGGAAGAGCAGTAATAATCTGCTTAGCAAATCTCTGAACTTTAGAATTACCAAGGAACACAGAAAGCATCTAACTCAGAAACTCTTAATTTTCTGGGGTTACATGAACATCTGAGAATCTGGTGGAAGCCACAGACTCTTTCCTTAGAATGCTGGCCACACGTACTCACATACACACGCAAAATTTTGCGTGGAGTTTCCTGGGAGACTTCCCTTAGAGACGCCCATGAAGCCTATACATGGAGCCCAGATTACGAATCTAAGTTCTAATGCAGCCTTTTCTTCTTAAAAACAAAGAAGCTAAGGGTACGGACCTACCAAAATTTATCTGCCCAAAGATGTTGCTCCAATCATAATTTGATTAAACAACAGAAAACTTAAAAGAGAAATGGAAAACATAAGGTTTAACAAAGGCATCACGTGATGAAAAAGCACTATGAATAAACTTTGAGAGTCAGGAATGATCATAAAATGTAGGACTTGAATATGTATTTTCTAAATGAAATAGTATTTGTAAGTAATATGCCCAGAGAAGAATGAAGGCCATTCCACCTGCTAAATTTATTATACATTCTTTATTCACACTGTCATGTATATTTTAACAAGACTCCACACTTGCCTTCCTGTTAGTTTCTTTGGAAACTGTACATATCACTTTAATTATACTTTCTTCCCATTCTAAGGAAGGCCTACAAAGGTTCTGTTTGTATGGTTGCCTGTTGGTCTGTTTGTTTGTTTGGCTGTCTGTTTCCTTGAGGAAATAAATTTAGTGCGGGCCCACTGATACATGAAAAGTTTCTCTTGAGCCTTGCAATTAAACTTCTTGAAGTCCAAAATGAAGATTTACACATTGTTGAAACCCTGGTTGTTTCCACATTCTGTTAGTTGGAATGATTTCTCTGGGGTACCCTTATGTTAGGGTCAGACTATGAATGTTACCTGCAGTGGTTGCTGTAGAATAATGCAATGAGAGACCAAGTTCTTACCATAAATATTATCATATGTAATTCCATCAAATTCCAGTTACTCAGAGAGTCAAGTGAAGGCTAAGATAAAACGCTGACGCCAGGAATCAAATACAGCATCACCTACTGGCTTCCACAAACCCTCTCTTTCCTTGAGAATAATGGAATCCATTGAGCTATGAGATGTCCTATAAACCTTAAAGGAAACATTGCCATCCTAAAGGCTAAGCACAGATCCTGGTGAGAATATGGGAGGCTAACAGATTGCATGCCATGGAAACAGAGACAGACCTAATTTGAGCAGAAACCAATGCTATTTATTTATTTATTTTATTTTGATCAGCCTTCCATACTGAGTAAGTTTGGGGCCTTCTAAAATTAACATGCTTGTAATATTTAAAACCACTTGGGGGCAGCCGGGTGGCTCAGGTGGTATGAACATTGTGCTCCTAATGCGAAGGACTCCGGTTTGATTCCCACATGGGCCAGTGAGCTGCGCCCTCTACAGTTAAGATTGTGAACAATGGCTCGACCTGGAGCTGGGCAGTACTGAGCAGCCAGCCGGAGGCCAGTGTGAGTGACTGACTGACAGCCTCAGCTGGGTAGAGCACAAGGCTCATAATACCAACATGGGCCAGTGAGCTGCGTCCTATACAACTTGACTGAGACACAACAGTTTGAACCAGAGTTGGGGGGATGGGGGGAGCCGGAGAGAAAAAGGAAAAACATTTGTATTTTTCTGAATGTAGGGCACCAAATATAAAATTTTCCTTGCCACTTGCTTCTTTTTTACACTGAAATAGTAGGTGGGCTTCGGGACTATGAAAGTCTTTTTTTTCTTTTTTTAAAGATTTTATTAGGGAAGGGGAACGGGACTTCACTGGGGAACATTGTGCATTTCCAGGACCCTTTACCAAGTCAAGTTGTTGTCCTTTCAATCTTAGTTGTGGAGGGTGCCGTTCAGCTTCAAGTTGTTGCCCTTTCAATCTTAGTTGCGGAGGGCGCAGCTCAGCTCCAGGTCCAGCAGCCACTGCTAGTTGCAGGGGGCACAGCCCACCATCCCTTGCAGGAGTCGAACTGGCAACCTTGTGGCTGAGAGCCCACTGGCCCACGTGGGAATCGAACCATTAGCTTTGGGAGTCAGGAGCATGGAGCTCCAACCTCGTGAGCCACCGGGCCGGCCCTGGGACTATGAAGTTCTTGAGGTTGGGCTTGAAAAGTTCTTTTGGAATTGTCAGAAATTGCAAAACTGCCTAGAATTTCAATTTCCACCTGCAGAATCATATACTTCTATAGCTGAACGTTATCTTGGAACCAGTCCAATTCAGAGATTGTTTGACTACACTATTAATAAACATGACTGCCCACTTTTCTCCAGGGAGAAGACATAACAAGGTGAGTGGTGGTTTTATCTTCACTCATTTGAACAAAAGCCTGCTTTGCTTCACAAAAGAATTAACAAGAATGGAATCAGGTGACTAGGGAAAAGGGCTCAATTTTCAATTTTGCAGGACAAAGGGGCTAAATCCAGAATTTTTATTTCCAAGATATTGACCATTCCTGCTCTTGGTAGCCCTGACATGAGCCACACAGGGCAGAGATGGCAAAAAAGCAAACAATCATACATACACCATGAAGGTAAGGTTTGTCAATGGCCTGTCAAGTACTGCGGCCAAGTTCAAGTCATAGCACAGGCAGCCTGTCCTCAAAAGATACTCAGGATCACACTATAGCCACCTTTTCTCTTCCTTAGGTAGGATGACGGGATGATTCTGTACACACACTTTAGAGCCACACTGCCTGGGTTTGCAAAGCTGGCTTCACCACTACCTACCTGTGTGATCTTAAGCTAAGTGACATGACTTCTCTGTGCCTCCGTTTTTAAATCTGTAAAATGGTGATAATTGAAATGTACCTACCTCTTAAGGTTGTTGTTAGGATTAAGTGAATTAAAAGGAATACATAAAGTGCTTAAAACAGCACATGACATATACTAAGTGCTACATAAATTTTAGCTGTTATCACTGGATTTTGCCCTGTTTTCCAAGTGCCAGGATACATGTCTTCATTCAAAACCATACTTGGGGCAGCCGGATGGCTGACTTGGTTAGAGCTCGAGCTCTGAAAAACAGGGTTGCCGGGTTCAATTCCTACATGGGCCAGTGAGCTGCGCCCTCCAAAACTACTAGATTGGAAACAAGCTGCCACGGAGCTGCCAGAGGGGAGACCGGATGGCTCAGTTGGTTAGAGCATGAGCTCTTAACAACAAGGTTGCCGGTTCAATTCCCTCCATGGGATAGTGGGCTACGCACCCAGCAACTAAGATTGAAACGGCAACTGGAGTTAGAGCTGAGCTGTGCCCTCCACAACTAGATTGAAGGACAATTTGGAGCTGATGGGCCCAGGAGAAACACACTGTTCACCAATAAAATTAAAAAAGAAAAAAAAAAAAAAACCATACTCAGGAGACAAACTTATTTTTCATTTCTCTTCTTCACTATACAGTGAAAGGAATGTAAAGAGTGGTACCTAGATGGTATTGATAGGAATCTCGGCTTTACGCAGGTCAGGCTTTATTCCAGTGAGGAGAACTCCGCCCTTCTCTCCCGCTTAGTCCCCTGCCCATCCATACTGTAAGCATACTACAGGTTTCACTATTAATGAGCTAGCCTGCTCCTTCCAGAATAAAACAAAAACGCAAATAAACTTTTTCTTCTGAAATGCAGCACTTTCTCAGAAACCAAATCCATAACCTTTCCAGCCCATGAGCATGAAAGAGTTTATGGCACAGATTCTTGGTAAAGCAATTTCAGCTGGCAACTTTGCCAGCTGGTCACCTGGGGAAATGATGAGATCCGAGGGGACCATGCGCTGTGAAAACCGAACTCCTCCTGCTAAGGCCTGCTTGCCAGCAAGGCAACATGGTTCTTAGATACTCCTACTGATTAGCCAATGAAAATGGGCAATGACCTCTCAGAAGGTGCCAATCCTGCCCTGCCTCTGGGAGCATCTGAGAATCCCATTTTGTGTCCAAGCGGTCCCCACAGTGTTTAACATGTGGACTGTGAAGTCAGACAGATCTAGGGGTGAATTATCAGAAATTGCAAAACTGCCGGCAACTATAAAATAGTCTGCAACTATTGCTATGAGAACCTTGACAAGTTACTTAATATATCTGTGCCTCAGTTTCCTGATCTGTAAATTAAGATAGTAAAGTCAACCTCGGAAGATTAGTGACACGCAAATGACATAATATATTATAGCTGTGATAGTTAACCCTTCATTGCCTCAAAAATTGAGCATGTAGGAGTGGCCAGTTAGCTCAGTTGGTTAGAGCATGGTGCTGATAACACTAAGGTTACCAGTTCGATCCCTGCATGGGCCACTTTGAGCTGCGCCCTCATTAAAAAAATTAATAATAATAAAATAATAATTTAAAAATTGAGCATCTAAGCACCCAGCATAACATCTGATTAGAATAGGGAACATCATATTTGGCATCTATTATCATTTCTACTTTTTAGCACCTTTTCTCACTAAATCATGTGATTCCCTTGAACTGTAGTCTAAACTCTGCTAAGCGCTCTGCACGAAAGGCCAAACCCAAAGTACACTCATATTTTGTCCAGGCAGCTGTGGCTCATCAGTGTCACAACCCTGATGTAGGGACAAGCCTCAGTAGCAGTTTTAGTCATTTCCACTTCCAGGAACACACCCCTGGGATGGACCACCCTCCCCCAGGCTTCAGTCTCCTCATTTATAAAATGAAGAGGTTGGGGTAGATCAACTCCAAGGGCCCTTTTGGCTCTGATATGCTAAGTTCTTACGATCTTCTATCTAGAAATATAAACATGTAGAAACATCATATCCTTGGGATATTTAAAGAAGTGACAGAGACAAAGACAGGGATGAAAAAGCATCTCAATAATGGGGTTAATGGACACAGTGAAGCGTTTAAACCTACAAATAAGAAGTGACAGAGAAAAGAGTTATAAAACTCCCACTGGAACTTCTAAGTAAATAAAAGGGGGGGGGGGGAGTGAGAATTAACGACCCAACCTCACTCAGTTTTAGTGAAGAGAGATGATTCCTGGTGGTGGGACATTTACCTCTTTCCACTCCTCTTACCAAAGACATGGCAGAACCCTGACAATTTAGAGCCATGGGCCACTTCTGCGCTATCGAATACTCTCTAAGATCACTGACTAGTGAGATATGGCCAAAGCCAAAGATTTGTCACAGAAAAAACAACACTCTGTGCACCAAGGCCAATTTGAACGCAAGTTTACCCACTGTAGTTCTTGGCATGAAGCAAGAAACAGATTTGTTTGAACAAAGCAGTATTTCTATTTGCAATCATACCACTGTGTGCTGTGATTCTATTAATTCTCACAAAGTAGCTCTGGGAGGCTGGCTTCCTCCCTCCAGTGTACACATGCAACCTCCAAGGAACTTTTGGGATGGTAACCTGGAGGCAACAGGTGGCAGTCATCTACTTTCTCAGTCAGGAAGGGTTCAGGGATTGGCAGCTGCCTTTTCCTCAAAGCAAAACTATGGTCCCAAATACTCTTTGAAAAGCTATGACTTCTTTTAAGGTTGAGGGAAGGAGCCAGATCTGCTCCCCACCAAGAGTAGAGCAGATAAAACAGTTCCTCCATTAATGAGAGGCAATCCGGTATGATAGATAAAAACTTGAGCTCTGGAGCCGGACTGCCTGGGTTTCCCTCGCCACTCTGTCACTTATTGGCTGTGTGACCTTGGGAAAGTTATTTAACTTCTCTGCAGCTCACTTTCCTCACATATAAAGTAGAGGAAGTAATAGAGCTTAGAATTGTTGAGAAAATTCAATGAATTGATATTTCTAAAGCAGTTATAATGATGCGTAGCACAGTGCTTTTCAATTGTTTATTAAACAAAATAAATAATCCTTGGGTTTGGCAACAGCTTAAGTATCTGAAGGTCAATAGTAATTTAGCTGCTTTTCTCCTTTACTAAAAATATTCAGCTTCCTTGCAGAGCACAAGTACTAATATAGCCCAAATCAGTAAAGAGGGTTTTAGAAAGCCTCACACTACTTGGAATTCATGACTTCCTTAGACTGAATGTTTGTGTTCCCTAGAAATTCATTGTTGAAATGCTAACCGCAATGTTATGGTATTAGGTGAAGCATTTGGGAGGTCATGAGGGTAGAGCCCTCGTAAATAGGATTAGTGCCCTTATAAAAGGGAGCCCAGAGAGTTCTCTCTCCCCTTCTGCCATGTGTGGACACAGCAAAAAGACTCAACTATGAGCCAGGAAGGAGGCTTTCAAAGGACACCAAATTTGCCAGCACCTCCATCTTGGACTTCTCTGGATACAGAACTGTGAGAAATAAGTTTGTTTTTCATAAGCCACCCACTGTATGATATTCTTCTTATAGCAGCCCAAACGGACTAAGAGTACAACCAAACCCAAGGAATGTTCTGATCTAAATCTCAAATAGAAAAAGATGCAATGTACATAAGGTACTTGTATAGACTCAAATGTGAGATTACCTCAGACATAATAGAACTTTACTTCTCACTCATTTGAAGCCTTAAATGGGTGTTCCTGTTAGGAGGACAGCTCTCTTCTAAGCTGCAATTCAGAGACCCAGGTTCCTTCTACCTTGTGGCTCCTTTACCTTCAACACATGGCTTTCCCAGATTACTATGCTCCTCTGTATCAGGCCAGTGAAAAGAGAAAATGGAGTTAAGAATCTGCACATGATTGGCCTGGAAGAGATACAAATTTCTTTATTCATATGCTATTGGTAAGCACTAGTCACACGACCACACCAAAATATAATGAAGACTGGGATGTGTAGTCCTTGAGTGCATATATGTACTGTGTACATGGGTTTATATGTGTATGTTGTATGTTTATATGCATCAGTGCATTGCATTTTTGTATTGGTATATGTGTATGTGGGTATGTGTGGATACGTATCTTTATATATGTACGTGTGCATGTGTGTGCATGTCTGCCTGTGTATGTGTTTGAGTACCTGACTTTACGTGCATGTGTGTATGCATGTGAATGTGTTTCTATAGGTTAGTGTTTGTGTAAGTACATATACGTATGTACACATACAAGTATGTGTGTATTTTCATGTGTACCCATGCATGTGTATATGTGTTTGTGTATGTATATGCATGTAGGTTATACATGCACACACATAAACACTGGAAACAAGTTTCATGAAACAATATTTATAACATTCAACACACTCATATTTTTCATCCAATCCTATTTTATTAATGAAATATTCAGGTCATGACTACCTAAATGATTTTCTCCTCCATTAATTGGTTGAAACCAGTGTGAAAAATACTGGTAGGAGATAATAATATAAATCATAAAAATAGCAAATACTTGGCCAGCCTGGTGGCTCAGGAGGTTGGAGCTCCGTGCTCCTAACTCCGAAGGCTGCTGGTTCAATTCACACATGGGCCAGTGGCCTCTCAACCACAAGGTTACCAGTTCAATTCCTCAAGTCCCGCAAGGGATGGTGTGCAGCGCTCCCTGCAACTAAGATTGAACACGGCACCTTGAGCTGAGCTGCCGCTGAGCTTCCAGATGACTCAGTTGGTTGGAGCACGTCCTCTCAACCACAAGGTTGCTGGTTCGACTCCCACAAGGGATGGTGGACTGCACCCCCTGCAACTAGCAACAGCAACTGGACCTGGAGCTGAGCTGCGCCCTCCACAACTAAGACTGAAAGGACAACAACTTGAAGCTGAACGGCACCCTCCACAACTAAGATTGAAAGGACAATGATTTGACTTGGAAAAAAAAGTCCTGGAAGCACACACTGTTCCCCAATAAAGTCCTGTTCTCCTTTCCCAATAAAATCTTAAAAAAAAAAAAAAAAAAGCAAATACTTTTTAAGCACTAGCTAAGTGCCAAGCTATTTACATATGCTATTTCATTTAACACTCATAACAATCCCATGAGGTAGGCACTATTATTAGTTCTATTTTATGGATCAGAACACAGCCATATAGGACGTAATTAACATGCCACATGCCAATGCCGGAATTAACAAGTAAATTGTGGTTTACTGAGCAGAGCCAGAATTTGAAGCAAGACAGTGTGGCTCCAATGCCCTAGGCTTATAAGCAATAGTCCATACTACCCTTCCCCCTATTTGTAAAAAGGCCTATTTAATCTCCTTGCCCATGGTTCCTATTGAAAGTATATCCCTCCATATCCGATGGACACTTGTCTCATTAGGGAGACCACCTCAGGAATGATGTAGATGTCTGATCTCTGCACTGTACACCTGAAGCTGAAGCTGAACAATAATGAATGTCAACTATAATTTTATGTACATAAATAGTCACAAGAAGTGGAGTACAGCATTAGGAATAGAGACAGTGGAAATGTAATGGCTGTGTGCAATGTCAGAGGGACAGTGGATAGGGGGAGGGGAGTTGTCACTGTGTGAGGGATATAAATGATAAATGTCTAACTATTACATTGTTTTGTGTACCTGAAATAAAAAAATAAAAAAGAAAGAAAGTATATCCCTCCAAATATATGGTGATGAAAGGAGAACTGACTCTGGGTGACAAACACACAATGTGATATATCGATGATGTATTACAGAATTGTACACCTGAAACCTCTGTAACTTTACTAACCGCTGTTACCCCAATAAACTTTAATTAAAAAAATAAAAAGTACATCCCTCTCCCACTCCTCCTTACTCCATTTTCCCAGCTCCAGTAGCCTCTGCAGGGGCCTTAGCGGGCAACCTCCCTAACTCTGGCACTGCTGAGTCGATGGGCACAGATGTAGTGGAATCAGATGTAGCTGTAAGATGTAGTCATTATTCTCCAGCAAATTTCATTATCATGATTTTCCCTGTAATAATGTTCCCATGTCTTTGAGCCCCAGTCAGTCAATCACACGAACTGGGAGACGGACCGCAGCAAATCAAGTGACTGAATCTTCCTGGCATGTCTGATTGCACTATTGGCATAAATCCACGGTCTGTATCATCTTTCTGCATCTTGTTTTGACATCTACTACATGAAGATAATAGTAACTGCAACCTTTATTACACCCTCCTTGCTGATTTCCTTTGGTTTCGTACATGGCAACGGGACTTATCTTTAGTGTTTATATTTGGCAACTGCTTTTCTCTGTCTTTTTATACTTGTCTATTTTCCCCTGCAGTTGCTCTCTGCTTTCCATCTCCCTGTCTAGATCATCAGCAGCTCAAGGCCCAATGCATCCATCTCATTTCTTGGATGTTCCCCAGTCGGTGGAAGGAAGTGCTCAGCGTACAAATGCTCCAGTGCAGCTAGCTGTGCTTTGCTCACTCATGTACCAAAACCCTGCCCTGTGCCTATACTGTGCTAGGAACTACAGATACAGAGACCCCAAAAGACATAGCTCCTGCCATTAAATAGCTCGGTGTAACCGGTACGTTAGGACATATTAGTACAGGTTCGTTTAGCTTGAACTTGAGGAGTCCTTTGCCCCCCATGAGAAGGGAAGGAAAATGCTCCCACTTGGCTTGAAAACTCCGCACTAATACAAATTCCCTGTCAAGATTATCCCACCCCTCAAAAAGCTCCATTCTTCTGCTCATCTAGGTTGGGTGGCGTAGCAGGGGTGAGGGTCTGAAAGGGCCATTCAGCTACCTCTTAGACAGTATTGCAGGGGGGGCAGCCCGGTGGCCTTGGAGGTTGCAGCTTGGTGCTCCTAACACCAAAGTGTGCTGGTTCAATTCCTACATGGGCCAGTGAGCTCTCAACCACAAGGTTGCCGGTTCGACTCCCACAAGGGATGGTGGGCTGCGCCCCCTGCAACTAACAATCGCAACTGGACCTGGAGCTGAGCGGCGCCCTCCACACCTAAGACTGAAAGGACAACAACTTAACTTGGAAACAGTCCTGGAAGTACACACGGTTCCCCAATAAAATCCTGTTCCCCTTTCCCCATAAAAGAAAAAAAGTCTTTAAAAAAAAAAAAAAAAAGGTGTGTTTGGTGGCTGCTTGGCTGATCCTAGGAGACTGAGGAGCAGCTGCAATGTAGCTGTGAAGGGCAAGGCCTCCAGAATCAGAACACCTGGATTCAACTTTTGGGCCCCAGCACTCACCGCTTGTGTGACTTCAACCAAGTTATGTATCGCCTCTGCACTTTGCTTTCCTTTTCTGTAAAATGAGAGTGACAATAGTACCTGCTTCATGGGGTTGTTTTTAAACGAGTCAATCCATGCGAAAGCACTTAGAAACATGCCTGGCATTTAGTAAGTGATGAATAAGTGTAAGCTGTCATTATTATTAATTTATTTATACCCATTACCCCCAGTTTTAACCTCCAGCCAAATTTCCAGGACTACCAAAAATGTCCCATCGTGCATCCTAACCTTTGCCTAAGCTCGTTTCATACAGTGTGTAGCTGGATCAGAGTGAGAAAGGATGAGAGTGAGAGGAGATGAAACAAGAAATCGGTAGAACCCAGACCAGGCAGGGCTTCAAGAAGTGTGGGTTTCATTCTGAATGTAACCAAAAATGGCTAGAAGCTTCTGAGCAGGAGTCACATGATGCCATTTACATTAACAAAAGATTAAGCAGGCTGCTACTGGAGAAAGAATGGATCGTGCAGGGCAAGAGTGATCACGTAGAGTGACCAGCGAGATTAGTTACGAGGCTATCGCTATGGTCCAGTCTGGAGACCATCTATATAAAATACTGAATACATAAATCACATTCCGGGTATTTTTTGAATGGGGCAACTGTATTCACTGGTGAATGTCTTATATCTATTTTCCTCTTTTGTGAGAGTGGTAACACAAGAAGCATATATTAGATCAAAAAAACATACCATCACTCAATTTGGAGTGAATGATGGCAGTTAACTGTCTGAAGAATTCTGAAGTGGTTTAGGCAAGGGGTCCTGAAGAAAACAGGTTTGGGGGCAATATTCATGCAGGGGTATGATCCTGTTCTAAAATGATGATGGCTATCACGATGACGACAACGATGAAAACAGATATGGCTTGCAGATAATGAAGTAATGGTCTGACAATGGCTGGCTGAAAAAAGTTACCACTTCTGAATATGAAGCCTGTGAAGAATACCCCCACCCCTGCCCAACCTTCAGTGACCAGGAGTAAGATCAGAACTGGTCTCATTATTTCTTGGAGCCATAGGGCCATAGAGCTGACAAGTCTTCTTCCAGTGTGGGAAAGCGGAAATTAGCAGAAAATGTTTGTTTTGAAAGCTTTTTATAGTATGATAGCGTGTGCACTAACATACTGCTGCCATTTCAAGGATTTTAATACTTAGTTGTTGCCTTTAGATATGCAAGTTTCACTCATCAGTTACAGTTTAATCTCAGCTATGAGCCAACGCTAGAATGAGAGTTATAGAACAAGCTTTACACTTTCAAAAGCACGAGATCATGGTCTCAAGATTAAAGATGATGATCCAGAGCTGGAGTGCATTTGAGAACCCTGGGCAAGGCTAGTGATGGCCTAGTTTCACCTGGCCAAAGGAGAGATATTTTGCTGGATTCAAGATTCTATGGACATAGGAGAGGAAGAAAAACAAAGGGCTTTGAACTAGTTCTTTGGGTACCTCGAAATCAATGTTTTATCAGAAGATATTTAGTGGACATCAGATTGGTAAATGGAGTGTGCTGGAGTTATTTGAGGCAATTCCCTTTAGAGAGGTCATGCTCAAGTCTACCAACACGTGCCATTCACCAAACTACCAAAAGGTATCAGTAGAAGGCTAAGAAAGTGGAAGAAAAATTTGCAGCAGTAGAAAAATGTGTGTTTTAAAGTATGTAAAGCATGTCATATAACACTCATTTTAGTGTTGGCTCACAGCTAAGATTAAACCGTAATTAATGAATGAAACTTCTTCCCTAGCCTTTGTGGGGACAGAGCCAGGAGAGCAGTTTCCAGGCTCTCGGCCTCATGTGGAAAGGTGCTGGCTCAGGTAGTAAATGGCCATCAACTGTGACTGGATGGCCATCAGCTGTGGCTAGTTGGCCATCAGCTGTAACCAGTGAGCCATTGGCCACTAATATAACTGCTGTGGCTACGCTAGCAGAAAAATGAGGGCTAGCAAGAAGATGGTGACTGAGCTAGCAAGCGCGGATTGCAGTTAGCATGGGGGGGTTGCAGATTGTGTGGATCCTGCTTCCTGTGTCTTCAACCCAGCTGCCAGCGAGAATATGGTGGTATGACTCCTGTATCTACTGCTCCGTGGGTGTTCCTTTTTGGCCTCTTCATATCCTGCGTTCTTATGTGGGGAGCGGGACTAGAGACCCCACCTGATACCCTGCATGACAGCCTTCTACTGATTCTTGTTCCAGTAATAGTCAAAATTCTATTTCGGGAGACTGTTCTTTGAAAAGATGGAAGAGTGGATTGATCCTTGAGGGCAAGGCATCTGTTCTTAACAAAGTCTAAAGAACTATCAAATTTTCAGCGGCTTCAACCTCTAAAAATGAGAGTGCTTTGCTCTGAAAAGGTTGACCATCTCTTTCTTTGTTCAGAAAATGTACAACCTGGCCTAAAATTTGGTGTGATGATATACGGATGGTTGAAAATTATAACTTGCATGCGGAATGAGTACAGGATTTTAAAGCACAGAGCACTGGTTTCCAATTCTGGCTCACCAACTTACGGGCAACATGACCTTACAACCTCCGTTCTGAGCCTCCGTTTCCTCATCTGTAAAATGGTAAAGATACTAATACCTGCCTCAGAGGGTTGTTGAAAAGACAGCATGAGTTAATGCATGTAAAACGTTTAGTGCATAGCAGTCATAAAAGTTAGCATTTGCTGTGCACCAAATTTATTGATTCATTCATGCATGCATTCTTTCAAATATTTGAGTGCTGCCTCAGGGCCAGATACTGTTCTTGGTGCTGGTAATATAGCGGTGAACGACTTTTCATAATCATCTTCTTTGCTTTAATTCTCAGAACAAGCCTGTGGTATGTGCTTATTACTCTCATTTTCCAGAGAATGAAAGAGGCTTAGAGAACTTAAATCACTTTAAATCACTTCAAGACTCTCTCACCAATATTTATGGACAACCGAATACGTGCTGGTCACAGAGCACGCATGTAGCAGGCAGGGATTGCCAACAATTTCATCCTGACCCAACATTCACGTTATTCCCATGCTACACTGCTTTAGTCACTGCTACGTTACCTTCTCTTCTCTACAGCACCTTTGTATATTTCGATAATGTGAGATGATTTATTAAAAAAAAGAAAAGCTACAGAAAATGCCATTTTGAGGGTATGGACCAATGTGATAGAGTAGACAGAAAGGCAGAGATGAGCAGAAGGAGGAAGTAGCCCCAGCCGAAACTGCAGTTAGAGACCGCTCCATTTCCAGACCTCAGAGCATGCGCACAGGCATAGAGGCCACGCCCACAAGTACATCTGCATTGCAGCTTGCTGCCCTCCCCCCCTCTTAGTGGGCTTTCAAATGGATTGTGGGAAATTAGTGGACTCACGCTGATGCCCTACAAACAGGGGACATGTCGGTGAGAAAAAGTGGAGGTGCCAGAGAGGGAGGAGAAATATCCTACCCACAAGAAGAAATGCCGTCCCCCATATAAGAAGAGGCTGCTACCACCCTCGGGTCAGTCCACTCAATGTCTCAGAGTGTACCTGCCTTCCTGACTCCATCTCTTGCCTGAATTCTTTCCTTCAAGAAGACAAAGACCGAGGCAATCCGCCTTTCCTGGTAACAAATGTATTGGATCTTGCTCAAATGAAGTGCTGGTCTCAGAGTACTGTGTCCTGGTCAGGAACTGCCATGTTCTGCTCTCAATCTTTTGATTAATGAGACATTTCACAAACTGTAACCAGTACTGACACAGGTGACAAGAATGGGAGGGGAAGTGGTAGACCTGGAGACGCACTGCCTAGGTCCTTCTTCAAGGAAGCAAGGGGTATGGTCACATGCCCACCAGCTGTCACCTCTTTCTGGGTCTGCCTCAGATGCAGAGAGCTGCCTCTCGCCTGCACAGAGTAAAGTAACACCAGGTAATGCCTTTCCTGAGGCTGCCATCACCTCTGGCTGA
Organism: Rhinolophus sinicus; assembly: GCF_057876585.1. NCBI lineage: Eukaryota > Metazoa > Chordata > Mammalia > Chiroptera > Rhinolophidae > Rhinolophus > Rhinolophus sinicus. Next base: position 100,606,763 of record NC_142518.1, read on the forward strand.
GCCAAGTGGGGGACAGGTAATGGGTAAAAAGGCCTGGGCATTTCAGTGGATCACAGGGCAACTGTGAAAGGGAACTCTCGCTCCAGAGCTCCTCGCAACGTTGGCCAAGGCGCCGTCAGACTGGCATGGCTCCTATATACTCATTGCACTTGTTCCTTTCACAGGTGTTGGTCCCTAAAACATATCCTGTACTCTTCATTCCATCTTAGTGTCTGCTTCCAGAAAACTCAGCATAAGGAACTGGATGTGAGGCATGGTCCAAGAAAGCAGGTGATAAGACAGGCCTTTGATGTTGGATCACTCACTGTCAGGCTGGCAGTGAAAATCCCCTCACTAGTAATAGGTGTAGGCCCAAAGTGGTGGTCCAACTGCGAAAACATTCATGGGAATTGGGAGGGTGGTCCCATGGAAAGGCAGTCACCAGTGGGCAAGACGTACCAGGCTTTTATGGAGGAAATAGTAGACACTTCTGAACCTTGTGAGCGTACAGAAGTGGCCCTTCTAGTAAGAGTTAGTTCTCCATCCCACTGACAGAAGATAATGAGAAGTCTCTACTCAAAAGGCACCAGGGACTCTCCACATCTCCCTCCCCACAACCTCTCCTGCCAAATAGGCCTAACACTAGGTTTAAGTTGCAGCATAACTTAGCTGGGAAGGTATGTGCCTGATAAGGGAGGAAAGGGACTATACCCCCTAGAAGCTACAAGAACTAGCCGGCACGCACCATAGGAGTTCAAGGAGTAACATACGGTACTAGACTCTGAGGGTACTTAATAAAGGGGAGGTGGACCGTAAAATTGGATGTGGAAGACTCTACCTACTTGCGAGTGGTCTCCAAAGATATAGGATTTCATTCCCTGGTGAGGACTCCAGGAAATAGTACAACACCCTAAAAGCATGGGAAAAGTGATGGCCCAAAATGAGTAGATGAAATGCTGGAATTGCCAAGGTAGATGGTGGGAAAAGGATTAAAAGGGTCAGCGAAATAGGCAATGTGAAATGGATCTACTTTGTAAAGCTGATAGAAACCCTGAAGATGATTACGTTCCATGGGATAAACCTGGGGACACACTCTAAAGAATGGTCTGATGAGAAGGGTACCAGTACCACTAAGAAGTTCAGTGATGGATCCCCTCTGCAGACGAGGCCTGATAGTCGGAGAGGTAGTCACAAAACTTAGCTTGCTGATACCAGTGTGTATGAGAAGATGCCAAAAGTACAGAGACCAAGTAGTGGAGCTTACACACCAGAAGCCACAAGGTCACAACTGCCATGATGGCTGCCAAGGTCACAGTGACAGTCAAGAGGGTCTGATCAGTAAAAGTGTTACGGAGATGGTTAACAGAATATAAGATCCTTAGGAGCACAACAGATGGGCAAGGAACAAGAATACTACCCAATTTGTACCAGTAGAAGAAATTAAGACTGGATGACTGGGACACAAATGCAGTCACTCCAGTAAAAATTCATGATTCTTGGCCCAATTTCTAAACCTGAGCCAGTTTTCTGACCTGAACCCATTGATTTGATAGGCTATGTTCACAAAAGGAAGGTTCCTGCAAAATCATGGCATATATACAAAGTAATGATTCCCTCAGTCGTTTCCCAAAGAGATCTACAGCCATTTACTCAGGTTAAGGTACACTGAGGAAAGAAATGCCCAGAAGTTTCAAGGACTCCTGAACCATGGGTCTAAATTGACACTGATATCCAGAGATCTGAAGTGTTACCATCCTCACTGTTACAGTGAAGGAGTAGAAGAGCTGGGTAACACACAGAGCCCTGGCCAAGGACAAGCTTACAGTGGATCCTCTGGATCTGTGGACGCACTTGACGATCATCTCCCCACCCCTTGTCTAAATCTATAATAAGAACTGACATATTTGGCAGTTGAAGCAATGGCCAGACACATTGGGTCCTTGAACTATGGAGCAAAAGCTATCACAGTGAGTAAAGACTAATGGAAACATGTGATAAACTGCTCCATGACCAAAATAGTAAATCAACAACAGTATTGCATCACAGGAGGGGAAGGCAAATGACAGAAATTACTGCAACTCTTAAAACTTAAAGGATGCAGGTACAGTGGTCGCCATCACAATTCCATTGAATTCAGTGGGCTGGCCCTGCAGAAACCCAATAGTTCCTGAAGGGTGGCTGCAGACTACAGAAAGCTCAACCAAATAGTAGCCCCTAGATGTAACTAACCCATCTGCCAAACGTAGATCTTTGCTAGAGCAGATTCATATAGCCTCGATGCAAGGTTTCTAGCCATTGACTTGACAAATACATTTTGTCCCAGGCACAAGAGGATCAGAAAGAGCTAGCACATGAAATGACAAAAATGTATATTTATAGTTGTGAAAAGGGCTAGTTAACGCTTCTGCGCTTTGACATACTATAGAACAAAGAAAAATGCACCATGTGGACACACTGCAAAACGTCACACTGATCCACCATATAAATGACACGTTAATCAAAGTGAATGAGGAAGGTGTACCAAGCACAGTGGAGGCTTTGATGAGACTCAAATGCTACAAGGGGTAGGCGATAAACTCCATGAAGATCCAGGGCCTGCCACATCTATAAAAATATTTAGGGGTCAAATGGTCAAAGATGTGCTAGGACATCCCCTTCAAACTATAAGACAAATTATCATATCTTACATCGCCTACCATGAAAATGGAAACAAAACATCTGATGGGCCCTATTAGGGTCTGGGGCACCTTATTGCATTACCTAGGAATATAGCTTTAGCTCATATACTAGGTGAAATGGAAGGCTGCCTGCTCTGACTACAGCTTAGAATACAAAACGGCTTTGCATCAGGTCCAGGCTTTAAAATGTGCAAGCAATTCTGCCGCTTGGACCATGAGATCCGACAAACCGTATGGCATTGGAGGTATCAATGACGAGAAACACTGCCACACGCATGTTTGGGCAAGCTCCAGGGGAAAAGCCACAAAACAAGACGCTGGGGTTCTAGAGCAAGACCATGACAATAGCAGTAAAGACCTGACAAACTTACAAAAAGTAACGAACAACTCACAGTGTGCTACTGGGTCCTGGTTGAGACAGAATGCCTGAACATTAGACACCACGATTCTGGGAGTGCAGATTTTGCCCTGTGGTCTGGGGTCTGTCAAATGCACCAAATCACAAGATTAGGTGGTCCTGTCAGTAATACATCATAGGACAGAAGTAGTCCATCTTGAATTAGTACGAATAGGGCCACAGAGCACAAGCAAGATGCATATGGAGGTAGCCAAGATCTTCATAGCATTCACCACTGTGTCCCCAGAGCCCTCTCTTAGCTGACAGTTATGGCCACATGGGGGATCGCATACCACCAGCTTATAGGATGAAAAAGCCTGAGCTTTTTCTTTGTGGATACGAAGGCATCCATGTGTGGGTGTATGTGGGTGCTAGCCAAAAATGGACAGCACCTGCAATTCAGCCTGAGTCAATGAGGGCCTTGAAAGACAGTAGCAAGGAAAAATACTCATAATGGGCAAAATTTGGACAATGTACCTGGTTATCCACTTTCTGTGGAAAAAGAAGTTATGAGTGGTCTGGCCAGCTAGCAAGGGACCTGGAAAGAAAAAGACAGGAATATAGAGGGCAAGGAACTCAATGGTAGAGTCATGTGGATGGGCATGTGGGAGTGAGGACCAAGTGTATCACACGATAGAACCATTTGTATCACACGTTAACAACCACCAGAAAGCATCTACCACGGAAGACGCACTGAAAAACCAAGTTGATGAAATGACTTGGCCAGTTGACCTTAATCAACGTTCATGATCAGGTATCCCCAAACTGGAACAATGGGTGCATAAACAGATTGGCTATGATGGTAGAGATGAAGGCTACACGTGGACCCAACAGCAGGAACTCCCACTTAAGACTGACCTCACTGATAGTGCTTCTCAATACCCAACCATTCAACACCGACACTGAGCCCCCACTATGGCGCTATTCCTCAAAGAGTTATACTGGCTACTTGGTGACAAGTTGGCCATACTGAGTCCTCCTTACTTGGAAAGACCAGTGGCTTATTCTCACAGGAATATAAGACTGCATTCACCATTCCTGTCAACAGGACCACAGCCAGCACTGCTCTCTGAGGGCTTATGGAGTATTTGATTCATGAGCCTGGGAGCCCACCTATCATTACATCAGACCAGCATACCCAGTGTACAGCACAAAACATGTGAGTGGGACCATGACCAAGAGATCCAAAGGTCTTATTAACACCCAGAACCTGCTGAGCTGCCAGAGCATGGGAATGGCCTGCTGAAGGCACAGCTCAAAGCACTAGGTCACAGGCAACATTTGATGAGGACAGGGAACCGTCCTTCAAGACGCCATCTATGTCTTAAATCAGACACTTCCATTTGGTGTTGTGACCCCCAACAGAAAACATATGTATTAGAAGTTAAAACAGATGCATCAGGGAAACAGCTCTTAATGCTGAAGTTTGAGCACAACGTTTGCTCCCACTTGGGTCCTCGGGCAGATCCCAGCCCACCGCCCTGTGTAGTGTGGAGAATCCCTCTAATCCCTGCTAGTGCACGGGCTAAGGTAGGGGTTTGATGAGCCAGACATTATTCCACTCATGTCTTTAGCCCCATTCCTATGATCACAGGAATTATATGAGGTTACCATGTTTGGAAACCAAGTTTATACTCTAGGATTGTTGGGAATTAACTAATTTAAAATAAAAAAACTTGACCTTGAGCCAAGTTTTTAAAATATCTGAGCTTCTTATTGTCACTTGAAAAATTGAAAGAATAATACAGTGCTACCTCAGTTTTCGCACGCAATCCGTCCCGGAAGACCGTTCGAGTTCTGAAACGATCGAAAACAGCCGACAGCGAGGCCTCAGGATCTTGCACTCAGCGGAAGCCGTGTGACATGAGCGACTTCCGAGGCGTGTTCAAAAACCGAAGCATTTTCTTCCGGGTTTACGGCGTTCGTAAACTGAATGTTCATCAATGGAGACGTTCGAAAACCGAGGTACAACTGTATTGGTCTGGGAACCAAGGAGGGGAGGCAAAAGTAACCATACCTGTTATGGCTTGGATTTGTGTCCCCCAACAAAAATGTTAATGTGAAGTCCTAACACCCAGTATCTCAGAATGAGACCACATTGGTAGAGAGGGTCTTCAAAGAAGTAATTAAGTTAAAATGAGGTCCTTAATGTTGGCCTTAATCCAGTATGACTGGTGTCCTTATAAGAAGAGGAAATTTGGCTTCTTGTCCAAGGCCACCAACGTGGTATCCAGGCACTTTGTGGAGGTTGGCTGGGTGGCCTACATCTCCTTTGGGCCTCATGCAGGTAAGCTGGTCGCTAATCTAAATGTTATTGATCAGAACAGGGCTTTGATGAGCTTGCACTTAACTAAGGAGATAGGCTATGCCGTTCAAATGCATGCAGCTCACTGACTTCATCCTCAAGTTCCCACACAGTACCCGCCAAAAGTATGTCCAACAAGCCTGGCAGAAGGCAGATCTCAATACAAAATGGGCAGCCACAAGATGGGCCAAGAAGATTGACGCCAGAGAAAAGAAAACCAGCATGACAGATTTTGATCATTACAAAGTCACGAAGGTAAAGCAAATGAGGAACTGAAAAATCAAGCTTGAAGTTAGGAAGCTTCAAAAGGCAGCTCTCCTGAAAGCTTCTCCCCAAAAACACTTGCTGCTAACAGTGCAGCTGCAGCAGCTGCTGCAAAGGTTCCAGAAAAAAAAATGACTGCTACCGGCAAGAAGCCTCCAGCCCAGAAGGTTCCTGCCCAGAAAGCTGGAGAGCAGAAGGCAGCGTCTCCAAAAGCTCAGAAGGGTCTGAAAGCTCCAGCCCAGAAAGCACCTGTTCTAAAGGCATCTGGCAAGAAAGCATAAGAACATAAGAGGCTATTATAAAAGTTAAAAAAAAAAAGGGGGGGGGGGATTTGGACTTAGGTATAGAAGGAAGACAAGGTAAAAGATACAAGTAGAAGTCTTCTACAAGCCAAGGAGAGTCCTGGAACAGATGCTTCCCTCGCAGCACTGAGGGAGGTGGGCATACTGCCTGGCATTTCAGCCTGCCTCTGAGCAAGTCTGACAGGTAAGACTCTCTCCAGAGCTCCGTGCCCGGTTAGCTGAGCCTGAATTGCAATTCAACTTCCTCATCTCCCCAATCTGATTTTTCCCCAAACCTTTCATAAGCATTGACCCGTACAAAACATCTTGCATCCTAAAGTGTGTTTCGATGTCTACTTCCACAGAACACCTTCGGTGAGAGTGGAGAAGCTATGTCCTCTGAGGAACAGCTGAAACATTTGGGGTTTTCTTCTGAAAAGAGCTAATTTCAAAATGACAGGAGAACTCTTTTCAACTATATCAAGACTTGGGATAAGGTATCAAATACAGTAGAATCTAGGGGTGACTGAGTGCCTTAGTCGGTTAGAGTGCGAGCTCTGAACAACAGTATTGCCGGTTCGATTCCCACATGGGCCAGTGAGCTGCACCCTGTACAACTAGATTGAAGACAACGAGCTGTCGCTGAACTTCTGGAGGGGTGGCCGGATGGCTCAGTTGGTTAGAGCACGAGCTCTCAACAACAAGGTTGCCAGTTCAATTCCTGCTACGGGATGGTGGGTTGTGCCTCCTGCAACTAAAGATTGAAAACGGGAACTGGACTTGAAGCTGAGCTGTGCCCTCCACAACTAGATTGAAGGATGACTTGACTTGGAGCTGATGGGCCCTGGAGAAATACACTGTCCCCCAATATTCCCCAATAAAATTTTTTAAAAAAATTCAGTTCTCAGAGATTTCCTTAAAAAAAAAAAAAAAAGTACAGTAGAATCTACTAAGTTTGCTCTGCGTGGTTCCCCATGTGGTATGTGGCAAAACTTGGTATGCCTAACAGGAGGACATCACAAGCAGACAGATTTGGGCTCAATATAGAAAGATAACATTGTAGCATTTCGAACTATGTGAAAAATGAAATGGCCTGGACATGAAATCCTGCCCTAGAAAACGTGCAGTGGAAACTGAATGAGATTTCACAGGGTGATGGTAGCAGAGTTTCCTGTACTTGTTGAGGGTACAGGGTAGGCGACCTCTGAGCTTCTGAGGCTATGCGGAGACTCTTTTGCGTCATGACATGGGGGTCAGCTTCTTTTGAAAAAAAAAAAAATGTTTTGGCATGTTCAAAAATTACAAAGCTGGGGCGGCCGGATGGCTCAGTTGGTTAGAGCATGAGCTCTTAACAACAAGGTTGCTGGTTCAATTCCCTCCATGGGATGCTGGACTGCACCCCCTACAACTAATGATTGAAAAACTGCGACTGGAATTGGAGCTGAGCTGCGCCCTCCACAACTAAATTGAAGGACAACAACTTGGAGCTGATGGGCCCTGGAGAAACATACTGTTCCCCAATAGTCCCCAATAAAATTTTTAAAAATAAAAAAACAATGAAAATCCCAACTTTAATGTGGCAATAAAACATTTAAAACAAATTACAAAGCTAAATTATGCCATCTATCAATTTAAAACAATACAGAAGAGTAGAAAGTAAAATGGCAGAGTCTTCCATTTCCTCCACTCTCCCAATCTCACAGCCCAGAAGTGACCACTGAGGGTATTTGACATGTAATCCTCCCGAAATCTATCTGATCACTTACTATGACGCAGGCACTGTCCTCTACTTTACATGTATTTTCTGATTTGATCCTCACCCTCAACGATCCTGTGAGGTAGGTAACTACCATTCCTGTTTTACAGATGAGGAAACTGAGGCTTACGGAATGTCATAAATTTAGGACATGTGATAGTGACAGATACAGGAGTCAAAACCAGCTGTGTCTCTAACCACGGATGGACTCTTACCCATGACATTATACTACCCGAGATGAAATGGGGAGAGGGGGGCAGAGATGAGCAAATATAATTATGACAATTATTTGTTAGTGAAAAAAAACAATGTTTCTGAAAATTTTCAAGTTGTAATGGCCATACACAATTTACTGTGAATCAAAAGATGTATCACATTCAAGTGGCTCAGCAGGTTCTAGGAAGTCACCTGGAATTTCTGCCACCCTGACCCTTGGGGATCCATTTCCTCCAACACAGTAGCCTCTGAGAAATCTATGCTACTCACAAGTATTTATGCTCAGCTCTCTTGAGGATTCAAATTATTCTACAACAGAGGATCTCAACCCTGGCTCTACATTAGAATCACCTGGGGAACTTTTTACACTATACCTAGGCAGAGCCCCACCCCAAAAAATTCTAGGAAAGGGCTTGAACACCGGTATTTTTTTCAAAGGCTCCTCCAATTAGTCTAATATCAAGCCAGGGGATGTCAACCACTGCTCTAAATCAATACCAAGGCCCTGAAACATGGAAGGCACACCTAAGATAAACGAATAACATTTGCATCTGGACAACCTTGGGAAAATAGGATTCATAAAAAAGTAGTGCAATCACTGCTTTCTTCCATGAAGGTTCCAGAATAGTCTGTGGTGTTTCTGTGGTATATAACGACTCCTTGCTGTCTCTCTCAACACCTGAACGCCTTGTGATCCTATCCAGGAGGCTCAAAATCTGGGATTAAGCCTGACCTGAAGGACGCAGAATTTTAGAAGGCCAAGGGCAGCCCCTTTAGTGACTCAGGGATATTTATTAAATTTACACATAAACTCAACCTGAGCCCTGTATTATCAAGTCTTTGTTTACCACTGCATCTCTAGCACCAAAACAATGCCAAGTTCGTACACGGTGCTTATTATTATATATGTTATATATTATACTTATTGAGTGAGTGAATGCACGAATGACTGAATGGACTTGTGATCACCTCTCAGATTTTGGTTGTGGGCCAAAAGAATACCAGCATCACCTGGGAACCTGCTAGAAATGCAAATTTGCCAGCAATTTTCATTTGCATTTCTAGGAATTCAGGGAATGGGGCCCAGTAATCTGTGCTTTGTCAAGCCATCCAGGCAACTAGTATTACCCTCAAGTTTGAGAAGTACTCACAGAGAAAAGGTGCCAATTCCTCTGGAGGTGACACAAGGCCCTTCACCCTCTGGTCACCCTCTGCTCCCAACTTCCCTTTCCATCCCTTTCTCCCTTGGCTTCCCTCCAAGCATTCAGGGCATCAGACACACTGCACATCTCCCTCACTCCAGAATACAGCATGTTCTTCCTATCAAACATTTACTCGTTCTGTAAGAACCCACACATATCTCTTCTTTGGCATTTTCTTTCCTGTTTTCCATTCTTCTATTTATTGAATCACTAATGCAGTCAGCCAACAAGCACACTTCTAGTTGATGACTACCAGACATCTAAAGATAAAGAAGGCGCTGTCAAGCCAGCCCAGTGGCTCAGGCGGTTAGAGCTCCATGCTCCTAACGCCGAAGGCTGCCGGTTTGATTCCCACGTGGACCAGTGGGCTCTCAACCACAAGGTTGCCGGTTCGACTCCCGCAAGGGATGGTGGGCTGTGCCCCCTGCACCTAGGAACGGCAACTGGACCTGGAGCTGAGCTGCGCCCTCCACAACTAAGACTGAAAGGACAACAACTTGAAGCTGAATGGCACCCTCCACAACTAACATTGAAAGAACAACAACTTGACTTGGAAAAAAGTCCTGGAAGTACACACTGTTCCCCAATAAATAAAGTCCTGTTCCCCTTCCCCAATAAAATCTTTTAAAAAAAAAAGAAGAAGAAGAATCTGTCTAGTGGGAGAGGCTGAAATACAAATGAAAGGTTAAAACAGTCTGGTTCACCTTAAAATAATATGGAAAAATAAAAAATAAATGGTTAAAATGGTAACACACACACACACACAATATCGTTAGTGATACAACAGAGGTGATCACAGGATCCCATGGAAGTTGAATCATCCCAAACTCTGTGCAATGTGAGGAGAATGGTGCTCTGGAAGTGTCAAAAATGAGGTGACACCAACAGTCTTGAAGCACCAAAATAAATAGACCGGGACCCAATGTACAGCATGGTGACTATAGTTTAAAATACTGTATTATATACTTCCAAGTTGCTAAGAGAGTAGATCTTGAAAGTTCTCTCCCCCTCCCCCATGAAAAAATGGTAACTACAAGAGCAATTTACCCCATTGCGGTAATCATTTCACAATACATTTATGTATATCAAATCATCACATTGCACAATGATATATGTAAATTATATGTGAATAAAGCTGGAGAGGGGGGATAAAAAATATTCCAAAGGCAAAGCAAGTTTTGCCAGACTTACCTTACTCAACTTTGCTGGTTCCCACATGTAAGCTCACCATTCCTTGACCCGCTATTCTCTAGATACAACCCTCAATCTGCCTGGTGAGCCGTCTCCTACTGGAGGCCCTGAGTTTGCCCCTCCAAACAACTGCACTGCTCTGGGGTTCATCTCTGGTCCCTTGCTCACCATCTTCCAAATATGGCCCTTTCATTGTGGCCTAGCGTTCTGAACGCTTGTGTCTGTTTTCCTATTGCAAAAAGCTCTACAAGACCCTCAGATACCAACTTTTTTTTATGAGCACGCTGCATTGCAACCTTGAAGTCAATGGTAGAGCTGCAATCTGGAAACACACACACAAAAATAACTTTCATCTGTTGTTTAAAGCTAAATGGCCCATTTGGGATTAAATCTATGACCTTGACCTCATCAGTGTTGGGTTCTAGCCAACTGAGATCTGACTGGCCCACTGTGGTTTGCTACAAATAATATCCTCAAGGCAGTTCAATATTAGTGTTGAGACAGACCTTTGTAAAACGGCTGGAGTCAAGGACTCGTAGGTAGCCAGGCTGTGTATAGTAAACAGGAGTCTGTGCTTTCACCTTTCAAAGCCACTTGAAATCTGCCAGAAGGAAACATTTCAGAAACTGCTCCATGGGCATTGTTCAAAAGCAACTTGATCAAGCTGCGCTAACTAGAGGCCCTGAACACCTGAAGACTCCAGAGGGTTTGTTTCCAGGTCACTTAATCTCTGGCTATTTAATAGAAAGAATATCTTACCATCAGTGCAATGATTTATAACTTGAGAGCATCTTACTTTTCCAATTTTGGGGAGCTAAAGCTATTTCAGGAAGGAGTGATTTTTACGTATTCCTAGACATGAACTAACTAAAAATAACCAGTGAAAATGAACACAAAATTGAGAGTCAAAATGTGGTTTACCTTCTGTTGCTACACAGCGAGGCCCAGAATTAGCTGCTCCCCTCCCCTCTGCTGCGCTGGAGTGGGCATTAGTCCCTGGAAACGCACTCAGCAAGCAAGCAGAATGGGAAATATCTGCTTGTGTGATGGCTAGAAATCCCTGAAAGGAGTCCATTTGCCCCCTGCCCCTCAGTAACCCCCAATTACTATACCATCACTTCTTTCTAGCTTCATTCTTCTGAATGCCATTAAGCTCTTTTAGCTTTCAAGAGCCCGCTATGAAATACACATGACAAACACTGGAAGGCGTCAAAGCATGAACTCTTACAGTTATCACGTATTAGGGAGAGGGTAAATGAGGCTCCCAGAGATTTTCTGGCACTGTGTTCCAGCGAGAAGGGACGATAAGAGAGGTCAGATACTACCAAAGATATGACCATTGGGCTGGCTTGGGTATGGCAGAGCCAGAAGCAGGACTGGTCCTACTGTTGTTTGCCATTTCCAGAGGGGATCCTTTTCCTTTCCTTCAGCAGTCTTGTGGTTCAAATTTAGATGCTGGGCAACACCAATTCTAAGTATTAAACCCAAAATTCTAGCCCCATGCCTACCCTGGTCAGTTGGCTTCTTTTAGACCCTCTGTGTGGTTCCTCTGTGCCCGTCTCCAACAGCGCCCTCTTCTGGGCTGGGTTGTAAGGTCACAATTCTGAGTCCACAAGGATTCTACCAAATTGTGCCGATTCCAAGAAGGAAATGTACATTCCGGAAGGGCTTAAAAGAGAGCAGCAAGGGGCGTGGCCGGTTAGATCAGTTGGATAGAGCGTGGTGCTGATAACACCAAGGTTGCCGGTTCAATCCCTGTATGGGCCACTGTAAGCTGCACCCTCCTTAAAAGAAGAGAGAGAGAGAGAGAGAGAGAGAGAGAGAGAGAGAGAGAGAGAGAGAGAGAGAGAGAGAAGCAAAAATTTGCTCACAAAACCAGGATCTAGTCCTTCATGCTTGAAATCCCAAGTTTTTCTCCCCTTATTTGGCAAAAATAGTAACTGGGTCAAAGATAGAAAAATCACTACCTCTCCTTTTATTTACTTCTCCATCTGTGTACAGGCTTCATCAATGATGACAGCGGGAACTGGCTTTGCTTTGGAGCTCTGCTTAGCTATTTGATGTGAGGAAGCAGCTGGGAGAATATATACACATGCCATTCCTGGGCCCTGCTCCAGAGGGGTCTGCCATTGGGCTTCTCCCCATTTGCCAAGTGACAGACTGCTCAGGGAGCTTGTTCCAGGACCCTCAGAAGAGATGTCTTCCCTAATTTGCTTTTTTTAATGTCATACATGAGAGGTATTTTAATAATATTTGATATGTATTTTTCCTAAACATAAAAGTAATAAATGCCCACTCTACATCACTTGGGGAACAGAAAAGTAAAGTAAAAAGAAGTTATCCATTATCTGACTACTACAAATTAACTGTAATAATTACTTTCATTTATGTCTTTTTGGATTTTTTCTGTGCATACTTACAATAATAAAGAAAATTATGAGTTATTTACAATCTCCCCCTGCAACACTTTCCAGTATTTTCTAAGCAAGGGAAGTCGAGTCACCCCTCACATCTCCTATATTCAACAAAGCAAAGTTGAAGGCCAAGAGGAGACCTAGCTTGTTCTGCCTAAGAAGGCACTAGAGCTTTGTTGTCCAATATGGTGACCACCAGCCACACATATGCATAATTTATTTCAAATTCTGTACAATTAAATAAAATTAAAAATATATTTCCTCAGTTGCACTAGCCACATTTCAAATGCTTAATAGCCACGTGGGGTTAATTTAACTTAAATCAATTAAAGTTGAACAAAATTAAAAACATTTTTTCTCAATTGTGTTGGTCATACTTCAAGTGCTCAATAGCCACGTGGTGCTAATAATGACATATTAGACAGAGAAGTTTATAGAACATTTGAATGATTGTAGAAAATTCCATTGGAAAATGCTTAACAAGGTAACCACAGAAGAATAGAGGAGGAAAACATGTGGGCAACAGAAATGGGGAGTTACTGAAGGGGTTTGAGAGAAAAGGAAAAGGAAAAAGTAGCTGCAGAAGGACATTAAACTTTAGCAAGAGAAAAATGTTTGAAGGGAAAGTGATTTCGAAAGTTTTCCAGATTGATATATGAAATAACTCGATCCCTATTCTATCTTCTCATGAAATCCTCAATAAAACCCATGTAATTTGTCTATTTTTAGACTTGGATTTCTGGGTATGTGTATTTTAATGTGATATATGAGGTGTGATCAAACAGTATGATGAATGCTGCTGACGAGTACCATCCAAGGGAAAGGCAGGGATCTTGAATACAGGAGGCGGCATGTCGAACCTTAGTAACAATGTGTGACAAATTTCAACTTGTTCAGTGCAGGCAGTCAGGTGTGAGCTACGGTTGAGAGAAGGTGTGCTTTAAAGTGTGTCATAAATCCTCCTCCATCATGACAGTGCTCCGTGTCACACATCACTTCTGGTATGGCAATTTCTGTCAAATAAAAACATTTTGGTGTGTTCTCATCCACCTTATTCACCGAATCTGGCACTGTGCCACTTCTGTCTCTTCCACAAAGTCAGAATGACCATGAAAGGTAAACGTTTTGAATCAATTCAGGACACCAAGGCAGCCACGACAGCGCAACTGAAGACACTCATGAAAGAGGACTTCCAGACTGCTTCAAAAATGGCAACAAGGATGGGATAAGTGTGTTCAAAGTGAGGGGGAGTATTTTGAGGGGGATTAATGGCAGTGTGTTTTATACTATAATAATTTTTTTTTTTTTAATTTAAACATTCACTGTATTGTTTGATAACACCTTGTGCATCACTGACCTCAAGGTGGACATCTGCTGGAAACAAGACAGACCTACATTTCTGTTATGTACGAAATACAATGGTATATAAAATGCATAAAATGATATTGTAACAAAATATGTTTTCCCAATCTTTAAAAACATTTTATTTTTCAGTTACAGTTGACATACAATATTATATTCGTTTTAGGTGTACAACATAGTAATTTGACATTTATATAACTTATGAAGTGATTGCCCCAATGAGTTAGTACCCATCTGACACCATACATAGTTATTAGAATATTACTGACTATATTCTCTGTGCTGTACTTTACATCCCCATGACTGTTTTTATACCTGGCAATTTGTACTTCTTAATCCCTTCCCCTTTTACACCTATCTCCCAACCCCCCCTCCCATGTGGCAACTAACAGTTTGTTCTCTGTATCTATGAGTTTCTTTCTGTTATTTATTTTGTTTCTAGATTCCACATATAAGTGAAATCATATGGTATGTGTCTTTCTCCATCTGACTTATTTCACTTAGCATAATACCCTCTAGGGTCCATCCATGTTCAGAGCTTGTCCACAGCGAAGGAAGCTATCAACAAAACCAAAAGACAACCTACTAAATGGGAGAAGATCTTTGCCAATGATACATCAGATAAGGTGCAAAAAACAATCCTATTTTAAAGAAACTTGGGCAGAGGACCTGAATAGACATTTCTCCAAAGAGGACATACACATGGCCAATGGACATATGAAAAGATCCTCAAGGTCACTAATCAGAGAAATGCAAATTAAAACCACAATGAGATATCATCTCACACCGGTTAGAATGGCTGTCATCCATAAATGAACAAACAGATGTTGCTGAAGATGTGGAGAAAAGGGAACCCTTTTGCACTGTTGGTGGGATTGCAAATTAGTGCCACCACTATGGAATAGAATATGGAGGTTCCTCCAAAAATTAAATATAGAACTATCATGTGAGCCAGCAATCCCACTTCTGTGTATTTATCTGAAGAAATCTAAAACTCTAACTCAAAAAGACATATGCACCCCTATGTTCATTGCAGCATTTTTACCATCGCCAAGGTATGGAAACAACCCATCGCTCATCAACAGACAACTGGATAAAGAAAATATGGTACATATATACAATGGAATATCACTCAGCAAAAAAAAGGTGAAATCTTGCCATTTGTGACAACATGGATGTCCCTTGACTTTTTAACTTAGCACTATAACACACATTTCTTGGATTCATCCTTTACACACACACATACAAAATATACATGTTATTAAACACACTCAAACACACATTCATTCCTTTAGATATATTTCTAGATGTCAAATATACTGAGTTAGAAGACATGCACATTTTTAAACCTCCCAATACATACTGTTAACTTTTTTATAATTGCCAACAGTATAGTATCCACATTTCCATTTCCTTAGACCTTCCCCAAACCTACATGTGTTTATTCTTTTTATTTTTTGATGTTTTCAGAAGCTAAAGCATAGTATTTATTTTAATTAGAAGTACCTCTGAAGTTCCTGAAAAGAAGTGCAGAAAGAACAATACCAATGCTAACACTTTAATATAATCTTTAGCTTCTTAAAGCATCATGAAAATCCTCTCCAAGAAACCCAGGAAAGTCACCTCAACCCAATAACTCAATCTGAACCAATCTCTTCTGACTTTAATCTCTAAATTACCTGCTATGTCTATGTGAACGCTTAGCAATCTGCTTGTGTTCAACATACATCTCCATCTACCCCCACTGGATCAGGATTTTATTCTACTCCCCTATAAAATACCTCTGGGACTTTGCATAATGTTTTATACACAGAGAGCAAATCATGTATGTATTCAGTTGAACTGAGGCACTTTCGCACTTCTTTCACATCTTAGGCTCATAGTGGCAAAATAGAGAAACATGGTGCTCACAGTACCAGAAGTGGGTTTGAGTCCTACCTCTGCTGAGTGAACCTCTCTGAGACTCAGCTTCCCCATTCATAAAATGAGAGTTGGCACATGATGTTTCCGGTCCTTTCCGGATCTATATTTCCGGTCCTTTCTGGATCTAACACAATTCTATTCCAAAGTCCACACAGTGTGTGTAGGGATTGGGGTAGCATGAGATGGGAGAGGTGTGTGTGTTTATGTGAGCCGGTGTATGCAAATGTCTGTGTAGGGAAAGGGAAGGAATGATTAATGGATGCTCTGCCTCTCTGCTGGGCGACTTTGGAGATAAGGAAAAAGGAGATGAGGCAGCTACAAGTTTGAACACCAATTAGATAAGGCTTCAAGATACACAAGCCCATTCTAATAAATTGTTTTGTGATGCCCACTCTGGGCCATTGGGGGAAGAGATCCCATGATGCTCTGTGCAGCTAAAGGTCACATTAAAGTGCCATTTGCATTGTTCTTTCTCTACTGAAGTCATAACTAAAATGTCTGGGTAGCTTAGATCTTGATTAAAAGCAGCAAGAGAATTTCCAACTTGAGTTAGTAGCCCCCTGAGGCTGACATTGAATGGTGCTAATATTAAGAGCCTCCATTCTAATTACCACTTGGAACAAGCTTTATGCCAAGGACAGAACACTTCATCGGTGGCATGTCTTGGTGCCAGGGCCTCATGAATAAATCCTGGCTGCTGCAGATTTTGTGTAGTAATAAGCGTTTGCAGAAGGGCCTGTCTTTATCCTGACAAGGGATAGTCTTTTAATAGAGCACCACAAGCACCCAACATTCTGGTCACAGAGAAGAGAAGAAGGCTCTCTGAGGCATAAACATGAAGCCAGGATCACACTATGTAATGTCAGCCTGAGGGAATCTACTACTCTGCCTTGTTTTGTTACATCTAAGTTCAGTGAATCAGGGAGTCTTTCCATAGATTCATCGTGAAGAACCACACTTAGCAATGCCAGCTGCAGAAGTTGAGGACACAAAGAACATGGACAGTCATTTTCCTAATGGGGTTATTGATGTCCCGAGAGCAGAATGGATTTCCACAGGGTCACGGAAGTGTTCAAGTGGCAGACTGGGACAAGCAGCCAAGTATCCTACACTCAGTTCAGTGGAAAATACTGAGGAGCACGTCTGCTTCTGTTTCATTCACGCAACCAATATTGACTGACTTCCTACCATGAACCAGGCATGGTGCGAAGTGTTGGGGACACATCTGTGAATGAGGCAGATCTGTCTTCCTGGGAGCTTTCTAGGATAGCTGCCTCTGGACTGACTATAAACCACTTGCCAGAACTCCAAAGCCCCATCTGCGGTCCATTTGCACTAGGACCAAAAACATCAGTTTTCTCTTACTGTCAAGAGTCCAAAGAACCTCATTTCAGTGACTGAATGACTTCCAGGTTTCCTTTTATTTGCCACATCCTCTCAACAAAGAATTTACAAGGGACTAGAAGCCATTTATATTCCTCTTTGTTGTGAAATTTCAAAAAGTGTTCTGTCTTCTCTATCGATTGTATTATGCAGACACTAAAATAGAAGTAGCTTCCTTTCAAGGGCATCGGTGCCAATCACGGATTTTACCAAATTCACAGTGCCTTTGAGGCCACATTTTCATTCGTTTAGAAATGCTTAATGGTTGTTTCAGGAGGAAGGAAATAAACTAAAAACATGTTACATCAAGTCAGTGACTGAGCCGGTACCAGAACCCCAGGCCTACAGAGACCAAATGAGAAATGATTTTCATTATTTCTGGAACTTTGGCAGTGGATGTGGGAAGAAAACAGACATTTCCAAGACAGAATCATCAGAACTAAAGGGTCTACGTTAACTCTATAGTCATGCATCCCACAGATATTTATTGAGCCCTTGTTATGTACCGAATTTGTGCAAGGGGATGAACATGGAATGATGAACCAGATAGACAGAGTCTGGACTTTCAGAGTAACCAATCTTAGGAATTTGATACGGCTGACATTCTGTCCCTCTGCCTTCCTGCTGTGTGTCATCTAGCGCACAATTTGTCTTCAATGGGATGAGTGCAATTAGGGTAACCAAGGTCCGGGGGAAATAAATCACTATTCTGTTCTGTCCTCTGAGCTGTTTCTGAAAGTAGTCACTATACCCTTGATTACAGATATTCTCATTTCTGCCTACATTACTGAATGTTCTCAGATAGCTAAGGAGAAAAGGCAGACCACAGCTTCCTGCCATCTTGAGAGAAAACCTCCACTCGGTGTATGACTCCCAAAACTTATTCCTAGCCCCAACCACTGAGTTTTAGTTCTAATATCCAGCTTTCTGCTTGCCAGCTTCACCTGTTTCTCATGTTGTATTCCTTGGTTCTGCAAACGGCATCATCCTCCCCATCATCCATGCCCAAAGACTTGGCAGCTTTGATTTCTCCCTTCCCGAGGTTCCCCCACCTCTAATTAATTGTCAAGTCTTCTCTATTCTACCTTCAGAGTCTCTCTCCCATCTGTTCCCTCTTCTGCAACATCTGAAGGGACTTTGATGGCTAATTCTGTGTCAATTGACCGGACGAAGGGATGCCCAGAGAGCCAGTAAAACATTATTTTGCATATGTCTATGAGAATGTTTCTGGGAGAGATAAGCATTTAAAACAGTAGACGACTAAGTAAAGATTACCCTCACTAATGTCAGTGGGCGTCATCCAGTCTGCTGAGGGTCTGAATAGAACAAAACAGCAGAGGAAGAATGAATTTGCTCTCTCTGTGTGAGCTGGGACATCCATCTTCTGCCCTTGCACACCTGCACTCTTGGTTCTCAGACCTTTGGACTGGGACTTGAACTTACACCATCAGCTCCTCTGGTTTTGAAGCCTTTAGACTGTGACTGAATTATACCATTGTCTTTCCCGGTTCTCCAGTCTCCAAACAGTAGATGGTAGGACTTCTTGGTCACCATAATCACTTGAGCCAATTTCTACAATAAAGCGGCATATATATGTCCTGTTTCTCTAGAGAACCCTAATACAGGGACTGAGATTCAGAGAGGACAAGTAACCTGTCCAAGATCCCACTGTCCGTTAACAGCAGAGCTGTTGTTGTAGGCCGTGTACATCTGACACCAAAGTACATACTCAAGCACTATGGGAGATAAGACCCTTATTTACTTTCACTCCTCCAACTGCAGTGCCTTACTAGACCTTATTTACTGTCTCTCTCCAGCCTTTACTACAAAACACTTCTGGCTAAACTTCCTAAAGCACAAGCTTTTACTAAAATCTTTTATCATGGCTCTCTAAATCTTATCAGTTTCTCCCTGCTTAGTGTATTCCAGGAATGAAAATAAGAGCAACGTGGTTTAACTATATAGTAGGTGCAAGAATGTTTTAATCATCTTGGTACCTTTCATCTTGTGTCTGGAATCATGTTTAAGTCATGAAACGTACCCCAATCATATTTCCTTCTGGAGCAACCCTAATTCATGATTTGTCTCTAGTCCCACGGATAACCTTATCTCCTCAACTAGAGTGTAAACTCTTTGAGGTCAGGTGTCATGTTTTATATATCTTTCTATTTACCTCCCAGTGCCTTTGGAGAAAAAGAAATGTGAAAATACTGAAGAAAGAGGGATTGAGTAATGCACAAAGGAGCTGATTTTTTTCTTCCAGTTGTTATGAAGGACTCATGAGTATAGAACACACCAATACTGCCCAAACTTTTCAATTAGAAAACTGGCAAGTGCTTATTTTGCCATGCTTAGCATTCTGTTTGTTCCCATTTACTTTTCTCCATTGCCTTGAGTTACTTATATTAAGTTCAGTATTGTTGTTTCTTGAAGGCAAGCACTGACTCACTCATCTCATTGTTCACCCCCTGCCAAAGCACCCAGTGCATTACTTTGCACATACTAGGGAAAAAACTAATTTTAAAATAAAGCATAATAACAGTAAAGGATAATAGTATATATACCAGTCCATGGACCTTCAGTTTGTGCTGGTTTGCCATTCTTCCAAACGGATCATATCCCAAATGGAATTCTTCATTTCCCAAAACCAGTCCCCTCTGCCATCTCCGTTCTGTCTTTGGCATCAGTGGCACAAAGAATCTCCCAGTCTCTCATACTTGATATTTTGGTGGTCTTTTTGATGAAAGTAAGATGTACATGGAAATACGTCCAGGCTGAACTGTTCAACGGACATTTGGAAACTAAGGCAGAGGTGGAATGGTTACTTTCAGAGAAGAGGAAGGATCTTGCTCTTCCTTTTTTGACTGGAGATTAGAATGATAAATAGTACGTACAGAGGCAGGGATGAGTGGAGGTGGGATAAGAGGATATAGAAGGGACTCAGTCTCAACAAAGTAGAAGAGGTCATTTATTAAGGCTGGGGGTGGGTGCAGGCTTGGAGTAAAGGTCTGGAAAAACTGGTGTCAAGAACTCCCTTGGGTATTGACAAGATTGAAATTCTGCATCAAGGATCCTGAATCAACCTGACATCCTTAAGTAAAAGTCCCATTGTTTGCAGTTTTTGAAAAATGACTGTAGAGGCTGACTCATTTAAAAATTCATCCTGGACAACTCATGGGTATAAGATGGATGTTCTTTGGGTAGAGTGGCCAACTTACACAGGTCCCATTTATAGCATAGGTAGCGCACAGTTCCACTTTCAAAACAAATCATTCTAGATATAGTATGAGATGATTCTCCTTTGCAATTCCTTCATTACAATGTTAGAATGGGATAGTAAGTCAATTCCTAATTATTCTTTATCAGTTTTTAATGTTACTTGAAGAAATATGTCTGTAACCCTTATTTTTGTGCTTCTAACGTCTTCCAAACTTTAGCTTTATGTAGGTCATTTTTTACCTTCTTATTTTAAAGTAGACATAGAAAACCACACAAAACAAATGTAGAGCTTAGTGAATTATATAAATAATACCCTTGAAACCACCCTGCAGGCTAGAAAAACAATAGCCACCCCAGAAGCTCCTCCAACAGCCCAGTGCCAAATACAGCTCCCTCTCTCCATCTAAATATAACCTCTATCCTGAATTTCAATCCTTTTTTCTTTTTTTATTATTCTGAGACTTCATCACCCAAGGGAGAATCACCAAACATTATAGAATAATCTTGTCCAGTTTTTGAAAAACTTGTTTTGTTTTTTAAGCCTACTTTACTCTCCCTCCATCCATTTCTTTTCCCTACAGTTTATATGCCAAAGAACTCATGCTGTTTTGCTTGCAGAGTTTCCCATCATCTGCATGTTGCTGATCGCATACTCATGGCTCATTTCAACGTGGTCATCTCTCACGTGGGCATCTTCTCACTGATTCAGGTCTTAATCGGTCTCCTGTTTTCATGTTTTTCTTGTTAGCAGCTACGGGTGCTCAATTTCAAAATGATCATATTCTATCATTTTATTTTCAACTATTGGCTGGAACGATTTTTTATATAATTCACATACGATAAAATTAACCATTTTTAAGTGTACACTTCAGTGATTTTTAGTATATTCACAAAGTTTCGCAGTCATCACCAGTTTGTTGTTGTTATTGTCCTATGTCTAGTGAATCTTCTGAACTAATTCTGCAGCCTGCGTTCTCTGTCATGTGCGGTCACTTAAGTCTGCTTAGTTAGCACAGCGATGAGTTAATGAGGAGACAGAGCTTTCCTTAAATGCCTAGGATCAGTCAGTCTCCCCGTCTGTAAGTGCAGGCTCTGTGGGCGCTTTGGGGAATGCTTAATACTCAGCCAGGCCATTTTCAACTATGTTTTTATCCTTTACTTCCTCCTTGTGCAAAGAATGAATGCCAGTCTGCAGGTGACAGGTTAGGGTCTTTTCGTGTCTCGCCTGAGTATGTGCACTCAGGCACATACAGCCCTACAAATGAGCGTGTCCTTCTCGATTCCAGAGAATAGGCTGGAGCTTTTCAGAAGTAGCTACTGACATCTCATTCCCCAGTTTTTCCTTTTTGGCTTTTTTTTTTTAAAGATTTTATTGGGGAAGGGGAACAGGACTTTATTGGGGAACAGTGTGTACGTCCAGGACCTTTTTCCAAGTCAAGTTGCCGTCCCCTCAATCTTAGTTGTGGAGGGTGCCGTTCAGCTTCAAGTTGTTCTTTCAGTCTTAGTTGTGGAGGGCGCAGCTCAGCTCCAGGTCCAGTTGCCGTTGCTAGTTGCAGGGGACGCAGCCCACCATCCCTCGCAGGAGTCGAACCGGCAACCCTGTGGTTGAGAGGACGCGCTCCAACCAACTGAGCCATCCGGGAGGCAGCTCAGCTCAAGGTGCCGTGCTCAATCTTAGTTGCAGGGGGCAGAGCCCACCATCCCTTGCGGGACTCAAGGAACCGAACTGGCAACCCTGTGGTTGAGAGCCCACTGGCCCATGTGGGAATCGAACTGGCAGCCCTCGGAGTCAGGAGCATGGAGCTCTAACTGCCTGAGCCACGGGGCCGGCCCCTTTTTGGCTTTTTTGATTAGCCAATTGTTTGCCCCATTTGACTGCCTCAGGCAGATTCACGTTAAACAATTGTCCCCAAATATTTTTGACAAACATCTCTGGGAAAAGGGTTTTTGCACGAGGTGAGCTATGTGTTCGATTTTTTTCACTCCCTATGAATCTCTCTCTCTTTTTTTTTTTTTTTTTTTTTTTGCCATCTTGGGGGCAATATTAGCCCAAATGAGAATACATGACTCAGAATACTCCACAACTACTCATACAATTTTCCGTACACACACAGTAATATCTGCACAACAATACTATTACTGCCTCAACCAACACTATTGAATAGTTTAAACACGTGCATGTACTACCCACTTTCTTCTCCCAATTGTTTTATGGTTGTACTGTATCTTCAGTGCCTCTTCCATCTAATAGCCATACCACATTCTCTCCCTTTTAACTCTCATTTAGACTTCATTCTGGGAGTAACTAAATATTTAATGCTCACAACTCATCCTTATGTTGATATATCTCTAGAGATCTTTTGATTTATCTAAAGTTCATTCGCCAATATTTTCCTTAGGACAGACTTAGTCAATATTCTTTCAGTTCCTACGTGTTGTTAACAATTTATCTGTGCCTTCTAAACTGCAAGGTCAGTATTCTTGGATATAAAATTCTTGGCTCACATTTTCTTTCCTTGAATATCTTAAAAATATTACTCAATAAAGCTTTGTTGTTAACAAGTTGGATGATAATCTGCTTTGATTTTTCCTTATATACCTTGTTCTCTTTTGAAAAGATGCCTAAATAATTTTGCTTTAAAGCTCAGTAATTTTACTAGAACATATTCCTGGTGTTTGTCATTCCAGGTCAATATTCCCAGGTATACAATGAGTGTGTTTTCTCAATGTGTAGTTTAATTACATATATTTATGTGTGTGTGCATGTTTGTTGTTTCCTTGCTTGGTTTCTTTCTTCAGGGATCCATGTTATCTGTATGTTGGATCTTCTTTGCTTGCCTTCCATGTCTCTCATTTTCACTCAAGTTATTTCATTTCTTCCTTTGTTGTTTTGTTAATTTGCTAAGAGGGTATATTCATGTTAAGTGTTTTCATCACAAAAATCATAATAAAGAGGATGAGAAAAAACTTTTAGAGGTAAAATAAAATTTTCCTTTTAATCTTGTTTCTCTTAAGGTATTACTTGCTTTCTTTATTCACTCTTGTAATTCTTCTGGTTTATTATTCATTTCTAAAATAAATTTTCCTGTTATTTCTAATTGTTTTTTCAGTTTGGTACCCTTGTTCCTGAGTTTCTCTAATTCTGATTTATATTATTCTTTCATATCTTGTACCACATTCTTAATGGATTTTAGTTTTTTAAAAATAATGTAACAATTTTGATTTTTTTTAAAAAGATTTTATTGGGGAAAGGGAGACTTTATTGGGGAACAGTGTGTACTTCCAGGACTTTTTCCAAGTCAAGTTGTTGTCCTTTCAATCTTAGTTGTGGAGGGCGCAGCTGAGCTCCAGGTCCAGTTGCCATTGTTAGTTGCAGGGGACACAGCCCAACATCCCTTGTGGGAGTCGAACCGGCAACCTTGTGGTTGAGAGCCCACTGGCCCATTTTATTGAGGAAGGGGAACAGGACTTTATTGGGGAACAGTTTGTACTTCCAGGACTTTTATTTTCCAAGTCAAATTGTTGTCCTTTCAATCTTAGTTGTGGAGGGTGCCGTTCAGCTTCAAGTTGTTGTCCTTTCAGTCTTAGTTGTGGAGTGCGCAGCTCAGCTCCAGGTCCAGCTGCCATTGCTAGTTGCAGGGGGCACAGCCCACCAACCCTTGCAGGACTCGAGGAATCAAACTGGCAACCTTGTGGTTGAGAGGACTTGCTCCAACCAACTGAGCCATCCCGGAGCTCAGCAGCAGCTCGGCTCAAGGTGCCGTGTTCAATCTTAGTTGCAGGGGGCGCTGCCCACCATCCCTTGCAGGACTCGAGGAATTGAACCGGCAACCTTGTGGTTGGGAGCCCACTGGCCCACGTGGGAATCGAACCAGCAGCCTTCGGAGTTAGGAGCATGGAGCTCTAACCACCTGAGCCATGGGTCCGGACCTAGTGAGTCCATTTTAATAGGTCATATGAATAACTCAGCTTTAGCCCCTTCAGACCTTCTTAGCATGGGCTCTTACAATTTTTTAATTTTAACTTTTTAATTTAGTATTTTGTATATACTTTTCCATCTATCTCAATAATCTTCATATTTATTATTTTCATTGGTTGCAAGCAATATCATTAAAATACCGTAATTTTATAACCATCTCTCTATTAATGGCTATTTGCGATATATCCAGTTTTCCATGGTAATAAATAACACGTAATACTTTCCTTCTGAATTATATCTTTAAAACAAATACCCTGGAGTAAGATTATTTAGTAAAAAGATATGAACATTTTTACGACTCTTGCTTAAAAATGCCAGATTGTTCATCAAATTGACTGAGGTAATTTACAATGCCACTAGAAATGTATAAATGTTTCAATTTCCCTCATATTTTCATCACTAGTTTTAATAAGGTTCCTTTACTGTTGCTATTTTTAGAAATACAAAGTGACATTTCATCGGTGTTTTAATTTGCACTTGTTTTATTGTTGGCAGGACTGCACACTGTTCCCTATGTTAATTTACTAATGGTGTTTCATCTTGAGTCTTCATATTCTCTGAGGACCGTCCACAGTGAGCCTAAGGCAAATTTTTTAGAACCCAATGTATTTTGAAAATGTCATCATAGGTATTAAACATAATTGTCTATTTTGTCACCCGTTATCTTGGTTTAACTGTGTTTTGGTTGTACGTTTTGTGCAATCACACTACTTACTTTTTCCTTTGTGATTTATTTTTCTCCTTTAATCAAACATTATGTCCCACCATAAACTGAATAAGTACTCTATTTTCTCCCTTTACTTCCCTGTAATTAATTTTTTCTAAATACTTGACACTTTAATTGTTGTTATAGGTTGTGATATATATTGCATGAGGTTTAGCTTCGTTAATTTTCCCCAAGGTAATGTCATGTTATCTCAGTAGCATTTGTAGAAATGAACCCCTTCCCTGTTGCTCTGTTAAATTTAGCTGGATGTGTATTGAACATTAATATATGTTGATTAAAGCGCATATTCTTGTTTGCCAGAGAGCATCTAATTAAATTTAAACAGGCTGTATTTACAATGCTGCTCTTTGAGAAACAAAGGGAATGTTGCAGTGACATATCACCAGATGATATAGTGGCGAGTACTCAAAAGGAGCCCTGTATCCTTTCCTTCACTCCTTTCCCTTCCTTCCTTATAAAGAGAGCGCTCCATTCATCCCTTGTCTCTATTTCCACCATAGACATCCAGAGTTACCAAATTTAGAAAAATCTCTGGTCCTTCTATGCTTCATGGATGGAAAATGGGTGGAGAATGGGGTAACAAATATATGCACCCAAAGGCCTTTTCTAGAAATCTCCTTCCTTCATGTCTTCCTTGTCCTCTAGCATCTAACTCTTCTCTGACAGAAGTGAAGAAATGGTGGTGACCGGAAGAGAAAATGCTTTGGAGAACTTGGATTGACGATCACATCCACACATTCTTTACATTAGGCAGTAGATGTGTTTCCAGGGTGTGAGTTGGGTCATTGCAAATTTAGCTGTGTTTTCCCAATGAGTGGAGATATATATAATACATACTTTCCCAGTGTCATCGTTCACAGGTCATTTTGTAAATGAAAACTTTGGTAAAGCAAATAAATATATTAGGCATGTTTCAAAATCACCTGTGGTTTTTTTTTCAATTTCTAAACTTCTCACGCCTCTCCCTGAGGATCTATATGCCTTACTGCCAGAATATTTAAAGAGATAGTAAAAATGGAGAGGAGGAATGTGGGAATGTGAGCAGTTTAACAAAATCCCACAGGATAATCTTATAGCTATCCACTACACAAACCCTCGCCCCCCCACCACCACTGAAAACCCCTGAAGCAAAGTACACTGATGACGTTCTAAGTTCAGATTTTCTGCTTTATTAGGTTTTCTTACAGTGGAGCCCATCTGTGGAACATACAGCTAGCCAGCCCCTCTGATATGCCAATGAATGCAGACAAATATAAAGAGAGTCATCAATAATTTTTAAATTAAATTGAGTCTTCAAAAAATATATTTCCAAAAGAAAGGTAGGTGTGCATTTGGCAGTCTTTGCTCTGTTGTTAAAGCTGGCACACTTGAGATTAGGTGACAATAAAATGAATGATCAAAAATCTGCTTTAGAGGCAACTTTTAAGCTTCGAATATTCAGGCTAGGATTCCTGAGACATAATTTCCTACTAGGCACTGGGCCTGCAATGAAGGCCATCAGCAATTCTGTGGACAACATATCATCTCTTAAGGAATCAGTATTGAGAGATACTTTGGACTGAGGAATCTATGTTTCCAGAGATCCTTCCCTGAGTCAGACACTACTGTATTTTGCAGTATATAATGTGCTTCTGTGTATAAGGCGCACCCACGTTTTTGGTCCAAACTTTCAAGGAAAAAAATTTTTTGTTGTAATTTTTAATTCAAATTTTTATGTTTACATTAAGGTGCTTGCTTTTTGTATTATAAAGGAATTTTAGCATTTATTTTTTAACATATTATGGTACAAGAAATTTTATGTAACAAATAATTACAAAACACAGGAACAGATACGAGTTACAAGAAATCTTATGTACTGGTAACAAATTTACTATATTTACGCATCAACGAAGGCCAAGAACTCTTCTTCACTGCAAGTTCGTCGTAAGTTCAACAACACCGATTATCGCATTCCAGGGTATTGTTTTGCATATGGATATCATTACTGATTTCTAGTTATACTTTTAACTCATAAGCATAAATAAAAAAATTATAAACATTTATATAGATACGGACTTGGTACTACCCATGTATAATGGTATTTTTCCCTCACAGATTTGGGCAAAAAAGTGTGCATTATACACGGCATAATACAGTATTTTTAGAGGTTTTAAAACATTCTCCCCAATTTTCACAGAAGCCTTGGGAAGTACAGAATATGTTAAGAGTTTATGAAACTGAAGCTTAAAGAAAGTTCGAAACTGTCCAAGTTCATCTAAATAGTAAGCGGTGAAGAACAGGGATCAGGTCTTTTCTGACTCAAGGCCCCTGATTTTAACCACTAAATTTCAATGTAGCAGAGGCAATTTAGCACCACCGTCAGCTAAATAGTGAACAGGTTAGCAGCAAATGTCACCAGGGTTAATCGTAGGGCTGGTGTTGTTCAGGCTTCCTACTGCCTTCCAAGCAGTGCCAGTGGAATGGTGGTGTTAGCGGCAGGCCACGAATGAAGGCAACAGAGCAGAAAGCAATCACAACCCGTGGTGTGGCTGTCCACGTGTCTTTAATGACCTGATTAAACAAGGAGGCCATTGTGCATCAGTGTTGAATGTATGGAAAGGCATTTCTCCGGAAGAAAAGGAGAGGAGTAAAATAAAATTTGAGTACATCAGCCTTCTCGGTATCGTCTCTTGTCATATGCCATTTGCCATATGGTCATCTCTTGCATTCGCCCATTCAGCACTGAGAAAAGCACTTCATTTGGTCTGTTGTCTTTTGACACTCAAAGCTCAATCTCTGCTTTAATCTTCCTGATAAGTCTTTTCTAAACTCGTCACTGACACTTGGTATACAACTTGGTTCGATACCTTCGTCTTTTATGCAAGGAAGATGTTCTTAAATCTAAGTTCTTCAGAGGTTTGTTTCATAGCCACAGTTAAATATTTTTAAATATTTAATTGTGGCAAAACACACATAACATAAAATATACCATCTTAACACTTTTCACACATTGAGCTCAGCAGTGTTAAGTATATTCACATGGCTGTGCAATAAATCTCCAGGACTTTTTCATGTTGCAAAACTTAAACTCTATTCTTGTTAAACAACTCTACTTTGTCCCATACTCCCAGGTCCTTTGACTGCTTTAGATACCTCATAAAAGCGGAACCATATGGTATTTGTCTTTTGATGACTGGCTTACTTCATTTATCATGTCTTCAAGGCTCATCCACGTTGTAGAATGTGTCAAAATTTCAAATGCTGAATAATATTCCATTCCATGCATATACCACATTTTGTTTCTCCATTTATCTGTCAATAGACATTTGGATTACTTCCATGCTTTGGTTATTGTGAATAATTCTGCTATCAACATGGGTGTACAAACATTTCTTTGAGACCCTGCATTCACTTCTTTTGAGTATAAACACCGAAGTGGAATGGCTGGAACATATGATAATTCTATTGTTAATTTTTTGAAAACTGCCGTACTGTTTTCAATAGTGGCTGCAGCATTTTACATTCCTACCAACAATGCACAAGGATTCCAATTTCTCCACATCCTCACCAGCACTTCTAATGTTCTGGTTGTATTTCTTTTAATAATAGCTACCGGAATGGGTGTAAGGTGATACCTCACTGCGGTTATGATTTGCATTTTTCTAATGCTTAGTACTGTTAAAAATCTGTTCAAATGTTTGTAAGCCATTTGTATATCTTCTTTAGAGAAATGTCTATTTAACTCCTTTGCAATTTTTAAATCAGGTTACTTGTTTATTGTAGAGTTGTAAGTGCTTTTGTTTTGTTTTTAATGTTCTAGAAATTAACATTATTAGATACACGATTTGCAAATATTTTCTCTTAGTCCTCAGGTTGACTTTCACTCTGTTGATTGAGTCCTTTGAGGTATGGAAGTTTTGTGGGTTTTTGTTTTTGTTTTTTTTTAATTTTATGTAGTCTAATTTATCTGTATTTACTTTTGTTTTCTGTGCTTTTTGTGTCATAACCAAGAAATCATTATCCAAGTCCAATGTCATAAAGCTTCTCCCTTATCTTTTCTTTGAAGAGTTTAATAGTTTCAGGTTTTATATTTAGGTCTTTAATCCATTTTGAGTTAATTTTTATATACAGTGCAAGGTAAAGGTCCAACTTGATTCTTTTACATATGAATATCATTTTCCCAACAACATTTATTGAACACAACTATATTTTTTTAATGCTCTTCCTTTAACTTACTTATTGAAATTATTCCTGAAAGATCGGTTTTATTTTTAGAGTGTCTCATCTTTTTAGAGTTATCTTCCTTTCTAGAGTCTTGGGCCATGGAGTCATACTTCATTTTTTATTGAACTTTTTGAAATCATAGTCTATGATGGGCTTCCTCGTATTTGCTTTCATAAACACTATGGTAGACCACGTCTTTCACAGTTACCATTACTTCTTTCAAGGTTAGTGCAATTTATCCAAGTTGAGGATCTCTGATTCTGAGTAAGTCTCATTGTCTGTCGTTACTATATGAGGTCTGACAATTAAGTTCATTAACTTGTTGCAACGATGTTGCTAACCTTTTATTGATATCAAAGGGATTATTCATGATGAATTTGTACCAACTGGACAGTGAACCAAGTTTATTATTTGGAAGTCCTGAAAAGGCTGCGTGAAAAAGTTAGACGGCCTGAACTTTTCACCAACAATGCATGGCTCTTGCAGCACGACAATGCACCAGCTCACACAGCACTGCCTGTGAGGGGGTTTTTAGCAAGTAAACAAATGACTATATTGGAACACCCTCCCTACTCACCTGATCTGGCCCCCAGTGACTTCTTTCTTTACCCGAAGATAAAGGAAATATTGAAAGGAAGACATTTGGATGACATTCAGGACATCAAGGGTAATAAGACGACAGCTCTGATGGCCATTCCAGAAAAAGAGTTCCAAAATTGCTTTGAAGGGTGGACTAGGCGCTGGCGTTGATGCATAGCTTCCCAAGGGGAGTACTTCGAAGGTGACCGTAGTGATACTCAGCAATGAGGTATGTAGCATTGTTTCTAGGATGAGTTCTCGAATTTAATTGTCAGACCTCGTACTAAAGCACAGAATATTAAAAGTAAATGTCCACTGTTATACTTAGCCCAAACTATTTGTTCCACATCTGTGTGTGGGCTCTCTTATCGGATTAGCAGTGCTAGGCTTTAAGAATTCCTTCTTAGATATGGAAAAGGCCATGAAGTCTCTGCCTTGATACCTTTCCCTTGAACAACCCACCTAACCACCCACCAAATCCCAGCCCTCTCACTTTAATTTCCAGAAGTGTTAGAGAAAAATAAACCATGAAAATTAGAGCACTTCCTGTATCCCCATCCTGATCCTGCTAGACCATTCTAAGATAACTGGTGTGGGGGGAAGAGGCTGAGCATGAGCATGTCCAGGGAAGGAATTTTATTAAAGGGGCCCTTCTCTAAGAAAGAATATGGCCTGAGCACATACAGAGGGTGCCCAAAAAAGAATACACATTTTAAGAAAGGAAAACTGTATTAAAATTGTAATACTCAATATACAGTGATAACAAAAGATGAATGCAAGTCACGTTTGACTTCTGCAATTACAAGAGGTATTCAAAGTGGTTACATCAGCATCCAGACATTTCTTATTACAGCGAACTACTGCTTCAGCCACATTGACCAAAGTGTCCACTTGTATACGTTTTTTTGGCACCCCCGGTATTGCTGATTGGAAAGCACGAGGAAAAAGAGAATCCAAAGTGGGCACACCATCACAAAGAGAAAGCTCCACCCTCTGTAAAAAATGATGTTAATGGAAATCATGAGGTACGTTGTAGAAATAAATTTATATCTCTCTTTTGTCCAATACTTGCTTATTTTAGAGATACAAATTCGATGCCTTATGACCATGACTTTCTCATCCTAAAGCACGTAAAGTCCTCTATTTGAAAGTTGAAACTACATGCAAAGTGAGACAAGAACCTTTTGGATACTATACTATGGAAGAACTCTAGTCATCATAGACATAGTTGAAATGTGTCATTACTGCTCTATCTTGCTTGTTCTATTTTTTATTGGTATTATGAAAGTTTCATCCAAACAGCCATCTATGTGTTCAAGAAGTCCACAGTATTCTCCAAAAAACATCACCACACATTTGCTTTTCATCATGTTTCTCCTTAGGTCTATGGACTGAGATTGTGAAGTACCATGTTTTACAACTCTTCACCCCTATGAGGTAAGTTTCTTAGATAAAGTACATACATCTATTATAGTATTCAAATCATGAATTCCACTCTACATAACTTAGCAAAACCTAGGACATAATAATAATTCCATATTTGAAATCTTTAAGGTCACTTTGATCATAACCCATTCTCCATATATTAAAAATTAACATCTAAAGACATGAGAAATTGTCTTCATACCTTTGTCTTGTGAATTACTGGGTACCATTTTCAATTTTTATTCTTCTACAGTAAGATTTTACAACTTTTTAAAGCCATAACTCTTCTTCAATGAATTTCTAAGCAGATGCCCCAAAAAACAAATGAACAAAATCATAGATGGCCTGGTTAAGCAGGTGTAGGGGATATGAAGCCTCACCTATACCTTTCCCCTCCCACTACTTCTCCACCAACTATTAGTCCTACGGGTATTTCCACAAATTCAGAAAGTTCCACGTGACACAATTTGATTTTGTCTTTTTTCCTCCACATGGCATTTTCCTCCCTTGTCCACAATTTCAGCCACAAATCACTTTAATCTAATCAGTGGGACTGAATGTCTCCAGCATCTTTGTGACTTAAGTATCTATATGGCTTGGCAGGTGTAAATATCCCCACAATGTAAAAGGGTAATTTTTCTGATCAAAACAGCTGGTTGAATATACACTTCCGGATTATCCAAATCCATCTGCCATGACTGCTTTAATCATGCATCCTATTGCTCTTACTTTCCCAAGTAAAATAGAATCTCTCTTAAACAATCTCTATTTAGGGCGGCTAGATGGCTCAGTTGGTTAGAGTGCGAGCTCTTAACAACAAGGTTGCTGGTTCAATTCCCGCATGGGGTGGTAGGCT
Organism: Rhinolophus sinicus; assembly: GCF_057876585.1. Taxonomy (NCBI): domain Eukaryota; kingdom Metazoa; phylum Chordata; class Mammalia; order Chiroptera; family Rhinolophidae; genus Rhinolophus; species Rhinolophus sinicus. Next base: position 100,639,102 of record NC_142518.1, read on the forward strand.
GCGCCCCCCGCAACTAGATTGAAAATGGTGACTGGACTTGGAGCTGAGCTGCGCCCTCCACAACTAGATTGAAGAACGAAAACTTGACTTGGAGCTGATGGGTACTGGAAAAACACACTGTTCCCCAATATTCCCCAATTAAAAAAAATTAAATAACAAAAAAATCTCCATTTAAGTTGCTTGAAAATTAATGAAATACTTTATTCCATTTGTAAAATATACTGTCCAATGACCATGGTGTGCTGACTCTTCAGGGATAATAAGCGATGTGCTAGTGTATCCAACCACTCTGCTTCTACCAGTAGGCTGTGTGCATGCTAAGTATGAGTTCCATTTACTTCCAAATCTCCTTCTTCAAATTTTACTTGTTATTATAATTGCTAGATTTAATTAAAATAGTAATTAAACCAAATAAACAGGAGTTCACAAAAAAGGTAAACTGTTCTCTATATAAAAGTTAAGTTGAAAAGTTCTCTGAAAGACAAAATCAAGAAAAAAAGACAAGCCACAGATTGGGAGACAATATTTGCAAAAGACACATCTGATACAGGACTGCTATCCAAACTACAAAGTAAAATACAATAAAATACAAGGAACTCTTAAAACCCAACAATAAGAACACAAACGACTCTATTAGAAAATGGACCAAAGACCATAAGAGACACCACACGAAGGCTACAGAAGATGGCAAATAAGCATATGGAAAGATGCTCAGCAACATATGTTCTCAGGGAAATGCAAATTAAGACCACAATGAGCTACCACCACACACCTAATAGAATGACCAAAATCAGGAACACTGACAAAGCCAAATGCTGGCCAGGATATGAAGCAACAGGAATTCTCATTCACTAATGTTGGGAATGCAAACTGGTGCATCCACTTTGGAAGACATCTTGGCAGTTTCTTACAAAAGTAAACATACTCTTATCATATGATACAGTAATCACGCTCCTTGGTATTTACCCAAATGAATTGAAAATTTATGTCCACACAAAAACCTGCATATGGATTCCTTATAACAGATTTATTTAGAATTGCCAAAACTTGGAAGTAACCATGATCTCCTTCAGTAGGTGAATGGGTAAAAACAAACTATGGTACATCCACACAATGAAATATTATTCAGCACTAAAATGAAATGAAATATCAAGCCATTAGAAGTCATGCAGGAACCTTTAATGCCTATTACTAAACGAAAAAATCCAATCTGAAAAGTCTACTTACTGTATGATTCCAACTATGTGACATTTTGGAAAAGGCAAAACTATGGAGACAGTAAAGACATTAGTAGGTGCAACACAGGATTTTCAGGGCCGTGAAACTACTCTGTATGATACCATAAAGATGGATACACGTCATTATACATTTGTCCAAACCCATAGAATGTACACCACCAAGAATGAACCCTAATGTAAACTATGGATGTTCATCAATTGTAACAAATGTGCCACTCAGGTGGGGAAGTTGGCAATGGGGTAACCCATGCGTGTGCGGGGGAAGTAGGATATGGGATATCTCTGTACCTACCCCTCAATTTTGCTGTGAATCTAAAACTGCTCAAAAGATCAAGTCTTGGGGCCAGCCTGGTGGCTCAAGCGGTTAGAGCTCCATGCTCCTAACTCCGAAGGCTGCCAGTTCGAGTCCCACATGGGCCAGTGGGCTCTCAACCACAAGGTTGCCAGTTCAACTCCTCGAGTCCCACAAGGGATGGTGGGCAGCGCCCCCTGCAACTAAGATTGAACACAGCACCTTGAGCTGAGCTGCCGCTGAGCTCCCGGATGGCTCAGTTGGTTGGAGCGCAACCACAAGGTTACCGGTTCGACTCCCAATCCAAGGGATGGTGGACTGCGCCCCTGCAACTAGCAACGGCAATTGGACCTGGAGCTGAGCTGCGCCCTCCACAACTAAGACTGAAAGGACAACAACTTGAAGCTGAACGGCACCCTCCACAACTAAGATTGAAAGGACAATTTGACTTGGAAAAAAGTCCTGGAAGTACACACTGTTCTCCAATAAAAACCTGTTCCCCTTCCCCAATAAAATCTTTAAAAAAAAAAAAAAAAAAAGGAAAGAAAGAAAGTTAATAGAAAATTTAAAATGGAATAGTAGAAATATTCAATTAACCTCCCAAAAGAAGGAAAGGAGCAATATATGGAGAAATATATAAATATATAAAGGAGAAAAATATGAGACAAATTGAAAATGAAAATTCAAAATGATAGACCTAAATCCAAATACATAAATAATTACACTAAACCAACCATGTCAATAAATACATTAAATGCAAATGATCTAAACCCAGGAAATAATAGAGGTGGACAGATTGCATAAAAAAGGAACACAACTATATGCTGCCTATAAGATACCCACTTTGGCAGCGGACGGGTGACTCAGTTGGTTAGAGCCCGAGCTCTGGGTAACGGGGCTGCGGCTTCGAATCCAACACGGGCCAGCGAGCTGTGCCCTCCGCAACTAGAATGAAGTCAATGAGCTGCCGCTCAGCTCCTGGGTGGCCAGATGGCTCAGTTGGTTGGAGCCCGGGCTCTCAACCACAAGGTTGCCAGTTCGACTCCCACAAGGGATGGTGGGCTGTGCCCCCTGCAACTAACAAGGACAATTGGACCTGGAGCTGAGCTGCGCCCTCTACAACTAAGACTGAAAGGACAACAACTTGACTTGGAATAGTCCCGGAAGTACACACTGTTCCCCAATAAAGTCCTGTTTCCCATTCCTCCATAAAATCTTAAAGAGAGAGAGAGAGAGAGAGAGAGAGAGAGAGAGAGAGAGAGAGAGAGAGAAAGAAACCCACTTTGAATAAAAAGACACAGCCGGGTTAAAAGTAAAATTATGGAACAAGCTACACATGCAAACACTAATCAAAAGAAAAATGGGGTATCCATATTAATATGAGACAAAGTAGGCTTCAGAATAAGGAATATTATATTGTTTGTGTGCATGCATGTGTTTTGTGGATGGACAGATATAGAGATATATATAGAGAGAAAGCATGTGAACAAATGGGGCAAAATGTAAACAGTTGATGGATCTGGGGAAAGAATACACAGTACATAGTTCCTTGCACTGTTCTTGCAATGTTTTTGTATTGTTTAAAATTTTGTCAAAATAAAAATTTAAATGAAATAACTGACCTACTGCCCCCGTGCATTAGAGAAGCGTGTTCCAACCACGGTTTTCCCTTCTGGGGGCGGTAAGCACTAATATGAACATGAATCATCGTTTGACAGTTATATTTCCACTGTAAATTAATAGATTGATTTTCTAATTCACAGTCTGAACTTTAGTACCATAGGCCAGCATTCCTAGAGCTAAATCGTTAAAGAATGAGCTGTTCGAAGAGATTCTGGATCTCATTTTTTACTCGAACATTTCCCCAGCACATCCTCTATGCAATACGCTGTATTACTTTGGCTGTGAGGCCAAGCAACTCACCCAGGAGGCAGGGCCTATGTTTCTTATTTATAATACATCCTACCAGTCTCAACCATCTTTACTAGAGAGAAACCAGCTCCTCACTCCATTTGTTTGGCAAGAGACAAAGTGATATCTTGTCACTTGGGTTTCTCACTTCTTCAACTCGTTGCAAAACAGATCTCCCAATTGGCACTTTCTATAGTATCAATTGCCAAAATATTTTTTCCACATGCTCTGTGTTGCAATGCGCTGCTGCAAATGTGTTTACTTGTTGAACGATTTCTCCCTTATCACTTAGAAACCCCAGAATTCTTCCTGAGATCTCCAAACCCTCGGAGGAGTATCATACTCTACAAACCCTGAATTTCCTCCTTATGAACCAGTGATTACTACTAGATAGAGCACCTGCCAGACTGTAATTATTAAAAAGCTTATGTGTGGTCCTCGGTGTGAAGAACCATTCCTTATCCATCTTTATGTCCTCCGTACCTAGCACGCTACCCTGTTTCCCTGAAAGTAAGACCTAGCTGGGCAATCAGCTCTAATGTGTCTTTTGGAGCAAAAATTAATATAACACCTGGTCTTACTTTACTATAAGACCCGGTCTTATATTAATTTTTGCTCCAAAAGATGCATTACAGCTGATTGTCCGACTAGGTCTTATTTTCAGGGAAACAGGGTATCTAGCACATTACCAGAGATTACTAATCGTCGGCTAAAAATGAATAAGAAAATTCTTAAGCAGGTATTGGAGGTAATGTAAAACCTGAGGAATCTTTCATTACTTCCTTTCCCATGTTCCGTCTTCCCATTCTCAAACCCAGTTAAGTCACCTCTTCAAAATCTGCCCAAATGATAGCACTTACATCAATCATCTCCTTTTTGTTCCAAGTATCTTAGTCCAGATCTTCAAAGAATCATGCACAATTTCCACTTTGCTCCCCTTAGTCACACCTCTGAAAATACTGCTTTGCAAATATCATTCTTGCACTCAGCAGTTTCCTACAGGTAAGGTCAAAAGCCCTCAGACAGACATTTCACTATCTTCCACAATCTAGTCTCCATGTGCTTCCCTTGAGAAACTTTCCAATCCCATCAAATAGCTCTAGTGTGGTCTCCTAAACATGCTTCCCGCATACCCTTGCTGGGGTTTTGTGTTCAGTCCATTCCACCCACCTGGAAGGAGATGTACTCTCGCATCATCTCCCCTTGAATAAGCTCTATCTGTTTCCCATGGATCAGCTCAAGCCCCACCTCATTTGTAAGGTCTTTGCTAACGCCATAATTCATTGTACGCCTCTGTCCCCCAGCAACTCCTGGGACACCTATTGAGAGTTTTATTCATTTGAATCTTAACACACCACACCATAATGTATTAGCTACTTCATTTCTATATGCTCTACCCATCCAATTAGAATGTTAGCTTTTGAGAGCCAGGATATCATGCCTTGTGCTTCTTTGTATTCCCAAGACATTAGCTACTGCCCTTGACACAGTGGATCCTACATAAATGCTGAGGATGATATATGATCGTGATGGTGATGCTCCTCCTTGCACCTTCCAACCTTGAAGACAAAGCAGTAGTAGGTTTTTCACTTCTTTGCAGTTTAGGAAAACTTTGCATATAATTTCTCCTGTAAAGTAGACCTGACGCTGAACAGAAAGGGGAACATTAAAGCCAAAGAGATCAGCTATGTTCTGTAAAGGGACAGGGTAGATGAATATGTGACAGACAGGCTTAGAGGGACCTAGGAACTCGGCTTTATTTCTTCATGTTGAATCTTGTTTAGAAAGGGAGTTAGACAGGGGTCCCTGATGTCAACCTATACTGTAAGGAGCCCTCCTAAGATTGGCACAACCTATCTTCCCATTCCCCCATAGCTGCCAACCCTACAGTATCAGAGATACCTAGGGCTGACTAATTGCCTGATTTTCCGGTGCCCGTGAGTAATGGTTATATTTTTCTGATAGGAAATCCTGGAAGTTCTTTATCTCCAAGTTTAATTATGTTGCCTTTGCTCCAGTGCAGTGATTTCAAAGAGTGAACTGTCTCATTGATGCTGTCATCATTGCTATGGTACCAATTTGACTGGAGGATTGAAGGACTAACAGCAAGATAGATACCCAATGTCATCAGATGAAACTGCTATGGGAAACCAAGACTTCTCGTTGAACATCAAATTCACTGAGGTCCCGGCTGGCCCGGTAGCTCAGGCAGTTGGAGCTCCATGCTCCTAACTCCAAAGGCTGCCAGTTCGATTCCCACATGGGCCATTGAGCTCTCAACCACAAGGTTGCCGGTTCAACTCCTCGAGTCCCGCAAGGGATGGTGGGCAGCGCCCCCTGCAACTAATATGAACACGGCACCTTGAGCTGAGCTGCCACTGACCTCCCGGATGGCTCAGTTGGTTGGAGCGCGTCCTCTCAACCAGAAGGTTGCCGGTTTCGACTCCCGCAAGGGATGGTGGGCTGCACCCCCTGCAACTAGAAACGGCAACTGGACCTGCAGCTGAGCTGCGCCCTCCACAATTAAGACTGAAAGGACAACAACTTGAAGCTTAATGGCACCCTCCACAACTAAGATTGAAAGGACAACAACTTGACTTGCAAAAAAGTCCTGGAAGTACACACTGTTCCCCTATAAAGTCCTGTTCTCCTTCCCCAATAAAATCTTTTTTAAAAAAAATTTCACTGAGGTCCCTTTCATAGTTCAACAATTTTTTGCCTCTGGTCTAAGCAAGGTGGGAAGCATCAAAACAGAAAAAAGTTTCTTTCTATTTCTGGAACATATGCAGAGTTCCATAATTAGACATCTATCAGGCAAGACACCTTGTTGCTCATCAAATTATAGCTCCATGTAGGCAGTTTTAATGCTGTTTTGAGAGTTATACCCTGCCTGTTTCTCACTCCTTGTATCCATTTCCTAGGGCTGTCATAAAGAAATACCTCAAACTGGGTAGCTTAAAATAACAGAAATTCTCCGCCAGTTCTGGATGGCAGAAGTCCAAAATCAAGATATTGGCAGGAGACTGCTTCCTCGGAATCTTCTGTTGGAGAACCCTTCCTTGACTCTTCTAGCTTTTTGTAGCCCCGCGCATTCCTTCGTTTGTGGAAATATAACTCCAACCTTTGATTCTGTCTTCTCATGGCTATCTTACCATGATGTGTTTCAGTGTCCTTTCTCTTCTTCTAAGGAAACCACTCATATTGGATAAGGCCCCACCATAGTCAAGTATGACTTCAAATTACCTTGACTACATCTGAAAGACCCTATTTCCAAATAAGGTCACATTCACAGGTGCTAGGGGAATTTAGGAATTGAATATCTCTTTCCTGGGGACACAATTTAACCCATAACAGTAACTAAGATATGTTTGCCCACCATTCTTTGCTCAGAAAAGTCCACCACAATTCTATGACCCGATGTCTACTTAACATGACCTTGTCATTTTCCTTGAAATCTCCAAAAGGGTTATTTTTGTATCTGTGAAACAGCTTGAAGCCTTTAAAAGTGTTTACAACTATAATGAAGTACAATATAACCATGTAAAAATAGGGTCCCAGGACCTTTTCAGCCTACTAAGAAAACACTTCTGAGACAGAGTTAGGACAGAGCAAGAGAGAAAATAAGCTAACCTGGGGTGGGGGCGGGGGGAAGAAAAGGAGAAAAAGATTTTTCTGAATCAGTTCTTCAGTTTTAAAAAGTCCCAGTGCTTGTTGCCAAATAAAATTTTTAATAATACATGTTCTTTCATCAGAATGAATGGATATGCCCCTAGCAGAACAGTTTTTACAAAGTTAGTCTAATGAGATCAAAAATCAAAAGGAAAAAAAAATGTGATGATTGCACCAGTAAAAGTACTTGAAGGATAAATATTTTATACAAGTTGTAATGTCCCCAAAATCTTGTTCCCAAGGAGTACCAACAGCTAAGAGAAAGTTAACTTTCTTAGACCTCATAAACATGAACTGTGTCCTAAAAAATCCATTTCTATAAGCTTGGAAATATATTTATATAGTCAGGATAAGAAATCCTGACTAATTTACCCCCCTCATTCTTTATCACTTGTCTCTCCACTTATATCCACAATATATACCTGGCAGATATTCTAGAGTAGAGATACGCTGGAATCATGCCAAATCCTGGTCCAAATCTTCCTTACTAATGAATACAATTTCTCCATTACCTTTTTTTTTTTTTAATTTATTGGGGTGACAATTGTTAGTAAAATTTCCATTACCTTTTTAAGCTATTTGAGGCTTAAGGCTGAATATTCACTGCATTCCAATGTAGTGTTAAAAGGCAACCAACAGTCAGAAATGTTAGTAGTCATTGAAAGTTAGATCTGGCATCAGAAAATTAAAGAGGATTGTAATAGTGTAACCCTCTAGGCACATACATGTTAAATGAGAAAAAGTCAACTGAGAAAATTGCTAAGAATGAGTTTAAGTAGAAGTAATATTATTAACTATAAACATGCAAGTATGTCTCCCCAGGAATTAAGTCAGGATTCCACTACGAGTATTTGTGAAATGAAACATAGTGCAAATGCATGTGTGCCAGACCAAAAGCAATGGTTTCACCCAGCAGGATGAAGGCAAATACAACCTGAATACTGTTTCCCCAAACTCAAGCAATGTTTTTGTTGTTGTTGTTGTTGTTAAGTGAATAATATTCTAAATGGCTGATTATGAGTTCCAGAACGCTCAGACAGAAAACTGAATGTGCCCTCTGAGCAGTCATTTGTTGTTCTGCTAAGTGGACAGAAGATACTCCTATTTCCCGAATGCCCAAGAACACTCCTGTGAGCAAGAGAAAAAAACACTTGGTGTGGCGGCCAATCAGCTCAGTTGGTTAGAACACCGTGTTCTCAACAACAAGGTTGCCGGTTCGATCCCCACATGGGCCACTGTGAGCTGCATGCTCCACAACTAGATTGAAACAACTATTTGACTTGGAGCTGATGGATCCTGAAAAAACACTTAAAAAATTTTAAAAGACTAAAAAAAACAAACAAAAAACTCTTGGTGTTTGTACAGAACAGGCTGAGAGGATCAGTCCTCACATATGAGGAAAGGAGCTATGACCTGAATCTCAAAGATCTAGTGTCTTACCGCCTTTCCTTGCTGAACACATGAAAGATGAGTCAAGGGGAAGAATTCAGCCTGAATGAAGAACAGAGATTATTTGGATCCATTGGGTGCTCTTATAACCTCAAGATTCAGAAAATCTATTGAATTCAATTCAACACAGTTGAGGGCCTACCAGTACCAGATATTGTTAACATATATGAGGAAAGCCCCGGTAGAGAACAACTATTAAGTGTAAAGGTCAAGGGTCAGAGTTTGCCTGGTGTGTTTGAGAAACAGCAAAGAGGTTAAGGAGGCAGGAACCGAATGATCAAGGGGAAGAAAAGTAAACAATGAGGTAAGAGAGATAACAAGGGACAGATCGTATAGGGTCTTATGGGTCATTACAAAGAGGTACCACCATAGAATTTTGAGTACGGAAGACTAGTGATCACTCTGAGAAGAGACTGCATGTAGGGTGCAGGGTAGAAGAAGGGAGAACAGTGAGGAATCTAATGCAATAATATCAGTAAAAGATGATGTTGGCTTGGACCAGGATGGTTGTGATGGGGGTGAGAACAAGGTGTCAGATGAAAGAAATGAAAGAAAAAAGGGACAGAAGGAGGGAAAGAGGGAGGGTGGGAGGGAGGGAGGAAGGAAGGAAGGGAAGGAGGAAAGAAGAAAGGAAGGAAGGAAGGAAGGAAGGAAGGAAGGAAGGAAGGAAGGAAGGAAGGAATCAGGGTAGCGTAAACAGAGTTTTTGGATGGACTTGATATGAGGTATCTAAAGATACAAAGCTGAAAAGAGTCAAGGTAAACTCCAGATTTTCGGGCCTAATCTAATAAAAAGGAAGGATGGAGTTAGCATTTAATTATATATGGGAGACTGTTAGTGGAGCAGGTATGGGGGATGGGTAAAGATCAGAAGTTTGGTTTTCAACATACTATTTTTGAAATGATTATGAGATAACCAAGTAGTTATGTCAAATACAAACTTGGATATACAAGTATGCAGTTTAATGGGGAGATTCGGGCAAGAGATATGCATTTAGTAGTTGAAAGCACATATGCAGTCTGACAATTAAGTTTGTGAACTGGTTGCACCAATGTTGCTAACCTTTTTTTTGACATCGCAGGGATTATTTATTATGTATTTATACCAACTGGACAAACAGTTAACCGAGTTTACTATTTGGAAGTGCTGAAAAGGCTGCGTGAAAAAGTTAAATGATGGGGGGAGGGGTGTTATCACTGTGTGAGGGATATAAATGATAAATGTCTAACCATTACATTGTTTGGTACACCTGAAACTAATTAAAAAAAAAAACGTTTAAAAAAAAAAAAAGAACATAATGACCAAAATGCAGTTCAAGATGTGGGCTATTAAGAAGACTAAATAAATAAATAAATAATACATATATACCCAAAAAAATAAAAGTTAGATGAAAACAACCTGAAATTTCACCAACAATCCATGGCTCTGGCATCACGACAATGCACCAGCTCACACAGCACTGTCTGTGAGGGAGTTTTTAGCCAGAAACAAATAACTGTATTGGAACATACTCCCTACTCACCTGATCGGGCCCCCAATGACTTTTTGCTTTACCCGAAGATGAAGAAAATATGGAAAGGAAGACATTTTGATGACATTCAGGACATCAAGGGTAATACGACGACAGCTCTGATGGCCATTCCAGAAAAAGAGTTCCAAATTGCTTTGAAGGGTGGACTAGGCGCTGGCATCGATGCATAGCTTCCCAAGGGAAGTACTTTGAAGATAACTGTAGTACTTGATATTCAGCAATGAGGTACGTAGCACTTTTTCCAGGATGAGTTCTCGAACTTAATTGTCCAGCCTTGTACAAGGTATTTAAATCCATAAGACTGGATAAGATTACCAAGGAAGTAAGTATAAAGAAAAAGGTCCAAGGACTAAGCCTGAGTCATGCCAATGTCACAAAGTCAGAAGACGATGCGGAACAAACAAAAGAGAGACAGAGAGGGTGGCCAGTAAAGTAGGAGCAAAACTGAGAAAATAGACTAGTGTTGTTCTAGAACCTAAGTGAAAAAAGTATTTCCAAGAGGAGGTGGTGATCAACTGTGGCAAATACTACTAATAGATTCAGTAATATGAGGACTGAGAATTTGACACAAGGAGATCATAATGACCTTGAGAAGGGCAGTTTACGGGGAATGAGGCTGTAAGTCGGTCTCCTGTCTGGAATGGACTCAAAAGAAAATGGGAAAAGATGAATTGGGGACAACTACTATAGACAACTCTGAGTTCTTACGTAGGTGAGAAATGGGATAGGACATGGATTCAACAGAAGACTATTTTAAACTGAGAACACAAATAGCATGTCTTTATGTTGATAACATTGATCCAGTAGAAAAGAAAAAAAATACACAAGGGTGAGGGTAGAATTGATGAATGGATGATCTTGAGTAGGGAAGAGGGATCTAATGCAGGGTTAGAAGCAGTGGGAGTTCATCATTAGTAATCAGATCTGAAGAGAATATGAGTACATGTGAATGTATGTGGGTAGATGTTTGGGTAGGAGTCTGCAGACGTTTTTCTTCTGACTGCTTCAATTTTCTCAGTGGACTAGGAAGCAAGAACATTACCTGAGAGAGAAGTTGATGGAGGAGGTGTTGGGTGCTTGAGGAGAGGAGAATGTATGAAACAATGATCCAGGAGAATGGACGCACAATGGACTACGGAAAAGTGATGGGATTATAGGTGGCACCGAGGCCTAATTTGAAACCCATCAGCAAGGCTGCATGTTTTCTCTGTCATGTTCATTGTACAGGTGAGTGCACAGAGAAGGCAGAGTTGTAGTTGGCCAGGATTATGCTTTCGCCACATAAGAGATGAAGACAAGTGATTAGAGGGCATCTACAAAAGATTAGAATGACAGCAGGTAACATGAACTGGGAAAGGAAGGAGGAGAAGATATGAGATAGGTGAGGAACAGGGAACCACAGTAGAGCATACCATGCTGGGGCTCCCAACTCTGACCTCCTGTCAGAAGCAGAACTGAAAAAAGTGAAAATGAGTCTGATACATCATGGGCGATTTATCCATCCCTTTCAACATGTAGAGAAATGAAATGAGGCAGTACACGGGTTCCCATGGGACTTCAGCGATGGCAACAAGATCCATCAAGATTATTCATCCCTTTTTCCAAAGCGATGTGTTGACATGAGGAAATGAGTCAAATCCCACACAAATGAAAACACCCCTGTTGGGGTAGCGGGGCCCTGACATGTTTAACAAGATCTCAGAAGAGAAAGCCCTCAACATGGGGCTTCCTGTAAACACCAATGCTGCATCGGCCAATCTCTCCATCAATAACACTGATTCACCTAAGAGAATCTCCTCCAGCACTGAAACTGCAGAAACCAATACTACCCAGAGCTAACACTGTACCTCAACTTGAGACTAGGGTTTAAAAGATGAACCCAGATTAAGCAGGAATGGCATCAAAGATGATCGTCATGTACTACTAAAAACAACAAGAAGGCTTAGACAAAGCTGCCCAGAATAAGCAGGAGTGAGATGTAAAATTACAAAGCAACTATGCAAACTATACTCCTGCAGGAAAGGAGGGGGGAGGGCACAGGGGGGAAGGAGAGGAATGGAATGGAGGAAGAGTCAGCAAGTCTGGAAGAAAGCAAAACAGAAGACACCGAAGCAGCTTTGTTTTGTTTTGTTTTCCTAGAAGAACTTCAGCGTTAAAAAAAAAAAAAAAAGAAAAAGAAAAAAGAAAACAGGAGTTAAAATATAAGAAAATCAGAAGAGAGAGGGTGGCTGGTTAGCTCAGCTGATTAGAGCGAGGTGCTGATAACACCAAGGTTGCCAGTTCGATCCCCACATAGGCCAATGAGCTGCACCCTCCTTAAAAATATAAAAAATTAAATTAAAGCTATAAAAGAAATCAGGAGAGATATAAAGGAGCTAAGAAAGTGAAATGAAAGTGAAATGAAAAACTAAAATGCTCTTAATACGTATCATAAGAAAATAGAAATAGCAAGAAAACAAAATCACTTAAATAAAGGAAAGACGGGAGACAACACTGGTGGATATAAGTGTCTAGATCCCAGTTCAATTCATGGAGAGTATTAGTTTCCCTACCATCACCAAACAATTCTCCAGTCCAACTGGGTGTCCTGCAGTTCAACTCAATTCTGACACTTTCTAGTTGGACATAGCATCAGATTCCACAAGCTCTGGGCTCAGTCTTACAACACTGCCCCTCCCCCCTTCAGACACCAATCACATGCCCAGGTTGTCACCTGTGCTTCTGACCAACTGGCTATAAATCAAAGGTTCCCACACGTCCCTCCTTGTGTTCGATTAATTTACTAGAATGGCTCACCCAACTCAGAGAAACATTTTACTTATTAGATTATCAGTTTATTATCAAAGGAAATAACTCAGGAACAGCCAAATGAAAGAAATGCATAGGGCAAGGTATGGGGAAACCCCTGCTGCAGCCCCAGGAAGGAGAACATCTTGCCAGATAACACTAGTGCTGTCGTTACCTAGCAACATGCCCTAGCAACAAGGGACTATTTACTTTTGCACTGGCAGCTGGACATCAGCTCTTGGTTGACTAAGTCATCTCTCCAGAGTACCAACTCAACTAAATTTGGACTTTATTCTTTTCATCTCCTCTGGCTTGGAACATTACTGTAATTCATCTGTCATTGGTTTGGAGTATGTTATTTCTTTACTGGCTTATTAAGAGACATTATCCTATATGCTATTGGTTTGTGAAATTACTATAATTCCCTTGGTGAACCTGTGTTAAATAAACTATCAGCAAAGACAATCTCAGTCTCTGAGCGTGATTTTGTACCTCAGAACACAACAGATGACCCACCAATTTGGTCTCTGAAATAAAAAACATTTTTAAGAAGGAAGAACTGGATCTCCCAGTCAGAAGAGTACGCTATATACCAAGAAACACTGACACAATAAAAAGACTATCAAAACATGTTCTGGGGCTGGCCCGGTGGCTCAGGTGGTTAGAGCTCCGTGCTCCTAACTCCGAAGGCTGCCGGTTCGATTCCCACATGGGCCAGTGGGCTCTCAACCACAAGGTTGCCAGTTCAATTCCTCGAGTCCCGCAAGGGATTGTGGGCTCCGTCCTCTGCAACTAATATGAACACGGCACCTTGAGCTGAGCTGCCACTGAGCTCCCCGATGGCTCAGTTGGTTGGAGCGTGTCCTCTCAACCACAAGGTTGCTGGTTTTGACTCCCATCCAAGGGATGGTGGGCTGCGCCTCTGCAACTAGCAATGGCAACTGGACCTGGAGCTGAGCTGCGCCCTCCACAACTAAGACTGAAAGGACAACAACTTGAAGCTGAACGGCACCCTCCACAACTAAGATTGAAAGAACAACAACTTGACTTGGAAAAAAGTCCTGGACGTACACACTGTACCCCAATAAAGTCCTGTTCCCCTTCCCCAATAAAATCTAAAAAAAAAAAAAAAATATTCTGGTTAGTGGTGCCAGATGGGTACTAGACTTATCAGGTGATCACTTCATAAATTATATAAATATTTAATCACTATGTTGTATACCTGAAACTAATATGATATGAGGACAGAGAACTAAGTTTGCGAACTCATCCTAGAAAAAGTGCTACATACCTCATTGCTGAATATCACTATGGTCACCTTCAAAGTACTCCCCTTGGGAAGCTATGCACTGACAACAGCACCTAGTCCACCCTGCAAAGCAATTTTGGAACTCTTTTTCTGGAATGGCCACCAGAGCTGTCTTCGTATTACCCTTGATGTCCGGAATTTTATCAAAATGTCTTCCTTTCAATATTTCCTTATCTTCGGGTAAAGAAAGAAGTCACTGGATGCCAGATCAGGTGAGTAGGGAGGGTGTTCCAATACAGTTATTTGTTTCCTGGCTAAAAACTCCCTCATAGATAGTGCCCTGTGAGCTGGTGCATCGTCATGATGCAAGAGTCATGAATTATTGGCGAAAAGTTCAGGTCGTCTCACTTTTTCATGCAGCCTTTTCAGCACTTCCAAATAGTAAACTTGGTTCACCGTTTCCCTAGCTGGTACAAATTCATAATGAATAATCCCTCTGATATCAAAACAGGTTAGCAACATTGTTGCAACAAGTTCACAAACTTAATTGTCGGACCTCATATTATATGTCAACTGTAATTGAAAAGTAAAGAAAAAAAATTAACATATTCTGGTCATACTTAAAACTGAAGTATGAAAAAAAAACACTATTTGGGTATGCAGGCAGAAAAAGCAAGTTATCTACAAGGGGAGAATTTCTTGCTGGCCTCAGATTCTTCCCTGGAAACTTTCAGTACTAGAAGAGAGAGCAAAATCCTAAAGGAAAGTACATGTGACTCCAAAATACTTTACCCACCAGACAAGTTATTCAAGTAGAAGAGCAACAGGCAGATATTCTCACACATGAATAAACTAAACACTCAGGACAGGCAGGCCTATGAGCTCCTCTTAAAAGAAATACTACTTGATAATGCAGTTCAGCTTCAAGAGAGAAGTCTAATAAAGAACTCAGGACAAGTTACGATAAGGTAATGGGATAGTAAGCATTAAACCCAATTAAAGGTAGAACTTAACGGAGAGAATTGTGATTGAAGAATAGCCTGTGAATATTACAAGCCCTGATGACATAAAACCCATACAAAGAGCAAAAACTGAGAGGTGGAGAGGAAGGAAGTAAGAGAAGAGGTAGGAGAAATAAGTAGCTGGTCTTTTAATTTAAGGTCAGTCATACTGTTAAAAGGTGAAATATGCAGTCCTACGAAAAAAGAATTACTTCAGTCTCCTAATGATCTTTAGAATCTGTTTTCTTATTTTTAAAGGGATCTTTTAGGAACTGGTATTTCTGGTGGCAAAGAAAGTTTTATCTAGCATTCAGTTATTTTATTTTTCTTTTGTTAAATTCAGGGGGGGAATCTAACTTTATTAATGATTGCCACCCCAATAAACTTTAATTCAAAAAAATTCAGGAAAAATAACATCTAATACTTTTATTATTAAAATAATAACATGCTTCTATGTGAACCAATTATTTTAAATTTGTTTCTATCTACACACCTACACATTCACTCATCCTTCTATCTATATAGACAGAACGACCTATAATAATGACCACAAAGTATGATAATATCACTCATTTCTGAGCATTGAAATTTGGGATTTAATTTAAAAAATATTCTTTCTACTTTTTTGTATTGCTTGAATTTTTTAAAACTAGCCTGTTTCATTTTATAGATCTAGTCACTCCTATTAAAATGAATTAGAGGGTCAGTCTATGATACAGAGGAAAGGAAGAAAGAGAATTGGCCAAATATTTATTTTTGACCTGAAAATGAGGCTTTAAGTCTCCTGTGTCAGAACTATTTTACAGGGTCATCACTTAGGACAATTGCAAATTGATTTAAGTTACTGAACATGTGCTGCCAGGACTGTTTCAACATGTAATTCTTTTTCCTTTTGCTTGCGGTGAAACAAACCCTGGCCAACAAAACACCGACAGAAGACGTAAATTACCCTGAGTTAAAGGTACAACCAAGGCTTTTATTGGCAGCAGCAGTGGCTGAGGAGCTGTTTAGAGACTGAAAGCAAAAGGACCCTGGTGGCGAGACCTCTGCGATACTCGGTTGCACGCTGCAGGAGAACATGGTAACTGTCTCAGCCTTCTACCTACCACTCAACATGCAAGACCATCTCACGTGCCATTATACACAGCCCAAAGCAGAGCCTGAGAGACACTATGCCCATTTAGAAGAATGCAGAAACAACATCATTCTGAGGTTCTAGGTCAAGTGATACAGGGTCATTTTTATTTATAGACTCATTAATCTACAGATTAATTACTAGCCCACTGAAGATAGATCTAGTAATGGTGCGTGTCCTATGGAAATATCCATTAGACTGGGAATCAAGTTCCTTGCCTTGAAAACCAGGCAAATCTTCCTCTGAGGGATGAAACAAGAGATCTTCAGAAAGGAACCCTCCCAGCAGAAAGGTTACAAAGATAACAGAGTTCATGTTCACCCTTTTATCCAGCCTGCCCTAATGTTAACATCCTATGAAACCATAGAACAAGCATCAAAACCAGGAAATTAACATTAATGAAATACTATTAACTATATGCCTTATTCAAGTTTCACCAGTATTTCCACTTATCTCCTCTTTCTGTTCCAGGATCCCACCTTGCATTCAGTTGTTATTTCTCTTTAGTCCTCTCCAACCTGCAACATTCCTCAGTCTTCATTTGTTTTTCATGATCTAGATACTTCCGAAGAGTATTCAGCAGTTATTTTGCAGAACGGTCTTCAGTTTGGGACTGTCTGATGCTTCCTCAGGGCTAGATTGAAGTTATGTGGTGTTGGCATGAATGCCACATAAGTCATGTTGTACCCTTCTCAGGGCATATCAGGAGGTACACCATGCCATGTGTTGTATTACTGTTGATGTTATTCCTGATTATTTGGCTTAGGTGGTATGTGATTGGTTTCTCCACTGTAAAGTTAACATTTTTCTCCCTTTACAATTGGTAAACATCTTTGAGATATTTTGAGACTATGCAATGTCTTGTTTCTCCTCAAACTTTCACGTACTGAATTTTTTTAACCTATCAATGAGCCTTATTGTAAATAATTATCATTATGATGTTTGCCTAGTGATGAATTTGTATTTTGCCCATTCCTTCTACACCCATTAATTGGAATCCTTCTATAAAGAAGTCTTGCCCATTCTCTTCTGTCATGGACTGAGTGTTTGTGTCCCTGTAAAATTCATATATCAAAACCCTCTCCTTCAATGTGATGGTTTATTAGGAGGCGGGATTTTTGGGATATAATCAATTAGATGAGGTCATGAATGATTAGAGCCCTTATAAGAGTTAATAGAAAGTTTGTGGTTCTCTTTCTACCATGAGAGGATACAAGATGTCAGCAGTCTGTAACTTGGAAGAGGGTCTTCACCAGAACTTGACCATGCTGGCAAGTCCTGACCTTGGACTTCCAGTCTCCAGAACTGTGAGAAATAAATTTGTTTTTTATTAGCCACCAAGTTTATTTATGGTACTTGGTTATAACAGCCCAAACAGACTAAGATATCTTCCATTTATTTATTCATTCAAGCCCTTATTTCTATCAGTATAGACAAATGGATATTTATTTCATTCTATAGGTTATAATATAATACTATCATTATTTATTTTGTTGTTCAATTTCTCCTAGATTTGGCCTTTGGGAGCCCCGTCAGATTGGATCCTATCAAAATTTGACTTGCTTTTTTCGTGTGGGAACATTTTCTTACTCTCTAGTACTATAAGATGTTCCAGGTTCATCTTATATTTTCTATATCCCAACTCTGAAATCAGTCACTTCTCTGAGAATCCTTGGTTCCTTTTACTGGAAAATTGTTTAGAAATCAAGGTCTGGGCATAAAGTGTGCTTATTGCCAGTGGGTTGTCATGCGTCCTTGATCCCCCGAGGACAAAGCTAGAAATATAGGTGTATATACTAACCCCTATATAGAAACAATAATATTTATTTCTGTATCTATCCCTCTGTAGCTATCCCAAAAGCTATGAGTTTATACTGATACCTCTGTGTCCAATCCAACTCCTCAACCATTCTAGCCTCCCCCCTTTTGTAATTTATGACTTCTTTCTCTGCCATTGAAAAAACTGGCCCTCATTAACTATAATAGATTCATTTTATTTGTTCAACCTCGATCACATAAAGTTAATACAGAATTGCTAAATAATACCCCTGTAATAACCAAGTTACCAAAGAGTATTTATGTAGTTTGTCTTTAACCTTACAATAACAACATCCAGTCAGAATGCTGTTTTCCAACATTACTGTATTAGTTTTCTCCTGCTACATAACAAATTTCCCCCCAAATGTAGCAACTGAAAACCACAAACATTTTTCTCACTATTTCTGTGGGTAAGGAATCTGGGCACAGCTTAGGAAGACGCCTTTGGATCCTGCTCTCTCACATGGCTTCAAGTCAAGGAGTCACCTAGGGCTGCATTCATCTCAAGGCTCAACTGGAGAGGGAACTGTTCCTAAGCTGACTCTTGGGGCTGCTGGCAGACCTCAGTTCCTCCATGGCTGTCAACCGGAAACAGTAATTCCTTGCTACATGCACCTCTCTGTAGGGCAGCTCACAACATGTCAGCCAGGTTCTGTCAGAATGAACAAGGAAGAAAGGGTACCCAAGACAGAAGCTCCATCACTTTGTACTCTCATTTCAGGACATCCCATCACCTCTGCCACATTCTCTTCACTAGAAGCAATCACTAAATCCAGCCCAATTCAAGAAGGGAATTACACAAGGGCATGAAAGCCAGGAGGCAGGGATCACTGGCAGCCATCAAAGGCTACCGGCCACAGTTACTTAGGTGAGTTCTTTTCTCACCATCCCCTTCAGTGTGGTTATGTTATTCGTTTGAAATATACTTAGGGTAATTTGTTACTATTTGTATTCCATTTGGTTGATTTTAATTATCAATTCATTTTTCGCGGGGTAAGTGGAACGTTACCACAGTTCTAAGAATCAAAGCTACACAAAAAGATAAACTGTGAGAAGGGTCACTGCCTGCTCACCCCGAATGCCTAATTTCCATTCTCCTCTGCATTCCAACCCATTCTTACCCAGACCCTGGAGGTATCTCTTCGATTTCTGGTTTATCCTTCCGGTATCTATTGTACTAATGTGCAGGTATGTGTATATTTTCTTATATCCCTTTCTTCCTTACATGCATGGTAGCAGAGTAGAGATAGTCTTTTACACTTTGTTTTTTCACGTAAGAGTATATCCTTGAAATTATTCCGAATCAGTTCATTAGAAATCTCCCTCATTTTTATTTTATTTATTTATTTATTTTTTTACAGCTGCACAGTACTCTGTTGTGTAGATGTCCCACAGTTTATTCAACCACTTCGGGAGAGGAATTTTTTACTATGCCCTCCCCACCTTTTTTTTAAAGTGTGTTTTTCCAGGAGCATCAGCTCCAAGTCAAGTAGTTGTTTCAATCTAGTTGTGGAGGGCACAGCTCACAGTGGCCCATGTAGGGAACCAAACCAGCAACCTTGTTGTTTAGAGCACCGCTCTCTAACCAACTGAGCTAACTGGTCACCCCATTGACTATCCCTTTTTGACCAAAAAACACGCCCCAAATATTTAAGGATAATTTTCAAGTAATAACTAGGGAAAGAGACAGTGCTTCCTCTAGGCTTCTCTGCAGATTAGAAAAGCAATGTTTTAATTCTTATTGCCTGATAAGGTTCAAGTAGAACGAGAATCTCCACACTTTACTGGTGGCCTTGTGAATAGAAACATCATTTTGAAAGTAGCATAGCAATATCTAAGAGCCACCCACCTCCTCTGACTAATTCAACTCATGAGAAGTTACTCTAAGACGTAACTGGCCTGGTGGCTCAGACGGTTGGAGCTCCGTGCTCCTAACTCTGAAGGCTGCCGGTTCGATTCCCACATGGGCCAGTGGGCTCTCAACCACAAGGTTGCCAGTTCAACTCCTCAAGTCCCGCAAGGGATGGTGGGCTCCGCCCCCTGCAACTAAGATTGAACACGGCACCTTGAGCTGAGCTGCCGCTGAGCTACCGGATGGCTCAGTTGGTTGGAGCGCATCCTCTCAACCACAAGGTTGCCGGTTCAACTCCCGCAAGGGATGGTGGGCTGTGCCCCCTGCAACTAGTAACGGCAACTGGACCTGGAGCTGAGCTGCGCCCTCCACAACTAAGATTGAAAGGACAAAACAACTTGACTTGGAAAGAAAAAAAGCCCTGGAAGTACACACTGTTCCCCAATAAAGTCCTGTTTTAAAAAAAAAAAAAATTATTCATTTCAAAAAATAATAAAAAAAGAAAATAGTTTACCAGAGGGAAAGTTATTGAAACAGAAGGATGTTCATAGAAAGAAAATGCATAATTCTCAAAGACATAAAAATAATCTAAATGTCCAATAAAGGATGGCCTAATAAATTATGATCCATCAGTACAATAGAATATTATGTGGCAACAAAAAATAATTATGCAAACAACGCAGATAGGAAAGGTTTTAATAGAGAGTGAAAAGGCAGGATACAAAATGATGATTGCAATGATGCCAAATTGAAGACAGGAGCTGTGTATAGCTGTACCAAAGTGGATTGATGCTGGGAAGAGACTGCCCTGTCAGTTAATACAATTGCAATTCCTCTTGCATCCTTGTAGAGTCATGTGGCTGAATTCTAGCCAATAGAACTATGTAGAATTTATGTGAGCAACCTCCCTGCCTGGTCCATACACATCTCTCACATGGTTTCTTTCCTCATCTACCAGCTGGATGTCAATGCCAAGAAATCATGAGTGAAGTCTGCAGCATCTATGTCAGTCTGAGTCCCTGAGTGTGGGACAATCTCACCCTTACCATTGCTAGCTGAGCTCTAGTAAGCAAGGAACAAATATCTACTTTTTCAAGCCACTGAGATATCAGGATCTATCTGATTCAAAATTTTCTTTAATGCTAATATTTTACCATCATTTTATAATAAAAAATACTACTCCAATCTGTAGGAAACAATGAAAAATAAGCAAGTGAATTATCAGTATTCCTTCCTATGGTACTCATCAGGAAGATGGCCAATGGAAGGCAAACGTCCATTGTACAGCTGATTATTCTAAGCAGAGTCGCAAAACATTCCTGGATAGGGACTAGAAAATGTATTTACGTTCCTTTAACTCTCAAAATGCTGTACTCACAGGTCTGACACGGCCAGCAGGAACACAACCATCTAGAAAGCCAAGAATGTCAGAGATTTGGGGCTGTATAAAAGATGACTAGCAATATATCAAAACATCACCTTAATCCAATTGTTCAAGCCAAGATGTATGGAGCAGCTGCAGTGGGCCGGTTGGAGATCGGCTGACACAGCCCTCCAGACCCTGACAAAAGGAGGCCACAGGGCTATATATCATCAGCTTTAATATTTGCAACCACATCTAACAACAGCATTTGCTTCTCTTGTGAGAACTCCTGCTACCAGTTTGCCTCCTGTGTCTTTGTGCGGACAGTGCTGGGAGCTTACTACACATTCAGCAATCAAAACATGGACGAGTCAAATGAACAACTAAAGAAATGTAGTCTAAATATTTTTAATTTTCTATATATTATGATGTTTTGACATCCTTAAAAAAAAACCTTTCTGTCTGGTTTCAGTCAGCCCCTCCTGGGGCTAACCAATTCTTAGAGCTAACAAAGGTCCCTGCCAGGAACATGCCTTTGATATGCAAACCAACCAATCCAGAGCCCTATCTCCTGGGTCTGGCCCCCTTACCTCAGGGCCAGGTGCAGACAACTAGGTACCACCCCTATCGCCCAAAGCCCATGAAATTATTCAAACTAGACAATCCAGAATGCTTCACCCTGGCTTGCTTTCCCACAGAAACCCCAATAAAGGGGGTGGTCTAAACCTTCCATTCACTTCTGTCTTCTGCCTCCTGAGGACCCTGGTGCTTTCAGTGGCCCCACAGGGCTTGTCAGGCCTCTAGTCTCTAGTACCTGTGAGTGTAACAAACTGTTTCCCTGAGCTTCTCCCTTGTCTCCTCTTGTGGTCAAACCTGACTTAACCATCTCACAAAAGAATACAAACAAGGAACCTATAATACGTCCTTTGAAAGCCCAGAAGGAAGCCACTCCTTCCAGAACATCACCCTGCCACCTCTCTCCCACAACAAGAAAAAAACAAACAAAAAACCCTGATTCCTATGAGCTCTTGGAATTTATTCAATGTATTACGCTTATTATAGTGACTTAAATATACCTCTCATCTCCCCTCTTCTAAATTCCTTCAGAGCAGGAACCGTATATTTCTATTTTCCACTCACCCCTCCTACCTTCTCATTTCAGGGCCTAGAAAAAGGCCACACAAGTTCTCTATATTTGTTAACTGAATTTGAAATAGATTTGCAAACACCCAAATACTCAATACAGTTCAACTAGAGAATGCTTTCACTTTCGTAAGCCAATAATCTAAAGATGCTGGTGTGTTGGTAAACCCAATAAATTATGAACTTGTTTTCATTTAGGGAAATTTTCCACAAAAGTGTCTCTCCCAATTAGGCTGACTGTATTGGTCAATTCAGCCTTTCTAATAAATCAGATACTTTTTTTTGTCTTTAGTACCAAATAGCTGATTTGCCTGGTTTTCTTTCCTACTGAGATAACCAATTTTGGATATAATCAGTTATTCAGCCCTACCCACCGGCTTACATGAACATAATAAAAACGCTCCATTATTGGATCTATTATAGCTTTGGTAACCTGCTAAGTGTTGCTAAACTTTCAACTCATGTTAAGTCTTCATAAAACTCCTAGATATAGATATTATGTCCATTTAACAGATGAAAAGACTCAGGCTCACAGAAGTTCGTTTTTCCTATGCCATGTGGTAAGTAAATGACAGTCCCAGGATCTGAATTCAGTTCTATCTGATTCCAAAATCCACTGGGCCAAGGCTTGCCCGAGAAAGAAAAAAAAACAAAAACTTAGTGGTTTCTTGTCTGTGTAGAACAGATCTTCTCCTTTAAATAGAGGAGCTAGAATATCAGGAAACATAGTCAAGTGGGCTAGAATTAATATGGGGCATTAAGTGTGATGGAGGAGTAATTAAGAAGATGGGGAATGGACCTGATCAGTCCTGAGGTGGGGCTAACATGAATGTATGTTAGGAGACTTCCAGTTATGGCGAACTGAACCATACATGTTATGTCCATGTCCTTTCGAAACACCATAAAATGAGGCTAAAGAAATAAAAATGACATGGTAGAAGAACGCAATCCTATAAAGAAAGGAATATTCATAAAACAAGATACATTCTTGTGGATTAAGAATTTATAACAGAATTTGTTTTAAAGACCACATAAAAGGGGGCAGGCCTGGTGGCTCAGGTGGTTGGAACGCCATGCTCCTAACGCCGAGGTCACCGGTTCGATTCCCACATGGGCCAGTGAGCTGTGCTCTCTACAGCAAGGGATGTGAACAACGGCTGTTCCTGGAGCTGGGCTACCAAGAGCAGCCGGAGGTGAGCGACAGCTGCCATGAGCTGCTTTGAGCGACCGACTGCCTTAGCCCGGGGCAGCGCAAGGCTCATAATACCAGCATGGGCCAGGGAGCTGTGTCCTACACAACTAGACTGAGAAACAACGCCTTGAACAACAGTTGGGGGAGGAAGGGTGAGGCTGAAGAAGGGGGTGAAGAAAAGACCACATAAGGGTTGGAAGCTAAAGTTGAGACAATTTAATCTCCTTAATTGCAGATTGCCTGGCTAGGTAGGCTGAGGAGGAGGCTTGAAGTAGTTCACCTTTAAAAATAGCAGAAGCAGTTAGGGTTCGGGTTCGGGTTCGGGTTCGGGTTCAGGTTCGGAAAAGAAAAAGAAAAAGAAAAAGAAAAAGAAAAAAAAATAGCAGAAGCACTCAAGTAGTTGTAGAAATGAATAACTACTGTCATAGGCCTCTCCTGGCACAAGAGGTTCTAAAGAGCAATATCATACTAACTCCACATCCACAGTGTCTAACATTGTTCTGTCAACTCCCCAGACACAAACACAGATGCTCAAAACGATATCTCTTCTTCCAGCCCCAATACCCGCTTTACCTTGACCACTTAGTCTATCCACTGTCCAAATGCCTTGATCTTAGGGAAGAACATCTCAAGACACAGACCAGCAATTTTTGGCATCACTAGCCCAGTTAAAACACAAAATTATCTCTTACAAGAAACTTACACCTCCAAAATGGACACCTGAAATCCTGATATAATACTAGTCTTGAAGGAGAGTACTGATATCAGTTTCAATATAGAGCTGTTGTATCTGGGATACATGCTTTGGCCAGCAATACAACTGAACCTATGTTACAGAGAGATTGGGTGTTATGGAGTTTGTCTTAGTCAGATCAGGCTGCAATAATGAAATACCATAGACTGGGTGGCTGAAACAATAGACACTTATTTCTCACAGTTCTGCAAGCTGGGAAGTCCAAGATGAAGGTGCTGGGAGATTTGGTTCTTGGTGAGGGCTCCCTTCCTAGCTTGCAGACAGCCATCATCTCACTGTGTCCCCACATGGCAGAGAGAGCAAGCTCTGGTGTCCCTCTTCTTACAAGGACCCGGATCCTATCATGGGGGTTCCACTCTCATGACCTTATCTAACTCTAATCACCTCCCAAAGGCCCCCACCGCCTAACACCATCACATTGGGGTGAGGGCTTCAACATATGAATTTTGGGAAAATACAAACATTCAGTCCCTAAGAGAGTTCTACTTCATTTAGTCTTTGCAGAGTAAGGAAATCTCATCCTTGACTGTCTTTCTAGCATTGGGAGCAGCAGACAAATTTATGGTTAAGAAAATTTTAATTCTAAGGGTTGGGGTTAGGCTAAAATTATTTTTGAAGAATATTCCACATTTTATCTCACACAGATCATCTAACCCAAGGAAGATTTATATCTCTCCCTTCTCGCTGCAATTATAACTAACGAACAAGCAACCAAGCTCTCAAATTAAAATGTGTAATATAGATGACAGTCCAAGAACTGAATGCTTAGGTTAGATTGTATTCATTGATCTTGTTTTGCAATGTAATGGGGCCAAACGATGTACATAAGTGAGCACACAGCAAGTTCATCAGTCTCTGGCTTCTCTCCTAAAATCCCAACCAGAGAACAGATAGCTAAGAAGGCTGTGAAAGTTATTTTTTGTTTGTTTGTTTTTAGGGATTGTGTTGTTTGTATTTGTTTGTTTGGTTTTAGTGAGATGCATTTTGCATCTCTTAGAAAATGAAATTAGAAAGGAAAAACTCCCCTGTTAATGTCAATGACATCCCCCTTCTCTGTAAAGATGCTTCCCAAGGAACACAGCACTGTACTCACCAACACTCTCCTGAAGAGAGCCATTCGAGGGAGGGACTCACAAAATGCAAAGAGGAATAACAAAGATTTCATCAACTTACATTTGATGGAAATCTTCTCCTGCTTTTCAAGGCTTCAACTTTGACTACAGTTGGCCATTACGGTCTTTTATTCTTCTGTAACATAGGAAATAAAGGGCTACCCTTAGTCTTTATTTGATTAGAACTAGATGTAAAATTCAACATATTTAACAATCACTACCCCACAGGCACTGAACAACCAGAAAAACAGCAGACCTGAGCTAGTTACTGACTGCCCCCTTGGTCACTAGAACTTAACTTCTTAGTTGCTAGATTTGGGGGTGGGGTGTAGGTTGAGAAGGCTTGCCGTGCCCTTGCAAAGCAGCTGAAACTGGTGACTGGATTTAGATGTTAGGCTATATCAGTCAAACTGAACTGGCCAACTTCAGCACAGCTAGAGTACAGTTAGCATTCCCACTGATGGAGGGGGCGGTCATGGTCATGGCAGCAGTAGTAGTAATAATTGTAGTAGCAAAAGCAGCACCAGCAGCAATTAAGCTGCTTAAGCAATTAAGCAAATGAGCTAGGCTTACATTTATTATTGATCATCAAAATAAACGTACCAGACAAAGTATTATCTACGGTCTGTAGGTATGGACAGAACATTTCAGAGACTTCGAGTAATTGGCCCGAGTAACACAGCTAGTACATAACAGCCAAAATTGGAGCCCAGGAATCCCAACGCTACGTAATGTCTCTGTCTCTACACAATACTGGCTCCACCTATGAAAAAAGGAAATCAAAGGTTAATACTATCCACTCAACAGTTCACATTTCATGACTTAATTATGACACATGCTTATACAAATTATAATTCTATAATAAGCTTCTGCAATGAAAAACACTGCAATTCACATGGAAAAGTGTATCTGCAAGGACTAGTAAGTATCACCAGTAAAATCTGGAAATGGGAAAAAAATGATATAACCATTGTTTTGGATACTAGGTCACGCTACATCTTTTCATTTAAAGATAAAGGACTCAATCACTTGAAGACATCCAAAGTTCCCCCTTCTGCTAGCCTCTAGTAATTTTCACAAGGATAGTTAGATGCATGACTTGAGTGACATGTAAAGCGACTAACATTCATCTCTAAGTACTTCATCCTCCTTTTTAAACCTTGGAAAACAGACAAATATAAACAAGATGAAAGTCACCCATAATCCTCCTACTTAGGGATAAACGCAGTTAAAATTTTGATATATTTTAAACTATTAGAACTGATAAATGAATTCAGTAACGTAGCAGGATACAAAATTAATATTTAGAAATCACTTGCATTTTTATACACCAATAACAAACTATAAGAGAAATTAAGAAAATAATCCCATTCAAAATTGCATCAAAAAAGTACAATACCTAGGAATAAATTTTAAAAAGGAAGTAAAAGAACTATACTAAGAAAATTATAAGATATTAAAGAGAAACAGTAAAGAAGATATAAATAAATGGAAGCATATCCCATACTCATGAATAGGAAGAATGAATATCGTTAAAATATTCATACTAGGGGCCGGCCCGGTGGCTCAGGCGGTTGGAGCTCCGGGCTCCTAAATCCGAAGGCTGCCCGTTCGATTCCCACGTGGGTCAGTGGGCTCTCAACCACAAGGTTGCCAGTTCAATTCCTCGACTCCCGCAAGGGATGGTGGGCAGCGCCCCCTGCAACTAAGATTGAACACGGCACCTTGAGCTGAGCTGCCGCTGAGCTCCTGGATGGCTCTGTTGGTTGGAGCGCATCCTCTCAACCACAAGGTTGCCAGTTTCAACTCGCGCAAGGGATGGTGGGCTGCGCCCCCTGAAACTAGCAACGGCAACTGGACCTGGAGCTGAGCTGCGCCCTCCACAACTAAGACTGAAAGGACAACAACTTGAAGCTGAACGGCACCCTCCACAACTAAGATTGAAAGAACAACAACTTGACTTGGAAAAAAAAAGTCCTGGAAGTACACACTGTTCCCCTTCCCCAATAAAATCTTAAAAAAAAAAAAAAAAAACACAGGAAGATATCACTTCACACCTCTCAGAACGGCCATGACCAATAAATCCACAAACAAGTGTTGCCGAGGATGTGGAGAAAAGGGAACCCTTGTATACTGTTGGTGTGATTGCAAGTTGGTGCAGACACTATAGAAGAACAGTACAGAACTTCTTCAAAATATTAAAAATAGAACTACCTTATGATTCAGGAATTCCACTTCTGGGTATTTATCCAAAGAAATCCAAAACACTAACTCGAAAAGACATATGCATCCCTATGTTTACTGCCACGCTATTCACAATAGCCAAGATATGGAAACAACAGAAATGCCCATCAATTGATGATTAGATAAAGAAGTGGTACATATATACAATGGAATATTACTCTGCCATGAAAAGGAATGAAATCTTACCATTTGCGACAACATGGATGGACCTAGAGGATATTACGCTAAGTAAAATAAGTCAGACTGAGAAAGACAAATACTGCATGATCTCATTTATATCTGTACTCTAAAAAAACAAACTAAATGAACATACAAAACAGAAACACATACAAAAAACAAACTGATGGTTACTAGGTGGGAGGGGATTTGGCGGGCTGGGTGAGAAAGGTGAAGTTATTAATAAGCACAAATCGGTAGTTACAAGAGTCACGCGGATGTAAAGTACAGTATGGGGAATATAGTCAACAATATTGTAAAAACTATGTATAGTGTTAGATGGGAAGACTCATTGGGGGGAATAACATCATATATAGATGTCTAACCTCTACGCTGTACACATGAAATTAATATAAAGTAATACTGACTATAAACTATAATTTTTAAAAAATAGTCATGGCGATATATAGTACAGCATAGGGAATATAGTCAATAATGTTGTAATAACTATGTAAAGTATCAGATGGGTAATAGACTTATTGGGGTGATCACTTTACAAGGTATGTAAATGTCTAACACTACATTGCTTTGTATACCTGAAACTTATTTTAAAAAATTGATTTCTGAGCTTAAAAAGATAGAAATGGAACATTGCATGTAAAAGCACCATTGAATAATGTATACAAACAGTAAATTTTGCTATTAAGTTCACTGACAAAAAAAACAATTTTGATATATTTTCTTTGAATCTTTTTGCTATGCATATGTACCAAGGGTGCCAAAAATATGTATACAAGTGGACACTTTGGTCAATGTTCCTCAAGCCATAGCTCGCCATAATCAGAAATGTCTGGATTTTGATGGTAACCACTTTGAGCACCTCTTGTAATTGCAGAAGTCAAACATGACTTGCATTCATCTTTTGTTATCAGCATGTATTGAGTATTACAATTTTAATAGTTTTTCCTTTCTTAAAATGTGTATATATTTTTTGGGGGCACCCTCTGTATATACACACATAAATTGAAATTACAACTAATATATACTTAAAACTAAACATTATGAGGATTTTCTCATGGTCATCATAAATTCTGAGCAACAAAATTTAAAGCTTTCTTAATACTCATATAGATGAAGCATCATTTATTTAACCATTCCCCTATCTTTGGAGAACAGCAGGCCCTGGTCAGGAAATAAACGGTTATATAAATAACAGGACCTGGATTAACGACAGAAGATTAAAAACCCCAGGTTATTCCTTGGTCTCTGCAAGTTAATAGAATCCATGGAGGCAGGACAATCAAATACAGTATTTTTAGCCTTCAGAAGGATCCATCCATATACATATATGTTTAGCCATTTTGCTGATGTGTTCTGCTGAAAGGTGTCCCCAGAGCAAAACACTGAAGACAGGGGCTGCCTACCACAATGGACAGTCACTCTTGTATGGGTCAGAAACCAGTACCAGAGAATACCACTCAGGGAACTCAACTGGGTCAATCCAAATTCAGCTTCTAGGGGCCGGCCCGGTGGCTCAGGTGGTTGGCACTCCGTGCTCCTAACACCGAAGGCTGCCGTTTGATTCCCACATGGGTCAGTGGGCTCTCAACCACAAGGCTGCCAGTTCAAGTCCTCGAGTCCCGCAAGGGATGGTGGGCAGTGCCCCCTGCAACTAAGATTGAACCCGGCACCTTGAGCTGAGCTGCCGCTGAGCTGCCGCTGAGCTGCCGCTGAGCTCCCGGATGGCTCAGTTGGTTGGAGCGAGGGTTCTCAACCTCAAGTTTACCAGTTCGACTCCCGCAAGGGATGGTGGGCTGCGCCCCCTGCAACTAACAACGGTGACTGGACCTGGAGCTGAGCTGTGCCTCCACAACTAAGACTGAAAGGACAACAACTTGACTTGGATGGAACTGATGAGTCCTGGGAAAAACACACTACTGTTCCCCAATAAAAAGTCCTGGAAATATGTTCCCCAATAAAGTCCTGTTCCCCTTCCCCAATAAAATCTTTAAAAAAAAAAAAAGATGGGGGGCTGAATGAATAAGAAAACAAGAGCCTTACATATAATGCCCACACAGACTCACTTCAGATCGAAAGACACACAGAGACTGAAAAAGTAAACGGATGGAAAAAGGTACCTCATGAAAATAGGAACAAACAAACGAAAAAAAGCTGAGGTACCAATACTTATACCAGACAAAATAGACTTTAAAACAAAGGCTATAACAAGAGACAAAGAATGACCCAGTAATCCCACTTCTGGGTATTTATCCAAAGAAACCCAAAATGCTACTTTGAGGGGACGTGTGCATCCATATATTCATTGCAGCATTGTTTACAGTGGCCAAGATATGGAGGCAGCCTGGGTGTCCCTGAATGGAAGAAGGGATAAAGAAGACGTGGTACATATATACAATGCAATATTACTCAGCGATAATAAAAAAGTAAAATCTTGCCATATGCGACACCGTGGATGGACCTAGAGGGTATTGTGCTAAGGGGACTAAGACAGCGAAAGGCAAACTTCATATTTCACTTAGATGTGGAATCTAAAGAACAAAATAAACAAACAGAACCAAACTCATAGGTACAGAGAACATTTTGATGGTTGCCATATGGGTAAGGGCTTAGAGGTGGGTGAAAACGTGGAAGGGATTAAGATATACAAATCGGTTGCTGCACGTTAGTCATGGGGATGTAAGGTATAGCATAAGGAATATGGTCAGTAATATTGTAGTAACTACATATGAGACGGGGGTTGGGAGCAGGGTGAAAAAGGTGAAGATGAAGGGATTCAGAAATACAAATTGGTAGTTACAAAATAGTCATGGGGATATAAAGTAAAGCACAGAGAATATCATCAATAATATAATAACTATGTATAGTGCCAGGTGGGTACTAGTCAAGGGGATCACTTCATAAATTATATAAATGTCTGACCACTATGCTGTACACCAGAAATTAATATAATACTGAATGGCAACTGTAATTGAAAAACTTAAAAAGGGGGGATAAGATAAAGCAGAGTAAGAGGTTCAAAGTTCCAGGTATAAAACAAGTAAGTCTTGGGGATATAATATACAGCATAGGGAATATAGTCAATAACATAGTGATAGTGTGGTACAGTGTCAGGTGGTTTCTGCACTTATCATGGTGATCACTTCTTTAGCACACGGAATATAATCAACAATACAACAATAAATGTACAGTGCCAGATTGGTACTGTTGAACAACTATGGTGTACACCTGAAACTCAAATAATACTGTATGTTAGCTATATTTTACTAAAAATCTTTTTAAAAAATGGATTACATTTCTTACTGGTGACTTTGACTTGCAGAGGACTGTGTGATTACACATACCCTGTTTCCCCGAAAATAAGACCTAGCCGGACAATCAGCTCTAACGCATCTTTTAGAGCAAAAATTAATATAAGACCTGGTATTATATTATGTTATGTTATGTTATGTTATGTTATGTTATGTTATGTTATGTTATGTTATGTTATGTTATATAAGACCCAGTATTATATTACATTATATTATATTACATTATATTATAATTATATTATTATTATTATATTAAGACCCGGTCTTATATTATAGTAAAATAAGACCGGGTCTTATATTAATTTTTGCTCCAAAAGACGCATTAGAGCTGATGGTCTGGCTAGGTCTTATTTTGGGTGAAACACGGTAGTTCAGCTGGAATAGGGAACAGAGCAGGTCACTTAGGAGGCAGAAGAGAGCTGAGGCATACTCATGGAACAATGCTTTCCAAGGATGGTAAGCAGAAAGAGCCAGCAGTATACCAAAGTGTACTGTTGTCATTGGCAAGTGACTGCCCACCCAGCGGCTACATTTGCCAGTCCCTCTTGCATCTTGTGGGACCATGTGACTAGCTCTGGACAATGAATTGAAAGCAGAAGTAGAATGTGTACCACTTCTGAACCAAGTGTCAAGTATTCCATCCTTGCACTTTCCCTTCTGAAGTAAGCAGGGAGGCTCACACTGAACATGAAAGCATCACGAGATGGACAGAGGCTGCATTCTTGAGTCACCATTGAGAGAGCTGCCCACCACAAATGACTACCCAGGAACATCAACACTGGATATTGTGTGACTGAGAAAGAAATATTTATTATGTTAAGGCCTTGACATTTGAAGGTTGTTTGTTAAATGACTCAGCCTATCTCAACAGGGACTCACTAAAAAGGCTTTTTGATCTCTGACTACCTGATTTGGCAAAGACGGAGCATAGGGGAAAAGATAAGTGCCAACCACTTCTCCAAGCTGGAGATCCTTATTTTTCAATAAAACTCGGCGGGGGGTGGGGGGGAGGGAGGAGATGGAGAACACAAATGGGGAGAAAGACAGGGCAAACAGAGAACAAAGAACCAAGGTTTATTATAGTCACAGGCAATCTCAACGTAAAGTTCCAGAAAATCAAGGCAGTGGAGGCAAGACTAAAATCAAATTTCGTTTTGATATGACTGGACCTTTGATTTGGTCTATGGCCTACATGACAAATGAAACAGTAGTTACAAAACTATATTTGTGTCAACAAGCTGTGCTTCTTCGGTATTCAAATCATTTCTGTTCCTCAAATAATCTCCCTTTTTGACTGATTACTCTTCGCTCTTGATTTTAGGTCACATTCTAATTATTGAGATCTCTTGATCTTTTGGTTACTGGTTGAAGCAACAATAAAGGCAAGAAAAATAGTTCAAGATTTCATTACACAGATTAAAGATGTTAATGAAAGCTTTTTGATCCTGAACAAGATCACTCAGGGTATTTTAGTCAGCTATAGGTTTTCCAGAGCTCTGGAACATTCAGGGACATGAAGTTGCACCAGTCTTCTTCCTGATATCCAGAGTGTTAAATGTTCCTTGCATTACTCTTCAAGGATAAAGGAGAGCTGAATTGTTATAATAAAGTGTTAGCCCTAGTCTTCTGCAGACCCGCTCTGCTTGAATTGCTGACCTTCACTTCTATCCATCTTTGTATCTACCTGTGTGTGTATCTGTGTGTGCATCTATACCTATCTACCTACCTACCTAGGTATCTATCATCTAGCCACAAATGTCTGACAATTAAGTTTGCGAACTTGTTGCAACGATGTTGCTAACTTTTTTTGATATCAGAGGGATTATTCATGAATTTGTACCAACTGGACAGTGAACCAAGTTTACTATTTGTAAGTGCTCAAAGGCTGCAGAAAAAGTTACACGACCTGAACTTTTCACCAATAGTTCATGGCTCTTGCATCACGACAATACACCAGCTCACACAGCACTGTCTGTGAGGGAGTTTTTAGCCAGTCAACAAATAACTATATTGGAACACCCTCCCTACTCAGCTAATCTGGCCCACAATGACTTCTTTCTTTACCAGAAGATTAAGGAAATATTGAAAGGAAGACATTTTGATGACATTCAGTACATCAAGGGTAATACAGGACAGCTCTGATGGCCATTCCAGAAAAAGAGTTCCAAAATTGCTCTGAAGGGTGGACTAGGTGCTGGCTTCAGTGCATAGCTTCCCAAGGGGAGTACCTCAAAGGTGACCGTAGTGATATTCAGCAATGAGGTATGTAGCACTTGTTCTAGGATGAGTCCGCGAACTTAATTGTCAGAGCTTGCATAAATGTTCAGCTAGCTGACTAGCTCATTTTAAGTCCTAATAATGAGCTAGGCAGGGAATATAAATATACTAACTGTTAAACTCAATCCTGACTCGGACAGAGTGTCTTATGGGAGCCCCAGCTACACCAAAAGATGCGCTTATGGCTGTGTCTTCCTGCCCGCGTATGATTCTAGGTCAGCCTGGTACATACTATTTCCACTGACCTCTCTGCTCCTCATAGTCTGTGAGCATTATATCCTCAATACCTCACTCAGAACCTGGCACACAGTAAATACTTGACAAATGTACAATGAGTAGAACTAAATTCTGGAACGCTCAAGAGTCACGACTTCCTTGCAATGCTTTCTGAATTGGTAAAGTCTGTTTGCATGGGCTTCTGCCTCAGTTTCTTATTAGGGATGAATATCAGCCTTGTAAACCAGCCATGGCAACCCCAGCACTGCTCAGGATACTTATAGGATTTTGGACCCTGTTCTTAGTAGATCCACCTATTGCTTGAGGACCTTCTCCAGAAGAACCAAAAGCCCTTCTCCACTTGATTTAAGAGCATCACCCACTCCTGCCAGAACCCCCCCCCCCCCCACGTACACACATACAAACTGGGATTTTGAAGATCGCCATATACGCTTCGGTCAAAGCAGAGTTCGCTCCACTCCACTGGATACTGCATTTTCCATTGTTGGAGAGCCACGCCTTAGGACCACAGCCCGTAACTATTAGGTTGGTGCAAAAGTCAGTACGGTTTTTGCAATCATTTTTAACCTTTTCAACCACAACGACTTTTGCACCAACCTAATAACTGCCTTGTCTCCTAACTTGTCCCACTATTTCCACTGCTTCTCTCTCAGCACTGCTCACTGCAGAAGCTCTACTAAGTCCCTCAATAGAGTCCCTTCACTCCCTTAATGCCAAGGTATGGCCTAAAGCTAGCTGGAGGGACTTTCAAGTGATTTCCGCTACTTATCAGACCTGAAGTTTGCTACATGCAATTAACAGAAGTAGAAACCCATTGTTTTCTACCAATAACTCATTTGATCCTGAATGTATTGAAGGTAGAGAAGAACTCCACCTACTTAGAAAAGGAATTGAGGTAACACATACCTGTGACTAACTAGAGATCAGATGAATGGGGGAGGGAGGTAGGCATGGTTATAACACAGTAACATGGAGGGTCTTTGTGGGGATCTGTTCTGTATGTTATCTGACTGTATCCATGTCAGTATCCTGGATGTGATATTGTACTCTAGTTTTTGCAAGATGTCACATTTGGGGAAAGTGGGTACAGTCTGTATTATTTCTTGCAACTGCATATGAATCCACAGTTTTGTCAAAATAAAAAGTTCAATTAAAATAAATGAATGGGAGTAAAAGTTAGGCACTTTTGGAATTTGCTCTTAAGTCTTGTGTACATATACAGAAAGTCAATTAAACTTTAGCTGAAAATGACTGAATTGATTTGATAAAGAAAATTCAGATAAGACACAGGTTAGTTGGGCAGTTCTCAGAAAGGCAAATGAAGAGCCAATAGAAGCATAGTATCAGAACCTTCTAGAACTCAGCAGTATATGAACCATTCAACTTCTGACAATGACACAAAGAAAACTCCCCAGAGCAAAACACTGAATCATTTCAGTTCCCATAATGTGCATGCCACAGTGAGAGCTACAGTGTAAAAGAATAGTCTTTCCTTTCTACTACATTCCATTTAGAAGTCTAGCCTGTGAAACAACAAAATGAAATCTCTCATTCTCTATGTCACATGACATAAAACGTGATTAAAAGTCGAGATGCCTGATAACCAGAGAAAGAAGTATTAGGCTGCAATCAAAAACTCCACTAAATAAATCCAGACCATTAATTTGGAACACTTCTTGACAATTGCAACATAAACCAAATTATTAATGGCATGATTGATGATATGCTGCAGTCCTCTATGCTAAGTTATACCCCTCACGTGTACATTTGCTAGGAAATAACTACTTTTAGTATAGCCCTGAGTTATTAGTGATAAATAATGATGATTGCATTCAATGTTACTGACATGACTAATAATACTATTAACAAATTAGATTGAAGGGCTTACCTAAAATAAATGTTCTAATAGGCAGAAGTAAAATCCTTTCAATGAGAGGCCCAGAGTTATTTACAGGTGGCCAGTACCATCTCCTGTGAATTCCAATGGTATAAGATGGATAACCTAAGAAGTGATAAGTCTCCAAATTAACAGACACTCAGGCTCCTGGGCTGAGTGAGAATGAAGGATATCCTTGTACTTCCCACTTGCATGAATTAGCCACAGCTTCCAGCTTCCTGGAGAGAGACCCAGAGAGCTGGCATGGGAGGCGCCCAATAAACTGGGAAAGATCCAGGTCAGGTCAATGTTATTAGAGTAGAGATTGCCAGAAATGCCAAGTCACAGGGTAAGTCAGAACAGGGACAGCTGGTGAAATCAGTCAGCAGAGCCATGCAGGGGCCGGGTTCAGGATGTATACCCAAGCTCACAGGACACAGGCAAGGATGGGCACGTGCCCGTTCTTTCTCCATGTCCACCTCCTAGTCTTCACTACATTTTACCTTGTACTGTCTATTTCATTGCAAGTCATCTTAAATCCTTTTTTTGGATAAAGTGCAAAGGAAAGGATAAATATAACCATCAATGATACACTGGCCTTGCTTGCTGCCTTAAAGGCCTGTATCAGCCTTCCTTCATCGTAGCACCATGGCTATCTAAAAGCAGCTTAAGTTGGGCACCCGGATAGCTCAGTTGGTTAGAGTGCGGTGCTCTTAACAAGGTTGCCGGTTCGATCCCCACATGGGCCACTGTGAGCTGTGCCCTCCACAACTAGATTGAAACAACTACTTGACTTGGAGCTGATGGGTCCTGGAAAAACACAAATAAATAAAAGCTTTATAAAAATAAAAAATAAATAAAAGCAGCTTAAGTTGTGAGGTTGTTGAGTCCCCATTAATCTAATCAATCGTTGATTTGAACATGGGCACTTCTGGAGACCTGTCCTGATAAGCCATCTGGTCCCAGCTGGCAGTGGTTTCTGAAAAGAGATGTCCTGCTTAGAGAATTATCCCTGTAGCCCCTGGCTCCCAAATATAGTCTCAGATTATAAGAGCTGACCTGAACCAAGCAGCACCCCTATGATTAAATGCCTATTGGGCAATTTTATCTTTTCAAGTACTCTGAACTAAAATAATTGAGTATTTTAACTCTACCTATTTCCAAAAGGATTAAGCACGTTCAACACCTGTGACTAATTCTGGATAAAAATGGATGGGGGGGAGGTGCTCGCTTCGGCAGAACATATACTAAAAAAAAAATGGATGGGGGGAGGGGAATAAAGGTTAGTCACTTCTGGAATTTTCTCTTAAAGCCCTAACAATGCATGCATATAAGTAAAGAAACTTCAGCTGAAAATGACTGAATTGATTTATGAGAGAGAAAATCATCCAAGGCACAGGCTACTCAGTCAATTTTCAGTGGGGTAAATGGGAGCTGGAGAACAAAGAGAAGAAACCCTAAGAGCAGTGGGAAAGAAGACCTCAGGTCTACTGTCGTGCGGGGCGGCCTGCAGGGTCTCTGTTCCCGCTCCCCACATAAGAACGCAGGATATGGTGAGGCCAAAAAGGAACACCCACGGAACCATAGGTAGGGGAGTCATACCACTATGGTCTCACTGGAGGCTGGGCCCACCGGACAAGTAACCTGCCGTCCGCCTTTCTGCCAACCGACCGACGACTCCTCCGCTCTCCTCGACTCTGTTCCTCTCTCTCGGCTCTCCTCTTCCGCTCTCTTCGGCCCTCCTCTTCCGCTCTCTTCGGCTCTCCTCTTCCGCTCTCTTCGGCTCTCTTCGGCTCTGCTCGGCTCCTCGGCAATCCTCGGCAATCCTTCGTAGCCACAGCAGTTATACCGGCGGCCAATCGGCTAACCGGCCACAGCCGAGGGCCAATCAGCCACAGCCGACGGCCATCCACCACCCGAGCCAGCACCTTTCCACGTGAGGCCGAGAGCCTGTAAACTACTCTCTGGGGCTCTGTCCCCACATCTACCTACTCAGTATCTCTCTGTGGATCGTTCTCCCTACCTGGAAAACTCTTCGTGCAATTTCCACACCCACCATGGATGTGTCTCTATTGCTCACTAACTCTTTCCTAATTTCATTCCTCACTCTCCTCTAGTGATCCACTCCTTTTGTGATCAAAAGGAAATCAAGGCAAAGAAGATGCAGTGTTGGGAATAAGGGAATGGAGGTTAAGTACAGCCGAGCAGTGACATGGTTTTCCCAGGCTGGTGATGGGGTATGTTGAGATGTGTAAAAGAGTCTGCAGTCCAATCTGGCTCCTACAGTGGAGGAGCAAATTGAGGGATGGCAGAGGTGAATGCGGTGAAATTCTCTTGCCTGGCTCCAGAAACACCCAGTGTGGCCCAAGGGCCCAAGCATGATGTCATCTGGGAGAAGAGAGCCAGGGAATAAGGAAGAGACCAAGAGACTTCACTCTGTGTGAGTGAGAGGAGAGACGGGTTGGCATCCAGGAATTAACTCTTGCCACTATGCCCCCAGAAATAGGTTGCTAGATTTAGCAAAGAAATGTGTAAGAGCCCTCACCCATTAAATTGGAATTTCAGATAAACAATGAATGATTTTTAGCACATGTATACCCAAATATAGAATGGGACATACTTCTACGTACTAAAAAAAAAAAAAATGTGCTGTTTATCTGAAATTCATATTTAACGGGGCAACCTTAACCAGTATTTCAGAACATGAGCACTGGAGTCAGGCAGAATTGGATGCGAATACAGCTCCAGTGGGCAAGTCACATACATCTGTGTGTTTGCCTCTGTTTTCTCAACTGTAAAATGGGAATAATAGTGCCTACTGCACAGGCCTATTGTGAAGATTAAACGGTAATTCATGGAAAGCCCTTAGAACAATGCCTGCCCCATAGTAATTACTCAGAGAATGTTTATTATTATATGGAAGCCCATAAAGGGACACAATAACTGGGTCAGAAAAGTGGCAGTAAACAACTCACTCAGCTTTGATTGTGACTGAAGGAACTGAAGTTGCCCTTTTAGGATATTGAGAAACAAGATTCAGAACCTTTGACCTTTCCCGCCCAAGAGATTCAGACAGAAAAACCTGCTTCAAGAAGGAAATCTTAGGATGTTGCCTTCGCCTAATTTGAACTAAGTACTTATGATAAGTTAGAAGACATCCGGGTGGCTCCTGTTACCTAGAGATCCCCCATATCCCACTGTTTCTGAGTTGTCTAGCAAGAATTTGCCTGCCAGGGGGTGGCCGGTTGGCTCAGTTAGTTAGAGCGCAGTGCTCATACCATGTTTCCCCGAAAATAAGACCTAGGCGGACAATCAGCTCTAATGCATCTTTTGGAGCAAAAATTAATATAAGACCCGGTAGTAAAATAAGACCGGGTATTATACTATATTATTATTATATGTATAAGATCCGGTCTTATATTATAGTAAAATAAGACCGGGTCTTATATTAATTTTTGCTCCAAAAGACACATTAGAGCGATTGTCCGCCTAGGTCTTATTTTCGGGAAAACAGGGTAACACCCAAGTCACCAGTTCGATTCTCACATGGGCCAGTGAGCTGCGCCCTCACAACTAGACTGAAAAACAACTTGACTTGGAGCTGTTGGGTCCTGGAAAAACACACTGTTCCCCAATATTCCCCAATTAAAAAAACAAAAATTAAAAATGAATTTGCCTGCCAGGTATGTTCTGCTCTTCCTCAGCTACTTGTGAATAGCCCATTCTCACTTCTGAAATCTAATAGCCCGTCCCCGCTTTGTCCAAAAATGTCTTACAGACCCAATGTTGCCTCACTGTCTGGAATTTTCATGCCTATGTGAATTCCCCAGGCATATGTATTAAAAATTTGATTTTCTCCTGTTAATCTGTCTCTGCTAATTTGATTATGAGCCAAACTAGAAGAACTTAGAAGGTGGGAGGGAAAGTATTTTTTTTAGCCCCCACATGACCTTTATGCAAAATGAGCCCCAAAATCATTATCCCTAACAAACTCCTCCCCTGGTTGCTAATAGATGAATTTTGGCAGCACCTCAGACTGTCTAAGACAAATACAATATTTTCTACAGAAACCACAACTCCTCAAGCCAACCCTGTATGTCTTCATGGCACCACCCTTCTTCCAGGCTCAAAATCTACATGTCATCTCTGCCACTCCCTCTCTCCGGGCCCCATATCTAATATCTTTGGTTGAGTTCACTATTTGTAGATTGCATGTTAATTTGTTTTCAATACTGTTAAGACTATGAAATCCTCCCTTGGCTCTTCTTGGTGCATACATATGCTGCTTATTTGATCAACACTCCTTTCAGAAACAGGAGATATTTTTATTGATTTTGGTGTAAATGCCATAGTCATGGATTCCTTCATCTAAGAAAACCAAAATGTGAACCTTAACTGTTGGAAGGGTCACAGACCTTGGATCTGAGCTCAAGGACTGAGTTTTATTTGGTTGTTCCTCTTTAAGAAAAATTAACATAGAACAGACTTAAAGACTCTTCCACACTCTTAACCACATCAGGCATGTTTCTACGCAATATAAATCCAACTGCTTTTGCAACTGTACCCTATGCCAACACAACATCCACCAGTCCATAGACACAAGCTTCATTTTCTACCTCCATGCTTCTTTGATTTTTGTCACTCTTTCAAATTCAGTTTTGAGGACTGCATCCATCTCATTTATTGCTCATAACCAATCGGTCGTGTCATTGGTACCATTTTATACGTGAGGAAACTGAGGCTGAGAATTTAGCGACTCACCCAAGAACACATGCTAGTAATTAATAGAGCTTGGAATTGAACTCAAATCTCCTGACTCAAATCCCATGTTCTTCCCACAACACCACACGGCTTCCCTTGGGCACAAAGTGCCTTCAACTGCACACCATTCCAAATTTTCATCTGTGAAAATGCTGTGTTTTTTTTTTTTTAAGTCTGTTTCAAATACTATCATACTATCTCCTCCATAAAGTCTTCACTGATCACCCAATTCAAAATTGAGCTCTCCTTACAATCATTTCTTTAGCATGTTCTGTCCATTCAGTTATTCAGTAACCAACTGAACACCTACTGTGTGCTAGCTTCCACAGAAGGTGCTAAAGAAACAGCAGTAAATGACACAGAAAAGACACTGATCTAATGGATCATATATTTTTATGGTTTGTATCATAAAATTATAGACTGATAGTTTTAAATTTCATGTCATCTATAGCCCTTATTTTCCAGGTGAGTAAACTCATACATGTGAAGTTCAGTGTCATGCCTTCATAAGCAGAGCCCAGGCTAGAGGTCTCCATGGCTTCTTTTCCCTACTAAGCTGTCAGCATTTTGAGGGCTGGAATTGTGTCTCAATCATCTCTGCACATCCTTCAGCATTAGTACAGCCATTACAAAAATAAGTGGAATGTATGATAAGGATGGCAAATAAGACAGATGGATTATTTACCCCCTTAGTTCCTAAATGGACAAAAGAGCCAGATATTTAACATTTATAAAGCATGTTATGATTCAAAGTATTCCCCACATCATTTCTCAGCAAAGGACTTTTCATAAATTACGGATGTACACTGCTGAGCTAAGCTTGTGTAAAGGATCACGTATTTAAAACATAGAAAATGTGGTTTTCTATAATAGTAACCTATTACTTTTCATTGTTTCCCCCCTTAATTCAATCCCCAGAATTACAAATAGCATAGCAATACCTAACTTATCTGAAGGCTACATACCTATCAACTTCAACCATGAACAAGTCACCTTAAATTAAAAAGGAAGCAGAAAATTCCTCTGAGTAGCCAAAATATATTTTATTAAGTATAAGCACTAAAGAAATATATTGCATTGAATCTTGAATGTTTGTTCTTTCCAGTGACTGAGTCATGCCTTCTCTGTGCAAGGAACTCACTCTGGGACTCTTAACTTTTAGTTTGGGCACATTTCTAACAGGCATAGACATCTAATTTTCATATCTCATAGCCAATGAATAACAGCAAACAGAAAGCAGGAAAAGTTGGCCAGAATCAGCCTATTCCATCCCATTCTCAAGCTCACTATAATTCCAACAGCCACAGACATTATGTCATAAATGCCAAACAATGGACACAGTGCAATGCCACTCTATCGATTACCATACATCATAACCTCTATGAAATGTGCTATATACAGGGGTACCAAAAAAATGTATACACATAACTTGTATTCATCTTTTGTTATCAGTATAGATTGAGTATGACTATTTTAATACAGTTTTTTCCTTTCTTAAAATGTGTATACATTTTGTTGGCACCCTCTGTATCAATACACTGTGAAGAGAACTTGGGGGTTCCCTCTCAGCAGCAGCCAGACTACAATAGCTGATGTCAGAAATATTCATTTATCTTTCCGTATTTAAAAGGCACACTTGGGCCGACCCCGTGGCTCAGGCAGTTAGAGCTCCATGCTCCTAACTCTGAAGGCTGCCGGTTCGATTCCCACATGGGCCAGTGGGCTCTCAACCACAAGGTTGCCAGTTCAATTCCTTGACTCCCACAAGGGATGGTGGGCAGCGCCCCCTGCAACTAAAATTGAACATGGCACCTTGAGCTGAGCTGCCGCTGAGCTGCCGCTGAGCTCCCGGATGGCTCAGTTGGTTGGAGCGCATCCTCTCAACCACAAGGTTGCCAGTTCGACTCCCGCAAGGGATGGTGGGCTGTGCCCCCTGCAACTAGCAACGGCAACTGGACCTGGAGCTGAGCTGCGCCCTCCACAACTAAGACTGAAAGAACAACTGGACCTGGAGCTGAGCTGCGCCCTCCACAACTAAGACTGAAAGGACAACAACTTGACTTGGAGAAGAGTCCTGGAAGTGCACACTGTTCCCTAATAAAGTCCTGTTCCCCTTCCCCAACAAAATCTTTAAAAAAAAAAAAAGGCAAACACCTCATTAGTTTTGTATAAGTGAAGGCATTTTGTGACTGCAAGACTCAAATTCCTTCCCCTTCAATTTTTCAGCCTCTGAACAGAATGTGGATTATTTTTGACCAGCAGGGGGAGGTTAAAACAAGGAAGTCTTAAAACTGTCCAAGGTTTTTGTAATGTGACTGATTGGCTCCCTTTAGCACCAGGGTCTAATTTAGAAAGGTCGGGAAGGAGTGTTTAACCTTTACTGAGGCAACAAACTTAAGAAAAACAAAAGTGGCGAAAAGGAAGCACTCTCAGAACTGGCCCTTGCACAGTAGCTTCAAGGAGAAAAGCTGAGGGAGAAACGATGTCTGCACACCACTGCACACTGACAAGAAATCTTTTTGGCCATGAAATTACACTTGGCGTACGTTTACAGTGAGAAGACATCTACATGTCAGCTGGGAGAGGCGAGTGCTTGCTCTTCATTGCAACGAAACTGATGCCGGGAAGGCATTTGTTGTTTTTATGTAGAAATATTTATGGGTAAATCCAACTCTTTGGCCGACCCAGGGGGATGGGCAGAGAGCAGCCAAATCCCCATGGCAGCTGCCACTGAGGTCCAGCCAAGATGGGCCTGGGGGCCTGGGAAGGAACAATACCACACCACTTAAAATTCTCCCAGGCGGCTGAATAAGCAACAAACTATGAAGCTCACGTTCACCTTAGCACAATACAGAAGAACCACCAGACAAAATCACAGCCAAGGGTAGGGTGTCTACATTGAAAAATGCAAATTCTACCAAATCATTCGCATCTCTTGAGACACAAGGACAGGCATAGCAAATTCAGGGGAAGTCCAAGCTCTTAACATACACTTGTGTGACCTGGAACAAGTCACAGCTCTTTGTTTCAGTTCCCCTATCTGCAAA
This sequence comes from Rhinolophus sinicus, assembly GCF_057876585.1. Taxonomy (NCBI): domain Eukaryota; kingdom Metazoa; phylum Chordata; class Mammalia; order Chiroptera; family Rhinolophidae; genus Rhinolophus; species Rhinolophus sinicus. Next base: position 100,682,525 of record NC_142518.1, read on the forward strand.
ATTGATAAGGAGTATGGACTACCGAGTCTCTAAAATAATCTCAGTCCCAACATCCTAGGCTCTACGACTCAACTGCCAGATGGAAGGTACATGGGTGGCATTATCTTCCCAAACTAAGGTTATCATTTATGTGTTTCTTCATCATAAAAAAGATGGGCCAAATATTGTAATTATAATGGGTCGACCCTCCCTGAACACAGCTGAGATTCTGGCTACGTGACTATACTGAAGAACAGGAACACTTGGTACTTTGAGCTGGCTGAAGGATTCCTCTCTGGAAAGAACTGTTTTTATTGAAGACAAAGCCCATGTTTGGTTTTGTAAATGAGCCCCTGAGCAGAGCATGACTCGTCTGGACTGAGGCCAGCTAAAAGGCTAAACTGCTCTCCAGAAGAAATGGAAAAAAAAAGAAAAGAAAAAAATGGAGGTCGTTACAAGAAAAGAGCTGCGGAGGGACAGAGAAGAGGTGAAAGGTAGGAGCAAGAGGCCTTGCAGCCCGACGGAAGGCTGAATCATAAATATAACGGAGGTCTGGAGAATATCTCCCAGGGCTGGCATTCTAGATCGTTTAACTAGACACTTCTATTTTAATTTCAGGTGAACTGGAATAACTTTTAGTATATGTACGTCCCAAATATTTCTTGGGACATTTATGCTTAAAATTTTTTCGTTTTTTATCTGAAATTCAAATTCAACTGGGTGTCCTATATTTTTATTTGCTAAATTTGGCAATGCTGCCAGGGCGGAAATGACAAATATTTTTTAAATTTTACTCTGAGGTTGTTTAACTGTAATCCCCTTCAGGGCTGCCACTAATCCATACATCAAGTTGGGATTGATTAGAAAAAGGTGTCCCTTTCTCCAGGACCCAGCTAGAAAAAGGTGCCCCTTTATCCAGGACCCAGCTAGGGCACAAGGCTTGGGGAGTGGCTAACGGGCTGAATTTGTGCCCCGATTTTCTCCTCAATCCCACCTCCCTTTCCTGTCATCAAACCTTTGGCAAAGTCGGCCATCTGCACACAGCCGGAGGTCCAGGGTACGGAGAGCAGTGAAGCCCTTCCCCCACCCAGTACAGGATTTAAGTGAAGAAATGCAGGAAAAGAAAGCAGGTTTATTTCAGGAGATAAGACTCAACTCAAAGTGGCCACAGAGAACAGAATGCAGAGATGACTAAATACAACCAACAGTCCTCAGCCCTCATCAAGAACCCCCAGAGATACTGGAGGCAGTGTAGGATGCCCACTTTCTATTGGGCGGCATTCGAGTTCATTATAAAGGCCATGGTAAGATTGCATGACAGGACAATGTGGGCATACGTGTGAATGTGGTTATACAACCAAAGAGGGAAGTAAAAGAGTTGATGAGGATTTACAGATCTGGAAGGAAGAGGAACTCCTACTCAAGACTTCATGACCGGTCCACTGTTACCTGCTCTCCAAAGCTTTTCTTGATGGCTCCACGCAGAATTCATTCGTTCTTCTCTTTGCTCCATTATTCCTGGCACCCACCTGCGTAGCCGGAGGGAAAGAAACAATTAGAATATAACGTGCAACTCTCTCTCCAATAAGATGATTTGTTTGATGCTATCGATGTAAGAAATGACCAAACCTGTAGAGAATTTTTCTGAGTTCATTTGAGCCAAACTGAAGACACTTGCCAGGGAGCAAGATCTCAAGTGCTCCTGAGAATAACAGTTCTGCAGCTTCTTTTTTGCATTTGAATTTAAGGAGGGAGGAATGGAAGATTACAAGAAGGTAGGGAAAAGCAAAGCAGGGATTTGATTACTGGATAGTTAACAAGGCGGTGTGCTTTCTTGAGGATGGTTATGGCTTTGAATTTCAAAGGCATATTAGAGGCATAGAAACAACGGACAGAGCTTGCTTAAGGCAAAGATAAATCTTTTACTAAAAAGTTACATGCCTGGGGCATGACTACCCACCAACATGACCTGCCCAGTTAGGAATATATGATCAGCTCACCCTGTGATTTTACTTTCCACAAAACCCCCGGGTTTTCATCCACAAAGGGGAGCAGATATGTCACCCAAAATATACATTTCTGGCAAATTATCTCTTTTTCTAGTTGTTTTGTATATTTTATTTTTGCTCTTGTATATAGTCTTAATTTTTTAATTTTTTTATTGCAATTGACATTCAATATTATATTAGTTTCAGGTACACAGCATAGTGGTTTCACATTTATATAACTTACGAGGTGATCCCCTGATTAGTCTAGTACCCACCTGGCACTATACATAGTTATTACAATATGATTGAGTATATTCCCTATGCTGTACTTTATCCCCATGACTATTTTGTAACTGTCAATTTGTACTTCTTAATCCCTTTACCTTTTTTCACCCAGCTCCCCAACACCCCACCCCACTGTCAACCATCAGTTTGTTCTCTGCACTGTAAGTTTGTTTCTATTGTTTGCTCCTTTATTTTGTTCTTTAGATTCCACATATAAGTGAAATTGTAAGGGTGACACTGTATCTTCTATTTTGAGATTTAACCCTCTAGTGTAATTCGATTTAACAATGTGATTTAGCTTAGAACTTTTAAAAAGTTTTGTGTTTTTTTTCTTTGCTTCCATCCCCTCAAGCCAAAGCTTAATGAATCTATTTACTACTATGTATACCAGTTTCAATGACTCTGTTTACACACTGACTTTGGAAGAAGTCATTTCAGTATCTGCATAACACCCACCCTTATTCCTGAAACCTCTAGGAAGGGCTTCTTTTCTTTTTCAAATCCCCCAGGAACTGCTGGATCACCACCCCTTTCCTTTATTCTGCCTTTTGACTAGTCTTGTAAAATCTCTTGGGGGGGGGGGGGGGAGAGAGATGGCCTTTGGACAGGAGTCCGCCATCTTCCCAGAATGTTGACATTTTGAATAAACCTGCTTTTTTTCCACCAACCTCGTCTCTCAATTTTGGCTCACGAGGCTGCAAGCAGTGGGAACTTAACCCAGCAACAAAATCATGGTATTTATCTTTCTCTGTCTGACTTATTCACTTAGCAAAATACCCTCTAGGTCCATCCATTTTGTTGCAAATGGCAAGATTTCATTCTTTCTTATGGGCGAGTATTATTCCGTTGTATACCTGTATCATTTCCTAATCCAATCATCTATTGATGGGCACTTAGGTTGATTCTGTATCTTGGCTATTGTAAATAATGTTGCATTGAACATAGGGTGCATAGATTTTTGAATTAGTGTTTTGGATTTATTCATACTGCTTGAGTAGTGGGATTGCTGGATAAAATGGTAGTTCTATTTTTAATATTTTGAGGAAACACCATACTGTTTTCCATAGTGGCTACACTGATTTGCAAGACAGAAGGATTGCTGGGGTTTTTTTTTAACTTTTATTTATTTTAAGTGTGTTTATGCAGGACCCATCAGCTCCAAGTCAAGTAGTTGTTTCAATCTAGTTGTGGAGGGCGCAGCTCACAGTGGCCCGTGAGGGGATCAAACCAGCAACGTTGTTGTTAAGAGCACCGCTCTCTAACCAACTGAGCAACCGGCCACCCCAATTGCTGGTTATTTTTAAGAAACACCAGACCTGGGAGAAGCTCTGAAAACCTGCAAAAGTTACCCTTTTGTAAGAGACATTTACATTTATAAGGGAAATCTCCATTTGTAAGGGAGTCTCCCTCCTGGTGACCAGGAAGAGGAGGATGATTTGATTCAATCTCTAGAAGGCAATGGCCTAAATTTGCATAACAACCAAACCATTAATTACCGTGCTTTGCCCAAAAACCTCCCAAAACTGGCCTCCCCTACCTCCAACATCTTTTGTCTCTAGCTGGAGATGGTATTTAAGGTGATAGTCTGGGCCATTTCAGGGAATTACTCAGTTTTCCTCCGATAATCTGTATACAGGGGGTATACAGATTATCAAACTTCTGTTTTTCTCCTGTCAATCTGTCTTTTATTACCGGGGGAAATGCTTCTCAGTCAAGAATCTAGAGGGTTAGATGGAAAATTAGTTTTCCTCCCTTACAAGTTCTTTGAAAGCAAGGAGTGATTTATTAACTTACTAATTTTATAGCCCCAGTGACTGGCACCTATTAGCCACCTGATACATTTGTGGAAAAAATAAAAGATATTTTGCGTATGAAATTAAGACTGTGGTACAACATAATAATGGTCTTCTAAAAAAAATAATAAACAGAAACCTCATTTAAAGTGAACTGGGAGGCCTCCATCTATGGTGAAGCACAACCAGAGGCAGCCGTCCCAACTAACTCTTCCCCTCTATAAAATAAATTCCTCTCCTTTGTTTTCCTGGCCTTGCACTTGGCTTGTCATGGTTGCAGGTACCAGATTGCAAGTCCTTGTTATCAAATAAACCCATTTTTGCTGGAGAAATATCTGGCTGACATTTTGGTTACAGTCAACAGTCTTCATGTATATAAGAGCTTGTACAGTTGTTCTCCATGTCCGTAGAAAGCAAAACAAGAGATAGACATCTCAAATGTAAGATGAGGGAACTAGGCTAGCCATAAGGAAGAACAGAGCGACTGGGTAATCAGCCTCTGATGTGGGCTTTTAACAATAGGAAAACATCATTTTTCATTTACTTCAGTCAGTGTAGTATGGTCCTACCTCAAAGTCCCTTGAAGATCTAGAATCCTGTTTCTCATGACGTTGAATTGTAAGTACGGGGGAAGCAATAGCATTACCATTTCCCTAACCTGGGAGGGTAGTTCACTCTTCAAACTGTAATGCTATGACCATGGCCAGGAGAGCTGACAATTTGGGAATGTGCACAAGAAAAACGGAGCCCAAAAAGGAAAACATTGAACTGCCAATCCACAGGGGACCCTGATATATCTGCTTTGATTCAATTCCGAACTTCACCTTTAAGATGGGAGAGATGTGGGGTGGCCTGTTAGCTCAGTTGGTTAGAGTGTAGTGCTGGTAGCACCAACGTTGCTGGTTCGATCCCTGCATGGGCCACTGTGAGCTGCATCTTACTTAAAAAAAAAAAAAAGAAAGAAAGAAAGAAAATGGGAGCGATGCAATTGACTCTTGAATGCCCTGCTAATTCCGTCTTGTTGACTAATCATCTTGGGGTAATTTTGGAAGTGTTGGAACTGTCTGAACTCTCATAGGAAAGAATTGTAAATAGAAATCTGGAAAAGAGAAAGAAGGACAGGTCAAGTCTCAGAATAATATTGCTAACAGTGATGAGAATTTTTGTACCCTACAAAATCTCAAAGGCTTCATTCTCCCTCTTTTGTTCACATCTGACCCTTAATGAAGAAATGCATCCCTCTTTTGCAAGGCGCAAAACCACTGCCACCGACACCAGTAGGTGATTTGTGCCCATCCCTCTTCTGGGACTTTCCTGTTAATTCTTGCATTTTCTCACCCTTGTCCTCCCTAACATCCAGTTCTCCTCCTCCCTGGTGTATAAAGTCCGTATTTTCCACTCCCTTGCAGTTAGACTAATGTGACTAGTTGTGGCCAACGAATTGTAAGGGGAAGTAACATGTCATTTTGAGACAGAAGCTTAGACGAGCAGGTGTGAAATGTCCAAGCACTTTTTCCTTTGAGCAGCAACTAAGGAGACCTCATGTTCCAGAAAGTACAGCAGCAAGATGATTGAAGCCTTTTCAGCTTGGGTTAAACAGGACCTCTCCCCCGGCTTATAATATCATACAGTAAGAGTGAAAAATCAGCATTTCTCACTGAGAAATTGGTCAAAAACAGAGATGTGGGGGTTGTTAGTGTAACATTTCCTATCCCATCCAGATCAATAGTCTTCTTTCTCTTCCACTTTACTACCAATTTTATTCAAAAAATAGTCTAGTAGGTGGTTCTCAAATCTTCCTGTGCATAAGAAACACCTAGAGTGCTTTGTAAGAAACCAGATTTCTAGGCCCCAACCCAGACCTGCTGAATCTGAATACAATTCTGTGGCTGAGACTTGGAAATCCACCTTTTTTTATAGTCTTTCCAGTTGACTCTGAGGTAGCCAACCTATACCATTCCTCAGACATGTTCAAATACGAATGGACCCCCATAGTCTCTACTTCCTCACCTCCCATTTCCTCCCATTCCGTAACCTGGCTTCTCCATCCCCTACCCCTTACCATAGGCCATACAGACTTCCAGGACCTTCTAATTGCAAAACCACTCAGTCTGTCCTACTCAACTTTCCTGTAGCATTTGGCACTGTTACCTGCCACTCCCTTTCTCGAAATTCTCTCCTCCCTTAGGTTTCATAACTACTCTTATTCTCCTTCCACCTCTATGCCAATACATTTTGCTTTTTATTATTTCCTGTTTTCTTTCATCCTCGGTAGAAGTGATGCTGTGCTTTTAACTTTAGTCCTCTGCTCTTTTCTCCATTATATACTCTCTTCCTCTATTAGTGTGCTATAGCTGCCATAAAAAATTACCACAAACTAGGTGGCTTAAACAACAAACATTTGTTTGACACTTCTGGAGACAAAAAGTCTGAGATGAAGGTGTTAGCAGGCTGTGAGGGGAAGATGTGTTCCAGGCCTCTCTCCATGGCTTGTAGGTGGCTGTGTTTTCCTCACATCTCTTCATATTGTATTCCTTCCATGTGAAGGGAAGCAGAATATGTCACCTCAAAATATGCCTCTTTGGCAGAAGGGTTACCTTGAGCTGGTTATTTTTAAGAAACACCAGATAGGGAAGAAGCTCCAAAAACCAAGTAAAGTTACCCTTTTGTAAGAGACATTTACATTTATAAGGGAAATCTCCATTTGTAAGGGTGTCTCCCTCTCTGTACCAGGAAGAGGAGAATGACCACATCTCTAGAAACACTTATCAATGGAGAAGGGATTGGCCAAAATCTGTATAAAAACCGTGCCCTTGTTTATTGAGCTTTGCTTCGTAACTTCCCATAGTTGACTCCTTGACCCCCAACATCATTTTTTGTCTCTAGCTGGAAATGGTATTTAAGGTGATGGCCTGGGTCATTTCTGAAAGTTGCTCAGTTTTCCTTGGTATCTTCCATATGTATAAGAGGTATATAGGTCACTAAACTTCCGTTTGTTTTTCTCCTGTTAATATGACTTTATTACAACGGGGGGTCTCAGTCAAGAACCTATAAGGATAGAAGGGAAATTATTTTTCCTCCCCTATGTATGCATGTCTGTTTCTTTGTACAAATGTCCTCTTCTTATACGGACACCAGTCATATTGGATTAGGGCCCACCTTAATGACATCATTTTAACTTGATTACCTCTGTAAAGACCCTATCTCCAAATGAAGACATAATCCAAGGTATTGGAAGTTAGGACTTAAACACATGAATACTGGGAGGATACAATTCAACCCATAACATTCCCTCAGTGATTTCATTTCCTTATGGCTTAAATGGTCACTTTAGTGAAGGTGACCCATCAGTCTTGGCCTTGACCTCTTTCCCAATCACTGATTTAAAAAAATACTATTGTGAACCATGATTTCTCAGTTACACATTGAACAAGCAAAGTTCTTCTCCATACAGAGCTCACAAAAACTCATTCCACAAATAACTGCAAGGGAAGGTAGTAAGTATAAATCATTTTTTTCTTCCAGACTCAGAGTTTTCTGAGACACTTCTAAGATACCATTTGGCTTGGCCCCAGGACCTTATGACTAGGTAGAGCATAGTTCTTTCCCATTCCAGAAGGGATCATACAGCTAAGGAACTGTTTTCGATTTTTGTGCACAGGTAATTGAACACCATCTCCTGTCTTGTTTAAGCATGAGCAGAACAGTTTACAAATGCCTGGGTGCACCACCTTTCATCAATTACTGGGCCCTGAAATCCTGGCCCTGTTGTAGAGGGATATAAGGACCAAAGTTGAATAGCAAACTCTCCTCTGAAACCACCATGTTTATTGACCCCAGAGGGACTGTGCACTGATTTCCCCCATTGTGTGTGGCAGTGTCCTTATCACCTCCCAGCATAAAGTTCCTTGTTGGTACTTTTCCTAGACTGAAAAGAGAAAGCATTATCTGCTTTTCCTGTTCTCACCTGCTGAAAATCCTGTCATGCTTTTATGCTTCTGAGATGGGTGATAGCAAGGTCTTGTCTGAAGGGCTTCAGGACACTAATCCAGAAAAATGGCAGATCTGGTATCAACGTATTGACTCTGCTTCTCTCTTCACAGCTCCTGAACAAAAAGCACAGGGCCATGAGGAAAATCTTTACTCATTAATTCCACAAATATCTAAGGAGCACCAACTCTGTGCTGTTAAGTGCAGAGAACCCCGAGGTTGCCCCCAGTACAGTAGGGAAGAGCCAAACAGATCATTTCCTTTTTTTAAATGATCATTCAAAGCACGCATTTCTCAATTTGGGAGGCTCCTGTTCAACCTTTTCTCATCAACGTCTGCCTTTTTTTTCCCTGCAAGAGAAAATGAGAGTTTTGCCTAAGGAAATTAGAATGTGGATCCAGTGGGCAAAAGAGAAAAGCTTTTCATGGCAGTGGTTTATTAAAGCCTTTTCTTCACAGAGATTATTCTGCCATCTACAATATTCTATCCACGAGAGAATTTGCTTCATTTTCTCTTTCCTTGGTCTTGTGGAAACCCTCTCAACAAGTAACATGAACTTGAAAATGTCCCACCTCCACAAAGAGATCACTTCCACTTATTGTGAGTAGAGCAGAGGTAGAGGTGAGGCCATGCTGCCAAAGAAACACAAGAGGACAGGCCTGGTACCTGTCCCAGGCTGGGAACTGGAGGTCAGAAAGGACTTCTCAGAGGTGATGCTTGAGCCAAATCTGAAGAATTGGGGGAGCAAGAGGGGAGGGAGTGAATCATGCTAAGAGGACCATGGTGGAGGAGGGTCTCATACCAGGCAAAGCAGACAGTCTGAGCAACAGCATGGGGGGAGGAACACAGCACCAAAAAATTACTGGACCATCAGCAAGAGATGGGAGATGAGCTGGCAAAGTAGACTGAGTCAAGTCACCAATGAGCTAGCTTCATTTGCTTCTTTAGCTAATAGGAACAAGAAAATATCTGCAAATAATCTATCAGGTTGGTGCAAAAGTAATTGCGGTTTAAATGGTTAAAAATAATTGCAAAAACCACAATTACTTGGGAAACCTCTTCAAGTGACTTTGGGAATGATTTCTCCCCAGGTAGCTATAAAAAATTTCTCCTTCTCCTCTAACTGTATAATAATATATTTCAAGTAGCCTGGGTGCTCATGTCATTTGGGAGCCTCTTTAAGTCATTGCAGATACAGCAGGTCCTCAAATAACGTCCTTTCGTTATAAGGTTGACGAGATGCCTAGGAACTTAACTCTTGCTTATATCAATTAGCCTATGATAAAATTGGTTTCATTATACGTCATTTTGCATAAAGTTGCAGAACCTATCAATAAGGTTAAATGAGAACTTACCATATTTTAAAGTGTGGTGAAAACCACTGGGTCTCCTTTGAAAATGCTGAGGCCCTAGGCAGGCATTGAGGCCTTTTTGTGAATGTGTAGTAACAAATGTCCAATTGCCAAAGACAAGTACAGTGGTACCTCGGTTTTCTAACGTAATCCATTCTGGAAGACCATTCAAGCTCTGAAACGTTCGAAAACAGCCAAGAGCTAGGCCTCAGGATCTTACACTCAGAGGAAGCCGCGTGACATGAGCGACTTCCGAGGCATGTTCGGAAACCGAAGCATTTTCTTCTGGGTTTACGGCGTTCGGAAACCGAAATGTTTGTTAATGGAGATGTTGGAAAACCGAGGTACTACTGTAGAGGATAAATTCTCAGCATGGACCAAATGACAGGTGCGGTTCGTAACAATCAAAAGAAGGTCTCACAAATAGAGCAAAGAGAAGAATGACAAGAAGGAAGAGGCATGCCAGTGAACTGGCAACAGAGCTCAGCATGGCTTTTTGAAGACGGTGAACACAGTGATGCAGGGCAGAGAAAAACCAGAGAGAAGGTCCCAGGCAGATATCCATGTAGAAGGAATAACCAATGGGCTGCATGGCGTGTTGTAGCATATATTAGTTTCCTGTGGCTGCTGTAACAAATGACTACAAACTTAAATCAACAGATATTTATTTTCTCGGGGCCGGTCTGGTGGCTCAAGCGGTTAGAACTCCGTGCTCCTAACTCCGAAGGCTGCAGGTTCGATTCCCACATGGGTCAGTGGGCTCTCAACCACAAGGTTGCCAGTTCAATTCCTTGAGTCCCACAAGCGATGGTGGGCTCTGCCCCCTGGAACTAAGATTGAACATGGCACCTTGAGCTGAGCTGCTGCTGAGCTCCCAGATGGCTCAGTTGGTTGGAGCGCATCCTCTCAACCACAAGGTTGCCGGTTCGACTCCCACAAGGGATGGTGGGCTATGCCCCCTGCAACTAGCAATGGCAACTGGACCTGGAGCTGAGCTGCGCCCTCCACAACTAAGACTGAAAGGACAACAACTTGAACCTGAACAGCACCCTCCACAACTAAGATTGAAAGGACAACCACTTGACTTGGAAAAAAGTCCTGGAAGTACACACTGTTCCCCAATAAAGTCCTGTTCCCCTTCCCCAATAAAATCTTTAAAAATAAAAAATAAAAAGAAAAGAAAAGAAAAAAAAAAGTTCCCACTTTAAAAAGAAAAACAAATTTATTTTCTCACAGTCCTAGAGGTCAGAAGTTCAAAATCAAGGTGTCAATCAGCAGGGCTACGCTACCTCAGGAGACTCTAGCGGTGAATCCTTCCTTGCCTCTTCTGGCTTCTGGTGACTGTCAGTATTTCTTAGTCTATGACCACATCATTCTAAACTCTGCCCCCATCTTCACATGGCTTTCTCCTCTATATCTGTGCCTTCTCCTTTTCTGCCTTTTATAAACACACTTGCGGTTGGATTTTGGACCCACCGAATAATCCAGAATCATCTCAACTCGAGAGCCTTAACTTAATTACATCTGCAAAGACTTTTTCCAAATAAGGTCACATTCATCAATTCCAGAGATCGGGACATGAACATATATTTGGGGGGGGGCGACCATTCCACCCACCGCAACAGTGTTTACAAGGGGATGAGGTATCCTCTCCTTTTCTTTTTCTGATTGTAAATGCATGTTCATTATCAAAGCTTAGAGACCATTTTAAAAGCACAAAGAAAAATAAAACCCATCTTTAATTCCACTACCCAGAGATAACCACTGTTAACAATTTGAGAAATTATATTCCAGAATTCTATGAATACGTGTACATATTTTATTAGGCTCCTACTGTACTTACTATTGGATAATATGCTTTTCTCTAATTATTGCTATATTATGAGCATCATCCATGTCATTAATTCTCTTTCTACAACAAAATTTTTACCAGCTGCATGACATGACATCAGATGGCTGTATTAATTAACCAGTTCTATACAGTTTAACATTTGGGCTGTTCCCAATTTTTCAGTGCTATAGGTACGACTGAGATGAGAACATGCACGTGAGTGTATTTAAAAGAAGAATTGGGTTGTATGATACAAACGGACATTAACTGTGTATACCCTACATTCACTGAGTTTTACAGTGAAGTATATTAATACACTGCACTGGACTGAATCAGGCCAGAGTTAGGCCCAGGATTTGGCCTGGAGCTCAGAATCATTTTACCACTCTTTCTCTTTCTCAGAAAAATGCCTCATTATTCAGCTTCATCTCCTGCCATGCCCTGCCTTAAATTTTTTTATTTTCAAGGGCAGGGGTAATGCAACCATTGCCTCTTTTTAAATCTTATTACTATTTTATGAATGCTTACCATCTTTTCTAGCCAAGCAAACCTTCTGATTCAGTGAAGTATAAATACAGCTTTTTATTTTAAGCACCATGATAAAGCCTGGAATGAATAGCACTAGAAAAATCTACCATGATTCTTTTTTTCTATACCTGTGCTGAGAAATATGCGTATCTAGACTAGAATCAATGCCAGGGAAGAGAGGGAACATAAGTCAATTGAGTAAATACAGAGTTGTTTGAAAAAGCTATTCAGATTTCTGAATAACCAGAAAAGGTAGCCCTCAGTCTGATGTGAAAGAAGGGAACTTGGTGTTTGAATTACAACAAAGTCAATGCAAACCCAACTCAGAGTATCATATAATAAGGATGATAAAGAAAATTAGTTCATTAAAGAAGATCAGTATTTGCTGAGGAGGCCCAGTCTTATGAAGAGCCAGCTTACTTTCTGAAATGACATGGGAACTAGCAAGTTCTGATCTACTTATATTTCTAATTTCTAGGATTACTGCCATTGAATTTTGGCCCATAAAGTGAATGCTCTTGCTGGTTTAGCATTCTGCATTCTTAAAGTGAGAAACTGTTAAAAGAAAAAAAAATTTTTTTATAAAAAAAATAAGGTCAGTCTTGATGTTCTCTCTGCATACGACTATTACAAGTGGACAATTCAGAAGTGACAGCAAGACACAACACTATATATACAGTTTCAAAATATATGTTGAAAGTGCATCTACATCACTCACTCAGATTGACTCCAATGGTGATTTAACAAAAATAAATTTCTTTATCTAGTCCTGGCAGAGAGAGTTGTTGAGAACTTCAGAAAAAACACATTTCAGTCTAAACAATCAACTCCTTCATAGCAGCTCCTGCCATCTTGTAGACTCACACAGTTCACTGCTTTCCACTGAGCTTTGGTACAATACTACGAACACGTAGCCCTTGGGTCAGCCAAGAATGCTCTTGGAGATTTGTCCCATTCAGTCATTTCTTCATTCATCTACTATTTATTATGTTCACTATCAATGATCTCAAACTCTTAACAGGAGAGGAAACACCCAGCTGAAAGCATACAGCCTGCTAAGTACAGTGAGCAAGGTCAGAGCACGGAGGAGGAGTAAACACCTCTCCTGACTAAGCCATCCGCAGACTCTCGCTTCCATCACAAACACCATATGAGGTACAGACAAATTCTATTTCATGGGTGTAGAGGAGATGAATAAAATTACTCAAGAATTTGAGCCCAACTAGGCCTAACTCCAGAGCTCTGGTTTATTCCACCTCATTATACTGACTCTCGAATTTTAAAAAGGAAAGTGGCTGATAGGGTTCAAAAGTACAGAGGGGTTGACCACAATGAGTAAGAAGGGGCCTTTAGATTACATCATTAGGAAATCATATTTATGCCCATTGTTCTAGTGTGCTACGGCTGCCATAAGAAAGTACCATAAACTGGGGGCTTAAACAACAGAAATTGCTTGTCTCACAGTTCTGGAGGCTGGAAGTCTGAGATCGAGGTGTGAGCAGGGTTGGTTCCTTCTGAGCACTGTGAGGAAGAATCTGTTATGTATCCTTTTCCAAGCTCCAGGTTATTTCTTGGCTTGTAGATGGCATTATTCCCCCCATATCTTTTTTTTTTTTTTTTACAGGACTTTATTGGGGAACAGTGTGTACTTCCAGGACTTTTTTTCCCAAGTCAAGTTGTTGTCCTTTCAATCTTAGTTGTGGAGGGTGCCGTTCAGCTTCAAGTTGTTGTCCTTTCAGTCTTAGTTGTGGAGGGCGCAGCTCAGCTCCAGGTTCAGTTGCGGTTGCTAGTTGCAGGGGGCGCAGCCCACCATCCCTTGCAGGACTCGAGGAATTGAACTGGCAACCTTGTGGTTGAGAGCCCACTGGCTCATGTGGGAATCGAACCGGCAGCCTTCGGAGTTAGCATGGAGCTCCAACCGCCTGAGCCACCGGGCTGCCCCCCCCCCCCATATCTTCATAGGGTCTGTACATGCCTCTCTCTGTGCCCAAATTTCCCATTTTTATAAGGACACCGGACACACTGGATTTGGGCCTACATTTATGAGGCCCTTTTAACTTGATTACTTCCATAAAGACTATTTCTAAATAAGGTCACATTCTAAGGTACTAGGCTTAGGACTTGAACAATCCAGAACACCCACTGGGCGGACACTTTTCTGCTCAGTAATAACTACAGAAGGCAGACAGAAAGGGGATAAGGGCTGCGACATAAACTCATGGGAAATGGCTGGGAGTGAGAGGAAGTTTGAGAATGTTTTTCAGGTGACAGATAGGCCCCAGGAGAAAGGGAGAATTTCGAGAACTATGGAGAGAAGCTAACTGATGGAGCAGAGTCTGGGAATGGGAGGGGGTGTGAATCATCAGAAAGAGGGTAAGATGCCACTTCTGCAATGAAGGAGGGAAGAGGATTTAAACAATTGATCTTTCGGTGCATTTCTGGAGACCTACGCATCACCTTGGCCCCAATTTCATCCCAGGTTCTTCAGAAGCATGCCTCATATTTCTTCCATAACTTACAGTTATATCTTTATAATTTTATAACCGTTTGATTTGCAGCTCTGTAATTCTCAGATATTGCTTACCACTTGATACAAAGTATCACAGGCACTTTCCCACAGTCATTTCTAGAAAAATTTTGAATGATTGAGTGAAGAAATGAATGCATAAATATAAAGAGAAGGAGACAACGTCATGCAAAATAATCAGGTGTTGACTCTACTTAAACAAGAGCTTAGCTGAGGTTAAGCAGCGAGGCAAAGGTCTGTGGGCACAGGCAGGGAGAAAGCATGGGCAAGGGTATCAACAGGGCAGACACCTATGCCAAGACACGTGACAGAGGACAGTCCTCCATTCGCAGCTGCTCCTACTCCAATAACAGGACACTTGGAAGAAACAACTGCAAACTCACTCATCTTCATTTCCTGCTAGGGTAAGTACACAGCAGTTATGTGCGGACCTGAAAACCTTATCATACAATGAACAGTTTGAATAAAAAGGATGCCTTATTGCCTAAAACTTCAGTATTTCAATGCAGTTGTCAAAATCTGAAGCTACTAGATAAAGGTCAAATCCTACAAATTGGTTCAAGGTGGGCATTTTTGAAAATGGGCATTTTGGACATAGTGAGTGTCCAGCCAGCAGAGTGCCAGTGACGCCAGTGGCATTACGTGGAGTCAGCCCTGGTGCTGCTGACCTTGGACTTGGGAAAGCATGGCGCTTGCCATCTCGTCATGTTCATTTCTGCAAGGTAAGAAAAGCCCATTAGAGAAAGTTGAAATGCGTTCCCCAGGATCTTTTAGCGAGTCACTGCAAGGGTACAGAGTGTGACCAAGAGGCCCCTGGGTATCCAGTTTGTCTCCAAACCATGAACAGGGGCCTTCAGAATATAGTACAACACAGAAGGAAAGTATGGCAGTGCTACCAGTATTTCTCTCTCCCGTCTCAATTTCTCTTGGGCTCATACGCGTGGTATGTATTTATGGAAAGAGTTTATATATAGCTTACCTGCCTAAGAGCATGATTCATTCCATACGAAACACGATTCCTTATCATTGAGCACATACTCTACACTCTTTATTCTCACTAATTTGACAGTTCTCTTTTGAAATGAAAAGCTCTCAAAAATCAGCTCCCTGTGTGTGTGTGTGTGTGTGTGTGTGTGTGTGTAATAACCAAGAGAATGTTTTAGTATTTAAAGTAACAGAGGCCTAAATTTGATAAGCCTATCCCAGAAAGGAAACGAAGGTTTTGGGAAACCTGACCGGTTCAAATATTAAGCCCTTTCCCTTCAAGGTATGATTCACAAAAATAGATTTTTAAAATTTTACATCAAACTACAAAAATTATGATGTAGTCCAGCTGCTATATTACCTGTTTATAATTCAAATACTTTCCTGTCAAAGTAGGGTTCACACGAAGAAAAAACACACAAAAACAATGCCCATCGATTAATGCAGTCAGACCATTCACTGCTTCGCTTTCTTTTTTCCCTCCTCTCTTCTCCCTCAGGGAGCTAAGAGGCAATTAGTGCTGTCTCTGTGTGCTCTGGTTAACCATGGAGGAACTCAATTCACAAAATCCAACTGTTGCTCGTTCACACCAATTAAAGGGCTCTGTATTTAAATCTGCTCTGGGCCATCTTTCTGAAATGAGTCTTTCTGACCAAAATTCTCAGATGGGGAAAGGCACTGAGAATTAATTAGTACTATTCCTAGGTACCAGTAAGGATGCTACAGTGCCACTGGGCTTTAGGAAAGCTCACCTGGGACTTGAAGGTATGCTCAGAATTTGCACCAGCTCACCAATTTTCTAAACTGATTCTGACAAGTGACAGATCCTGGCAGGCAAGTTCAGGGAAGGTGAAAGTCAAAGAGCAAAGAACCAAAAGTTAGGCTGAGCATTCAAATCACCATACCCATGGCCTTGACCAACAATTTCAGAAGAGATTTGTATACCAAGGATGGCTCTTCAAACAAACAAGGGTATGGAATCAGCCTCCAAGCTGTCACTGGTGACATTGTTACCTGCGTTTGGAGTTCTTGAGGTCCCAAGATAGAAACTGAGAGGAAATCCCAGAAAAATTTCCAGACAAATTTTATTAAACTTATGCTCAAGCACAAGAGAGGCAGCACACAGGAAAGGAAGGTCCTCAGAATCGACTTGGGGGCTGGCTCTGCTTGGCTTCTTTTATAAGCTGGGGACAAAGAGGGCTTTTTGAAATCAGTGGGCTTTTGGAAAACAGTGGGCTTCCTGTTCTAGCTGCGTTGCCTGGTAACTATGTTCCTTCCTGAGCTGTGGGGGCAAGATGGCGGACTGCTCATTACCGCCACATAGGAAGATCGTATAGTAGTCAAATCTTGATTAACTACGCATGTGGAACAGTGGTTTCCATATTTATAAGGAAGTAAATGATTAGGAGGGAGATAACAATTAGCTACTGTTGCACTTTTGTGTAGGGAGTGATGGGGTGTTGGCATTCTTTTTTCTTTTTTTTTCCCTAATTTTTTAATTGGGGAACATTGGGGAACAGTGTGTTTTTCCGGAACCCATCAGCTCCAAGTGAAGTCGTTGTTTTCAATCTACTGTGTTTCCCCGAAAATAAGACCTAGCCGGACCATCAGCTCTATTGCGTCTTTTGGAGCAAAATTTAATATAAGACCCAGTATTATATTATATATTATACTGTATTATATTATATTATATTATATTATATTATATTATATTATACTGTACTATACTATATTACATTATAGACCCGGTCTTATTTTATAGTAATATAAGACAGGGTCTTATATTAATTTTTGCTCCAAAATTCGCATTATGGCTGATTGGCCGGCTAGGTCTTATTTTCAGGGAAACACAGTAGTTGTGGAGGGCGCAGCTCACCGGCCCATGTGCGAATCGAACTGGTGACCTTGGTGTTATGAGCACTGCGTTCTAACCAACTGAGCCAACCGGCTGCCCGGTGATGGCATTCTTGTGGTCAGCTTATCCAGGTTCCTTCGGCCCAAGTATAGGACCCAAGTCCCTATGCTGTCCCAACATGACATTTAGTGATGGCAGAAGGAGAAAACAGCTCTTGGGTCCTCTTTTTTTAAACTTTTGTTTATTTTAAATGTGTTTTTCCAGGACCCATCAGCTCCAAGTCAAGTAGTTGTTTCAATCTAGTTGTGGAGGGAGCAGCTCACAGTGGCCCATGTGGGGATCAAAACGGCAACCTAGCTGTTAAGAGCACCGCACTCTAACCAACTGAGCTAACTGGCCACCCCTTGGATCTTCTTTTGTGTGACCTATTGTTGAATGTGAAAATAAACCATGTCAAATGTTCAAATGGTTGGTCTCTCTTGGCTCATGCTGACCTTTACATCTCTATTCTATCATATCCTATCCCCAAAATTAAAAAAAAAAAAAAAGAAAAAGAAAATTGCCAAAGTACTCCATTGATCTGTCATAATGATGGAGTGCAACAATGTCTTAATTATAACACATTGCATTTGCTAGAATAAAAAGTGGTTCCATTACAATATTCGCTTTGACACATCTGTTACTGTCGAATATCTATGCCATCTTGTAAGAAAATTATGAGGAAATTATCTCTCACCAAACTTTAAAAATGAGTGAGGAGTCCCCTTACATACACTGAGGGAGAGAGCAAGGCCTAGCAGAGTGATGCGACTTCTGGAAATAAATTTTGCTCTGCATTTACTGTGTCAGAGATACACTTGTTTCTCAGATCACCTCACTGGCATCTCTATTTTAGTCACCTTGCTAGCTCTTCTCCATCTCCCTGACCTTTAAATCTTAGAGGGTCCCAGGGCCCAGTCTTTGAACATCTTCCTTTCTCTACACTTACTCCATTGGTGAGTTCATCTGTTTCATATCTTTAAATTCCATCTATGTGTCGACAATTCCCCAATGTGTGCATGTATCTTCTGTAGCCCAGATGTGTTTATCCAGCTGCCTCAATAGCTCCACTTGAATATTCAATAGGCATCTCAAATTTAACAAGTCCAAAACCAAACTCAGACATCCCCCCTAAAACTTGCTCCTCCTCAATTTTCCCCCTTGAAATGCATAATGATGATGTCCTTCTCATTGTTAGGTCAAAATCCGTAGAGTCACCCTGACGTCTCTCACACCCACACCCCATCTGTAAGAAAACCCTATTGGCAGGGCTGCCCGGTGGCTCAGGCAGTTGGAGTTCCAGGCTCCTAACTCCGAAGGCTGCTGGTTTGATTCCCACATGGGCCAGTGGGCTCTCAACCACAAGGTTGCCAGTTCAACTCCTCGAGTTCCGCAAGGGATGGTGGGCTCCACTCCCTGCAACTAAGATTGAACACGGCACCTTGAGCTAAGCTGCCTCCTGGATGGCTCAGTTGGTTGGAGAGCGGGCTCTCAACCACAAGGTTGTCAGTTCAATTCCTTGACTCCCGCAAGGGATGGTGGGCAGCGCCCCCTGCAACTAAGATTGAACACGGCACCTTGAGTTGAGCTGCCCCTGAGCTCCCGGATGGCTCAGTTGGTTGGAGTGCATCCTCTCAACCACAAGGTTGCCAGTTCGACTCCCGCAAGGGATGGTGGGCTGCGCCCCCTGCAACTAGCAACGGCAACTGGACCTGGAGCTGAGCTGCTTAGTTGTGGAGGGCCACAACTAAGACTGAAAGGACAACAACTTGAAGCTGAACAGCACCCTCCACAACTAAGATTGAAAGGACAACAACTTGACTTGGAAAAAAGTCCTGGAAGTACACACTGTTCCCCAAAAAAGTCCTGTTCCCCTTCCCCAATTAAAAAAAAGAAAGAAAGAAAAGAAAACCCTATTGGCAACACCTTCACAATACATCTAGAACGCCATCATTTCTCACCCCCTCCACTGCGATCTCCCTGGTCCAGCTACTATCAGCTCTGCCCCAGACTGCTGCAACAGCCTCCTCACTGATCTACTCCTCACTGCTCTAGCTTAAGTCTGTTTTCAACACAGCAGGCAGAGTGATCCTGTTAACACGTGTCAGGTCAGATCACTTCCCTGTGCAAACCCTTCTACTGGTTCCCAACTTCTTCAAGTCCTTGCGCTGGAATATAAGACTCTCCATGGTCTGGTCTTCCATGTGATCTATGACTTTGCTCCTACTGTGCTCTGCCTCTCTTATTCAGCTCCAGTCACCTGGCACTTCACAGACGTGGCTATACACAGGTCCATCAAAAGGTCTTTTCAATTGATGTTTTCCATGTGCCTGGAATGCTCTTTCTCCCAGATATCTGCATGCATCTTTCCCTCAACTCCTTCAAGTCTTTACTCAAATGGTGCCTTCTCCGTAAGACCTTCCCTTGCCACCCGATTCCAAATGGCAGCCTCTCCCAAACAGCACAGGTGCACTCCCTATCCCCCTACGTTCCTTTGTTTGAGTCCAAAGCACTTACCCTGTTTCCCCGAAAATAAGACCTAGCCGGATAATCAGCTCTAATGTGTGCTTTGGAGCAAAAATTAATATAAGACCCGGTATTATATTATATTATATTATATTATATTATATTATATTATATTATATTATATTATACCAATCTTATAGTAAAATAAGACCAGGTCTTATATTAATTTTTGCTCCAAAAGACGCATTAGAGCTGATTGTCCGGCCAGGTCTTATTTTCAGGGAAACACGGTACTACCAACATACAGTACATTTTATTTATTGTTTAATTCTGTCTTCCTGACAGTTGAATGTATATTCTATGAGGTCAAAGATTTATTCCTGTCTTCTTCTCTGCTTTACCTTTAGGACCTAGAATAGTACCTAACACATAATGGGTGCTCAATAAATATTCTTTGACTAAATTAAAATCCCAAGACAACTAGTCAATTCAGAAACATTAGGTAAATGTATTAAAGTAGAAATACACTGAATAAAATGTTCACTCCGGCCAATTATTTGGGGACTAGAGAGAGAGAGAGAGAGAGAGAGAGAGAGAGAGAGAGAGAGAGAGAGAGAACCTACACCAATTAGCAATGATGCAAAAAAGACAGGAATGGCAATAGAGTGGCAAAGCAGAGATGCTCCCAGTTCCTGGGGCACCACCAAAGCCAAGGTCAATTTTGTAGGTCTAACACTTTATAAAAAATACTTGCAAAGTTGTGATGAAATATTGACAATTCAATAAGCCATACAAAAAAGGCAGATTCATCCAACCCCAGGCTGAAAACTTTTCACTTTGCTACATAAAATGGCTATCATCAGTTATGAACAGAATTACCAAATCTGATAGTTCATCATCAATAGAAAAACATACTAGACTCAATAGAAGGAGAATGGTAGATGCTACAGAAGGAAATTAATAATCATGTTTGCTCTTTCTACTGTAAAGCCTTGTCTTCCTTACTCATTTCTGTCATTTGAGAAGGAAAACTATGTTTGCGGGTAGCTGGATGGCTCAGTTGGTTAGAGTGTGAGCTCTGAACAACAAGGTTGCCGGTTCGATTCCTGCATGGGCCAGTGAGCTGTGCCCTCTACAACTAGATTGAAGTCAACGAGCTGCCACTGAGCTTCCAGAGGGGCGGCTGGATGGCTCAGTTGGTTAGAGCGCCAGCTTTCAACAAGGTTGCCAGTTCAATTCCCACATGGAGTGGTGGGCTGCACTGCTGACAACTAAAGATTGAAAACGGCAACTGGACTTGGAGCTGAGCTGTGCCCTCCACAACTAGATTGAAGGACAACTACTTGGAGCTGATGAGTCCTGGAGAAACGCACTGTCCTCCAATATTCCCCAATAAAATTTATAAAAAAGAAAAAGAAAAAAAGAAAAAAAAAGCTATGTTGCAAAAAAATTTTTTTTAAGTTAGGCATTTTATCTCAACCTGCACTTTTTCTTTCTTTTCTTTTCTCTTTTCTTTTCTTTTCTTTTCTTCTTTTCTTTTCTTTTCTTTTTTCTTCTTTTCTTTTCTTTTCTTTTCTTTTCTTTTCTTTTCTTTTCTTTTCTTTTCTTTTCTTTTCTTTTCTTTTCTTTTTTCTTTCGCCCGCCCTCCCTCCCTCCCTGCCTCCCTGCCTCCCTGCCTCCCTGCCTCCCTGCCTCCCTCCCTCCCTGCCTCCCTGCCTCCCTGCCTCCCTGCCTCCCTCCCTCCCTCCCTCCCTCCCTCCTTCTTTCCTTCCTTTTTTACCTTTTGATATTTTTCTTCCCAAACATATTTTACTGCAACAGGATTTCTCCAATGAAAGCAGAGTTCAAGGTAGGTTACTAAACAGAAGTTTAATTAAATATTTGAGAAAAATAGGTCTTCTGATCCAGCAAGAATTCAAAATGTTACTTATCCATTTCCTTTCTAGTATGCTAAAAAGTGAAATGTGGGGAGTTAAGATAGCTGAACGAAGAATAACTAAGCTGGTCTGAACATAAACTCAGCTTCTGGGATAGCAGAGTGGGAAAAAGGCAAGAGCACTGGCCAGGACTCAGAGTTTTGGTTCCCATTCCTGTAAGACAATATTTTCCTGCCTGTCTCAAAGGGTTGCTGTGAGACCCAAATATGAAAATGAAGGGGAGTGGGCTCTGTCAATTTTAAAATGCTGTCCGTGTATATGTCAAAATACTGGGAGAACTAGGAGGAACCTGCTTCTACTGGATTCCCAAGGTGGGAAAGCAAATGGAATTGTTAAAATGTAGAAACTTTGGGATCCCAAAGAAAATGAAATGCTTTAAAAAGCAAAAGAACATTGTTGTGTTGAATCATTCAAAAATTCCTTTTATGTTTCATCTGCTATGATGTATTATCATTAGAGAAAATAGGATGCTTCTCTTCTAAAAATGTCACAGCTTTGAGGATAACAATTTAATAATTTCAGACAAGCCAATGAATTCTCTTAGAATATCTTGTTTGAAAAATGACCAAGTATAAATCCTTTACTCTCATTTTGTGTCATAACAATCGATAACCAGAGTGGCTGGCTGACTTTGAATTGGCTACGTCCTACCAATATTGTTCTTGCTTCTAAAACGTGTGTGTGTGGTGGTGGGGCGGGGGTGGGGGGAACAGCAACTACCTTTCCAAGAACCAGAGATTCATATTGAAAGCTAGCTGCTTATGTAGCACTATTTCCTTATATGATATACATACACCTTATTATCTAACTTGGGTAGAATGGTGTCCTCTCTGCTCCCTTGTATCCATGTAGTCACATTATGCTGTACAATTGTACCTTATTTTCCCCAGGCTCCTTTGCTCATTTGCAAATGCTTACGTAGAAAGGATGCTAAGTGGTTATCATGGCATCCACCAGTTTAAATTCATAAATAGATTAGGCACAACTTAACGTGTTTCCGCATCTGAAATGTGAGAGTGGTTACTTCACAAATCATCCACTAGTGCAACCTAAATCTCAAAACTATAAAATGAAAAATGTCAAATCCTCATGCTGTCAGTTACAACACTGAGCTCCAGTAAACCTGTATGAGTAGGTCAGCCAGTTGTACTTCAACATCCCGGCTCTATAGCCCCCCCTAATGCTTTCTCTTGCTCCTTCTATTCAAAGGCAGGCAAAAATGACTGGTAACAGGTGTAAAGTTTAGCCTCTACCCTACTATGATATACAGTTGACAGGAATCAAAGAGTTAGGACAGAAAAGTACCATTTATTTTATCGAGTGCCTACCATGTGACCAGCAATGTATAGATATTATCTCACTTATTCATTCATTAATGTATTCACAAAAAACCTATAAATGTCAGATAACCCAAAATAAGCACAGCAGGCAATAATTCTACCTTCATGTTGATTACAATCAAGGTGAAGAAACAGACATTTAAAAATAATCATACAACTTCTGCTTCTAGGTAGAATGTAATAAATCACAGCAAATAAACACACCTGCTGTAATAGTAATTAAATGTGGACACATTACAAAAATCGTATCTTAAATGCCTGAGAGCTTCAGTAACAATTAGGACTACATGAATTACAATTCCAGAGAGTGTACAGTCATTCCAAGTCCCATACTACAGCAAAGCATAAGAAGGGGAGTCCTTGAGACAGAAGAAAGGATCCCACACAGGAACATGGAAATGCAGGAAGGAATGAAAAACATGAGAATGAACTTATATGTGGATAAACATAAATAAATATTGACTTCACAAAGTCATAAATAATACTGCCTTGTAGAATTCACATTAAGTGACAACAACAATAACAAAATGGCAACAATGTAAACCCAAAGCAAGCACAAGGAAGGAAATAATAAATATTAGAGCAGAAATCAATGAAATCAATAGCAAAACAATAGAGAAAATTGATGAAACAAAAAGCTAGTTCTTTGGAAAATGCAATAAAATTGATAAACCTCTAGCAACACTGACAACTGTACCTCATTTTCCCTGGGAATAAATGAGTCACCAACATCAGTAATAAAACAGAGGCTATTTTTGCTATAGATCCTGCAACTATCAAATATAATAAGGGAATACTATAAACAATTTTATGTTCATAAATTCAGCAACTCAGAAAACATAATAACTTGAAAACAACAAACGAGCAAAGCTCATATAAGATGAAGCAGATAATCTAAAACAGATAATCTGAATAGGCCTACAAGCATGAAATAAATTTAATTCATAATTAAAGAGCTCCCACAAAACAAACCTCCAGGCCCAGATTGTTTCACTGAAAAATTCTACCAAACATATAAAGAATTAACATCAACTTTACATAAACTGTTCCAGAAAATACAAGATGAAAGAACATTTCCCAGTTCATTTTAGGAAGCCATATTACCATATACCAAAATCAGACAAAGATAGTATAAAAAAGAAAACTAAAAACCAATTATCATTAATGAAATTACATGCAAAAATCCTCAACAAAATAATAACCAACTAAATTTAAAAATGTATAAAAATAGATAAACTATGACCAAGTGGGATTTTTCCAGGTATGCAAGGTTGGTTCAACATTCAATAATCAGTCAATGTAATCCACATTATCAAGAATTCAAAGAAAGAAAATCCTATGATCATATAAATTGACACAGAAAAAGCATGACAAAAATCCAGTACCCATTCATAATTTAAAAAAAATCTCAGGGCCGGCCCGGTGGCTCAGGCGGTTA
This sequence comes from Rhinolophus sinicus, assembly GCF_057876585.1. Lineage (NCBI taxonomy): Eukaryota > Metazoa > Chordata > Mammalia > Chiroptera > Rhinolophidae > Rhinolophus > Rhinolophus sinicus. The sequence continues at coordinate 100,706,857 of NC_142518.1, forward strand.
GAGCTCTGTGCTCCTAACTCTGAAGGCTGCCGGTTCGATTCCCACATGGGCCAGTGGGTTCTCAACCACAAGGTTGCCAGTTCAATTTCTTGAGTCCCACAAGGGATGGTGGGCTCCGCCCCCTGTAACTAAGATTGAACACGGCACCTTGAGCTGAGCTGTGGCTGAGCTCCCGGATGGCTCAGTTGGTTGGAGCATGGGCACAACCACAAGGTTGCCGGTTCAATTCCTCGAGTCCCGCAAGGGATAGTGGGCAGCGCCCCCTGCAACTAAGATTGAACACGGCACCTTGAGCTGAGCTGCCAGTGAGCTCCCGGATGGCTCAGTTGGTTGGAGCGTGTCCTCTCAACCACAAGGTTGCCGGTTTGACTCCCGCAAGGGATGGTGGGCTGCGCCCCCTGCAACTAGCAACGGCAACTGGACCTGGAGCTGAGCTGCGCCCTCCACAACTAAGACTGAAAGGACAACAACTTGAAGCTGAACTAAGATTGAAAGGACAGCAACTTGACTTGGAAAAAAAAAGTCCTGGAAGTACACACTGTTCCCCAATAAAGTCCTGTTCTCCTTCCCCAATAAAATATTAAAAAAAAAAAGAAAAAGAACTTAAAGCTACTGTTTAAAAAAAAAAATCTCAGCAAGTCGGGAAAGAGAGGTAGTACCTCAAATCAATAAAGAACATCTACAAAAAACCAACATCTAACATCATCTTTATTATATAAAGACTAAATGTTTTCCTCAGAAAGATCAGGATCAAGGGAAGGATTTTTATCTCACCACTATGATTAAACATAGTACTGAAAGTTCTAGCAACTGCAGAAGGCCAAAAGTATATATAGAGGTATATAGATTGGAAACAAAGAAATAAAACTACACATCTTTGCAGATAACATGAAATTGCAGATTTCTTCATAGGAAACCTCAAACAATCTACAAAAAGAAAAAAAAAAAAAAAACCTCCTACAACTAATAAGTGATTTCATTAAGGTCAGAACATACAAAATCAATACACAAAAATGAACTGCATTCCTATTTACTAATAATGAATATGCACAAATAGAAATTAAAACACAATAGTATTTTTAATTACTCCAAAGGAAATGAAATACTTAAGTATACACCTACCAAAACATGTATAAGATATGTATGCTGAAAAGCACAAAATGCTGATGAAAGAAATAAAAACCTAAATAAATGGAGAGACATACATGTCCATACCATGTCCATGGATTGGAAAACTCAACATAGTGAAGATGTCAATTCCTCCAAATTTACATAAAGATTTAACACAATCCCTATCAAAACCAAGACTTTTTTGTACCTACAGATAAGATTATTTTAAAATTTAAATGGAAAGTTACATCCCCTAAAATAATTAAACAATCCTGTCACAGAATATTAAAGTGTGAGGAATCACTATACTTGATGAAAAGGCTAACTATATAGCTATAGTAATCAAGACAGTGTACTACTGGGAGAGGGATAAATACATACCGCAATGGAACAGAATAAAGAACTTAGAAATGCACCCAAACCAATAAACACAACTCTTTTGTGAAGAAACTGCATAAGCAATTCAATGGAGGAAGGATAGTCTTTTTAACAAATTGTGCAGGAGGAATCAGACACCTATAGGAAAAAAAAAAAAAAAAAAAAAATGAAGCTCAACCTAAACCTTGTACCTTATCCAAAAATCAACTAAAAATGGCGAACAGGCATAGAACTAAAATTTAAAACTATGAAATATATATATTTTTATTTCATTTATGTTTTCTTAACTTTTATTTATTTAAGTGCATATTTCCAGGACCCATCACCTCCAAGTCAAGTAGTGGTTTCAATCTAGTAGTGGAGGGTGCAGCTCACAGTGGCCCATGTGGGGATCGAACCGGTAACCTTGTAGTTAAGAGCACCGTGCTCTAACTAACTGAGCTAACCGGCTGCCCCTATAAAATATTTTTTAATGGCAAAAAGGTTCAGGATTAGTGTTAGTTGAAGAGTTCTAAATATGACACTAAAGGTGTGATCCATTAAGAAATGATATATTGGGCTACATCAAAATTTAAAGCTTTGCCTCTGTGAAAAACCCAGTTAAGAAGATGAAAAGACAAGCTACACTCTTGGAGAAAATATTTGCAAACCATATATCTGACAAAGTACTCATATCTACAATATACGAGGTATGATCAAACAATACCATGAATGTTTAAATAAAAAAAATTATTACACTAAAAGACACATTACCATTAATCCCCCTCAAAATACTCCCTCTTGCTTCGCACACACTTATCCCCTTATTCTTGCCACTTTCCGAAGCAGTTCTGGAAGTCCTGTTTTGTAAGTGTCTTTAGTTGTGCTGTCATGGCTGCCTCCATGTCCTGAATCGATTCAAAACGTTTACCTTTCATGGTCATTTTGACTTTGGGGAAGAGCTAGAAGTTGCATGGTGCCAGATCCGGTGAATAAGGTGAATAAGGACACACTGTAATTTGTTTGTTTGTTTGTTTAACTTTATTGGGGAATATTGGGGAACAGTGTGTTTCTCCAGGACCCATCAGCTCTAAGTCATTGTCCTTCAATCTAGTTGTGGAGAGCGCAGCTCAGCTCCAAGTCCAGTTACCATTTTCAATCTTAGTTGTGGGGTGGGGGGTGGGGGGCGCAGCCCACCATCCCATGCGGGAATTGAACTGGCAATCTTGTTGTTGAGAGCTCGTGCTCTAACTAACTGAGCCATCTGGCCACCTCTCTGGCAGCACAGCCGCAGCTCATTGTCTTCAATCTAGTTGTTGGAGGGCGCAGTTCACTGGCCCATGTGGGAATCGAACCCATAACCCTGTTGTTCAGAGGTGGCGCTCTAACCAACTGAGCCATTCGGCTTCCACAGTAATGTTTTTATTTGACAGAAATTGCCATACCAGAAGCGACGTGTGACACAGAGCGTTGTCATGATGGAGGATGATTTATGGCACACTTTAAAACACACCTTTTCTTACCTGCAGCTCACACCCAACTGACTGCACCAAACAAGTTGTAACTTGTCACATACCGTTATTAAGCCTCAGCGTGCTGCTTCTTGTATTGAAGATCCCTGTCTTTCTGTTGGATGGCACTCAGCAGCATTCACCGTATGTTCTAATCAAAACGGAAAGGCTCTGTGTCACACATCACTTGTGGTACGGCAATTTCTGTCCAATAAAAACATTTTGCTGCCCCAGCAATTTGTAACCATTATACCTCCCCCTATGTTAATGACGTGTCATTTCCTGCTCAAATCAGCCACAGTGGCAGAAGCTCATTGAATCAATCAGAGGTGAAGTTCCGTGGTGGCAATTGCCTAGTCTCTTCACTTAATCCAAGAGACCATTGCAAATAGCCCAAAGACCCACCGAGGGAGACGGACATTATTTCCCAGAAGTAAATACAGCTCAGCCTGTACTTTGGAACAATTGGTCAACCTTGTCACTTGCACAATCTGCTAGCAAAGGTTATGCAGTGCCTGAACAGGATCATGGCAGAATCACCAGGCCTCATCACCATCTGCTTTTTAGGATATCTACTCAGTGCTGAATGTACAGGTTTGTTTCCTTTTTAAAAAATCATTGAGTATGCTTGTCTTTTAGATATACAAATGTCTGGTGCTGTCTTTTTCATTAAATAATGATTACAGGACTTGACAGCAATGTTTAAGATTCTAGTAGTCAGCATGTGGGTTGGCAAATACTGGTTTCTAGTAGCTGAGTCTTCTTCATTTTAAAACTAAATAGATTTACAATGCTGATGGTACATTTTTTGAATGGATGCTGTTGGATTTAATGATTTGATAACAGTCAAGTCTTAGCAATTCTTAGAAAATAGTTATCTCCTTGGTTAAAAAAATTAAATGTGGGAAAATGTTTTAACAAGGAAACAGCAGAATATGGAGAAAAAATTAACTATCTTTTTGGTTATTTTTACTGACCATTTTAAAATAAAAATGGGAAACATTAAAGCCACAAACAACAGTTTTATTTACACAAAAAAATTGATTTTAAGATATATGATGTGTTTCACAATTTTAGAACTATATAATAAGGCATGCCTCTAATTTTAAAAATCCATAAAATTATGTACCTTCAATTTAAAGTTTTAGTTAAAACAGACAAATTTTTCATTAGTAAGCTGTTATTTATCTCTAATGTTTTTCATGGATTAGGAAGAAATTATACTGTCTTTGAGTCTAAACATCTTGGAGTCAATACATGGGGAAATCTAATACTCACTTGAGTTCTTAGAACAGCAAAACCAGTCTAAGAATTGACGTAAAGAGTAGAAACTTAGTTAATGCATTGTATATCACTTGGTTTTTTTCACAGCTTCAGTGACTTTATACACTGCCCAAAGGAAGGCACACAGAGAAGGAATTACCCCATTTAGACAAACAGCATGTTCTCACAGGAAGCATTTATCACACTTAATTGTCAGACTACTATAATCAAATGTAGTAGCTGACAGTGCCAAGATCAGGGGTGCCAACCCTAAGCGTCCCCAGAAAGCAGACTGGCCCCATGGTTCCCACTCCAGACATGATGTCAGACTGAAATGCAGAAATAATGATACAAGAATGCAAAGGTTAAATCAAACTAGCAAAGTGGGTAGAGTACAGGAATAAAGAAATTTAACTGGAAAACTCGCAAAGTAGGACCTAAAATCTTGACACATATCTCACCCGTGTGAGATCTAGCAGGACAAATGATACAAACCCTTCATTCAGGATAAGTGGTGAGATGGTGGAGGTTTTAAGAGGGCTTCTGCCTCCTCAACGACCTCAGATATTGGGAAAAGGACAGATACAAGGAAAAAGAGGGACTGGGATTTCAGAGCTTGGGAAATAATGACTAAAAGAGATAAACCTGAAAAGATGCTAGATCTATGACCCTCAGACAATACTGTGGAGAAAAGCAGTGTGATTCTGGAGTCACTGGAGTCGAAGATAATAGGCCTTTGAGGAGAGAGACAGGAGAATTTCCCTAACATTACTGATGCAATTCTTTCTGCTGCTGTTCAACTGTCAATTGGCTTCCAAAAGCAGTGTCTATGAATGATTTACTGAGCTGTTGCATTTTCATGACTGCTGCCTTTAGGCATTATTGCACCAATTTGGATTTTGAAATCAAAGCTGTTCTGTGAAACCAGTTCAGTTTTGTAAAGTGTACAGACTAAAGTTGTCTCTCTCTCTCTCTCTCTCTCTCTCTCTCTCTCTCTCTCTCTCTCTCTCTCTTTCATTCATTCATTCATTTGGTCCATATACTTTACAAAACTGAGTGACTACTACGGTGCCAGGTACTGGCAAGTACTAGGGACATGGGGATAAGTCAGACTCGCGCTTTGACCCAAAGCACCATGAAGTCAGGAGAGAGATTTTCATTATAACGTGATAAAATGTGTACTAGGTGCTAAAGGAACATAGAGAAAGGAATACATTAACTGGGGCAACACTTGACAAAGACAATATTTTGAGCTGGGTCTTAAAAAAATGAGTAGATTCACTCTCCTTATACATCTGTTCTAGAGCAATCTATGCCGAGAGGATCATTTAAGTGCAAAGATCCACACCCAGAAAGAATATGAGAGGGGCAGTCAGATGGCTCAGTTGGTTAGAGTGAGAGCTCTGAACAACAGGGTTGCCTGTTCGAGCCCTACATGGGCCAGTGAGCTGTGCCCCCACAACTAGATTGAAGACAACAAGCTGCTGCTGAGCTGCTGGTGGGGCGGTCAGATGGCTCGGTTGATTAGAGTGCGAGCTCTCAACAACAAGGTTGCCGGTTCAATTCCCACATGGGATGGTGGGCTGCGCCCCCTGCAACTAAAGATTGAAAACAGCACTGGACTTGGAGCTGAGCTGTGCCCTCCACAACTAGATCAAAGGACAACAACTTGGAGCTCATGAGCCCTAGAGAAACATACTGTTCCCGAATATTCCCCAATAAGAAAATATATTTATTTATTTTAATGTTATTTTATTAAATTTATTGGGGTGACAATTGTTAGTAAAATTACATAGATTTCAGGTGTACAATTATGTATTACATCATCTATAAATCCCATTGTGTGTTCATCACCCAGAGTCAGTTCTCCTTCCATCACCATATATTCGATCCCCCTTACCCTCATCTCCCACCCCCCACCCCCCTTACCCTCTGGCAACCACTAAACTATTGTCTGTGTCTATGAGTTTCTGTTTCTCATTTGTTTGTCTTGTTCTTTAGTTCTTTTTGGTTTATATACCACATATCAGTGAAATCACATGGTTCTCTGCTTTTTCTGTCTGACTTATTTCGCTCAGCATTACACTCTCAAGATCCATCCATGTTGTCACAAACGTTCCTATCAATAAGAAAATTTTAAAAAACAAAAAGAATGTGAGGGCTCTCCGGAACTCAGTATGTTTTGAGTATTGAATATGACAAGTGAGGCAGTATACCCATTTTACATTAGATCAAGTTAAGCTTCAGAGATTATGTGACTTGCCTAAGATCTCACAGCCCATAGATGGTAGATATGTGATTCAAATCCAGGTGTGTCTGATCTGACTGCATACCCATTCTTCTACTCGACCACACTGTCAATGGATGCACACATAGATGCTATTGTAGATGGGCCCAGGGCCAGGCAAATAGTTGCCAAGCAGAGAGGAGGTCTTAGAGGACGCTGGGAGGCATCAATATGCTATGGCATCCATCTGCAGCTCAGAGATCATCTCCCACAGTGCTCCACTGCCTTGGAAGGGAGAAAGAAGGCTGATCTAGTGGTTGAGATTGCAGGGTATCACAGCACTGAAGAAGGGGTGAAACCAATTAAGAAAGCTGGCAGATGAAGCGTTGAAGAGGGCCAGCCCGGTGGCTCAGGTGGTTGGAGCTCCATGCTCCTAACACCGAAGGCTGCCGGTTCGATTCCCACATGGGCCAGTGCCAGATTGCTCAGTTGGTTGTAGCACGGGCTCTCAGCTATGAGGTTGCCAGTTCGACTCCTCGACTCCCACAAGGGATGGTGGGCTGCACCCCCTGCAACTAACAACAGCAACTGAACCTGGAGCTGAGCTGCGCCCTCCACAACTAAGACTGAAAGGATAAGATCTTGACTTGGGAAAAGTCCTGGAAGTACACACTGTTCCCCAAAAAAGTCCTGTTCCCCCCCCCCCAAAAAAAAAAGAGTTGAATAGAAAAAGCCTAAACTAAGTAACTAAATTCAGGGGGAAAAAGTGAAGCCCAGGGGACTTGAGAGCAAGAGAAAAGTGAGGTTGTCAAAGGACCTGAAGGCTCAGTAAAGTGAAAAGCTGCAATGAAAATAGGGGAATAGAGTTTAGTTTGTTTCCTTTATCTTTTTTTTTTCTTTTTTTTTTTTTTTTTTTTTTTTTGAGTTAATGAGAAAGCAGTCCCAAAATGCCCTGGAAAGTTCATCTCCAAAGCACCTGTTGAAATGGTTTAAGATAGTCTCTTGAAGAAACAACTCCAGGCAAATTCTTAAGTTCCTGTTATTATTTATAGATATAGATATAAATAATATATCTGTATCTATTTATATATCTAGACAGAGAGAAACAGAAAGACAAAGACAGATTGAGATTTGAGACTGAGGAGAGAGGGAGGGAGAGGGAGAATTAGGTGAGAGACCTCAATTCTCCAAGCTCAGGAGTGTCCCTACTGGCAGGCTAGTCAGTCAGAGCTAAAATAAACCACATCCTGAATCCCAGAGAAAGACATCAATGGAATTCCTATAACACATGCCAACTGAAGGTGTTGTGAGTTTAAAGATAAAAAAAGTTAATGCAGCGATTTTTCTTTCACATCTAGTAAGAGACCCTGGGGTTGCATTTGCAGCTAGGCCACAATTAGGCTTCTGTTTTTGCAAGAGAAATTTGTTGCCAAGTCCTTTGGACAACTGATTCCTGAAGATATAAGCCCAGCCAGGGTGACTGTTGCGATGAACTGCAATTAGCTATATTCAAATGATGACAAAGTGTGAAGTTAACTGCTTATTTAAGAACTTTCTTTTTCATCCAAAGTAAATTGAAATACGATTGAAAACCTGACCTTTTGTTACTGGAGCGCTCTTGACTAAAAGTCAAATTGAATTTTAATTCCTAAATCTCCATGTTTATACAGTAGAATGAGAACATCATAGATTTGGGCTCCATGCCCCCAAGATAAATTGACTGTGGGATTACTTGGATTAAAAACAAAGCCTTTCCTAAGAGATGTATTTAATTTTCATGTTGTTTTCTTTTTCCTAAAGCTAAAGACTAGTTCTTTTAAATTTCAGTTTTTCTTGATCATGAAAATGCCAACAAAATTCTGAATCGGCCAAAGAGGTATAACTCAGGTAAATTGGAAGAGTTTGTTCGAGGAAACCTTGAGAGAGAATGTGTAGAAGAACGGTGTACTTTTGAAGAAGCACGGGAAGTTTTTGAAAACACTGAAAAAACTGTGAGTATTTCCATATAACATCCTTCAGATGCAATGCAAAGAATAGTAAACTTAAAAAACAAAACAAAAAACTTCTCTTTGGAATTTCAAAATATGTCTCTACACATACGCATGTTATAAATGCTATAAAAGAGAAGGAATCAAATCCAAATCATTTTAAATGCCCCCATCCATTAACTTCTCCTCTTTTTCTTTATAGACTGAGTTTTGGAAGCAATATTTTGGTAAGCAATTCTTTTTATCCTCTAGCTGGCATATGAAACATTTAAGAATTATGTATTTTTGTTTTCTATGTAAATAGATATTAAACTCTGTCAAAAGGGCTCAGGAAAATTAAGTTCCCCTCTTTTACCCACGATTGAATGGTGATATACCACAGGTTGATGTCTGCGTGGGAGACACTGGTTGGTAGATAAGCTTACTCCTCCCTAGGGCTTCAAAAAGAACTCGTTTCACCCCAGGAAGCTGGAAGGAAGAAACAGATGACTGGTATCTGGGGACTGAATGAGAGTTTGCAGTCCTCAGCAGAGAATCAGAGAGCGCTGACTGACTTTATCACTTAAAAGTCCTCCTCCTTAGGATGGCCTGTAAGGCCCTCCCTTCCCACTGTCCCTCCCCTCTGTCTCCTGCTGCTCGCCACCTTGCATGCTGGACCCTGGCCATCATGGCCTCCCTGAGGTTCCTGCACACTCTAGAGTACTCCCACTTTAGAGTCTTTGATCTGGCTGTTCCTTTAATGTTGAATGTTCTTCTGCTCCTTTTCCCTAGGCTCACTCCCTCACCTCCTTTGGGACTTTGCCCAAAGGTCACCATCTCAATGAAGCCTACTCTGATCATCCCTGACCATCTATTAATACTTCAACTTACACCCTCGCCTTCCCCACCCCCCCGCCACCCATAACCCCTTCATTCTAGACACTGTATCCTGCTCTATTCTTTTTCATAGCACTTTTCACCATTTGAGGTATCATGTAATGTTCTTACTTATACTACTTATTTAATTTCCCACCTCACTAGATGGCAAGCTTCACGTTGGCAAGGGTATTCAATTGTTTTGTTTATTGATGTATTCCTAGTATCTAAACAATAACTGGTATAGAAGTACTGAGTCAATACTTGTTGAATAAATTGACCAAAAGGAGAAAAAGTCAAAACTGTAAAGACAACTACATTTTAAAACTCATCTAAAATCTAGCAGCTGGATTTTGAGGCCGTGTAAGTTTCACAGGTAGACTTATCTGGACAGCAAATTCTCTGAGTTCCATCAATTTGACATCCAGTTCTAGTTTCCAGTTTCTATTCTGGAGACATGGTTGGACTGGTTCATACTCTCAGAACTCATACTTTCTCCACTTTTGTTTTGAAATTATGAGGGAAGAAGAGATCTACTCCATTACCTTTGCTTTGTCTGCCTTTCCTTGTTCTTGGTAATGATCACTACTGTACAATTCTTTTTTTTTTTTTAACTTTTATTTATTTTAAGCATGTTTTTCGAGGACCCATCAGCTCCAAGTCAAGTAGTTTCAATCTAGTTGTGGAGGAGGCAGCTCACAGTGGCCCATGTGGGGCTCGAACCGGCAACCTTGTTAAGAGCACCGCGCTCTAACCAACTGAGCTAACCGGCCACCCTTACTGTGCCAGTTCTTTATTGATGTATTCCCCAATAGTCCAAATAAGTCTTTTCCTTCTCTATTTCTACTATATTTAAAATTTTGAATCATGTGATATTTTTTAAAGGACATCAATTTCTACTCCTACCCCCCCCCAAATATACCTGGATATATTTAAACTTCTATGATCCCTTCACTGCCCACCCCCGACCTGACCTCCCACCCCCTAGCAGGGGTAAGTCAGTATCTCTTAAGCCCCATATTTGAAATGGGGCCCCTGCTTTCTAGATCACAGGCTGTGGTTATTGTATCTTGGGTAAAGATACCTGGAAAACATCAAGGGCATGATTCTGTCACTACTGCTTTGTCTACTGAAAAAATAAAACACAGGGGCAGCAGGTTAGCTCAGCTGGTTAGAGCGCGGTGCTCTTAACAAGGCTGCCAGTTCAACCCCCACATGGTCCACTGGAGCTGCGCCCTCCACAACTAGATTGAAACGACTACTTGACTTGGAGCTGATGGGTCCTGGAAAAACACACTTAAAATAAATAAAAGTTTTAAACAAATAAATAAATTTGAAAAACACAGATAAGAACAAAAAAAGAAAAAATAATAACTCCATGCCCCTTTTCACTCACAGCCGAGATTCCTACCCACCCAAGATAGCCTGTGCTATTTCTCGCTGTGTGGGCTTCCACATAGCAGGGACACAGGCCCCTCACTTCTGCCCCATTCTGTACCATCAACACACCACATACAGAACCTGGGTGAAGAGCTAGCATCTGTGAAGGACTTTACAATTTATACAGTGCCTGTCTCATTTAATCCTCGCACCAACCCTGTGAGCAAAGCATTATTCAACTTCATCTCACAGAGGAGGAAACTGAGGCTCAGGGAGGTTAAAAGACTTCCCAAAGTCACCCAGCTGGGGAATTATGGAGCCCAGAAGAGAACCCAAGTTCTCAAATGCCCGACCCTTTGCTTTCACTATTACCCCTCCAGGCCTTCAAATCTAAATGCAGTTATTCATCAAACACCAACCTAGTAGCCTTAAACAGGAATCTCTCCCTGGACAAGGTCTGGCCCCTTGCTGTCTTTGACCCTCTACTATCTGTGGCTTTGCCTCAGCTCAAACTACACACAGACAAGCACCCAAAGGAGGACTAAAATGACACTCATTTTAAAGGTATGTCTCAGCAAATGAGTTGCTGTGTAGCTGGCTGCAAGCCCAGACTCTTTCAGTGAAACATCCTAAATAATTCAGATCCGTTGGTCTATAATATAAAGTGCAAATGTAGCTCGTTTTTTAGACCAGTTCTGAACATCAATAATACTAAAGCAGAGAGAACGTAGTTTGTTTTCATAGAACTGGAACAAATTGAAATATCTGTGCAAAAGCACAGTGGATAGAGGGGCAGAGGGGACAAGGTCTAATTTTTACGGCAAGCAGATTTTCCAGAGAGGGACTATTTCTGAGAAAGGGATATTAGTCCTTAGTCAATAAGACCCGGATACATGCTATTGACAGAGAACATGGCAGACATGTGACTGCTCTCCTTGGAGCAGGCGGGAATCTACATGCTAGCTGGCAGGGAATTTCACTCCAAAGTATGACTGATAATTCGAAATTATTTGCCCTCTTTCTCTCATTCTTTTATTCTTATGTCATCTTCACCTCTCACTCTTTTGTTTCTCATGTATTGTCTTCCTGATCTAGCTCCCATTTTTTCTTCAGGGCTATTTCTCTTAGCTCAAAGTGCAAAGCAGTCTCCCTTCTGGTTCTATTTATCTCTTTCTCCTGAAGCTTCCTTAGAAGTATGCATGGAGGCAGACCTCTAACAAACCAGACTTAAAGGTTCCCTTCTCATCCTGACCCTTCTGCTCTCGCCTATTTCTTCCTCCTGTTTTCTTACCACCGGTATCTTCAAAGGCCCTCAAGAACTCTATAAATGTAGAAACTTCAGGAAAGTCAGAAAGGAAACACAGCCAATCTATATGTAAATACAGAATCTTTCCTGTTTTAATTCTTTATATTGAAAGTTGGTTCTCACTTTACCTAGACCATTTGGGACCTAACTCATAGATAGATGTCTTTAAGCAGTAACACATACTTCTGGCATCTTTTCTATTGTTTTGAACCATTAGTACATATTATATTATACTTAAAAGTTAAATGATAACACAAGAAAGTAGATGCATTTGCTCCATGCCTAGGCCACCAGTTCCTTGGGGAGAAGTACCATGTTATCTGGTTCAGCTTGCATTGCAAGACCTGTGATAGAGCAGGCCTTGGATGACACATAGATAATAATTGTAGAAGTGATCTGATTTGATTTCGAAGTAACTCTGCCACCATTCTGTAAGGAAGGATTGAAAATTCTTCTCACCCCATGCTGATACAGTACATTTCTATACTCAAACATTCTTCTGCCTCTTCTTTTTCCCTTAGTTTGCATGAACTATGTACGTGCCTTCTTCAAGGCGATTTCCTAGGAAATTAGAGTGTTAGCCTATGAACCTTTGTTTGGGTTGTTTTTAGAAATGCAGGAAGACAGGGGCAAGGCTGGCTTCCAGGTCAGCAGTTCTGCTCCAACCCTAAGACCAGGCTCCCGTCCCCATGAGTCTGTGCAGAGGGGGACTGGGCATTCTAAGCAGTTTATCTGCTAATTCAACATCTTAACCTATCCCAAAGATGGAGATCAGTGTGAGTCCAATCCATGTTTAAACGGCGGTCAATGCAAAGATGAGATTAATTCCTATGAATGTTGGTGTCCAGTTGGATTTGAAGGAAAGAACTGTGAATTAGGTAAGTAACTTTTTTGGTATTACTCATGGTTCATAATTTCCCTTTGAAACCAGACTAAACTGGAAGATGCAATATTTATGTATCATGATTTTCTCCTGGAAATATACACGTTTGTTGTGATAAAGAACACTTAACATGAGATCTACACTTAACAAATCTTGAAGTGGACAATACGGTACTATTAACTCTAGGCACTGTGTTCTACAGCAGATCTCTAGAACTTACGCATCTCATATAACTGCAACTCTAGCTGTTGACTAGCAACTCCCCATTTTCACTTCCCCCTAGAAAATTATATTCTCTGCTTCTATGTGTTTGACTATTTTAGCCACCTCACATAAGTGGAGACATGCAGTATTTGCCCTTCTGTGACTGGCTTATTTCATTTGGCATAATGTCCTCCAGGTTCATTCATGTTGTCACATATGATAGGATTTCCCTCTTTTTGAAGGCTGAATAAGATTACATTGTATAAAACATACTTTCAAAGTTTATAAACATTCATTTTTATCTGTAGTCATAGTTTCCAGGATGAGTTCAAGACACTATATTAAGAGTGATAATAATATTTGGTAGATAACGGGTAGTGATGGTCCACTCGCTTATTAATCCTCAATACAACCCTATGTGGTCATTATTATTATTCCTATTCTATGTAGATGAGGAAACTAGCTCAAACAGCTCAAAATCACAGAGGTAAGTAAATGGTCGAGCCAGGACTCGAACTTCAGTTTGTCTGAGCAAAACCCATGCTTCTAACTACTATCCACAAAATGCAAAGAAAACTGAACGCATAAAACTGAACTGATGACTAAACTGCTATCAACATAGGCAGTAGAAGTCAAGTAACTATAGAATTGGGGTATGGCAAGGTCAGTTCTCTCATATAATAAGCACTTCACACATACGAGCCACTTCACATGTTAAATTTGTTGAAAAAAATCTGAGCTCGTTCCCGAATTTGACTATGCCAATTACACTGAAAGACTTACATAGCAAATTTAGGTTCAGTGGGCATCTTTTCCTCTCATAGCCTAGAATATTTTTTCCTGAGATTTTGGCAATCAGAACTGTAAACCCCAAAGTCCTTTGCCTACTTGTTTATTACCTCTCGATGCAAGATTACTGGTATTGTGATTGTGAAAAACACACAGTGCTAGTGACAGATTCTCTTTCTACTCTGAAACTCCAGAAGAATAGAGATACAATCCTAGGGAGAGAATTGAACACCATAGGCTACAAGACTAAGGGGAAAGAGTAGAAAATTAGCAGGACTCTATTAAGGCGTTATATCAATCCACCTGATACATAGATGAAAAAGGCATAAAACAAAATGAAACACAGAGCTACATTTGTCCCATTGAAAAAGGGATAAAAGTCACCTGTAATGTTATTCAGAAATCCTTTCAGTATTAAAGAGAAATCCATTGATCATCTTCCTTTGAGATCTAAAGATAAAAAAGAATAGAAGAAAAGGAAAAGGTGGCAGGGACAAACCATTTTAAAAGAAAGAAAAGCGTGAACACAGGTGGATGAACTGGTACGCCTTTCCTGGATTCCCATCCTGTCAGATTTCCTAGTGTGGGGACAAACCAATGCATGGATTACCTTTCCTATAGGTGTATTAATTGAGCCAACATCTCTGACATGCCACTTACATCTGAAAGGTTATAACTTCAAATTCAGATTTACCTAGATAAGTTTGATCCTGATATTATGGAAACCTATAGAAATCTTTCCAGTAGTTACTCATTTTCAGCTTAAATAATATAACTATTGGAGCTGAGAGAATGAATAACTCAATTAGTCTCAGTTAAGAATCAAGGGTATGTTGTAGTAAAGTATAATGGAAAATAGTGTTTAACATTAAATATTCCTTGGGTGGTCGGTTAGCTCAGTTGGTTAGAGCGCAGTGCTCTTAACAAGGTTGCTGGTTCGATCCCCGCATGGGCCACTGTGAGCTGTGCCCTCCACAACTAGATTGAAACAACTACTTGACTTGGAGCTGATGGGTCCTGGAAAAACACACTTAAATAAATAAAAAAGTTAAAAAAAAAATTCCCAAATATCTTTAGTTTAAAAATAAAGACCCTTTAAAGGAGGAGAATAGCCCTGAGGAATGTAAATAGAAGCACAAAAATTCTGTAACAGGTTTTGCTACATGTGTGAAGCTACGGTCCACATGGCAAAAGTGCTAAGTCTCCAACTGGCCCCATCTCAGTCTTCTTGGGTTCCCCACCATTTCGATTTGGTCAAGGCTTGGCAGTTGCACTGCATCTCCCCCAGCCCATCTGATCAAGGTTTAGAAAAATCCTTTCAGTTCAGTTAGTTCAGAAACAAAGTGGGGATTCTCTCAGAGAGCTCTTTATCTCAGACACTAGAGGAAAGCACCAGTCAAAATACATAAATTCCCATTTAAACCGTTGCTTCAAACTGAACTAAAGACTAATCTCAATAGCTGCTATTAATAGATAGCATGGTTTATGGAGTACCTGAGCCCCAAGTCTCTTGCCTCACCCTCACTTAGTTGGTTAGAGCGCGGTGCTAATAACACCAAGGTTGCCGGTTCGATCCCCTCATGGGCCACTGTGAGCTGTGTGCCCTTCTTAAACACAAGAAAAGAAAGGAAGATTTCCATTGTTTTCCTTTTCCCTTGTCCATGAGGCTCCTCTCCAGGGAAGAGAGGTACAAATATTCAGGGCACGCCCTCTAGTTAGAAGAATAACAATTGGCTATTGTGTTCCTTTGTCTAGAACAAAGACCACTGTATGTCCCTAGCTACACATCATATCTGAGTCCTTTTCAGGTAGATCAAGGTCTGTAAGAACTTGGTCATTCCTGAACCTTCTAAAGAGTACAAGAGGCATTTCCCCACAGTGAGATAAGATGAAAAGAAAAAAATCACAAGTACATAAACCTTTTTTTTCTTCATTTTGTTAACACATTACAGACACTATTGTCTTATTTGCTATGTATTTCTGGGGAGTGAAGAAAAGAAAATACCTTGAGTTTAGCTGAATAACAGCATATTCTGTGGTAAACTTGTTAAACAGAATATCTTTTGTTCAAGCTTTGGTTTTCACCTCAGTGAATATATCAGGGTAGAAAAAGGCAGAGTAAAATCAAGCAGAACAGGATAACTTTTGCAGAGGGCATGAGGGGAGTGAGAAAGAGGAGTTTGTGCCAACATAGAGGCAGAAGAACAGATGCTGTGAGACGTTCTTCAACAGAGCTTTTAGGCACTGAGACCAGCCTCGGGACCCAACACAGTGCCTGACATCTAAGTGCTCAAAAAACGATTGATGAATGAGTCCCATAGTGACTGTTCCTTAGATCCTGGACTATGGATTTCTCCCATCAAATTCCTTGCGCTATTATTCTATTTCCAGAATCTTGAGGCCTTTATCTGAGGGCAAAAGACTGCTGATTGGGGCGGCTGATTAGCTCAGTTGGTTAGACTGTGATGCTCGTACCACCAGGGTTGCCGGTTCGATCCCCGCATGGGCCAGTGTGAGCTGCGCCCTCCACAACTAGATTGAAACAACTACTTGACTTGGAGCGGATGGGTCCTGGAAAAACACACTTAAAATAAATAAAAGTTAAAAAAAATACTTAAAAAAAAAAAGACTGCTAACTGTACAGCGATATTGCCCACAAACCAAGCCACAGAGCATCAGCAACATACCTGGGCCACAAAAAGCAGGGACAGATGAGGAATATCATGGAGCGATCTAGCTACTTAGCCAAGGGCACAGAACTGGGAAAACCACACTGAGTTTACTCATTTCTGTTGTGCATGCACCAAACCAGGCTGCACCTACCAACTACCTCTGTTAACTTACCGCAACCTCATATTGACTGAACACTTTCTACAGGTGGTATTTGGTTTGGCTGAACATCTCAGTACTGCTTTGTAGCAACACAATGATAGCTAGTCTCATGCAAGAGCCAGGAATATAGTCACCATGAGTGAGGAGAAAGGTCTTTAAAAAATAAATAATAAGGACCAAGTGACACCTTTTTGGATGTGCACTCCATGGATTATTGGCAACACAGGTTAAAGCTCAGGCTGGTTTCTCTGTCTACCTGGCAACAGTTGATTGGCCTTCCCTTATTTTCTGAAGTGGCAGTAAGGAACATAAGCTAATTATTACCTTAGCCTATGCTAGCCTATGTAAAATATAACTTACCAAAATTTTAGATCTGTGACTCAAAAATCCATAATATACTCCAAAACCATATAGGCACTCTGTTAGCTTGCATTCCCCCAGAAAAAAAAAAAAAGGATCTGTGACACAAGCTTATCTTCTAGGGTGTGCAGTCCTAAGGAGAAAATAAGGGACAGGAGAGTGAGGCAGTGAGGAAAGGAGAACCGATAATAGGATGAGCCATCTCTTCACCTGCAACTGATTGCTTGATCTCCTGGGACTGTTCTCCAAGAAGCCACACGAACTGGCCTCAGGACAGTCCATTTGGGAGGAGGGAAGAAGTGAAAAAATGAGTCCATCAGCATCTGTCTGCCAATGTCAAAAGTTCAGCCTATGGGTTAAACACATCTCCGGGTTGTATGTGCTGGTACACCCAGAGAGGCTGTGGGGCACCCGGTGGCTCAGCATCAACAGGGGAGTGCCAAGGCAGGAGGGGAGAGGCACGTAGTGCAGATATGAGCCAAGGCCGTTCAAGGCCACGTCGATATGAGGTCAGTGGAAGCCCACGCAGAGGTGATCACCACTGTGCTGGGGAAACACGGGTGAGGCCGAGAAGAACTGAGGTGGTACACAGGAGGTGTCTACTACAGCCACTTGTTCTCAGACTTCCCGTGTTCTAACTGCACTGACGAGTGAGCATTTCTATTGAAAGTTGTACTGCTGTTGAACACGTAGGTAAGGGGGTTGATGTCTTCTACTTGTGTTTCTGTGCTCCTCTAGAGGCAGAAATAGGCCCAAGGGCAGAGCCTGTTTCTCTCAAGTCAGCATATCTCGGCTAGCAAGCCCTGTGCCATACTACTTCCTGTTACTGACTTGGCATAGGATAAACAACGGGAAAGCACGGAAATTAGAAAATACACAATAAGATGGCAGGAATAAACCAAATATATCAGGAATCACAATGAAGGTGAATTGGTGTTAATGACAACTTTCAGTCTGGAGTTAAAAATCAAATTGGATGTTGTTGACAAAAGAAATACCTAAAATAAAATTATACCGGGAAGCTAAAATAAGGGGATGTAAAAATATTCTTCTAACAAAAGAAACAGGCAAGGCAGTCTTAATATCAGACAAACCAGAATCAAGACATGAAGCATTACAGGAGACAAAGAAAGATATTTTACATTAATAAGGAAGGTTGTATAGAAGAGTCAAGAAAACGTGGGCCACCAGAATGCTAATCATTGTCAACACATAATGTCTTTGGCATTTAGCTACCTTAAAGGACTCTATTTCATTCTCTTGTGTTAATACATACCCACTTCAGCCAGCTTCAAGTTTCCTTTGATAAATTGGATATTAAAACTATGAACTTCTATTCAGCAAAATACACTACATAGGGTGAAAAGGCAAGTCACAGAGTGCGAGGAGACATCTGCATCATATATCCAATAACTGGAACTCATACATTGATGGGGGAATTTAAATTTGTACAGTTACGGGGCCAGCCCAGTGGCTCAGGTGGTTAGAGCTCCGTGCTCCTAACTCCGAAGGCTGACGGTTCGATTCCCACATGGGCCAGTGGGCTCCCAACCACAAGGTTGCCGGTTCAATTCCTCGAGTCCCACAAAGGATGGTGGGCTCCGCCCCCTGCAACTAAAAAATTGAACACGGCACCTTGAGCTGAGCTGCTGCTGAGCTCCCTGATGACTCAGTTGGTTGGAGCACGTCCTCTCAACCACAAGGTTGCCGGTTCTAGAAACGGTGACTGGACCTGGAGCTGAGCTGCGCCCTCCACAACTAAGATTGAAAGGACAACAACTTGACTTGGAAAAAAAAGTTCTGGAAGTACACACTGTTCCCCAATAAAGTCCTGTTCCCCTTCCCCAATAAAATCTTAAAAAAAAAAAATTTTGTACAGTTACTTTAGAAAACTACTTGACAGTATCTACTAAACCTCAACATATGATCCAATCATTGTACTCGTATGTATACATCCAGGAAATATGCACGTGTATGTTACCAAAAGATATATACAAGAATGTTCCTAACAGTGATCCAAAAGAGCCCCAAACTGGAAACACAGCTCAAATATTCATCAACAGAAAAATGGACGAGTAAAGGTAGTAATATTTATGCAATAGAAAACTACACAGCATGTAAATGAGCTGCTGCTCTACAACACAACATGGATGGAAAGATACAGAAGAGTGCATATTGTGAGCTTCTATTTATTAATATATCAAGTTCGTGAACAGGCAAAACTCATTCATTTTTAGAAGTTGAGGTGATGGTAACTTTGGGAAGGAGGAAGAGTACAGTGATTGAAAGGAGGCATCGGGAGAGTTTCTGGGGTATTGATAATGTCCTATGTATAGATCTGTTTAGTGCTGAAACCAGTGCATACATTTTGTGAAAATTCCTACTAAAGTTCTGGGTACTTTTCTGAATACATGTTATATTTAACAAACATTTTTTATTGTAGTCCATGATTTAGTTATAGTAGAATGTCCAAACCTTCAGCTTTACACCAAATCAAATACATTGCTGAAATCACTGTATGCCTTATTAGGAATTTTATCTTTCTACTCTTTTTTTAAAGATATGGAACGCTTCACAAATTTGCGTGCCATCCTCACGCATGGGCCGTGCTAATCTCTGTATCTTTTCAATTTTAGTATATGTGCTGCCGAAGTGAGCACATCTTTCTACTCCTTAGCTCAAGGCTTCCAAGCTTCTCTCCAGGAATGCCCCAGCTCACTTTTTTTTTTTTAAATTAGTTTCAGGTGCACAAGACAAAGTAATACTTAGACGTTTATCATTTATATCCCTCACACTGTGTGAACCCCCTCCCCCATCCACTATCCCTCTGACATCGCACAGAGCCATTACATTTCCACTGTCTCTATTCCTAATCCCCAGCTCACATTTGACCTAAAATGCATGTTAAGTGATGCTATTACTGTTGATTTTTCTTTCTTTCAGATGCAACATGCAGCATTAAGAATGGCAGGTGCAAGCAGTTTTGTAAGATGCGCGCTGACAACAAGGTGTTTTGTTCCTGTACTGCTGGATACCGCCTCGCAGAAGACCAAAAGTCTTGTGAACCAGCAGGTCGAAATCTAAATAAGTTTTTTTTTTTTTTTTTAAGCTCGGCAGACACATGCTCCAAATCCATATTCGAAGTGGTAGCCTTTTAACTAGCCTACATAATTATAATCCTTACTTGTTTCTACTTCCTTTGAAATCATAGGAACGATCAGTTGCTTGAATTGGAAAAATTAATGTTCCAAATTGCATGATCATTTTAAGGACAAATTTCTGTAAATGTCTTCAGTCTGAAGTCTTTTCCGTGTGTCCAATTTTTTTCTGACTTTTATGTCATGAAGCAATTGTGTGATTTCTGTATTCATATTTCTAATTTGTCCAGTCAAATTAATGTAGTAATCCTATACCATAAGAGATATATAAGTGATTGACTGATAGATAGGTTTCTACTACAAGGATGGTGAATTGTAAGTATGGTTCTGCCAGGGTGTGGCTGGTTTACTCTGAGAAAGTTATTTCCTGTCCTTGGATCATGCACCATTCCTCTGTAACTGGGTTCGACACCTATCTCAGCAATGCATCCAGCAGAGGAAATTAAAGAAAGGACCAGAAGCCAAGAGTATTTATGCTGCAACTAAAATGATGAGTCTCTAATGCTTCATGGGCCCGCACGCCTGTCCTTCTACCTGGTTTTTCACAAACAACTGCTTCCAAGCCAGTCTACCTTGGGAGGAGAACATATGTTTGTTTTAAGTTTCAAAACCTAACTCCAGTGTAGACAGATGGCACAGTAGCTAAGCCCTCATAAACTTTTCTATGTTATAAGAGAGAAAAAAAAGAATTGAGAAGCACTTCCAACTATTATGTGTTATATTTGAATAGTGCCTTAGCTTTAGCAGAATAAGTAGGCCCAACCTAAAATAAGCTTTTGTACCCTTTGATAGTAATGGTCTCTTTCCTGTAGCCATTGTTGATGATTTATATTTACACATTAAGTATTTTGAACTAATTTCCTGTTTTCCCAACCACATGCTGTCTTCATGATACTTTGCCACAGCTGGTTGCTATAGAAATGTCTGTTATAAGGAATGGAGCTGGAAGGGAAGTGAGAAATGAAAATGAAACGTGAGGTGACTTTGCTGGACTACAAGTTTCCATTCTGGTTGTCCCCAATATTTCTGTGGACAATTTCTTTTCTTTAGGAAGAAAACCAAATCAAGGTAAAAAGGTGGCCAGTTTCCAGGTGGATATGGCTGTGATAATCATATTAGTAATGTATTTGCTTAATACTTGACAGTCAGTTAAATTACAATGCTCTCCCCCCCCCCCCCAAACAGATACCTAAAATCCACCTTGGAATCTAGAAGGTATTCTAGTCTACAAAAGAAATCCTGTTAATAAAAAGAAGCAGGAGTCTCATTTACCTAATTCTAATGTTAAAGTTACATGTCACCAATCATGAGACTTCCATTCAGGGACAGTACTTGGGAATAAGAGTTTTTAGTGGGAAAAAAACACACAACTAAACAGAAAGTCATTAGACTTTATAAAAGTCTTACAAAATTTGATTCTGGAATACTTATCCTATTTCCGTAAAGATGATGGATTCCTGAGCCAAATGTTATTTTCATAAAGGGTTTGAAAACTTTTCACGAAAATCATGCAATTAACCTTTTAGTTCGAAACTGTATATATTCATTCATTAGACTTTTAAAAATATAGATGGGCCTGCTTTTCAGAAGTGACAAGGATGGGCCTCATTTTCGATCATTATAATACATGTTCTGCTTACCAATGAGAAATATCCGAATACTAATCTTTCCCCGTTTTTCTAGTGCCATTTCCATGTGGGAGAGTTTCTGTCCCTCACACATCTATGAAGCACACCCGCGCTGAGACTGTTTTTTCCGATATGGACTATGAAAATTCTACTACAGATGAAACAGTTTTGGATAACGTCACTCAAAGCACCCCACCATTGAACGACCTCACTCGAATTGTTGGCGGAGAAAATGCCAAACCAGGTCAATTCCCTTGGCAGGTACTCTATATTGATGCTGTGTCAAAACTGGAGTTCAGTCGGGGAAGAGGCAGGTGAAGTATGATGCTGAGGCTAGGACACTAGACAGACCTATCAGGGTAAAGGAAGTTGTCATGCGGGAGACCCTGCTCGCTGCGCCATTTGTCGTGCAGGGCGTCCGGCGGGGTCTCTGCTCCCGCTCCCCACACAAGAACGCAGGATATGGTGAAGTCAAAAAGGAACACCCACGGAGCCATAGATAGGGGAGTCATACCATTATACTCTCGCTGGTGGCTGGGTTGGAGAAACAAGAAACAGGAGCCACACAATTCTCAACCCTCACTGTGCCGCTTGCAGGCTCAGCCACCATCTTCTTGCTAGCCCCCCATTTTTCTAGCAATCTCTGCTTGCCAGCCACAGCAGTTATATTAGTGGCCAATGGCTCACTGGTTACAGCTGACGGCCAACTAGCCACAGCTGATGGCCATCCAATCACAGTTGATGGCCATTTACTACCTGAGCCAACACCTTTCTATGTGAGGCCGAGAGCCTGGAAACTGCTTTTTGGGGTTCTGTCCCCACAGAAGTGTTTAGGGAAGTTTCATCACTGAGCAATTATGAGGATGCCCCCATAGGAAAGAGAAGTCCAGGGACGGCTACCACACAAGGTCAAGGAGAGTTTGGCATCAAGGAAACAGCATAGTAGGATTCCAGACAAGCAATAAGGAGGGCTGGAAGTGAGGTCACAGTTACTGGGGTTCGGGGTAATACTTTAGCTTCAGCTCCTGGGAGAACTGGTAAGAGCCAGAAAGTCTCTAGGTCCAGAAAAACTGGATTCTTTTGAAGGGATTTAAAAAACGACTCAAGTAGAAAGGACTAAGGCAAGAACTGGAACCAGGGTACGAGATAGGAGATTAGTCCATGTGTTCTCGAAGTGTGGTAGCATCAGAATTGCCTGCGAACTTCTTAGGAATGCTACACCCCAGACCTACCAAATCAGAGTCTCTGGGAGTGGGGCCTAGCGATCTGTGTGCTACAAACCCTTTGGGTAATTCTCATGCACACTACAATTTGAAATCCACTGGTCCAAAGGAAACGATCTTGGTACAGAAACTAAGGTCCAAAACACCAAATAGTGGACTAATGGTACTGAGTCCCACATTCCTCCTGGTGTGATTTGCAGACATCCCACATCAGAATCACCTGTGCACATTTTTGAGGCCGAAGACCGAGAGCTAGATTTGTAGCGAAACCCAGGCTATAACTGGCTACAGCTAAAGCCTCAGTGATTCCATCGGAGAGTAGCAGGCCCCAGAGGTAAGGAGCCAGGTGGTCCTTATATAAAGTTGTGCTGTCCAATAAGGTAACTACTAGCCACATGTGGCTATTTAAATGTAAATTAACTACCATTAAATCAAATTTAAAATTAATTTCCTCAGTTACACCTGCCACATTTCAAGTACACAATAGCCACATGTGGCTACCGGCTACCGTATTGAAGAGGGCAGATACAGAACATTTCCATCATCACAGAAAGTTCTATTGGACAGCGCTTACAATAGTTGAGTCTAATATAAAACTCCCTAGTGACCACAGTGTAATTTTGTAGTCATCTCAAGGATGCTTCACTCAAAATATTTTTCTTTACTGAGGTTGGAACTTTTGCCATCA
This sequence comes from Rhinolophus sinicus, assembly GCF_057876585.1. Lineage (NCBI taxonomy): Eukaryota > Metazoa > Chordata > Mammalia > Chiroptera > Rhinolophidae > Rhinolophus > Rhinolophus sinicus. The sequence continues at coordinate 100,730,619 of NC_142518.1, forward strand.
GAGACCAATAGCTTTAACGACTTTTCAATCATCAAACAGGTAACAATTTAAGCCAGGATCAGGTAAATGTCCCCAGTTTAACACCACTGGAATTTTCTGAGACTAGCTATGTATCTATTCAGGATTCTTCAGCTTGCCAGCCATTTTCCAATACAATGGGTATAATGTCTTACACCCTTCCTGGAAGGTAGGGATTTGGCACAGATGTTGGGGAGAATGGTACTGAAGAGTGGCAGACCATCACAACCAAAACTTTAAATTTTCCCTTCTTTTATCTTGTTCTTAATAATATTTGTTGGCCTTGACCTTATAGCCAACAAAATACACTATATGTTCCTTTACACCCCCGTGCCCCCTACTTAAGCATCCAACCAGGGCTGCTTCCCTCACCCACCATGACCCCTTCCTTCACTCACCCACATCTTTAGTCTCCTTCACAACTCTTTGTAAAATTGACCTTTTACCTTCTCCATCAGCCTCTCCTTGAACAATCCCTCTTGGGTCCGGACACTCTAAGTATCCTTCATTCTATTTAACATTCATGTATCTGATTCTTTCTAATTTTACTATTTGTGTTCTTGTGCATTTTCATTCATTCTGTATCTAACTTCCATGGATAAGGTGGTTAGAACAAAGGATTCTGCTTTATCGTTATCTTCCTTGGGCTTGTGGGACATAAAGCAGTGCCTAGAGTGGAGAATCCTGTCACCCAGGGGTGTTTTATTAGCCAAGAAGATGACTTCCCATGAAAAAAAAAAAGCCAGGATTAAAAAAAGAAAAAGAAAACCCCAGAACATTATGGGCTTTTAACATTGTCTCCTTGTCATCCCAGAAATGAAACGGCAAATACACTTAAACGAGAGCTAAAACAAAAAGAATGGAGTTTTATAAAGTCTCAACTGAGTCACATAATCTCTGTCCCCCACCCACTCCCTTTAAGCCAGATGCTTGCCATGTTTTAACAATGCAAGTGTTTCCTAATAGAAATTGTAGTTACTCTAGCAAGTTATTTTTTTATCTTTGAAGCAGGAAAAAATATTAGATGATGGCTGCAGTTGTACTGTGAGGAAGAAGATATAACTGATGCACATCATTTCAAATCTGTCATGTCCTCCTCACCGCACACTTGTAGTGAGTGTACGTGTTGTCTCTTTCCAAGTATATGTTTAAGATCCCTGATGCACATGTGTGCGTGCACATTCACTCCCTATTTCCCCCAGATGAAGTAAGATTACTGGCTGGAGAGTTACAAAGTACTAGATTTTAGGTTTTTCCAAAGGGGAAGAGCTGAGCTACTTTCTAGGACACCTGAGAAAAGACCCAGTCATACTTCTGCATTGTTTCCGTCCTCACCAGAGAACTGTGTCTCCACACCCACCTCCACCCAGTTTCTCACGGAAGGTTAATGTTTTCAAAAATATGAGATAAATTAAGCGTACAAAAGTCACTCTTAGACAAAGCAAAACAGAAATGAAACAAACCAGAATCTCTCGTTTGTGTTAGAGCCAGCTCCACCCCATCACCATTAATCTGCAGGGAGGAAATACTTGATTTGATTGCAGACAAGACTGCAAGGCACCGGCTGCAGCTGGGGCATCAAGGGAAAGCACACAACAGCTGGGGTTTCAAAGGGCAAAATATTTGTGGCTCTGAAATATGAAATACTGGTTAGCAATGTCACTTAGAAAGGAGTCATTCAAAATGCTGATACTTCATAAATGAGGGATGGGGAGAAAAGCGACCACTTGGTTGAAAAAAAATGCCACAAAGAACCTAAGGAGTTCACTTTCATCTGGAGTAATGAACAGTTTGAATGAACTGGAAAGCTTTAGTCTGTTACAGAAAAGGTTTAAGTGAGCTGTTTGCAAGAGCTAAAGGGCCACAGGGGTAAAGGGAAGATGACTTTTTCTTTGTGGATTTACGGGTGAAAGTTGCAGGCACGCAGGTTCTGGCCCCGGCTAGGAAAGCCACAACCACAGGGTCAGTTACTTGGGCTGGGCAGCTTTGGGAGGAAACGTTTGTTGAACAAATGTTTGTCTAATTGTTGACTTGAAGAGCTGTTCTGTCAATGGGGGCACCAGGGCCTGATAACCCCATCCAGGAGAGTGTCGAGGGCATTGGTTCACCTGGGGGTAGGTTAGCGTAGGCTAGGGGACAAGCTTTGAGACCCTAAAGAGCGATGTGCACCTTCTTTGTGGCCCGTCTGCGGTCGCGTTCATTTCTTACCTTATTCTAGGGCTCTCACCTCAGCTTCCGGGGTTGGAGGCTAGGCCACAGAAGCGGCATTACCAGGCAATGGAGACCTGAGCTTCCCAGAGCCCCATTCGGTTTGTGCAGGCAGGCCCCGCCCCACCCCGACCCCCAAGGTCAAAGGTGCAGGCGGACTTGCCTGATCTTGAACCTTGCATTACAGTGACAGAAGGGCTGAGAGAGGAGCATAAGGGGGGAAGACGCCAGTTTTCTTTATTTTCCCTCCAGATGCCCAGGGGTAGGCTCAGAGCCCCTAGAGAACTTGGGGAAAGGAAGCAGAGACTCTGCAGGGACAACTCAGGAGGGGAGAGAGGAAGCTAAAGGGTTAAATGCACTATATAGGAACAGAAAGGACATGTCATGGATTCACTATATGTTTAGCGTAGTGGGAAACTAAAACAAGACTCGAATTTCATACAGCGACATAGGAAAGCAATGAAAACTTAAACACTAGAGAAAAACAGAAATCGCAACACCTATACTATGAGACCACTTTCATCAACAGCTTGAAAGTGAGAGATCTTAGGAAGCGACAAGGTGTTTGGGCTTTTTAAAACTTTAATTTGGTTTTGGTCCCATGCCCTTGATCCTGTCAGTTGACAATTCTGACCAAACACAAACTTGCCCCAAAAGCTCCTCCCACCTCTTCCGCTTTGGGTTAGGGTCTGTCCGGCCCTGTATGCAACGTACTTGGTCTTCTATTTTCTGTTTTCTCATGGGCAGAATACAAAGGAAGCCAGGTCCTTAAGCTTTCCTTATCCTTTCTATTAGGTTGTATCATATGCAATTGCCAGTATTTAACCGTTTTAACCAACAAAATATCTTGAGAAGCAGTCTTTCTATTCATTATACTATTCTTGGCCTAAATAATCTTTAAAATGTCTTAGCATTTTCCCCAGTCCCGGCTTTCCTCTGCTTTGGTCTGAAGCTATCCTAAAAGCTCCCTGGGCGCTTGACCTGTAAAGCTACCTACACAGACCCAAGTCCCATGGCAGACAGCATGCAAAGTTACCATATGTATGAACCGAACTTTTTCTTTTTAGGGTGGCTGGAGGGGTTGGGAGGAAGATGTTTATGAAGATCCTAATACTATAGAAATGTCTTCCTTCACTTGGACAAAGTAAGCCTCTATTTTTTTCTAGCTCAGATGATAAAGTTCCAATTAGGAAAAATGAAAAGATGACATACGTTATCTCACCTGGCCCCACAAAACTATTTTTTTTAATTAAAGATTTTATTGGGGAAAGGGAACAGGACTTTATTGGGGAACAGTGTGTACTTCCAGGATTTTTCCCAAGTCAAGCTGTTGTCCTTTCAATCATAGTTGTGGAGGGCGCAGTTCAGCTCCAGGTCCAGTTGCCGTTGTTAGTTGCAGGGGGCGCAGCCCACAATCCCTTGCGGGAGTCGAGTAGTCGAACCAGCAAACTTGTGGTTGAGAGCCCATTGGCCCATGTGGGAATCAAACCGGCAGCCTTAGGCGTTAGGAGCACAGAGCTCCAACCTCCTGAGTCACTGGGCCGGCCCCCCACAAAACTATTTTGGATAGAACATTTAGACTATTATTCTCTAGGATGGTTTGATGAAATCTATTTCGATGACTAGTCTACTTAACCAGTCATTAAAAACCAAAAATGAGCATCGCCTCTGCACCAAGAAAAATGAAGTGGGGCCAAGGGCTGGGCAAATCACACCTGCGGGCATAACAAGCTGTACATCATGCAGAAATGGTTTTGCTCTTCATATGAGTGTCACGAACACCTGGAAGAGCAGTCGCCATATTTCAGGCTCTTCCTGAAAGTCAAGGGGACATTAACCCCTCCGCAGGGCCCCACCTCCCTGCGTGGTACTCATGATGCGAGTGGGGAACAAAGTCCTGACGCACAGGTTCAGATAGAGTGAGTAACACAGCTTTATTTGGGAGCCAATGTCTCTCCAGAGGCCAATGCTCTGGTAAGCACCATAGGTTATACAAGATAAAACAGAATTTAATAACAAACCGAGTCCCAGAGTCAATTAAGATGGAGAAGGTCCCTGATCTGGGAGAGACGACTGGGCCCACAACGGGTCTGAGGCGAGCTGGTCTCGCAAGCAAGAACTTCGGAGAGTCCCAGTATCTCGGCTTGCCCCTCGCAGAAGGTCTTAGCCAGAGCGCCCAGCCGGACTACTAACTGCACTGCTCTTGAGCTCTGCTTTTATCCTCTTTTCTTTGAACTTGTTTACTACTTAGGTGATAACCAGAAGTTGTTTTGGTGAATGTGTTTACCACTCAATATTGTTATGCTCAGTTTCACACATAAATATAAACATGTTTACTTTCATGTATATGCTCTACACATAAACATGTCTACTTTCACTTCACTCTTATTAGTCTCACACCTACTAGTAAACAACTTGTTTTGCAAACCTCAATCCAACAACAACCTTGTTTATAGTATATTTCATATGCTCTTCACACTGACAGAGAATGAGTATGCAAAGGTAGAACAAAAATAGTATTGTAAAGCTGGTGATAGCTAGGTAGGGAGAATAAGGATTTACTGAAATCCCAGGGAAAGGTCAGGTTCAAGTTAAAAGGTTAAACAACAAGGCAATAGCTATTACTCTGGGTTGGCATTGTCAGTGAAGAGCATCAAAACAGATATGTGAATGCGTATTTTGTAGATGCACGTGGGTGTGTTTGGAGTGTGTCTGTGTGTGTCTGAAAGGGAGATAACAAGCTCCTGTTACGAGATGACAAACATGAAAATGTTTGACAGGTCGGAACTCATAGGCCTTGCTCAGAACATATGCTTTCCCATTTTCCCCATCATTCTCCAAAGTGACGTCTTGCAAGAAATTGTCCTTAGCCAAGCAGACAGCTCATCCCTAAATAGCTAATATTTAGATAGCTGTGACCCCGAGGTAGCCAAGCAAACCTTCCAAAACCAAGTCGTTTGTAATATCTGTAAATACAAATATATATCTAGGGTTTTTTCTTGGCACAGACGTTTGCTAAAATTTCTAATACCAACCAGGTTATTTGGCCAAAATTGCTCTTCAGGCATAGAAATACACAACCGTATTTCTCAGTCACACAGAAAGCAGTAGAAGCTCTAGGCAGCAAGTCTTTGGCAAGAGTCAGACAAGCTACATCGTAGTGTGTGCCCAGGGGCTGTGGATATCATTCAGTCTGGCCTAACTAGCCCATGAAACTGCGAGATGTCTAATTCACCTCTAATACAGACAGGAAGCACCCTTATTATCATTGCATGGGAATTCTTAGCTCCCGTTACTTGAACAGAGGTATTCAGTTGTAACCATCAGGACCAGGATAGAACAGTGTTGCCCAAATTTGCTTGGTGATGAAAATCACTTGGGGTCAGGGCCAACTTCATGAGCTTGTGACCAGTGCACTTGCAAAGGGTCTTGCGTTCAGAAGGATCCCTCATTTGGAGTTCAAGGCTTTGCATTTGTGTTTTGTAACTCAAGTCCCATGAGACAATGAGGCATGCTTGCTCTGGGGACTTGGAACCCCCAATCACTGCAGTCTCACCTCCCACCACCTCCAGGGGATGAATTCTTGACCTCCCGCTCCCCTGTCCCCTGGTGCGTTGACCAGCCCTGCTTCCCCTCTCCACACTTGCCCAATGACCACTGTCACCCCCCCCCACCCATGGCACACTGGCATACTCTCCCTCTTCATCCCCAATAGCTACCATTGTCACCCTCCTCCTGCACAGTCACAGGGAAGGTTGAGGTGGGGTGCACACACCCTGTGCCGTCTTGGGAGGGGGCATGGCCACATGGCATCTCAGGACCAAAAATATGTCCTGAGGGTGAATGGCGAGGGCGAGCTCCTTGCCTACCTCCATTGCAGGTACTGAGCACATTCTGGCATGGAAGTTGCAATCCCTTGGGAATCGCCTCTCTGCGGGTGATTGCTGCAGTGGGCCAGTGGGAAGGGAAGATTGATTTACCCTTCCCACTGCTGGGGCACAGAGCATCAGGAGGGTGACAGGCAGGAGGGGGGAACCTGACAGCTGAAGGGTGTGTTTGTGCTTGCATGCTACATCGCAGGGTGCAGCCCCTGGGTGCTTGTGAATATCTGCCCTCCCGGTAAATATCCCCCATATCTGAGGGAGCATGACATTAAATAGTAAATTAAAACCCCCCTGACAGGTTGCCAGAGGCCACAGAAGAAAGGGAAGAGTTCTGTATTTTAGTGTCTTCAATGCCATTTTTTCCTGGCTTTTGAACTGGGGGCACTGCATTTTCATCTTGCCCTGACCCCCACAAATTATGTAGCCAGATCTGCCTGGAGTGAGCACGATGAAAATATAAAGGTCACCAAGCCTTGGAAATTCTGGAACAGAATTTCTCAAATTTAATTATGCATAAGGATATTCCGGAAACCTTCATTTTCTCCTGTTCCACTCACCAAATAATCTGATTATATGTGGGTGGGTCCCGAAATCTGCATTTTACAAACATCCCAGATGATTCTACTGCAATTGATCCACTCACCACACTTGGAAAATTACTGGGTACTTAGGAGCCCCGATTCTGAAGCCAGGCAGACTAGGGTTTGCATCTTATCTTCACTACTAACTGACCTTAGGGTAGCTAACGTGTATATAAACTTCAGTTAGCTCATTTATAAATGGAAATATTAATATCACTCCCCAAAGTGTTGTGAGTATTAAGTGTACATAAAATACTTAGCAGAATAATTAGTCCATAGTAAGTTCATAATAAGTGTTCAAATAACTTAAAGGGGCGGCCGGTTAGCTCAGTTGGTTAGAACGCAGTGCTCGTAACACCAGGGTTGCCGGTTCGATTCCCATATGGGCCACTGTGAGCTGCGCCCTCCACCACTAGATTGAAACAACTACTTGATTTGAAGCTGATGGGTCCTGGAAAAACACACTTAAATAAATTTAAAAGTTTAAAAAAAAATTAAGAAGATTGTTAAGTCTGGTGTGGGGGGTTGGGTACACTGATGTTTAATATACTATTATGGGCGTTTTCCTTTATATGTTTTATTTATTTGGAATTACGAGTTTTTCCATATTTTTTCCAACTTTTCAAAATTAAAAGCAACAGCTAGAACGAGAGGAAAAGCTAGAGTATGGAAAAAGGGGTCAGAAGCTTGCAATGAGTCAGCCCTATAGGCCTCCCGGTAGGAGAAGGCTGGTGCTTCCGTGTCTAGGTGTTCAGTCAATTGAATTCAGGACAAAAAGAATCTTCACTAGAACATGCCCCGAGTACCTTTTCAGACTCACACTAAAAGGGTCTGACCTCTCCCTTTATGAATGGGCTTGCTTATGCCTCGGGCTATGTGAGCTTTAGCAAAAGGGCGTTTGTTGAGCAGCTGGTTAGCTCAGTTGGTTAGACCAAGGTGCTCTTAACGACAAGGTTGCCGATTCGATCCCCACATGGGCCAGTGAGCTACACCCTCCACAACTAGACTGAAAACAACTACTTGACTTGGAGCTGATGGGTCTTGGAAAAACACACAGAATAAATAAAAGTTTTTTAAAAAGGGCGTTTGTTCACAGCGGCTACTAGTCAGTGCCCACAGAGGGTTTACCGAATGTTGAGTGTGCCCTCTAGTGTTCACCCCTTTAGTGTTCACCCTCTCAGCTTTCATCCTGAAGAGGTGGATCAAGGCACTTGCTTACCCTGGAATTGATATTCTCCAAGTTGATCTAGACATTGAGGTGGTGAAAATAGTCATTGTCCATTCTGATTGTGCAACGAATCTGCAAGCGAAAGACTGGATTGGCCTCTTATAATACCCAGGCTCAAAGCAGCGCCCAAATAGCTTTGTCCACTTTGCCCCCAAATAAGGCACAAGTTAGTACCCCTTTTAGGATAAGGACAGCTGACATATCCAGCCAAGGGCAGCAGAATATGGTTAGGGACGAGAGGAGGAATGCATGAGCCCTACTTATCCTCATTGTCTGGATAGGTCTTGTTTCATAGTATTCCGGTTTGGAAAGGGCTTGAAAAGACCTCCTGAAAAAAAATCAGTTTTTCGCTTCAAATAACCTGTTGCAGAAAGATTTCTACCTGCACAGACAGGAGACTCAATAATAACGCTCAGTTTCGAGGAAGCAAGTCAGTGCATTTCCGAGTGTGTACAATTTGTGCCATCAGAGAATCTGACTCACCTGGAAAAGCACTCTGAGGGCCCCGAAGCACCCAAAGAAGCCGTTCCCTCATATTTGCCTCATCTAGAGCTCCCCCTGGCTTTTCCTGCATGTTCTCTTCAAGACAGTTACAGGAATGTCTTTTGTGATCCTGCCCCAGAAACACTAATTCATCTGCAAAGCTGACACTTTCCAGAAACACTCCAGTTCTGCCAGCACCAGAAGCCAACTTTTTGCCCACTCCTATAAACAGCACACATATTTTGTTCTGGATCAAATCTATCATGTCATAAGATCCCTAATTTTATTTCCACAGGTCCTTCTAAATGGTAAAATCGACGCGTTCTGTGGAGGTTCCATCGTTAATGAAAAATGGATCGTGACTGCAGCCCACTGTCTCAAACCTGGTGATACTATTACTGTTGTCGCAGGTAAACAAACAAAAAAGGATAGTAGTCTAGCATCAGTATCTTCTATGTGACTGGTATATCATATTTTACTAAGGCCTAATAAGATCATTGCTAAGTAAGTTGGGCTAGTGGTAGAGGGGCCATATTTTCAAACCCAACTTGTTCCATCCTCCAAGCCCCCCAGAGTGCTTTTGGTATACCTTCATTGGCACTCATGTCAGTGGGGGACAATTATTTACTGATATCTCCATTTCCCCATCAGACTGAGCCTTCCCCAAAGCTCTGTCATTATCACCGATCTTTGTATCTCTGGTGCCTGGCACAACCTGTAGCGGGCCCTCAGCTAACATTTGAATGAACGACCGTGCTCCCCAAAAGGGCTCAAAATACTTGAAATGGAGAAAGTCTAGGATAATTCAATGCAAGTAGATTCATTATCACCTGTGAACAATGTAAGACTAGTAACAGCAAGACTTATAACACCCATCGCTATGATAAGCCCTAAATCACTTTCGGGTCTGAGAAGTATGCATTGGCCCACATTACATTTTACCCAAATCATACCAATTAAGATTGACACTTGGCTTCCAGATTAATTTATTAATGCCGAGTGGACACTTTGAAAATCTGTTTCTTTATGTGAAAGACTATTTGTGACTGAAGAGGAATTTATTTTCAATGGGTGACATGCCATTTAAGTAATGCCAGTTCAGTAAGTGATGCTAAGTAGACACTTGGAAAATGTGTTTCTTAGTGGGAAAGACTGACTGAAAAAGAAATTTCTTTTCAACAGGTGAACATAACACGGAGGAGGACGAACACACAGAGCAAAAGCGAAATGTGATCCGTGTTATTCCTCACCACAATTACAACGCAACCATTAATAAGTACCACCATGACATTGCCCTTCTGGAACTGGATAGACCCTTAACGCTAAACAACTACGTAACGCCTATTTGCATTGCTAACAGGGAATACACGAACATCTTCCTCAAATTTGGGTCTGGCTATGTGAGTGGCTGGGGGAAAGTCTTCAACAGAGGGAGGACAGCTTCAATTCTTCAGTACCTTAAAGTTCCACTTGTTGACCGGGCCACCTGCCTTCGGTCCACAAAGTTCACCATCTATAATAATATGTTCTGTGCTGGTTTCCATGAGGGAGGTAAAGATTCGTGCCAAGGAGATAGTGGGGGACCCCATGTTACGGAAGTGGAAGGCATCCATTTCTTAACTGGAATTATTAGCTGGGGTGAAGAGTGCGCAGTAAAAGGAAAATATGGGATATATACCAAGGTATCCTGGTATGTCAATTGGATTAAGGAAAAAACAAAGCTCACTTAGAGAAAAATGTATTTCTAAGACTGGCATATTTGGCATTGAAAATGAACAAGGTCCTTTACTAGCTAATCAGTTTCCATCTCTTTAGATTTGAATAAATACATTCTATAAATACTGCTTTCTCTCTTTACAGAGAGAAGTCTATCTAGAATTCACGTTTTACTAGAATACGTAGATTAGAAAATGTTATCACTAGAGAAATAAATTGTGGTAGGGATTTGGGACCATTTCTACAGGTCCAGCCCTTGACAAAACTGTGAAGTTAACGTCTTCATATTGCCCACCAGGCACTATGTCTCTCCACTGGGGCAACTCCCAGATTCTCTCTCCTTAGCAGCATTCCATGTTCCAGATCTTTCTTACTTCTGCCACCAAACATCAACATTGATTAGATCTGTATCCAGGATATTTGGTCTAGTTCATCACAAGGCTGGCACCACACTCATAAAGGGAGAACACAGGAGCTTCTGACAGGTTAAAACTGAGCAGAAACACTTCTTTTTCTGTACCCTTATTCCTGCATCCTTTATCTTTTTCAACTCCTAATCTTCAAGTCTCTCTCTCTCTCTCTCCCTTCCTCCGTCCTTCTCTCCCCAATTTTCTCCCCAGGCAAAAAGGAGGGACAGGGAGCTTCATACTGTTTTCCTGGAATACACAATTATATATGTCTATCAAACCCAGACTTGCTTTCAGTTTGATTTTGGACTTGCTTTTCAGACCATAGGGAATGAAGTAAAGGCCTGAAGAACTTGGGGGAAAAGTTGCTCTCAGAGCGTCATGTTATTAAAATACATACACCACGGAAGGAATGACCTATCAGAATAGTTCCCTAAGAGCTTGTAATTGTGCTGCTCCGGAGGTCTGACTAGAGATGGTTCCAGGAAAGCAAACTGACATGTCACTGTAACTAGGAATGTTGATATAACCCAGGTGTATCGTGCCCCATCTGGAAAAAAAAACACCAAAAACTGTTAACAGAAAGGGAACAATTTGCGATCTAGAACCAGTAGTGTAGGCAAGGAAGAAATCATCAGTGTGTCCCCAGTACTGACCAGGAATAAGGAAGAAGTTGCCCAGACCAAAGAACGTGAACATCAGGTCTCCTTAACTAGTGCAGCCCCACAATGGAGAAGAGTGTGTCAGGCTCACATGCGTGAGTCACTCTAAAATGAGCCAACTGACTTTCCCTTTTCTGGTTTCATGCTCACCAAGCAACTTCTTCATTATAATGAGGCCTTCTATATTGAATTTTCTAGAGGGTTGCTGACCAAGCAACATATATACTTCAATCTGTTAGACAGAATATTTCCCTTTAAGAATTAATAAGCTGGTGTTCTGGTTCATACCTCAGCTTTCTGTGAATTTGGTTGATGGGAATCGGTCACCCTGTATTTAATTACATGTGGCACTGCTGACAAAATCAAGTTTGGGAGCACCATGACGCCACTGAGCTGTTGCTTCCTTTGCCCTCACCTCGCCCCCAGCCAGGTCTTGCTGCTTTCTTTCGTTTTTCTGGTGGATGCCTTTTAACTTCAATCTTTTAAACACAAGTATCAATAAAAGTACTTTTCAATTTCTCCAAAGGCGTTTCTTGTTGAATCACAGAGAAGTATCCCAAACACAGCAGAACAAACAGAAGAATGTGTCCAAATGCAATACGACACTGCAGAGATTGGATGGGGTTAGACCCCAGCTTTCACGTGAGGCAGTGTGGACCCACCTGGAACAGAATTGAGCTTAAGCAGCGGTTAATATGTTCTTGCATAAGTCACTCCACCTTTTGGGCTTTGTTTGATCTCTTCATTTGTATAATGAGGGAGTTTGACCGGATGCTCTCCAAAGGCCCTTGTTGACCTTCATAGTCTGTGATTTCATTCCTTTATTTAAAAAATATTCAACAAGGGCTTACTGTGTGCCAAACACCAATTGCGTCCACTAACTTTGGATCCACGTTTATATATTTTGTGAGCTAACTACAGTGGTGTATGTGAATTGCTTTGACAGTGCCTACTCCATTACTACACAGTAGATGCTCAATAAATGTGAGCTGAATCTGAATCCATGTTTATTCCAGAGTAGAAACGAGTCCTGTATTTAGTGTCATGAAAGGAGGCCATACTTAAAAACAGTAAGTGGGACTGAGGTTTCCTGAATAAATGAAAGAAATTGGTTCTGCTATTGTTGGCTAAAGGAGCGAAAGAGAGAGGAGACACTGTAATTGTCCTCCTGACGTTTAAGGAGGATACTAATTCATGCATGGCACCCTGTTACTTCACATTTGAATGACTAAAGGTCTGTAGTCCCCAGTGCTCTGCAATTGGTAAAAGTGAGCCACTCTGGCCTTGTTGCCATGGAGACCACCCTGACAAAGGCAGCAGTGGGGTGGAGCTCCTGGGCCCATACATCTCCAAGCCACAGTTATTCTTTTTCCCACGAGCTCGAAAATAACTGAATTGATCATGAGCCACCTATAGCCTGTTGCCACCATTAAACGTGTAGGTCCTTTAAGCCCACCTAAGAGTCAGGGGCTTCGCTAGGTTCCACCTAGGGCATTTACAGTCGCCATACAAGAATCGTTAGTGCTTTTAAAATCGCTGCAGGTACTTAACCTAAATGGGCTGAAACATGCTTATTCAATATTGGGAGTGACAGATTAAAACAGAACGCTTGCTGAATGAAGAAAAGTGCGTTCATGCAGAGTGGTCGTTTTAACTTGCTGTTTAACTGTTTTTGGTTCTTTTGAATACTAGTAGTTGCTTTGTGGTGACATGAACGAAGTACGATTCAATTTTCTCTGCCAAGGGAAAAGGAAAGGGTTTCCTTCCCCATTCTCCTGAAGCATGACAGACCATTTCATAAAATTGCCTCATTATAAGTTTGCAACAACTTGTGAATGCTTCCAGTCCAAGCTAAGAAATGTCAGAGCTGCAAGGGCCCTTAGACACCATCCAAACCACTCTGCCCATTTAACAGATGAGGAAATTGAGGCCAAGATAAGGCCAGAGCCACTAGATCTCAGGTCTCCCATTCCGCACTACAAAAGCATAATGCTTTGCACTGGACACTATCTATATGTTTAGAGCACCTGGGGGAATTGCGTGTTGGTGGCAATCCTTTCAGCAAAACTGGGACTGAAAACTGCCCGGACTTCTTGCTAGCGATGCTCTATGACTAAATCAAAACCAAGAGAGCCCAGAAAGCACTACAGAGGCCGTCAAACACCGTGTTTCCCTGAAAGTAAGACCTAGCCGGACAATCAGCTCTAAGGCGTCTTTTGGAGCAAAAGTTAATATAAGACCTGGCAGTAAAATAAGACTGGGTATTATATTGTTATTATATTATATAAGATCCGGTCTTATAGTAAAATAAGACCGGGTCTTATATTAATTTTTGCTCCAAAAGATGCCTTAAGAGCTGATTGTCCAGCTAGGTCTTACTTTCAGGGAAACACGGCAACAAACTGGAGCTGCAGTCCCCGTCTCCTAGCAGACACTCAGTAAGTACACGTGGAATGAACCTGTGCGGCTGGTGCCTGGCTTTTAGTCCAACTGTGAGCCCTGGGCCTTCCAGATGTGACATTGGACTTCTAGAGCAAGTTCATCAGTGTCATCTGGCACTGTCATTCCGGCAACATTTCAACTCGCTTCATTGCAACTCTGCGGGATAAGACATGTGCCACAGCGAGACAGCAGGCTGTTCCAGAAGCTGTTTGAGGGTTGAAGGAAGGCTTCAAAGGCCCACTGATGCTGAGATTCTAGCAGTGCAGTGCAGACGTGGGTGACTGGAAAACACTTCAGTGAAATACTTCAGTGGCGGACAGGCCCGTCAGAGCAAAGTACTCAGGAATCAGTGCTCTTTTTGAATCTGAAGCTTATGCCACCTCGAAATCTCATGGTGGAAACCACACTGAGTAACATGGTCTGCAAACTATGGAGGCTGCTGAAGGAGTCACAGGAGGCAAAAGACGGTAGCACTCCCAGCCTTTTCAACCAGTCCAAGTACACAGTTCATTCTATGCCTTTTCCCTACCGATCCTTTTAAGGCAGACCTTTTTCACCCTGTCCTCAGGATTATGGCTTGCCTTGAGATTTCCAGAGTTCATCTCAACCTCTAGTACGGGTAAAGGTATCAGAAGGGAAGAAGAGCAGGCAGACCCTTATACATAAAGAGGCAACAGCTTTTATAACAGGAGCAAATTCTCTCCACACCCTCACAGGACAGAAGTATTTCTAACTCCTGGCCAGATTATTTCACTCGTGTAAGAGAGTTACCTCCTTGGTTGAGAGAAAAATGGAAACAGGAATGGGGATATCCCTGATTCCAAAGACTTCCTTTCAAAAGGTTGCTTCATTGCAATGTTAAATATGAGAGCCTCATCTATAAAACGTCGCCAACATAGTAAATGTCCCAGATGCTGTCACTCTTACACTTTTAGAAATGCTGTAGTATATAGCTTCTCCAGATCAATAACCGTGAAGTGGCTTAAGTGCTGACCTCATAAAGAAAAGGGGTCTTGTGATTTACACATTACATGCTTTAGTATAAAAATCTAGTTTCCTCTTGGAATATTCTACAAAAATAAGCTTGCCTTTTCATGATATGAAAACTCAGCTCTAGGGGGGTGGCCAGTTAGCTCAGTTGGTTGGAGCGTCGTGATAATAACACCAAGGTCACCGGTTCGATCCCCACATGGGCCACTGTGAGCTGCGCTCCCCCGTTAAAAAACAACAACAACAACAACAACAAAAACATCCTCAGCTCTAAAAGTAAGAAGCCAAATTAAGACTGCAGCAAGTCTCTGAGAAACTCAGTGCATGCTCGTTAACGAACCAATGTATGAACGAAATGGGAGGAAAAAAGCTACTACCAACCACATCAGTGCAAAACTCAGTCATCTAAGGTGGGGATGAGATAGTCACCCTGAATCCATAAGGGAATATGCCACAGGAAGGGAGACAGACAAATATAGAAAGAGAGACCTCCTACATTCATTTTCTTCCAAGGATATAAAAGGAGTTGTCACTAATTTCCAGGATACGTAAAAAAGATGAGCCTAGACTACGGTTACAGCCCTGGCCTTTTCATCTACTGGTAATATTTACTGCTTTTGTGTTTGTGTTCTCCAAAGCTGTAATAACCTCTCTTGTCTACACTTTGTCTCCTCATTTTGGTAGGTATTTTGTGGTTGGTTGTACCTTGTTTTTGTTTGTTTGCTTTCTTTTTTGAGTCAAGTCTTGGCTTTCGTTTGGGTTTTGAAGTTTTATATCTGGATCAAATTGTCATTCTTGGTCACAGAGATTTAATGTCTCCCAACACATCTCCCATATTTTCCACTGTTCATACCCTCTTCCACATGCTGTTTCTAGTCCTAGATGATCACGCTAAAGATCAGAATCTTTGCTTCCTTAGATTAGAAAATGTAAATTTGGGTAACAGATATGCTGAAAGGATAGCTACACATTACCTAATGGTGGGTTGTAATTCAGAAATCTTAGCACACTCCAAAAAGGACTTTTACTGAACACTTACTATGGTCCCAGAACTGTATTTCATAAGACACAATCAGTGATGTGCTGAAACTGGCTTATACCAACTCACACCTGCCAATTTTGCACATCTCTTTCCAACTCCCAGTTCAGACATTTCATGTCAGTAGCTTGAAATCTTCCATGGTATGGATATTGATACCATAGATATTGACAAATGCTACAAATACATAGCATTTTTGAGACACCCCGTTGTTTAACATTCACCAACATACTAATGGGCATAATCTAATTATTTGACTAACAATTCATCATTTTTACAGTCCTGCTACTCAATTATTGCTGAGTGAGCAATAAATACACTGTGAATTAAAATGGAAAGTTGTTTAAGGAAGCTAAATGTTTGAGCTAGAAATACTGAAAAATCTGACCTTTAAAGTTGTTCTCGGATGGCAACAAGTAGTTATTTTATGCTAGAAAATAAAATATAACATTTCTTAAGTGCAAATATTTCTTCTACACAACATATTCAAACATTGTTAAGTCAACAAAGTTTTATTCTATGATAATTTTCTGCTGCTGTTAGTTCATAATTTGTAAAATATTTATAAAGACTGCAGAAAAGAGTTCTTAACTGTTATTTTCAGCCAGCATGTAAGATTAAAAAAAGATAATTCCCACAGGGATGTATGGAGGGCAAGTTTAGCACAGGGTTTCATTATACTTCAATCATCAGGGGACAAGGCATATTCCACTTTTCCAGTACTAAGTTAAAATGAGCAGAATTTCTTAGTGTGAAATGTTTGACATATAAAAATGTACAGAAAATAATATCATGAACTCCCAAGTATCACGGAACTATCATCCTTAATTTCCTATTAATCAGTATCCAGCATACCCATAGATTTTACTGTAAATTATTAATTAAAAGTACACATTTTGTTTTGCATATTTTAAAACTTTTTACAAATGCAATCATATTGTATCTATTCTGCAACTTGTTTCTTGTGAGATTCATTGATGTTGATGTATGTGGCTCTAGGTCATTCATTTTAACTTTTATATTGTATTTGATTGTATGATATGCCAGTTACCTATTCTTCTGTCCATGGGCATTCATGTTGTCTCCAAAAGTTTTACTCTTCTAAACAATTCTGCTATAAACATTCTGGAGACCCATGTATCTCCCAGAGCACGTGTGTTTCTCTTGGGTAGGTATAGTTGTGGAATTGCTAAGCCATACAGTATTCACTTTAACCTCAATTGGTATTAGCAAATTGCTCATGAGAGTGTTGTGCCAATTTATGCTCCCAGTAGTTTCATGTCCTTCCCAATACCTGCTGATTTTAGATATACAGGCAAATTTTTAAGCTATTAATACTCATATGTAAACGGCCTGCTTTACATTGAATTCAGGGGTTTTAAAACTAGTTGTAAATGTACAGGTATAGCCTTGTGTCTTTCCCAGGGTCAGTACAGAGATCATATTAGCTTCTAATATTAAATTCCAAAATTTCCACTATGAGTTTTCCCTTTTAAGCATTTTTATTATAGTCCACTTAGTTACTAACATTTTGTTTTCATTTGATTTCTCATAGCCTGGCACGGAAAAGAGGGCATTCACTACCAAACTGAGATAAAAACTATTAACTAAATAAATGCCTAACCACTACGTTATACACCTGAAACTAATATAATATTGAATGTCAATTATATTTTTAAAAATATATAGTCATGAGATGTAAAGTACAGCCTAGGGAATAGTCAATGGTATTGTAGGGAGTCAGAAGGGTAGTAGACCTCTTGGGGTGATTACTTTGTTAGGTGTATAAACGTCTAATTACTGTTGTTTTTGTATACCTTAAACTAATAATAATAAAAAAAAACTATTAAAAAAAATCCTTAGCATGTCCAGTTCTTATTATGCTACAAATATTAGGGACTTTCTTCCCTATTCCATTATAGTTTAATTTCTTCTCTAACTTGGTTGTATTTGGTTGGTTATTTTCATAGAAATCGAGTTAGTGAGTCTATCTCACAAATACTTAAGACAAAATGTATCTTTGAAATGGTTTACATTTTATTGTGGTTTAGCTTTAAGGAAAGTTTCATTTCATGCCTTAAGGAATACATCCTCACAAAGTCCAACCTCATTGGTTGTTCTCAATTCACGATTAGTCCTATTTGGTGGACATGCGCTGAAACTATCTCCTCAGAATTTAATGTGCTAATTTGTACATGTGAAAATGAGGTGATCAACATATATTAGGTAGGCCCTCACCAATTGCAAGGGAAAACTTAAGACTTGAATATGTTATGATGAGCTTTAAGACAGAAAATACATTTTGAACTAAAAAGGATACCAAAAAAAGCACCTGTGGTCAATTTTATTAATGTTCTTATGAACAACATAAAGGGTTTAGGTTTTGCTTTCATACTGCTTCATTCCTAAGCATTTTGCTGTCCTTGGGTAGGGCCCGAGAGACCAACTGCAAACTGACCATTCCAAATCAATGTAGGGAAGTATACTGAAATGCAATAAAAATGACTTGGAGATCCAAGATGGCAGAGCAGATAAACGCTGTGCTTGCCTCCCCTATGAACATATCAAAATTACAACTAATTATAAATTGTTCTAAATTATAGAACAATCAACCTGGAGAACCATTTGAAGTCTGGCTGAACAGAAGTTTTGTAACTAAAAATATAAAGAAGACGCCTGGAGACTGGTAGGAGGGGGGAGACACAAAATGGTCTGGACCCACACCCACATGTGGTAGTTGAAAATCGGGAGAGATACCTCTGTTACAGAGGTTCTCCAGAAAGGAATGAGGGACCCCAGTCCCCCAAACCAAGCTCCCCAGCCCAGAGTACTTGTGCTGGGAAGAGGAGCCTCCACAACTTCTGGCTGTGAAAAACAGTGAGGGTTCCAACAGTTTGGGTGGGACGGAAGGTTATGGGAAACCCAGACATCCTCTTAAAGGGCCCGTGCAGGTACTCACCCTGGGCTCTGGTGGACAGTGCCTCTGGGGGCACTAGAAACATATGGGGAGAGACTGAGTTGTGTAACTTCTGGGCGAGGACAGGAGGAACAGTCCTCATTTTCCCTGTGTGGGGCCCTCTTCCTGTGCATCTAGCAGGCAGATGCCATCTTTCCTGTGTTGAGCCCGCCCCCACCACAGTAAAATCTGAATCTGATTGGCTTGGTGAGCTCTGCTGCTCCAACCTGCTGACTCACTGAGACCCTGCCTCACAACTTGCTAGTGCAAGAGGCTTTATCAGCAGCTGAACCTTACGGGAGCCAGCAGGTGGCAGCAGACCTTAGGACTGTTCTGGCTTTGTGTGGAGCTACCCCAGGCCTGGTATTGGTGGCAGCCACCCTTGGTTCACAGCATAGCCTCTCTCACGTGCCTCCGGGTACAGCACAGGCAGCAACCAACAGTGGGTCACTGTGTAGCTCCTACTAGGTATTCCCTGGCCAGTGACAGGCAGTGGCTGACCTGGGCCTGCACTGGAGCCCCTCCCAAGAGGCCCCGGAACCTACATACTTGGAGGTTGGCTTCAGACCACAGCAGAGCACCACCCAATTAGCCCCACAAGTGGCACACACAAGGGGTGGTCTCAACAGGCACTAGAGACCGCTGGGGCAAATCCCACTCTGTGGGGTAAGTGCCCTGCACAGCAGCCCATAAGCTATGGATGTGGCCAAATACCACAGCCAGTCAGCTTGAGGGTAAATACCACCCACTGACATGCCAACAGCAATCAGGGCTCAACCTACTACAGAAGGGCACACACAAACCACACAAGGAACACACTTGGAGCACCTGGATCAGGTGACCTGGGAGACTGTGCCACTAGGCCCTACAGGACACCTACTTCATATGGCCACCTGGCAAGACTGGGAGACATAGCAGCCCTACCTAATACATTGAAACAAACACAGAGAAGCAGCCAAAATGAGGAAACAAACAAATATGTCCCAAATGAAAGAACAGGAGAAAACTCCAGATAAAGAACAAAACAAAATGGAGGCAAGCATCCTACCAGAGGCAGAGCTCAAAACAGGGTTTATAAGGGTGCTCAAGGAACTTAGTGAGAAACTTCAACAAAGAGATAGCAAGCATAAAAGAGGAAACAGAAACCATAAAAATGAACCAGTCATTTTTATGGTGAAGAATACAACAACTGAAATGAAGAATGCAATAGTGGGGCCGGCCTGGTGGCTCAGGCGGTTAGAGCTCCGTGCTCCTAACTCCGAAGGCTGCCGGTTCGATTCCCACATGGGCCAGTGGGCTCTCAACCACAAGGTTGCCAGTTCAATCCCTCGAGTCCCGCAAGGGATGGTGGGCTCTGCCCCCTGCAACTAAGATTGAACACGGCACCTTGAGCTGAGCTGCCTCCCGGATGGCTCAGTTGGTTGGAGCACGGGCTCTCAACCACAAGGTTGCCAGTTCAATTCCTCGACTCCCGCAAGGGATGGTGGGCAGCGCCCCCTGCAACTAAAAATTGAACACAGCACCTTGAGCTGAGCTGCCGCTGAGCTCCCGGATGGCTCAGTTGGTTGGAGTGCACCCTCTCAACCACAAGGTTGCCGGTTCGACTCCCACAACGGATGGTGGGCTGTGCCCCCTGCAACTAGCAACGGCAACTGGACCTGGAGCTGAGCTGCGCCCTCCACAACTAAGACTGAAAGAACAACAACTTGAAGCTGAACAGAACCCTCCACAACTAAAATTGAAAGGACAACAACTTGACTTGGGGAAAATAAATAAATAAATAAATAAATAAAAATAAATAAAATCATTAAAAAAAAAAAAAAAAAAAAAAAAAACCAGCCCAATTTAAAAAAAAAAAAAAAAAAAAAAAGAATGCAATAGTGAAGAATACAATGAAGAAGTGAAGAATACAATAAATGAAATGAAGAACGCAATAGAAGGAAATCACCAGCAGACTAGATGAAGCAGTGGACTGAATGAGTGATTTGGAAGACAAGGAAGCAGGAAACACCGAAACGGAACAGCAAAAAGAAAAAGAATCCCAAAAATGAGGACAGTTTAAGAGACCTCTGGGACAACATCAAGTGTAACAACATTTGCATCATAAGGGTACCAGAAGGAGAAGAGAGAAAGCAAGGGACCGAGAAACTATTTGAAGAAATATTGACCGGTGAAGGAAACAGACATACAAGCCCAGGAAGTGCAGGAGTCCCAAAAAAAGATGAACCCAAAGTGGCCCACACCAAGGCACACTGTAATTAAAACGGCAAATGTTAAAGACAAAGAGAAAATCCTAAAAGCAGCAAGAGAAAAGCAGGTAGTTACCTACAAGGGAGCTCCCATAAGACTGTCAGCTTATTTCTCAACAGAAACTTTGCAGGCCAGAAGGGATTGGCATGAAATATTCCAAGTGATGAAAAACATGGACCTACAACCAAGGGTACTCTACCCAACAAAGCTATCATTTAAAATCAAAGAACAGATAAAGAGCTTCCAGACAAGAAAAAGCTAAAGGAGTTCAACACCACCAAACCAGTATTACAAGAATGTTAGAAGGACTTTAAGATGGAAAAATAAAAAAATATGAATAAAATGTCAATAACTACCTATCTATCAACAATTGCTTTCAATGTAAGTGGATTAAATGCTCCACTCAAAAACATAGGGTGGCTGACCAGATAAGAAAACAAAACCCTTACATATGCTGCCTACAAGAGACACTTCAGATTGAAAAACAGACTGAAAGTAAAGGGATGGAAAAAGGTATTTCGTGAAAATGGAAACAAACAAGAAAAGCTGGGGTAGCAATCCTTTTACCAGACAGAATTGACTATAAAATGAAGGCTATAACAAGAGTCAAAAAAGGACCCAGTAATTTATCCAAAGAAAACCAAAACGCTACTTTGAGGGGACATGTGCATCCATTTGTTCATTGCAGCATTGCTTACAATGGTCAAGATGTGGAGGCAGCCTGGGTGTCTGTCGATGGAAGAATGGATAAAGAAGAGGTGGTACATATATTCAATGGAATATTGCTTGGCCATGGAAGGGAATGGGTTCTTGCCATTTGCGGCAGCACGGATAGACCTGGAGGGTATTGTACTGAGTGGAATATGTCAGACAGAGAAAGACAGATGCAATGTGATTTCTCTTATATGCGGAATCTAAACAACAAAATAAACCAACAAAACAGAAACTGACTCACACAGAGAACATTTTGATGGTTGCCAGACGGGAGGGGGTTGTGGTGGTGGGTGGAAGAGGGGAAGGGATTAAGAAGTACATATTGGTTGTTACAGAGTAGTAATGTGGACATGGTATAGCATAAGAATTATAGTAAATAATATTGTAATAACTATGTATGGTGTCAGAAGGGTACTAGATTTATCAGGGTGATAGATTGGAGGAGTGTTGGGAACAGGGTGAAAAAGATGAAGGGATTAAGAAGTACAAATTGGTAGCTACAAAGTAGTGATAGGAATATAAATAAATCATAGGGAGTCTAGTCAATAATATGATAATTACTATGTACAGTGCCAGGTGGGTACTAGACTACTCAGGGGATCACTTCTTAAATTATATAAATGTCTGACCACTATGCTGTGCACCTGAAGTTAATGTAAAATAATATTGAATGTCAACTGTCACTGAAAAATTAAAAAGTGGGGGGAAGGTGAAGGGCAATGAGGTTCAAATTTCCAGGTATAAAACAAATGAGTCATGGGGATGTAAAGTACAGCATGGGGAGCATAGTCAATAATATTGTGATAGCGTGGTACGGTGTCAGATGGTTGCTGCACTTATGGTGATCACTTCTTTAGGTACGTAAATGTTGAATAACTATTGTGTACACCTGAAACTAATATAATATTGTATGCTAACAATATTTTTAATGAAAATCTTTTAAAAAATGACTTTTTTGACAATTACTTGAGACTCGATTCATTAAGCACTCTGGAGTCTCTGTGGGAATCTTAGTCCTGTGGTCAGTGCCTATTAATGATACGCATGTTTCTTAGAGAAAGTGTGAAACTGGATTGATTTCCGACTAAACCCACACAAAATCATTAGCCTAATTTCTGTTCAGGTGGAGCATTTTTCATACTCCCTTACAGTTCCAAAAACATTCTTTGAAATTATCTGTCTTCTTAACAGAATATTATAGCCCAGATGTGGGTGGCTTTCATGATAAATATATTATTCATACATAATTTTGGAAATGTCAAGAATGACATTTACTCCTCAGCCAACATAGGAATAAAAACTTGAATACACGTTTTAATTTTCCAGGCGTTCTTCAGAAATGCAGTAACTTATTAACTATTAATAGTTCCCTGATGGTGCTTCCTCAAAAGAGCTCAAAATAAATTTAAAGACAAAGAAATAGTTGATCCCGTGATGGGATGCTCACTAAGACAATTGAAACAATCTCATTTTTTTTAATGGAAAATTCAATCGAACCAATTTGTTAGGTTTCTGTCTCCCATCTATATTAAGACACAGTTCTAGAACCCAGTTCCAGAAGCTGTGGAAGAAATCATTAAGTCTGGCAAATCCAACTAAGAGCCCTTTGCAAGCAATGGTTCAGCAAACAGCTGCAGGCGTCTAGATTCTTTCCAGATTTCCCTGGGCTCTATTACAGGGAAGCGGATTTTTTCAGGATGTGGAAATATCTACTCTTAAACATGGCTATCTAACCCTTGAAACCTCATTTATCGCTATCCTACAGATTTGGATGAAGAAACTTTCTGCAGAACAGTTTACCCTAGTTCTGGTCACATCTGTCTATCTCTGTGTCTGTCTCTCTGAGAGAATCATGAAGTAAGGCTGAAGTTAAACATTTAACTCAAAATACTTGTGGTGCCTTTAGGGTATCACTGATAAATGAGAGGAAAGGAGTTTTCAATGTATGATTGATACCGTACTAAGCTAAAAAAATATGTGAATAAATTTAAGGTTGGATATTTTTAATGTGGAATTAATGCAAGTACATTTACATTGTAAGTACATTTACAATGTAATTAAAATTTCAAGACTTAAAGGGAAATTACTCCTATGTTTTATAGTAACACATTTATAGCCCAATAAAATGAATACAGTGCAGTTACATATACAAATACGTATACAAATATAGCATCTGTTGTACAGTGATTAAAACATTAAAAGACTATAACTGTATGTTTGAATCCGTCAAATTCAGTATTGTCTTAAATGATTAAAATCTTTAGTTTAATACCATGAAATTAAAACATTTTGTGCAGAAGGGCATCATTATTCAAAAATTTTACCTCCTAATTCTGGCTTCTAACCACAGGATCAGCACACAAGAGAAATGAATTTTAATTTCATTTTGTTGTTGTTGTTGCAGAAGCATTAATTAAGTGAAATATCAAGTAAATGGACAAGTTCATGAGTGAGTTATAAATCAACCATCATAAATTCCAGCAATTGTACATTAGAAGATTTATAATTTGCAGGTACCTTTGAATAAAATACAACTAGAATGGCATACAAATCGTCACATCAAATGGTACCAGTGACATAAACTATGATCTTGATATGATACACAAACCTATTTGAAAGATAAAATATTTATGTATTACAGTTATTGTATTTATTATTGTAAAACCATTCATCAAAAAAACATGCACCTACTATGCCAACTTGAAAGTAAAACCCACAATCCATGATTCAAAAGGCAGCAATTTCAAACCACTATCTTTCGTGGTCCCTGATATGAAATGCTCCAAGCATAAATTCAACACTGCATGCAACAACGGGTCCTGTGCTCTAAAACAAGTGATCACACTGTTTATATACTTCAAAGAAAGAGAGCTACACATATATTATCAAAGGAAAACCTTAGGAAGAAACATAACTTAAGAAAACCTGTACTAGAACAGATTTTTTCCAAAAAATTCAAAAGCAAGTAAAGACACTGGAAAGTAGAGCTTTGTTACAGGAACACCTCTTGTGCAAATATGAATATTTAACTTAAAGCTGTGACTTGTGTATCTAAATTTCAATGCACAAAATGTAAACTTCAACAGATTCTAACTACAGGCGTTTTAGCTTTGGATCTTTTAAAAACTGTAAGACAGCTCAAAAAACCCTAAATACCAGTCAAAGTGCAAAAGAGGTCCTTCAGAACATGTCCCTTTGGTATATTATAGTCACACTGATAACAGAATTAAACAATCAGTTAACAAAGGGATTTTAAAAAAATCTCTGATTATCTCTCATCTCTCTTTGGATTTTTGTTTTGTTACTGAAAAGTTACCAACAAAGTTACAGGTAAAGCTTTTTACCTGTAAATGTTCAAAATAATTGATTTCCGGTTTTTTAGATGGAATCTGAATGCATGCCATGAAAAATCCTACTTGGAAACAAAATAGCACTGCAATTTTCAGCTGCGGGGAATGGAAGGTGTCAAGATGGCTTCCTTGCAAGAATGAGACAATCTGTGAATGACGAAGTCCATCTCAGTCCTGAGGAAATTCTGGGAATGTCATGGGCAGCATAGGATCATCCTGACTCTTGTGCTGTTTATCTGTACACGTCTAAGAAATATAATCTAGTTCACACCTCCAAAGGAAATCTTATTTTTACAAGTCTATTCATTCTCCTTTAATTCAAGGGGAACTTAGTTTCCTTGTGTTACTCAGAGCAGCATCTACAAAATAATGAAGAATGATGTTAATACTCAAGTGACTTTTAAGGCCAAAAATGTCGTCTGTGCTATGATTTCTAACACTAAAAATAATGTACAAGATGGAATCAGTTAATTTGGAGGAAAATGTGACTCATTACAACTACATAATTGGCTTTTGAAAGTATTCAAAATGTTAATATCTTAGACTTTATCCTATTCTAACAGGTATACATTTTTAACATTGTAAAGTGCTCAATTTAGCATGTGCACTGCTTCTTGTATTTGTCTGATACTCTTTTCTGGTGTGCTTTTTCTGCCCTGTATAAGAAATTGTTAACCACTTAAAGTCATGAAGATATTGTCCTGTGTTTGCGTTTAGAAGCTTTATGATTCTAACTTTTATGTTTATGTCTGTGATCCAACTCAGATTAATTTTTGTGCAGGATGGAGGTTCATTTCTTTTTCCGTATGGATACCCAGTTGCTCCAGCACCATCCGTTTAAACAACCTTCCTTTTGTTCGTTTGACTTGACACCTTGATTGAACGTTAATTGATTATGTATACGTGGGTCTATTTCTGAAATCTCTATTTTTCTACACCACACTATATTCACTACTGTAGCCTTAGAGGGTCTTGAACTCAGGTATGTTAGTCCTCCAAAGTTTTGAGATTCTTCTGTTCTAGATTCTTTGCCTTTCCATATACATTTTACACTTGATCTTAGCCAAAAGGCCGAGAAGCGATTCCATATACATTTTACAATAAACTTGTCTTTACTTTTTTTTTTCCAAAAGGGCCTGCTGAGATTTTGATTGCATTAAGTCTATAGATCAATTTAACAACTTTGAGATTTCCAATCCTTGAACATGGTATATCTCTCCCTTTATTCAATCATCTTAAATGTATCTCAGCAATGACTCGTCGTTGACGGTAGAGAAGCCTTAGACATGTTGTTCGATTTATTTCTATTTATTTTATTTTGTATTATCAATGTGAATGTTGTTTTCTGAAATTTCATTGTTTCAATTTTTTTGGTGCTAGGATATAGCATTACAATTTATTTTGTATAATGAGTTCGTATACTTTGGCCTTATAAAATTCACTTATTACTTCCAGTAAGGCATTTTTGTGTATAGATTCCTAATGGTTTTGTAAATACACATGATCTGCTAAGCATGACAGTGTTGCTTCTTTTCTAATCTTTTTTTTATCTCTTCATTGTGAGTTATGGCACTGGCTAGGATTTCCAGTATAAATGTTGAATAGAAATGGTGAGAGTGAATATCCTTGGCTTGTTCCCAATCTTAGGGGAAAAGTTTTCAACATTTCACCATTAAGTGTGATGTTAGCTGTGGTTTTTCCTAAGTGCACATTAGCAGATTAAGGAAATTCCTTTTATTCTTAGTTTGGTGAGAGGTTTTATCATGAATGAGTATGGAGTTTTGTCAAGTACTTTTCTTCATCTATTGAAATGATTACATAATTTTCCCCTTCATTATGTTAATATGGTGACTTACAATGATTTTTAAGTATGTAATACAAGTATTTAAAGTTATACATTTCCCTCCCCCTTTAGCTGCATCCACAAATTTTGATATGTTGCATTTTCATCCAACTTGAAATAATTCTAATTTCTCTTGTGCTTTCTTCTTTGCCCCATGTGTTGTTTAGATGTGAATCATTTCATATCCAAATATTTAGGGATTATTGATTTCTAATATAATACCTTTTAAGATTTTATGATTCCAATCTTCTGAAATTTACTGAGCCTTATTTTATAACCTAGCATATGATCTATCTTGGTGAATGCTCCAAGTATACTTAAAAATAATGGTATATTCTGTAGTTGTTGGGTGTAGATTTTAAATAAATGGCAATCAGTTCAGGTTGGCGATATATCACATTCTTCTGATTACTAATTATCTAAATAATTTAGGAATTCAATAACTTTGTAAATAATTTCAATAATTTTCTAAATAATTTGACAATTAGAACAGAAAACCTTTGAAAGGTGACCCAGATTTAGAGTACCAAAACAAACAAACAAACAAACAAACAAACAAGAAATGACTCTATTTGTGGGGTTCCCATGGGACCCAATATTTATATTGAGCCCTATCACCCTTAGATTTTGTTTCATGTCATAAATAAAATTTAAAACCAAACAAGTTACTCCCAGTCTATTAGATTCATCTAAACAAGGTGTACCATTACCTAAAATTTCAATACAAGTCCAAAACTAGAAAGTCAAAGGGAATATATACATATAATGGTAATCTTGTTCACAAACAAACCTGTTCTCTTTTTTGTGTGTGTGCTGCCTTTTTATAGACAGCTCATTATCACTTAGGGCACAAATCTCACAATAATACTAGTTTGTATACAGAAATTTTACATACAAAGGTTTGGCTTAATAGAAAGGAACATTACGGTAGTTTTCATTGCTTTGTACTACCGTCACACATTAGGTCTTGGGCACAGACACAAAGACCTGTGTGTGTGTGTGTGTGTGTGTGTGTGTGTGTGTGTGTGTGTCTGTGCGCATGTGTATGTTGCAGAAACCTACCATGAGGAAATAACATGCTCTGAGAACTAAGTGAAAACACACTGGTAAAGCATTCTTGGATAGTAAGGCTGGTACCTTAAAAGCCTATCATTGGTATTTCGTTCTGAAGGATCTCTTATAAGACACCACAGGATCTGAAACTCTCTTTCAAACCTATCAACCTTGTAGGGAAAATTTTAAAAAGTCTTTCTTTATTAATTCAACACTATTAAAGGAAAAAATTAAATCCTAGCTAACATAATACGCTTGCAGCTTCATTTCTAAGCGCGAAGAGGTTCTTGCCCTATGCCAATTGCATATTTGGTAAAGCTTTAATAATTTTAGCCTTTAAACAAGTAGTATACAGTCTGTTCATATTATACCTGTAACTTTGGTATTCCGAAACCTATAGTCACCGATTATAATCTGCAAACTGTTTCCTGGAATCAGGCCTTCTTTTCTTCTGTTTAGATTTTTCACCAACCTAAATAATAAATGAATTAGTAGCCAACAATGGTAATATTACTGAAAAAAAACCAAAGACATTGCATTGCAGCTCACATTTTCACAAAGCTATTGCATGTATTCAAAGACCTTCATGACATTGTTCTTGAGTCCTTTGAGTAACCTACAAAGGACTTAGGTTACTAGCAAAAATGGTTATTACTGTAATGGTACATCATTAATTTTCACCCTCGTGACCTTTAGGGTCAGACTACACCGTCTGTGCAGCATTTTGGTTAAAGATATTGACACAGTGAAGACAGGATTATTTCATATAAAATTTCCAAGACTTATGGAAGCTTCATTCAGCCTTCTTCCAAACAATATTTCCTTCCTGCTTTGGGCTCTCTAAAATTAAACAGTGTATTTGGCAGAACCATCTTTGCAATTGGGGTTACATGAAGTCAATGCATAAGGATAGAATAAGGCTGCAAAGTCAATATTTGAAATGATAAAGAGAACTGTGGCTATGTCGTAACGGAGCAAAGCATGGTCCCCGGCACGTAGTAGGCATTCATTAAAGATGTGATGATTTAATGAATGACAAATTACCACATGTAAGGTGATCTGTAGCCATTACAAAGCCAGATGTATCAGCTGGAACGTCTCAGCCACAGGTAAACCAAACCACAAGAGAGCATGCAGACTCATAGCATTTCATTCTTTCAAAGCATTTTTTCACTCACCAAAGGTTAACATTCCTTTCAGTGAGCTAGATAGGCATGGCTGAAGCAATGAAAATGAAACACTGATAAGAAATGTGATATTTCTGCTTCCTGAGACTGTATAACAAAGATACAAGTAAAGCAGAACATTTGATTAGATATCCATGTGCCCCAGGCAGATGCCGTCACAGGCGTGGAGAACACACCTACCATCGACCCTCAGCATCCTCATGGAGAAGCTGAATGACATCTCCATTTCTAATCAGGAGGTCTTCTGAGCCTCTCTTCCTGCAATCTGCTAGGGCTTTATATTTGCCTGGAGACTGTAAGGTGGTTTTGAGAAATTACATTATAAATTGAATAGCAAAACTACTTTGCACAAGTGCATGCTCTGAGACATAAAGAATTCACACGCTACTTCAATGGCAAATGTGGCAGCTGCAGCAGCTTTGCAAGAACAAACAAACATGAAGCAGTTTGTGATGGGGAAAAAAAGCAGAACGTGTTTATTTAACCTAAAGAACTCACTTGTATTTGCAAAAAGAGAATTACAGCATGAACTACACAGAAAGTAATAGAGCACAACTAATTTAAGTTACATGAATTATAAGCATAAATTCAGAAAAAAACATGAAAATAATTTTTCAATATTGTTATTTGTAAACTACTCTCATGAAAAATTTATCCCAGCACATACAAAAAGCAATAGCGCTGAACGAGTATTAACTAATGTCCACAAAAGGACTTCTGGGCTTTATCCTGTTTTGCACCAGCAAAACTAGTGGGTACAGAAGCTTTGAGTCCAATAAAAGCAGATTAAATCGTAATATTGTGCTTTACTTGGCCTTATTTTTTTGCAGCTGTCATTTTAACTGGATTCATTAATAAGCTAAACAATCCAGGGCACACTGATTACATCTGGTTACAAAGTAGATGGAGAAGGAATAAATTTCATGTCCCAAAGTATTCGGAGATGAGAATTTTTCCAGTATAATATCTTACACACTGAATACATGATTTCAAAAAGTAAGCGTACTATAATTTAAAAAATGTTTTGAATGAAAAAAAAAATTATGTGATTCTAACTTTTTGTACACTCATAAGAATTAACCTGAAAACAATATCCGCACATCACTTGGGCTGAACATCTTTTGAGCCAGTACTTTTATCAGATGGGCTGAAGAACAGGCAAGAAAGAGCTACTTTCCAGCTAACATAGCAGCTTCATTAAAATAGGAGAGCCATTTTCCACATGGGCCTCTGCTCGGGAAGCAGCACCCATTTTTCCTGACTTTTTGATTGATAACGTGAGGCTAAAAGAGCAGGTCATTGAAATCTATTTTGCTTTTTTTTTGGGGGGGGGAGCTTGGGGTGGAAGTCTCTCTTTTCTTTCTTTTTTCTCTTTTGTATGCACTGAATTGTTCTTTTGTACATTTTTCTTAGTAAGACACCTTGAGGAATTATTGGGAGGAGAGGAAAACTGATAGATTGTCCTACATTCCCCTCCCCTGTGATTAAAGGATTCATCAGCTTTGCATATTTGCTTTATTTTCTGACACCATGGTTGGGAAAATGCTTACTGAAGACTTGGTCAGCTCCTGACAATCCCCCTCACTGAACATCTACAGCAAACCTTTAAACCTAGACTGGCTTCCCCTGAGTTTTCACTCACATCTGAAAAACTACCATCCTCAGACAATAAGAATTACAAAAATGGAAGACCTTTGGGTGTTCCCGACATTCTTTCAAGGGTCTGCAAGGTCAAGCCTACATAAAGACATTACTTGCCTTTTCACTCTCATTCTCTCACAAGTATACAGTGGAATTTTCTAGAGGCTACCTGATGTGTGATAGCAGAACAGACTGAATGAAAAGCAGGTTAGAGACTTGAAAAAATATCTAAACTGCCACTCTTCTCACTAAGTATTTTGTCTTGAAAAATGTAAATTTTTAATAAAAATGTTATTCATATGAAATTATAATGGGTTTATTAATATTTTTAAATAATGAATAAATAATTTTATATTTCTCAGTTTTAATTTATAATATGGTAAATATCAATAGATGTAAACAAGAGCTCTTTGGGGTGCTTGATAATTTTTAAGACTGTAGAGGGTTCCTACATTAAAAAGTTTGAACCCTGCCAGTCTATACCATTAACTCTGGACAAATTTCTTACCAACTCTGAGCCTCAGTTTCCTTCTCTGTCAATTGCAGATAATAAAGCCTGCCCTTCCTCTTGCTAATATTATGAATATTAAATGTGAAATCATCTTGTAAACTATAAAGTTCTACACAAGTTTATGGTCATTGTATCATTAGTAGAAAGAACATTCTGGTACTTTCTTTTATTGTGTTTTTTTTTTTTATATAACAGAACACTTAATTACATCAGTTCTTGTCAACACACAAATCATTTAATGATGATTACATTGGCCATTTCCATTTGTTGGCAGGAGGCTCTTCCACTAAAGGCTCCCATGGTTTCCACTGTATCATTTTTCTTGTCAGACTTAGTTCATTTTTAGCCTAAAGAATCACCTCTTCTATTTGGCTACGCTGAAGTTGGTCTTCTAATTTTTTTACCATCTATTTCCGCTTTAACCATACCCAGCTTCTCATTTATAATCTGTTCTGTATACTTTCTATATGCTGTATTTTTAGGGATTTGCTCATGAACATCAAGGATCATTGTGCACAATATTCTTAGCCTCTCATGTGGACTTTCACATATACAGCCAATCCCACAAGGCCAGTGGTCTTCTTCAGCACACCCGCCACGACGGTGTTAAGTACCCGAGTACCATGCTGGTCCTTTCTTTTCTTTTTTTCTTTTTTCTTTTTTTAAACTTTTATTTATTTAAGTGTGTTTTTCCAGGACCCATCAGCTCCAAGTCAAGTAGTTGTTTCAATCTAGTTGTGGAGGGCACAGCTCACACTGATCCATGTGGGGATCGAACCAGCAGCCCTGGTGTTACGAGCATCACACTCTAACCAACTGAGCTAACCAGCTGCCCCATTCTGGTACTTTCTTTAAAAAAGCATTCGAGTCGATGCTCTGCAGCTGTGTGGTTATCCATGCCCTTATTCCCTTGCCCCACTATTAGAACTGCCAAATTGATTTTGTTCCTCTGAAGAACCCCCACGGAGCAGTCCACTACCCTCCAAGCTAGTGACTTCAGAAAATTGGAGATCTACCCTAAACGGCGCTAACTTCCCTCTAATAATCCATTAGTTTCCTAACAACATCATGAAACTATCTTTTATAAAATGCTTACTTTTACCCTAAAACAACCTCCTTTAGTTATATGGGGTGACCCCTTGGTCTAATATGCTGAGATCTGGTATCATCAGCACATTTTTTGAGAGTCCACTAAAATATATTCCCCAGATGTTATTAAAGGGTTTTTAATGTGTAATTTTCATTTCCTACATTTTCCAATCTGGAATCTAAACTGATTTTTAAAGTATATTTGACCTTCCTTTGTTCTCTGATTTTTATCTCACATGCCTCGATTGAAAACGCAGTGCTGAGGCTCAATTAAAGACAAAATTGGCCAATGTGTAGAGAATTGCAATGATTAACTCTTCATCTCATTGGCTTCAGTAGGAACTCCACATGTAGCTCAAACAAGTTCCACTTTCAGAGAGAAGTGTTTACTGAGTTCATAATAAGACTTGTTTCAAATCTTTTGGCCTCAGAATACACCTAAGGACTCCAACGATACTGACAAAAGATTACCTCAATGTACGTCACCTATTGTATCAGTAAAACTGCCTCAGGAGTTTCTACGCATTTATTTTAATATGTCATTACTAACCATTAGGGGTCTTTCCTCTTCTTCGTTGTCAACATAGGAAGAGTAGAAATAGTTGTTTGACCATTGCTCAGACCCTTCGGAGATTTCTGCAGTCCAAACTATAAGAAAAACATGGAGGATGGCAGTTACTTAATGGTGCTGGTCTGCCACAAGGAGACAAATAAAACTAATTGTAATACTCAAGGCTATAACCTTCAGTGGTCTGATAGTAGCTTCCTATAATAAAATCTCCAATTCGATTGCACCATTTTAGAATTGTTGGTAATTTCAGCAAGGGCCTGGTATGTCATATACTTCTTTTACTTTTTAGGATGGTTTGAAGTTGGGGTTGGTGGGAGAGTTATTAAAAATAATAGTAAGTTATATAACATTCTAGAGAATATTTACCCCTTCTGACAGAAAATCATCCCTTTCAAAAAGTTTTTCTATAGCACTTTTATTGGTCCATTCAAATAGCATTTGTTAACACTCTACATTAGGTTGGTGCAAAAGTAATTGCAATTTTTGCAATTATTATTTTTGAAGATTTTATTGGGGAAGTGGAACAGGACTTTATTGGGGTACAGTGTGTACTTCCAGGACTTTTCTCCAAGTCAAGTTTTTGTCCTTTCAGTCTTAGTTGTGGAGGGCGTAGCTCAGCTCCAGGTCCAGTTGCCGTTTTCTAGTTGCAGGGGGCGCAGCCCACCATCCCTTGTGGGAGTCGACCCGGCAACCCTATGGTTAAGAGGACACGCTCCAACCAACTGAGCCATCCGGGAGCTCAGCGGCAGCTCAGCTCAAGGTGCCGTGTTCAATCTTAGTTGCAGGGGGCAGAGCCCACCATCCCTTGCGGGATTCGAGGGGTTGAACTGGCAACCTTGTGGTTGAGAACCCCCTGGCCCATGTGGGAATCGAACCGGTAACCTTCGGAGTTAGGAGCACGGAGCTCCAACCGCCTGAGCCACCGGGCCGGCCCCTGCAATTATTTTTAACCTGGTAAACCACAATTACTTTTGCACCAACCTAATATTATTATTTTGACTTATCTCTGTTATTAGGCAGAGACCATGTATTATACATCGTATGTCTCATAAGAGCCTTGCATGTAAGAGGTGCTTAATTAAAATATACTGAACTGATATGAATTAAACAATCTAATGTAGGCAGAGAATTAAAATTAAGAGAATCTCAACTTGGCCACACTAAACAATAAACTATTCGTGTAACCTTGGAAAAGTCATGTCAACTTTCTCTGACTTTGTTTCCTCATCTGTCAAATGAAGGCACTAGTACTAGGCTCCCTCCTGACTCCTCTGGGGGCCACAGCACAGATGACCTGAGTGCCCTTTACATGGATAACTGAAAGTTGAGCAAGGTTATCATTACCTGTTTCTCCTCAAGTAGGAGAAAACTTCCAGAGGAAGGACCATCATACTTAAGTACTGGCATCTGGCACTCTGTTGGGTATTTCTCCAGGGAAGGCTATGCTGTTGATCCCAGAGTTGTTTAGGTGACCCTGCTGGATGCTTCTGCAGCACCTTGGACATCCCTGTCATAACACTTATACCACATTTCAATTTAATTGCCTACTGAATTATCTTTCTATCCTCCTAGCTTCATGGGAATAGCAGCTGAGTGCGTCTTAATTAGGCTGTATACTCAGAGCTTTGCACAATTCCTGGCACACAGGTTGTGTTCTGTTTGTTGAATTAAAGAAATTGTTTGAAATCAGAATAAATGGTACAATTTGCATTAAAAACGATTCCAGCTATAAATGACTCTTCTCTAGTCATCAAACCTATGGCGAGTGAAGCGTGCATTCCTTGAAGTCAAGTTATGTGTTTTATTCATCTCTGTATCCTGCATAGCATGGCTTTCCGAACTTGAAAATGCATCAGGGAAAACTCAATTTACTAAATCACAGATGGCTGGGTCTCAATCCCAGAGTTTCTGATTCAGAAGGTCCAGGGCAGAGCCAGAGAACTGGCCTCCCCTAACAAGTTCCCAGGTGATGCTGACGCTACTGGTCCAGGGACCGCACTTTCACAACCACTGCTCTGTAGTGCCCACCAGTGTCTTGCATATGCCAGGCATACAGGCGCTATAAAAATGGGCTAATTTTGTTGTCTTTATACAAAAATGACAGATAGGTATATTTTCCAAACGAAAAATGGGAGAAAAGAATGTGCACAGCCATGAAACTTACCTTCAGATGACCTTGACACATACCTGTATTTGCTTCTGCCTGAACTGATGCGATTGCCTCATGGACCTGCACCACAGCACTGGCGTGCTCTGATCCAGTTTCCTCAGCGCCTATAAAAGCTCCCTTTTGCCTCCTGAAATAATATATATGTAAAAATAAGTAAGCTTTTGTACAGTCCAAGAGGAACAAGAAATTAAAAATGGCATTTCTTCCACTGATACCATGTGTTAAGAACACACTGAGAATCCATTCAAGCAGAGCTGAATTCCCCCTTATTTAAGTCTGTGTGATAATAGTTCTTAATATACAGAAGCTTAAATACTAGGATCCAAGTCAGCAGGGTCTCTCTTTAATGTGCAGGGAAGAAAATGACTCCCTCTTGACCCAAGGCAGGTGTATTCTTTAAAATCACTAAAGCATTGCAGATTTGAAATTTGCTAAGAGGTAGATCTTAAGTGTTCTCACCATACACAAAAGGATAACTATGTTTGGCGATGGATATGTTAATTAGCCTGACTGTGGTGAATATTTCACAATGTGTGTGTGTATTAAATTACCAAGTTGGACTCTTTAAATGTATACAATTTTAATTGTCAACTATAACTTAATAATGTTGGAAAAATAGAAACAACAAAAAAATTCCTGCTGCTCTATGAACTTTAATGAATCAAATGAGGTGTATATAAATGATGATGAAACCTTAATCTGATTAATACTGTTGAGTTGTATCAGCTACTATGAAGTCCATTACAGCATGAAATCTAAAGACTTAATAAATGACAAAAGATTATGAGTATTGTGAACCTTGGAAAATAAAGACTTCTACTGTGACTTTTAAATGGTTCTCCTAAAGCCCCAGATGAACTAACATACTTTGCACCTGATTTTACCATGTTTCCCCGAAAATAAGACCTAGCTGGACAATCAGCTCTAATGCGTCTTTTGGAGCAAAAATTAATATAAGACCCGGTATTATATTATATTATATTGTACCCAGTCTTATGTTATATTATGTAAGACCGGGTCTTATATTATATTAGACCCGGTCTTACATTAATTTTTGCTTCAAAAGACGCATTAAAGCTGATTGTCCGATTAGGTCTTATTTTCAGAGAACCACGGTAGCTACTTCTGAAAGGTGATGGGCAGCAAAGAGAAAAAGAGTATTTTTAGTAAGTCATTCAATGATCCCTACATCATGTAGATGGGGCATGGTGAATTTGTGTGCCAAGGCTTTGGGATCAGTGTGGGCATTCTTTCTGCATATCTGCAAATGTTCTGTGGCAACTCCACCTTCTGATCCTAAAGGTAAAATACAAGGACCACATGTCTAAACCAGCACTATCGTCAGGGCTACCCTTTCGGATCGCTTCCTTCATCAAACACCTTGTGTTCGTTTCCAGGCACAGTTCCCTTCCCTGGATCCACACTTCCTATCTACGTAGAAAGAGAGACCAAGTCACCAGCAAGTGGTCTTCATCAAGGGACCACAGATCAGTGGGCCAGGAGAGGGTGCCAGTCCTTTATCATTCTTACAACTTTCTTTCTCCAATCAGACGAAGGTGACCAAAAATATGTTGAAGAGAAAGCCAGGAGTACAGCCACTTTTACGGTTAGCTTACAGGCCAACTCCCCCCAGGGTATACTGAGAACAAAGCATTTGTAATTGTGTGTAGCACAAACAAACTATCGTATTACTTTTAACACATGGGGAACAATGATATTAACCATTAAGTACTATCAGTTCAAGTACAAGGATGCAACAGAGAAAATGATGTGGTTATGGACTTTGATGAGTTATTGCTAACAGGGCAGGTAGTTTTTGTCTGAGATGCTTTAATTACACTGTTTCGCGTTTCACAGGGAAAACAGAAGATTGCAGGAGTGATAGCTCTTAAACAATAATTACTTACACATCATTCCGCTGAGAAGAAAGATGATCCTGTTCAGTTAACTGATTAAACTGCTCTTGCTGTTTAACTGTGGAGTAAAAGAAAGCTTAGATAAGCATCATTCAGAAGCCATACTTCTTCCTTCCTTGAAGACCAATGACGCGTACGCATGTGCGTACACACACACACACACACACACACACACACACACGCCCCATTCCCACTCGAGTTAACCTTCACAGACCGGAAATAACCAGAGGGAAAGCCAGTCTGAACTTGGAACATGGAAAAGGACTGAATAATGTACTATTTTATTCAAGAAAGTCAAGTTGATTACTAAAACCACCCCCATTGCAACATGACCAAGCACTGATGACTTGTCCTAAGCAGTTGACTCATTCAGTGTGCTATATTACTTCACAATGGCTTCTCAAACACTAGAGTTCATTTTCTAGTGTAAAGTTCATTTGCCAAAATTGTTTAAACAACTCCGTGAATCCTGATCTCCTACTAATTAGTTTAACAAACCCTTTCATTATAAATAGTATAAAGTAAATGTCAGCCCCATTCCCTGTTAAAGTTATCACAAAATCTGACTCAATGAGCTATTACTGGATTTCTTGTTCTGAAGAATGCATGCTTAAATTTACTTGTCATAAGTTCTTGTTGCTTCAACAAAATACTTCTTATTTCTTTTAACCATATCATCTTCACATCTACAGTCGGAGCCTAAAGATTTTAAAAGGGGGGAGAAGGAGACATGTTTCCTTTTAAAAAGGACGCTTTATAATAAAACCAATATAATTCAGTATATCAAACATGAACTTGAATATGAATCCTAAACCACCATATTCAAACTCTAACATTTTGATTTTTAAAATTTCTAAGAAGCAAATAAGTAGCCATCAAATTATATGAAATAATAGTAAAAACCATTTTTGAAATTGCCCTTAAATAATGGTCACAGAAAATGTGAAATATACTCACTTATCTTTTTCTTTGTAGGAGGGTTCTTTTAAAAATAGAGGGCGCCAAAAAAATTTATACACATTTTCAGAAAGGAAAAAACTATTAAAATTGTAATACTCAATATATACTGACAATAAAAGGCAAATACAAGTCATGTGTATATGCTTTTTTGGCACCTCAGGTATAAATATTTTATGTTTAATTCTGAAAACATAATCTATTGCAGAGCAATCTTTTATTTTTTATTCAGGAATATTGGGGAACAGTGTGTTTCTCCAGGGCCCATCAGATCCAAGTCATTGTCCTTCGATCTAGTTCTGGAGGGTACAGCTCAGCTCCAAGTCCAGTTGCCAGTTTCAATCTTTAGTTGCGGGGGGGGGGGGGGCGCAGCCCAACACCCCATGGGGGAATTGAACCGGCAACCTTGTCGTTGAGAGCTCGTGCTCTAACCAACTGAGCCATCCGGCCGCCCTATTGCAGAGTAATCTTGATAACTGATGCTAGCATGCAACGTTCTTTAAATATCCTCCCATTATTTACCAAATAAGTTTGTTAAACAGATAGCAAGACATCTTATATCTCAATCAAAGAAAACATATTTTTGGGTACCCTCAACAGAAAAACTGCACATTTACCTGTCACAAGTCATGACACAAAGAATTATGGAAATGACAACATCCCCTTGCAATATTCTCATTTGCCTCCCCTACCCTTAACAGGTTAGACCTTACAGCACATCTGGCCAGGGCTTTAACCATGATCAAATCTGAATCATCACATCACCATGTCTCGTAATCTGGTAATCTCTGAATGCTGAGCCCAAGAGGAACTCAGAACTGTTATAAATCTGGAACTGCAGAAACTTCATGGGGAAAGAGAAGCACCTGCCAAGCTCTTGGCTATCAGTTATTGTTGATAAATCTCCTAGTGTAGTTACGAAAACTTAAAGCCCTACACAGCACCATAGGCATGTCTCAAGTTAAAGAAAACACATGCTTCTGAAAAAATGTTTAACTACATCACAAAAAATAAAAACAAAATATTTAAGTGACCTACATGAAAGGAATGAGAACTTTTGTAGTGTACCCAAAACCATTTTTGTTTGTGAATTCAAACTTTTGTATCTTAATGCAGGTTATGCTTTCTACAATAATTTTTATATGACCAACCTGGACAATATAAACTTCTTCCTTCCCAGCATAACAGATTTCAAACTTGCGGTTATCTCCTTTTACATATTCAGTGATTCCAACTTCATCCATCTACAAAATATAAGTCAAAATTTTCATGAGCATTTTATTTTGAACATGAAATTACATTAAATCTACCCCATCATACCTGAAATGAAATAGAATTTCTCACTTGGGCAAAATACACATATCATATTCAAAAAATATGAAGTGATATTTCTATCACAGAACTATTTACATATTATCATTGAACTATGCAATTATAGGAGAGATTACATGATCCATTCCAGTGATTGAAACAAAGGTTATAAATCTGAACATCTGGGCTCAGGTGGTTGGAGCGCCATGCTCCTAACGCCGCCAAGGTCACTGGTTCGATTCCCACATGAGCCAGTGAGCTGCGCCTTCTACAGCTAAGATTGTGAACAACAGCTCTCCCTGGAGCTGGGCTGCTGTGAGCAGCCGGAGGTTGGCGTGTGCTGCCGCTGGCTGCCGTGTGCCGCCATGAGTGGCCAGCAGCCAGAGTGAGCGGCCAGCAGCCGGCGAGAGCTGGGGTGAGCTGGCAACCGAGTGCCTCAGCCCGTGGGGGTGGGGGGG
Source organism: Rhinolophus sinicus (assembly GCF_057876585.1). NCBI lineage: Eukaryota > Metazoa > Chordata > Mammalia > Chiroptera > Rhinolophidae > Rhinolophus > Rhinolophus sinicus. Next base: position 100,770,254 of record NC_142518.1, read on the forward strand.
GAGCGCAAAGCTCACAATACCAGCATGGGCCAGGGAGCTGTGTCCTACAAAACTAGACTGAGAAACAACGGCTTGAACTGCAGTGGGGGACAGGAGGAGGCGGAAGAAAGGGGAAGAAAAAGAATCTGAACATCTAAGTGGTCCATCTAAGATTAAATTCTGTTTTAAATTAACTGTATACTCTTAAAACAAATTATTATGTCAAACAAAGAAGTAGAAGTAATCAGATCAAATAGATGGTGATGGAAAGAGAACTGACTCTGGGTGGTGAACACACAATGTGATATATAGGTGATGCATTACAGAGTTTTACACCTGCAATCTATGTAACTTTACTAACCATTGTCACCCCAATAAATTTAATTTTAAAAAAAGAAGTAAAAGTAATCAAACATCAGTGTAAAAGGTCACCCAAAACTAATTTAAGTATTTATTTTGAATAATTATTTCCCAAGTACGTTAATCTTACAAATTATTACTTATCTCTATAGAAGCCCTACAACTTATAAACAGCCAATTTATGGGGCAGGGGAAACCGGCCAGGCATGCAAGGACCCCCTCTATTTCCATTAATCTCTCGGCCTCTCAAGAAAACAAATAATCAGTCATGGGAGACCGCTGTCTTCTTGTAGCCAGTGAAACTTTTATACACAATGTCCCTTCCTTGTCACAATTTTTCTTCTCCTCCCTATGATTATACAAAGCACAACCTCTTCTTCCGTTTTCTTTCATCTTGTGCTGCTAATAGTGGGGTTCATTCCATTTTGAGAAATTTCACTCCCTTGTACACGCATTTCTCTTTTAGTCCCCTTCTACCTTCTCTTTTCTTCCAATTCCTGCCTAGTTTATTATCTAAAGGAATAACTCACTCTGTGTTCCATTCACGAGCTCCCCAAAGTGACCCTAATTAGAGCTGAAGAGCTTAAAAGTAGTGGTAGTGAAGTCCCCCTATCAAGGAAAAGAAAAGGGATTATGCTTAGAAATGAAATGACATGTAAATGAAAGAGCCTGTGACATCTACCCTGAATGTGGTCATAAGTTACTTTCAGAACGTCCAAAAATATATTTTTTTAAAGAATTGTTATTTATTGTGTTTTATTTTATTTTATTTTATTTTAAGGAAGGCGCAGCTCACAGTGACCCATGCAGGGATTGAACCGGCAACCTTGATGCTACCAGCACTGTGCTCTAACCAACTGAGCTAACCAGCCAACCCCCAAAATATCTTTATATTCCTACTCAACCACTCTAACTAACCTACTTTTGCTCAAACATCAGGATTTAAGATAAATAACCTCATACTCAATCTTTAAACTGATTTTGTTTCAGTGCATGATAAGATGGAAAACACAAGGTCTGTGGAGTCCAAGAGGCTGGGGTTGGAATTCCATCTCTACCACTTACTAGCTATGTCTCTTAATGCAAGTTGCTTAATCTTTCTGAACTTCAGTTTCCTCAACTATAAAATGGGAAGAATACCTACTTTATAAAGTTGATATAGGATTAAACAATAGGCATTAAGTGCTTGTGAGCTTTTTAAAATACGCGTTTGCGGGCTGGCCCGGTGTCTCAGGCGGTTAGAGCTCCATGCTCCTAACTCCGAAGGCTGCCGGTTCGATTCCCACATGGGTCAGTGGGCTCTCAACCACAAGGTTGCCAGTTCAATTCCTCGAGTCCCGCAAGGGATGGTGGGCTGTGCCCCCTGCAACTAGCAACGGCAACTGGACCTGGAGCTGAGCTGCACCCACCACAACTAAGACTGAAAGGACAACAACTTGAACCTGAACGGCACCCTCCACAACTAAGATTGAAAGGACAACAACTTGACTTGGAAGAAAGTCCTGGAAGTAGACACTGTTCCCCAATAAAGTCCTGTTCCCCTCCCCCAATAAAATCTTTAAAAAAAAAAGACAGACAAACCAAATGAAATGGTAAATCTTATTAAAAAAATAAATTTGTACATTCTCCCTTTAAAAAAAAATACAAGTTTGCTTTCTAAACTTTCCCTCATTTGAGTTGCAACAGTTTTCGTTATTTTTCATTGCACACATTTAGCATATCATTATAGATTAAATGAGCTTTTTCAAGTTACTCTGGAAATCTAACCATTATATCTATCAGAGAATATTGTTCTCAGTTCCAAACAATTCATTACAAGTGATCCACTGGTATATAACCATTTATAATTTGTGGATTATATATATATTTTCTCAAACAACAAAATATGAAGGTTTTATTGAAAGGTTTCTACTTTACTTATTAAATGTTCACAGTATCATGAACTTTACTCAGTTTTAGAACCTAGAGGCAGAGTAAAAGGTACAACTATATGAGTAGTTATATAATATACTACACAATAAATAATATATAGAGTAAAATGAGGCTGATTCTACAGTTACACCCTAGCTGTGGTCTCTGCCTTACCCTTCATATTTTCATTGATGATTCCTGGTAGCTATGAATACATCTTCTTTATTATAAAACATTTTATCTCACTGTGTCAAGTGCTCAGGGCCCCAACTTCTAACCTAATTTTCTGTCATGAGGGAAGTGTGAAGATATTAACTATCTTGATAAATGTTACCCAGTAGGTCCAGAACTCTGGGGTTATAACCAATAACTACCAATCTTAAGACTTTTATGTTTCTGGGACAGTTTAGTTATTTCTTGGGTTAGTATTATTACGAAATTGATGATGAATCACATTACAAAAATATGTAGCTAGGCTTAAGTGCTGAAGCATTAGAAGCAAGATACTGGGTATAAATCAGTAACATGGCTGTACCTTGAGAACAGTTTCTGAGATTAAAAAAATAAAGAAAATGAGAATTGTAACAGAATACAATTTATATAAATTAAAACTACATGTGCACAGAACATCAGTATACATTTAACAAGAACACACAAACTAAACAATATACATCAAATGAATTAGAATGGTTGCTACAGAGGCAGAGAGGAGGTAAGTGCAGAGAATAGGAATAGAAAGGAATGAATGAAAGAATGAAGAACAAGGCCTCCCAGCGTGGGGCAGTGATTGACAGCATGGATTCTGGAGCCATTTGCCTGGGTCTGAAGCTGGGCTACACCACTTACTAGCTATGTGCTCTTGGGCAAATTAGTCAGGGTCTGGAACGTATGATTTCCCATCCTCAAAATGGGAAGCTCAGTTGGTTAGATCGTGGTGCTAATAACACCAAGGTTGCTGATTCCCGCATGGGCCACTGTGAGCTGCTCCCTCCTTTAAAAAAAAAAAAAGTTCCTAGCCCATAGTAAGCACTATGTGTATGCTTGTTACATTGAAAAAATAGATGGTGATAATAAATGCATGGGCTGAAGACTCTAAACAACTCAAATCTCTCCATCTGACTAACCTTAGGGACCACCCTTTGCAGCATAGAAGTGGCCGACTTAAAATACAGCACATGATCATTAGAAAATACAATGGCAGTTTGAAATGATGAAGTCAAGGCAACAGTCTATTGACAGTGACAGAGAAGCTGCTCAGCCATAGAAAGCATCTGCACTGATCCTCTCTACCGAGGGGAGGAATTTGAAACCAGTAACCCGAATTGTTACCTAACACACTGACTAGTAATGCTAGCAATTATGTAATTCTGGAATCTCGAATCTCATCATAGGTAAGGAAGAGAATGTAAGCATAGTGAGGCTTAAGAAATAGCCTATCTTGAATCTTTTTCTATCAGTGGCCTCATCAATTTCCTAGTAATCCTGGTCTAATTCCTTGCATGTATCGCTGACTAATCTTTTTTATAAAAATTACTAGGAATTACTGGGGAAGAAAAGAAAAATAAGACTGATATTTTCCCCTCCAGATACCAGATATTATTTATTTCCTGTATCTAGTAAACCAACAAGCCTGTCTGTCTACCTTCCATCAAAATGTTTCTTGCAGCTATCCCATCTTGTTTCCATGGTGACCATTGTAGTTTGAATTCTCATGACTTTATTACCTCATTCCAGTCCCTCTTTACTCTAATGTACCCTAGAAATATTGTGTTGGTGTGTCCATCACTGTGACAAATTAAACGTAAAATGCAAAATCAATACAAACCAGAAACACTACATTAAGTATTAACTAGGTCACCCCACAAATAAAAAGTGAACCAAATGGATTTGGGTCAAACACGCCTATGAAGGTAAAGTACCTTCCCAAGGAAAGCAGTATACAGACAGCAGGAGATCTGAATGCTGTCTGAGACCAGTTACAAATTCTTGATTGTCAACCAATGTTTATTAGAGACATAAAAGACCCTTGGAGATTTGGGAGCCTTGGAGGTGGGTTGCTAACATCAAAGGAGCAACTGGGCATTTGTTATGAAAACAGTGAGGGTTATAAAGAAGTGGTGACACTTCTGTGGGTTCAGAAGGGAAGCAGGGGAAGTGGACAGTAGGAAGAAGTCCTAACCCTGGTGAGGAACCTCATCAGGAACAGCGCGGCCTGTTTATCGAGAAGCCTCCAGACACAAACACCTCAAGCCTATCTCAGGACACCACCTGTCCTTGATGACTGCTGCTGAAAATTGCATCAGTTCTCAAACACAGTAATAATGACAACGATAAAAGAACAGGCCCGTGAAAAATGACTAAAATGCTCGAGGTTGGGGAATCGAGGCTTCTCATTTTTTCTATTTCCCAAATTTTTCTCTAACAAATGCTATCTTGCTTTCACAATTTAAAACTTGAAAGATAAAATGAATTAGCTGTAAAAAAAAAAAAAGATCAAATTCACCATTTAGACTTGTGTGAACTGGAAGATCCTCTTGTCAAATGTAAAAACCAGCTGGGAGTTTCACTGGACTTCCTCAAACAATACTGGTCTCATTTTAATACCAAAATAATACTAGAACAGAATGGTAGTTTAGGTTATAGGAGGAAATAAAGAAATTTCAAAGGATAGGGCAGGACGAGTATGGACAGGATTCACATGTAGATGGCTTTGAACACCCAGGAAGGGAGATACTGGGGAATGGAGGAGAGATAGAAAAACGGAAGGTGGGGATGTGCTGAGCACGTATCCATTTTTAAACTGTACCTAGGAAAAGGAAGAAACTCTTTCCATCTTGTGTCTCCTGTACGATAAAGGCTCCTTGCTACCCAGACCAAGACCTCCTCCCAGGACCACTGGTAGAGTGCTCGGGGGAGCCTGGGCCACTTATTATTTCTTTGTCCTTATTTATTTATTTATTCATTCATTCATTCATTCATTCATTCATTCATTCATTCTTCCCCACCCTCCTCCCCAACTCCGAGTCAAGCCTTTGTTCTCAGTCTAGTTGTGGAGGACGCAGCTCACTGGCCCATGTGGGAATCGAACAGGGACCTTGGTGTTATGAGCACTGTGCTCTAACCAGCTGAGCCAGTAGGCTGCCCACAAGCCACTCTCGGCAACTCGTGCTGGTTGCTGGCCACACACGGCAGCTCACAGCAGCTCAGCTCCAGGTCAAGCTGTTGTTCACAATCTTAGCTGTAGAGGGCGCAGCTCACTGGCCCATGTGAAATCGAACCGGGACCTTGCTCTTATGAGCACAGCGCTCCAACCACTTAGTATCTGGCTGCCCTTTAGTATTTCAAACTTTGCTCTGCAGGACACTAGGGAGCCCCACTGGGGACTGCCTAAGAATGGAGTGAGAGAGGAAAGGATGGAAACAAAGCTCTGCCCTCACTCACTCATTTCTGGCAGAGAAATTCTGCTTTAACTGACTTCTACATAAGACTTCTACTCAACATTTCGTAGGGGGAATGGGCGAAACAGGTGAAGGGGGTCAAAGGGTACAACCTTCCAGCTGTAAAACAAATAAGTGCCGGGGAGGTAGCATACAGCACGGTGACTGTAATTAGTAACACTGTACTGTATATTTGAAAGTTGCTAAGAGAGTAGATCTTAAAAGTTCTCATCACATGAAAAATATGTTTAACTATGTGTGGTAATGGATGTTAACTAGACTTAGTTGAGTGTAATCACTGTACAATACATACAAACATCAAATCATTATGTTGTACACCTGAAACTAATATAAAGTTATACGTAAATTATACCTCAGTTAAAACAAGATTTCATTTAAACAAAGTGATGTGCCAATTCAAATAGTCTTACTTTTAAACAGTGCTTAAAACTGTAGGACGGGTATCTATCACAGCCTTCTCCATTTTCAACACGCCTTTTACAAAAAACAATCGCTTTTTCATACAAGAAAAGATGCCGCTGCATTGGTTTGAATCTTGCAAAATCCTTCATTTTTGTAGCACCTTTTTTGTGTCCAATCCAAACACTGAATGCACCCTGCGTTACCATCTTGCCCAGCTCATTTAAGTTTCCCTATGATGGAAAATTGAAACTCATTAGCACAAGGCAGAGCTACATTCGGATTCCCGACGTCAACATTATAGTGTTTCGTTGTCATGCAAGGTCTCTGCTCCTGCTCCCCACATAACAACGCAGGACATGGTGAGGCCAAAAAGGAACACCCACGGAGCCATAGGTAGGGGAGTCATACCACTATATTCTCGTTGGCGGCTGGGTTGGAGACACAGGAAGGAGGAGCCACACGATCCGCAACCTGCCATCGGATTCTCTGTCTGCCAGCCAACCAGCCAGCTAACCAACCAACCTCCTAGCATACCACGGCAGTTATATTAGTGGCTAATAGCTAACTGGTTACAGCTGACGGCCACCCAGCCACAGAGGATGGCCATCTGATTACAGCTGATGGACATCTAATAACTGAGCCAGCACCTTTCCACATGAGGCTGAGAACCCGGAAACTGCTCTCTGGGACTCTGTCCCCACATTCGCTTTAACTACTAAAACCCTGAAGCATAATTTATACAGTTTTTAAAATTTCATTCTAACTTTTTACATTAAAACATGCCATATGTCACATAGTTAAAAACTTCCTTTGCCCTGGCTTTCTGTGTCCGTGTGCAGGTAGTTTAGAGAGGATAACTCTGCCCATCTCTTCCTCAATCCTGATTGGTGAGTGACATCGATCAGTCCCAATTTCCCCACTGGGTGGAGCTAACTCTAAAGATTTGATCTTTTTCTTTCATATCTATCCTGGACTAGGGGCAAGGAGCATTTCTGGGATAAAGTGTCTCCTTAGAAGACCCAAACATTCCCTCAAGCAGGATGTCCCAAGGTCTGGACTTGGGGATAAGCTGTTGGGGACAAGGGGAATATCACAAATCCATTTGGCTAGTGATCGGAAGCCAAATCTCCACTTAGCAATTCTCCACTTATCAGTAAAAATGCAGACATTTGGGTCTCTGTTTGTCTACCTCTTCTTATTTCTCAATTGGTTCCAGGAGAGGAAGAAAGGGACGTGAACATGCTTACCCCCTAAAACTGCAACAATCATTAAAATCTACTTACAATATACCCATTTATTGCAATCTGATGCATAGAGTCATTAACGGACTTCAGTAAATCCAGCACTGTGTCAAGTGCCTCCTTTAATTGTTCAGATCCTTCACAGCCTTTGCTACATTTTAATAGCTCCTATAATTAGAAGTTGAGAATTAATATTAGGCAGATATTAATAGCTTGAGAAAATGAATAAGATTTTGGTCAACATGCTTTCAAGGAGGACTCCAAAGATAACGTCACTTTTTTGAGTGGTTTCTTTCATATGCTATCTGTCACATTAATACTATATTTAATAACAATGTCAAAATTGGAGAAGAAATGGCATGTTGACTAAATTGTATAAAGCAAATGGCATTCAATGCTTTTGGAGCTGAAGAACAACAGCTATTAGGACACACTAGAGATTAGTTTTTAAAGCAATGACACACCTTTTGGTCCTCTACATACAACAATTTGTTTTATTCATTATGCATATGCCATAGAACACTGTGAAAATACATTTTAAAACAAGCTATGTTGTACTTACACTTAACACAGCATTTTCACATTACATGAGGGATGTGTCATCTTCACTTTCCATTGAGAAGGACGTATGAAATAACAGTCGCAAAACCGTATGAAATATTTGTTTACCTCTTTTTAACAACAGTAAAAGTTCTGCAGTAAACGCTATACATATGTCAACATAACTTGCACGGGTAATTAAATAGCTAACAACATGCCAGATAATCGCAGCTTTACATTTATGCCTCCAGCCCTCGCATAGCTGCAGTGAACCGAAGGAGCATACTGCATTGATTCTACTGCCAACTTCAGCCTTTCCAGTCATGGAGTCCACCTATTTCTAGTGCTTTCTATTCAGCTACTTCCTTTTCAATGGTTTTGGCACATCTGACCCCGAGAAATAAGTAAAGAAAGAAACAAATGCTCAATATACTTACCTTCAACAGTAACTGATATTTGGTAATTCGTTGCACTGGTTTGAGTAAATAGGAATCCAGACCAAGTCTGTGTTTTAATTTTCTTTGACATTCCTGTCATTCAAATATAATTACCAATAAATTTAAATTAAGACATATACCTGTAAAAATGGCAAGTGTTCATTGATTTCGACCCAATGCATGCAGGTTTCTTAACATTTCAAGGAAAATCTACCAGAAAAATCGCTGTTACATATGGTATGGCCATTAGAGGTAGTATATCTGAAAAACTACAGTAAACATTTCAAGGATTTGAAAGGTAGAAAATTCCAAAATTTCAAAGACTGAAAGTTTTAACATATAAATTTGTGTTGTTCTGGAATGCTTACAAGGTGAGAAAGCAATGAATGACTAGAAAGCAATGAAAGAATGAATGAAGCAATAGATGAACATAACTAAAAAGTTCTTCAATATATCCAAGAAAATTAACAAAAGACTCAGCTCCACAGCCCAAGGACCAGAAAAGAAATAGGTTATACTGAATATAAATCAGACTGGGCATGAGAAGAGGTTTTTTTGTTGTTTTGTTTTGTTTTTAATATCACTAGAAAAATACAACCATCATCACCTGGTGCTATATTTCATTTGATTATTGGTTCAGTGCCACTATAAATATAAGGGTTATGACTTTGGGTCCTGGGAACATTGTAGGGCAAGACGGGGGCTGGATAGGATGAAATGTGCGTATAGGAAGTGCAGAACACAAAGGGAGTGGGAGGAGATATACCTATGTAAGATCCAGGACCCCCTTCTGAATACGGATAAAATCCAATATACAATCTAATTCAAACAATTTTCAACTTATAGTTAAAGATAGTGGACCAATACATGCATTTAGCTCTCCTCACTCATGAAACCCAACTAAACTGATGGAAAAGTTATTTTTACAAGGCAAAACCCAACGTTACAAAGATGGGAGAGGAAAAATCGTTGACAAAATTTGGAAACTGGAAACCAAACCGAGCGCACTCCAGAAAAGTAAATTTCAAGTTGGCAGAGGGAAAAGCCAGGGAACACCTCAATTTATGTTATAGAACACCTTTTCCCCTCTAAAATGAATTATAGACATCAAGGACCTCTGAAAGTGAGAGATGAAGGCGGGGTTTGAAAAAAGATGGTTGTTGAAAGACTGTTAAGAAGTAATTAGATACTAACAAGTGTTGCTGAGGTTGTAGAGAAATCAGTACCCTCATATGGTGCTGGGAGGAACGTAAAATGGTGCAGCAACTTTGGCAAACAACAGTTCTTTAAAAAGTTAGAGTTAGCGTACGACCCAGCAATTTCACACCCGGGTATATAGCCAAGAGAGATGAAAATACATGTCCACACAAAAACTTGTACACAACTGGTGGAAACAACCCAAATATCCATCAAATGATTGAGTGAGTAAATAAAAAGGGGAACATTCATACAATGGAATGTTATTTGGCCATAAAATGGAATGAAATATTGACACATGCTACAATGTGGGTGAACCTCAAAAACATTATGCTGAGTGAATAAAGCCAAACACAAAAGGCCACATGTTTCTTGATTTCATTTATATTAAATGTTCAGAATAGGCAAATCTATAGAAAGCAGATTAGTCAGTGCAGAGGGTTGGGGGGTAGGGGAGGGAGGAAATGGGAGGCAACTACTAAAAGGCATGGTGTTTTTTTTTTGACTGATGAAAATATTCTTAAAATGATTGTGGTGATGGTTGCACAACATTGTGAATACAGTAAAACTATTGAACTGTACATTTTAAATGGATCAGTTTTATGGTATTTTAACTACATGTCAGAAAAGCTATTAGCCTCCCCCAAATTAAGTGAGCATAAAAACCTAAAAGCAACAGCAGCAGCAGCAGCAGCAGCAGCAGCAGCAGCAGCAGCAGCAGCAGCAGCAAGCCATGCCACTGGGCACAAGTGGGAGGCTGCCTCTCCCTCCGCATAGCAGAACGGATGTTTACCTGAAAAGACTAAAACGGAAGGCCTTTGGACTAGGGAATACTAGGTCCAGATGAGGGCAGAGTACCATATTAAAAGCAGAGATTACTTGAATATGTATGTACCAAATGAGAGACTCTCAGCCTTTTCTCCTCACCTGGCTACAAGAACACTGGCAGCCAGTTCCTTATTCACCAGGTAGCAGACTGAGCAGTCTGAAAGAAAGGATCTAAAGATACAGGTATTGGGGATCCCCCCAAGGAAACAGATTGAGACAAATCACCCAATAATAAGGAACATGGTCAATAAACCCACATATGCCCAGGCAACTTCCAATGAGCTTTTTAGTGCTTATTCCTAATGTAAGTAGACAAATATGTATCATTAGACTTTGAAGAAAATATCTAATATGAGTAACAGGAACAAAATGAAGAAAAGGAAAAACAATCTGAAAGATAATAGAAACTATGGAGGGAGGATAAAACTATTTTAAAAAGGAAAACTTATAATTATTATCCTCATATGGATAAGTAAAACAAACACATGAAACAAAAACCGGGTTCTATTGAAAAGAATACTGAGAGAACAACAAAGGGTAGAGGCTCTTCAAAATTAAAAACATAACGGCAGGAACTCAATAGAAGGACTGGAAGATAAACTCCAGAAAATAGAGCAAGAAGACAGTCAGAAAATAGAAAGGAAAGATAAGATAATTAGAGGACTGGCCCAGGATACAACAGATGTAAAATAGGAATTCCAGAAAGAGAGAACCGAGAAAGTCGTGTGGAGCGAATCAAAGAAAAAAAATCCAAGTGAATTTGGACAAGAGGTTCCAAATTCAAAGGATCACCACAAGACTAGCATAATGGATGAAAATAGTGCCAAAATCACGGCACAGCATTGTGAAATTTCAGACCCCTGAGAATAAAAGAAGTTCCTGTAAGCTTTTAGAGAGAGGACAAATTAGGTCACATGCAAAGGAACAAAAACCAAATTAACATCAACTTTTGCAACAGCTACACTGGAAGATAGAAGACAATGGGGCAGGGAGCATTTGAGATCTTGCTCCCTGGCATATGTTGTCAGTTTGGCTCAAATAAACTCTTATAAAAATTAAAAAAAAAAAAAAGAAGAAGAAGAAGACAATGGGGCAAATGCCTTCAAAATGCTGAGGGAAATTATTTCTACATAGAATTCTATACCCAGCCAAGCTAGCAATCAAGTGTTATGGTAGAATAAAGACATTAGCAGATATGCAACCTCTCAAAAACTTTTACCTACCATGCACTTTCTCAGTAAAATTACTGGAGGATGTGTTCCACCAATCAAGTGAGTAAAACAAGAAAGAGAAATATATGACACCTAGGAAACCAGAGAGCCTATGCAAGAGACAGGTGAACAGAATCTCCAAAATGATATTCACCAACATTAAAAGAGCTGAATGTGGTTGTCTCTCCAAGCAGCGTGTGTGCATGTGTGTGCATGTGTTCTGGGGAGAGGTGAATTGCTCATATATATATATTTGCTCTCTCTATATATATAATTGCTCTTCAATATATATACATATATATATATATATATATAACATATATATATACTTTACTTAAAGTAGAAAATGAATTTATAAATAAAAAGTATCCCAGTATCTTCCAGAAAGAGTAGATCCAAAACCTGAATAATTACTATACCTGGAAAAAGGCGCACTCTGAATACTTCCTCCAAATTGCCTCTGATCTGGGCTTATTCAGACAATATTTTGCGTATATCTGAAAATCATCTTTCTGTGATAAAAAGCAAATTCAAATGTATTACCAATTTGTGAACATGTGCTTTTCTGATCAAGAAAGGCTAAGCATTATAGGGAATGGGGCCTAAACGGGCTGCCACACTGACAGCTGGTCAGGAGCCCTCTCTGTAGTCCAAGTACAGCATGCTCATTAGTCCCGGTAGACGGACACATAATTACCCAAGTAACTGCATAACTTCCACTTACCAAGTTCAAGAGTTAGAGGGAGAAAAAAGCCTTCTCTGAATGTACTATCAAAGCAGACTCATTTTTTTCATAACTATGAGTTAACAGGGTACCAAGAATTCTGCTGTTTCTATGCTGTTAGTCACTTGGTTTCCTGGTGAGTGACCTCGTAGCTAACTTCCAACCAAGGTCCTTGGTTGATCACTGGGACATCACCATCGTACCATACCCCACTAGACATCTGCTCATGCTCTTCTCTCCCCGGGGGAATATTTATTTGATGCTTAGCGAATGGACTGCCTCCTGTTCACTCTTTTACATTCATCTCATTAGTCATGTCTTCTAGAAAGCCATCATTTATACCTCTAGTCTATGTAAGATGCACCTCTTGGATCCTACAGGACCCTTTGTATATCTCTAACATAGCACAACTCACACTGTACACATAGGATTCCCTGTTTTTCTCCATGAATAGTCTTGGGCTTAGTATTCGCATTGCCTAGCACAGTGCTTGGTACATAGTAGGTTCTCAGTAGATGGCGTCGAATGAATGAGCATATCAAAAGGCATTTATTAAACCACTACTGGTTGCCAGGAACTCTGCTAATCTTATGAGAGGTACAAAGATATATAGGATATGGACCCTGCCTCACAGTTTTCCATTGAGTTGGAGAAAGAATTTATGAATATATGTAAAGATGCATAGAAAATGTAAAATCCCCAATGAGTATCAGTCATTAAGTCCTACGAGAGTCCAAAGGAAAGAGAGATTGCTATTGGTTAGGGAAGAATTTGGTCATAGTTTAAATGTGTTTCAAGTTAGGGTATGTTGAGAAAGGTAATAACACACAATTCTTTCTTAACCTTAGTTTCTCCCTCCATGAATACTTGCTGAGATAAGGTATCTATTAGGAAGCTTTCAATAAACACCTCTAGCAAACTGACTCTCAAATCAAGGCAGAACTGATATTTCAGGAACAGGAGGAACTAGATAAGCAGAGAATGTTCTGAAAGGAAACTGTAATGGAGGAGAGTATGATTACAAAGCCTGGAAAATCAACTGTACTAAGTACACTCTTGGGACATGGAGAAACAAGCCTCCCAGAATGATCTCGGAGAATAAGAAAAACCGACAGCTCTCCGTTTTGCAGCATTCTTGTGATAGATGCCTTGGGTCTGAAAGCCAGACTACATTTGATTCTAAGATTTTACATGTATTAAAGGGGAATACCAGGAATCACCTAGGCTAACAATTAACCAAGCCAAGAATGGTTGTGCTAAGATGATCCCAACTCTCACAGCTTCATAGCAAGGATGGTCCTTGGACTCCTGGGATCACCCAGGGGTCAGTGGTTGCAAGCTGAGCCATTGATGCATTTGATAGCACAGAATACAATGGCCGTTTGCACGCTCACACCAGTTTCTGTAACAAAACCTGGTTTAGCATTAAATACTTGAAGTGATGTGTCTCCTCCAAGAACATAAAGACATAAAAAACAATACCTACCTTGTCTCTAAATCTGTCCTTATACAATGAGTGGCTATTTTGGTGGTCCATATTTACATATTTTAAAATAATAATTGAACTAACCCTTTCCAGGAAACAAGGTCCCACTCTTTCTGGAGAGTCAATGCAGTTTTCCAGACTGTTCATGAAAAGGCTATGAAAATTTCAGAGAAAAAAACATTACATATTTTTATGTGAAACATAATAAATTGGTCAATAACCCTTTACACAATATGATGAAAAAAATTCAATTTAACAATTACATACTTGTTATGGAATTCATATATTTCTGCCATATTTCCAAAGAGTACATCCTTTTTATTTCTCAGGAGAGGTGGCATAAGATCAAACATTTCTGGATTATCCATCTCCGCTCTATAGCCCTACCCAAAATAAATGCATTTATTCATTTAAAAAATATCCATATTAACATTTGATTGGGCTACCAAAGGTGTAGGTACAGCAAAATGTATAGGGGGTTAGTGGGTGAAGCTGTCTGTAATTTTAACATTCAAACCTAGTTCACCAAATTATCCATTATCATTATTATTTCTTTTCAGAAAGTAGGCCAAGGAAGTGAAAGCTTTCCACTCAATGGGTAGAACAAAGTGACAGCTCTTTGGCCTTCAGGTAACTTATAATGTAGGAAACAAAACAAACTAAGTACAAAAAATTGTATTACAAGTCATTAACTTCTACTTAAGCTAGCAATAAGTGTTTAGGTTTTTTCAGACCAAATTCATATTACAACATTTGTATGAAATGATCGTTTTTCTCCCCTTTTCAGTTCTGTACATCACAGCCTCTAAACAGTACCCTGGGAATAGTTAGAACAATCTGTTGTATCCCTAAGAAAACAGCTTATTTTCTGTAATAAATTATGAATCCATTAATTCTCATTCCGGAGGGAGAACCTGAACACACACATCTGACAGACATGCAACCTCTGACTATTGGAGAAATACCCACTGCTGCCATGTGACAATCCAGGAAGGAGAGAGAAAGAGCAGACTGCCCTAAACACTTCCTAACAAACATAGCAGAGGAGCATTCGGGAAAAGATGGCAAAATACAATTTGAGTCCCTTACCAACAAAACAGTGAACAGCTCACGAACATACACCTTCTCAGTCTGTATCAGCTCATTTAGGACATGGCTAAAATGAAAAGACCATATTTATCAGTATTTTATTGCTTTAGAATTGTATTGCAATGTTTCAATTATCACCAGTATAAACTCTCTAAAGTAAAAATTGTTAATGCACAGGAACTACCAATGGTTTTGGTTTTATCATCAAAATAGAAAAAAGTACCATCCATAAAACTCTAAAATACATTTAAAAGAAAGGGGAGCAGGGCTCAAGTGTCATTTTTAAATGAAAAAATTCTTTACCTCTAACTCACTAAGCTTAAGAATCAATTTACTAAAAACTCACAAACTCTATTCCTAAAAATATGGGAAATAATTTTGGGGGACAGCACGGTTTCTGAGCTATAATTCCCTCCTTCTACCTCTCTCTCAAAAAGAAATATCCGCATTTTAGGCACATTTTTTTCCCTTTTTCCAGTAATGTTCTGAAATTTTCCAAGACATGAAGCGGATTTATTAAGCTGGTGTTCCCAAGTACACATCATACTTAAGCTTCTGTAGTAATTTTGCTTACTGTCTCTTTAAAATAAAATACATTTTCCTTCTGATGTGATTTCCAACTGACATCAAATTTAAAATTCATTTCCTAACTCTCCAGTATAAGTAACCTTTTAATTAAACTTCTACCTTTGGCCCCACTTTTATTTTTAACCTTTAAAGCATTAACATTTAACAATCTTTGAATATATATATATATATATATATATACACACACATATATACACATATATATACATATATACATATACATATATATATATATATATATATATATATATATATATATATATATATATATTACATACAGAAGGTGCCAAAAATGTATATACATTCTAAGAAGGGAAAACTGTATTACAAATGTAATACTCAATATATACTGGTAACAAAAAATGAATACAAGTCACGTTTGACTTCTGCAATGACAAGAGGTGCTCAAAGTGTTACCATCAGCGTCCAGACACTTCTGATTATGGTGAACTACTGCCTGAGCAACGCTGACCAAAGTGTCCACTTGTATACATTTTTTGGCACCCCCAGTATATATGTCTACATACACCTTGCTCTAAAATACTGGCTACTTACACCTCTGTGATATAAAATTTAAAAGGTGAGTATTCTTATGTTTGGAATATTAACATAATATTATAAAAGTGAAGAAAACAATGATTATTAATATCTAGAAATAATAATGTATGTCTACATAATCCTTTCTAGCTTCGGGAACCCTGTCCTATTCACTCTGCCGTCTTTTACGAAAGAGGAGACTAAGATTCTGCAGAGGTCTAGTTAACTTCACATCACATAAACAGAGCACAGGTTGGGCAGGCCTAAACCCCATTTCTGACACCTCTTCTAGTGCTGTTTTCATCACACTCAGTAGAACCCCATTGTGTGAACTCAAAATGCCAAACGTGTCGATCCTGAACACTGAATCAGTGACTCCTACTGGTAGATGTGTATATGAGTGTCTGTTAATAAATAAAAGATACTTCTTTAAAACATCCAAGCTATTGTCATTGTTCAAACTGGAGGATTGACCAGAGCTGTTCTTCTCCCGACAATCATGCACCACTTCAATCTGAAATGATGAAAATATAAGTTAAATGAGCATATGTGTAGGTACAGATCTTCTTCAAGGAAATTTCGCTCAAATTAAGTTTTCTCTAGGTCCTAACTGTTCAGATAAATTGAAAACTAACACTATGATGATTATTTTTTCAGAAATAACTGTGGTATGTACTAGTAAAAAATGATTTGAGTTGCCTAAGAGAACAGACTTAACATACAGTTAGAATTTATTTTACATAGTAATGTTTCATTTATTGGGCACTTGGGGGAAATGATGTTAATTCATAAAAAGTTGATCGTCCACATAACTAAAATTTATAAATGAAGGACCATAATGGCTTTTTAACCTTAATGAGTTTTGATAGAAACCTTTCTGGGAAATATTACATGAATCATTGAATTCTTTAACCAAGGATACAGAATATCACTGACCCTTTCCCTAATGACTCAGTGGCATCGAACGTGAACATGAATGATACGATAAAAACCTAAAGATAAACTCCAGGGCTAATAAAATGTGCAGAACTGTCTACTGTTTCTTGAAATGGCTGTAACCTGTTCATCTGTCTCTGCTCTCTGCCACCTGTCAGTCAGTTGTTGCTACGAGTGACGAGTGACCTCCTGATCCTAAACTGCTGACTTATTTTACAGACTCTATGGGACTTGGACTGCCTTACCGAGTCAACTGCATGAGATTTATCACACAATGAGGTTATTTGCGCTTTAGAAGCATCGGAAGTGCATTCCAGGGATCTGGCTGTACTGGACAGCTGAGCTGAGCAAAAAGCCTGAACTCCAAGGACATATAGCATTACTTTGTAACAAAATGAAGCACGGCACCCAAAATGAAATACGGAATCTATCAGCTAAAAAGCATTTCCACAGAATATGACCTAGTTATTACAAATACACTTGAAAAGGAACAAACATTTATTGACTATCTTCTATATATTGTGCAGGCACAGTCCTAGCTGCTTAACACACATTATATCAAATCTACACAGCAATTCTGCAAGCTATGGCATACTTATCCCCATTTTACAGATGGGAACACTGAGGGTCAGAGAGGTTTAGCAACAGGGCCCAAGTTGCATATCTAGTGATGAAACAGGGTCAAGCGTATGGTCCGCCACCATTATCATGCTCCCTCTTTGAGAGTGTTTGATTTATGTCTGCTCAATGTACCAACTGTTATCCTCATTTTAATACTGAAATTAAGACAGATAGGTATGCACCATTTACTCCTAAGGGATTTCTAAAATACAAATTTGGAAAGTTTTGAAACATAAATTTATGCTTTTAAATACCTAAGGACCAGGCAAATTAACTTCCATTGGAAGAATATGTGCATTTTGGAACTGGGTTCATTAGCTATAGATTTCACCAAGAAAATGTACAGTCACAACTGCCTATTGTTTTTTTCCTGGAGATACGCAAATGAATAAATATACACAGTGAAATGTTAAGGTAGTCACGAGTTGAAACTAGAACTGAAAGACATGTAAGACTATGAAATTCGGCATTCAGCCTGTTTCCTTCCAGAAACCAGTTGTGGCTGTACAACATGATAACCGGGCAAGCCATGTCAGTACAGGCCATTCAGTACTAGCCTGTTAACAACTGTATGAAACATTTAGAATACTACCATCTGCCACACATTATTCAAAGTTCTTCACAAATATTAGATTAATTTATCCTTACACTAACTTCATGATGAGGGTGTTCTATTATTATCCCCATTTTATAGATAAGGAAACTGAGTTCCAGAGAACTTACCCAAGATTATACAGCCACCAAATGATGGAACTGGGATTGAAAGCCAGGCAGTCTAGTCTAACTCTACAATCTGTATCATTATGACAAACTGCCTCTTGGAAGTATGTTCTTGTCCTTATTTACCATCAAGAACACACAGAGAGCATGTAGATGGATTAAATGCTCCAATCAAAAGACATAGGGTGGCTGAATGGATAAGAAAACAAGACCCTTATATGCTGCCTACAAGAGACTCACTCCAGATCAAAACACACACACACAGACTAAAAGTAAAGGAATGGGAAAAAGATATCTCATGAAAGTGGAAACAAACAAACAAACAAACAAAAAAGCTGGGGTAGCAATACTTATACCAGACAAAACAAACTTTAAAACAGTCTATAACAAGAGACAAAGAATGACCCAGAAATCCCACTTCTGGGTATTTATTCAAAGAAACTGAAAAAACTACTTTGGGGGACATGTGCATCCATATATCCATGTTCATTGCAGCATTGTTTACAATGGCCAAGATGTGGAGGCAGCCTGGGTGTCCCTGAATGGATGAATGGATAAAGAATAAGTGATACACACACACACACACACACACACACACACACTGGAATATTACTCAGTCATAAAAAGAATGAAATCTTGCCATCTGCAACAATATGGATGGACCTGGAAGGTACTGAGCTGAGTGCAGTAACGCAGAGAAAGACAAATGCCATATGATTCCACTCACATGTGGAATCTACAGAACAGAATAAAAGAAGAAACAAAACAGAAACAAGCTCATAGATAGAGAACATTTTGATGGTCGCCAGATTGGGGGGCCGGGGGAGGGGTTGGGAGGATGGGTAAAGAGGGGAAAGGATTAAGAAGTCCAAATTGGTAGTTACAAAAGAGTCACAGGGATGTAAAGCACAGCATAGGGAATATAGTCAATAATATTGTAATAACTATGTGTGGTGTTAGATGGGAACTAGACATGTTGGGGTGATCACTGATCACTTCGTAAGTCACATACATGTCTAATCACTATGTTATATACCTGAAACTAATATAATATTGTATATCAACTGTAATTGAAAAATTAAAAAATTACTGGGGAAAAAAAGGAACAAAGAAAACATAGGGTGTTGCAGTTATGATGAGGTTACTCTCTGCAGATACCAGAATATCATGGATAACTGAGAATGAATCGTGTATCTATCAAGATACAAATAGGTGCCTTTTTGAGCCCAGAGTCTGGTCCATTAGAACCTGTCCTTTGTCCATGCTTCATACTTGCAGGACTGGAATCACTTACATAAGAAATGTCCTTTTATAAAAAGGTGTAACACTTATGTAGGTTTTCTGAGGTAGGGTGGGGACAAAGAAGCTGGAACTTATATGAGATATTCTACAGAAATTTTTCTGAACTTGAGCCGACTTGAGACACTGCTCACACATCTGGGTAGATGCCAGTACTGCAATTAGACACAATGTGGCAGCAGCTTTTTCTTTTAAATTAAATAGGCTTTCAAACGCACAATAATGGCTGAGTGAATTAAAATATGGTTTAAGGCCCCATACTGATTCTGCAACTACAGCAATAAAGCCAACCTTGAATTAATTAATGATATTTACTTTTAAGTTGCTCTGATTTTGTCTCCAAGTCTTCTTCCCTGGGAGAGAAATATGAAAGAAGAATTTCAAACCAGAATTAAAACCAACACTTTTAATAAAAATACATGCATCTTTATTAAATAGAGTAGTAATATTCCAATGTGTTTATATTAGTATTTTTAGATTTTTATATTTATATAGATTATATAGATTTTTAAATCACACTATGCAAAATAGTTGAATGGTTAAGCTTAGCTGTCTGGTTTCAACTTCTTACTATGATTTTCCTACGTATTCACCCATCCTTTCATTCATCAACATTTGCTTGACTGCCGAGTAAGCATGAAGGTAGGTGTTAGTACTCATAATTTATTTGCAGATTTAGTGTTCATTCTGACACATAAACGTTGAGTCAGATTGTTGCTCACTGATTAACTGGGTCAAAAGAGTTTTGAAAAAAAATCTAAATTTAACTAATAATTATAGCATTTATTTGGCACTTCCTGCATGCCGGGCACTGTTCTAAGCCCTACATATGCATTTTCTTTTTTTCAATCCTCAAATTAACTCTATGAGATAAGCCCTACTTCTATTCCCATTTTATAGATAAGTAAGGTTAGTATCTTGTCCAAGAATCAGAGGTAGTATTTACATCCCAATCTTCCACTGTCAGAATGCGTGTTTCTAACCACTATATAAAACATTTCTGAAGCATGTTAAAATGCTAAAACAAAACGAAAAACAACTTCATTAAAATTCCAAGCTTTAATCTTTCTGTTCTTCCTGTTTAATCTTTCTTTTTTTCTTTCTGTTTAATCCTTCTCTTGTGTTTACAGAGGGTGAGCCTCTATATTGTTAAGCGACAAGTCCAGATGTTCCTACAAAGCCCAGGGCAGAGTCCAGTCAAAGAGTAGGTCACTTAAGTTCCTAATTCTCAGGAACTTAATGATGAAAAGGCTGCCACCCACACCGGCTGCGTGGATGTCTCCTCTGCATGGAAGGGACATACTTTCTATCTTTTCCTCCTCAGCAGGAGCCATTGCAAGGCACTCTCAGGGAGAAGCTAGCTGCTAGGTTCTCGAAATTTTATGCTTCACTTTTATTTATTTAAAAATGTATTTTATATATAAATTGTACATTTATATAATCATACATATAAAGATAAATTAGACTTATGGCAATTACCGTATAAAATCAATTTCTCAATAAATACCGATGTCCACCACTTTAAAGACACCTGCTATACAGAGATCCAAACTTATTTATGAAGGTAACTTAAGGAGCTTCCCTAATTAGTGGCACTAATTAATTCTTTGCAAATACATTGAGATGAAAAAAACACACAACTTATGAGGATTGCATCTTTTTCTGAAAAGCAAGGTAGACGAATTCATTCTTCTAACAACAGAAATATGGACCTAAAAGTATTGAGTGCCTATACTGCATGCTAAGCTCCATGTTTGGTACTAGGAATACAGACATGAATTGCACACAGTCCCTGCCCTTACAGAGCTTACAGTCTAGCAAGAACAACACAAAGCAGGAAATTACACTAAAGCTGCGAAGAAATGATGGGGGATGTGTTATCACACAGCTTGAACATCTAACCAAACTGGAGGCAGGGGAGGAGAGGCAGGAAGGAAAAGCTTACCTAAAGGAGACAGCCTAGAGATGGGAAATCTGGTGGACGAGTAGGAGCTAGCCAAGGGAGAGTATTCCAGAAGGGAATAGTACTCCAGAGAAAGAACAGTATGTGTACAGCCCAAAAGGCAAGACAACAAGAGGCATTTGAGAAGGGAAAGTGGGGAGACAGGGAGACAGCTGCAGTTGTCAAGGAAACATGATATTAGCTTGGATTAGGGGCGTGGCAGTGAGGGACAGCAGTAGGGATGGAAAGAAGTGGATTTTGTGACTGATCAGAGGTGGGGCATGAGTGAGAAGGGGGAGCCGAGCGCCCGGAATCACTGAGCTGAGGAACACAGGAAGAGGAGGTTGGCAGGAGAGATGCGATCAGTTTGCGGTATACTGAGTCTCAGCTGCCTATAGGAAATTTGAGGAGGCAAATTATAAACGCAGGTCTGAAGATTATGAGAAAGATCTACACAAGAGTTGCAGATTTAGGAGCTCAAACCGCATTTCACCCCTCACAGACAATGTTCTTTCATGACTTCCATCTGTATTAAATGTTAATACAACAAATATTTCTTACACCCTGCTCGGTGCCAGCTGGCACTGTGCTAGGTACCGGCTTCTATTCGATGCAAATTAATAAAAATAAACAAAAACAAAGAAAAAAAAGTTTGACTTATTTTATGAAAAATTAACACTTATGCTTTGAGTTGACCAAATTTTATATATTTGGCTTAGCAATGAAAAGCCTGAAGAATTATTTGGAAATGTTTGTTATAATCCCCATTACTCACAGAGCAATTAGGTAAAATTAACAATGTTTCTAGCGTTAGTAAATGCTTTGATTATTTATAAACTGTGATGAACAATGGACACAACCCATGTCATGTATTCAGTAAGCTACCTTCTTTCTCATAAATATGTTAGGCAGTCTTAAATTGCAGCAAATCCAAGCTACTTCCAAGAAATAATTTTATTGCGGATGACACAAGAGTTTCTAAAATAAAAGAAAGCTTGATTTATTTTAACATTGCCAATTGTTTTTCTTGTGTTGGATCCCTTTTTGAGAAGCTAAGCTTTTGGAGGACTTTAAAGCCCAGAAGCCTTAGTCAGAAGGATAGTCTAGCTTATCGAGTATTTATATTCTAGAATGGCTTTTTTTAAAACTTTTTTATTTATTTAAGTGTATTTTTCCAGGACCCATCAGTTTCAAGTCAAGTAGTTGTTTCAATCCAGTTGTGGAGGGCGCAGCTCACAGTGGCCCATGTGGGGATCGAACCTGCAACCCTGTTGTTACGAGCACTGCGCTCTAACCAACTGAGCTAACCGGCCGCCCCTCTGCAATGTTTTTTTTCACTTGTCTTCACAAGAACCCTTTGAAGTCAGTAGGTGTTAATGTTCCTAGTTTACAGACAAGGAAACAGAGGGTAAAAGAGGTTAAGTGAGCTGCCCAAGGTCACACGGCCAGTAAACGAAGCCAGAAATTTAACTGAGGTCTTAGGAATGCCAACCTGTTTCTATTTTTATCCTCGTAGCTGTTGGTTTTTAGGCCCTTACTGGCTTCTTATTCTTTTTACTCTTTTCCCCAATATCATCTTAGTCAACAGTATTCATTTATGGTATTATTCACAGTTTAATTTGTAAGAATATTTTTACATTTAATAACTATTAACTATATAACTTTGATCATTTAGGCCTAGTTACCTGCTTTCCTCACCTCTTTTTAATCTGATCCATGCTGGGGCAGGGCTGGATTTTTCTACTCATTATGCCTGGCTCAATCTTCCTCGGAATTTCAAAGTAGTTCCATACATTAATGAAGTCTCTGATTCTCAGATCAGAGAGACCGAATTTCGTCCCCTGGTCACCCATTCAACTAACTTAAGGCCACATCACTCTCCCTTAAGAGGCCCCAGAGGCAGCGCAAGGGACACCTTGGAGCAATAGAGTCATCTTATTTCCAGAGTAGTTCAATATCGCAATGAGGATAATTATTTTACTCTAAAGAACATAGGAAGGGAACGGACATTACATGATTAAAACGAGTCTACAAAGATAAAAATGAGAAAATGGACTCTGTGACAGTTAATTACGAGCAAAAGTATTCTATTTACCTGCCCCTAGTTAGCAAAGGCAATCCATTCTATTGTCTAAGCCATTCACTCACTAGAAGCTTCTAAGAACCAAGTTATAGTTTATCGGGATAAATAGTCAATATGCGTGAGTGCGTGGAGGCATGCATGCGTACCGGTTTCAGATGCCTTCCTCAACTGGCTGAAAAAATAGCGTGAGTTTGATGTTGGTATAAATAGTCACACGCATTGCAAGGCTGGACTATTCAGTACAGATTTGCATCACCCTGTCCTATACCATATCACACTGTGTTACTATTTCCCAACAGTATCAACCATGACTCCTGCCTTGTGCAATGTAATTAAATGTGGCCAAAGATGCTGAAATAAAATTCCCAATGATCAGGACTGAAGAAAAAATTCAGTCTTTATGTCAAGAGTAACAAATTAAACAAGAGCAGGAAAAGCAGAGATAGAAAAGGTGAATGTAGATACTTTACCAGGTTTAGGGGGAAAATATGGTGCTCTAGGTCTGATCGCTTTGTCTGAAGCAGGTACCACAAACTGGATGGGCCTCACATGCTTATTTTTCAGGTTCCTGAAACCAGCTTGTTGGTTCTCAAATATACTTCGAATGTGTTCGAGCTTGAATTGTACAGTCTGCATTTGAATCTAAAGGTTGCATAAGAATTCTATGAAATATTTTCTGAAATGGGGTCCTTACAAATCCTATCAGATTTCTCAGACTCAGTCAAAAATTGAATGTAGAGCTTAAAATATAACTAGAAGAAATTTAGGAAAGTAATGGAAAACAATTAATGTATTATCTTCACATGGTTATAAAACCAGATCTCAATCAAAACAACTTAAAGAAGAAATGTATCAATCAGTCATGAACTAGGTCACTGCATAAAGTGATTTATCCTTTCACAGGCTGGAAGGGATAATGGCTGGAAAAGAAGGCAAGTTTAGCATGAGAAAACCACCGAGGTAAGTATTGTCATAGCACTTTATTATGTTTTAGCTGCAGGGCATTCTTTAGTTCTGTTGTAAAACCTCCTCAGAGCCACAGATGGATAATACCCTCTTCTGCCCCTCCTAGATGATCTGAGGCAGTTAGTTAAGCTTAGTTGCTTCCAGAGAATGACTTGGTTATTGCCGCGGCCATCTTTCTGATTTTCTGGAGCATCCCCTAAGATCTACAGCTAACCATGGATTTAGATACTGCTCCAAACTTCGAGTCAATTAGGCATTTCAACATCACAAATGCGTTTATCTACAACATGGAGAGAGTGCTTTGTGACTTTTCCCATGGGGTGGTACTGACCTAACATAGTTTTCCACTCTGCTAACAGCTACTCTCTGCCTGCTCTCCCTTGCCCAAGAAGACCAAATCCTTTCTTTAAAACTGTCTTCTCAAACTGAGTAGAAAAGCCAGATATATGTCCACAGAAGTCTGTGGACATATTTGGGGTAGGGTGCTCTTGACACGGGCTGTAGAGCATAGAGTTATGTGAGAGCATTAATTATGAACACAAAATGGACTGATAATTCTGAGAGCTGTCAGTCACAAAGTGACAATCATACCAGAGCATCACGTGAAAGGTGTACCCAGTGAACGCCCTAACCAGATAACTCCAGACACAGGCTGGAGTGTGACCATGTGCACAGCTTTATCAGACTGCAGATGGGGGCACCGCACCCAGTCTCGAGCATAAAATCAGAGCTCTCTGAGGACTCCTGGCTCAGGCCTCAACTGACGAGCTGACAGCCGCACCCGCACTCGTCCCAGATGGAGCCTTTGAAGCCTTGTCTCCTGACCGTCTCACCAGCCTGGCCTGATGCCTGACGCTCTGCACCCCAGCGCGGTAGGGACTCTGGCTGAACACCGGACTCTCTCATCCTTCTTTCCTAAGACTCTGTTCGCCTGCCTAACCCTATTGCTTGCAAATCTGTGTGATGACCCTCTTGTGTGAAACCGCTCTCCCTCGACTATTGGAGGCTGTGCTCTGGCCGGAGTCTTGGTTAACGCCCGTGGGAAACTGAGACAGTAGGACTAGATCCATGGCTTTATTCTAATAAAGTCTGCCATTGTGGAAAGACACAGACGTGTGTGAGACTGCTACTCTGATAGTCGCATCCTGCTCATGACATGAGCCCAGTATTCTCCTAGGACAGCTTTGGGCCTTTCTCCAAGGTAGCTAAAAGAGTTTAAAAATAATGGAGTCAGAGCTCAAAAAGGAAATTACTCTTCATTATGTAGGAAGCAGCATTTGGAGTTTTTGATGCGTAACAGTAACACTGATATTACCCCAATCCTTAAGAGAACTGTGTAATGACAATTTGATACAAACTTAGCTATGAAGCAGTAAAACTCTTATTAACGGTACTGTAATTACAGTTTTAAAAAATTTGTTTACTTAAAAAAAAAACTTCTTACCTTGAGTTCAGGAGATAAAATTATATCAAATTCATACTGTAGGGTTTCAGGGTCATAATTTATAAAGGGCAGAGCCATTTCAAGAAAATGTTCGATATCTTGGAGGGCTTTCTGAGCATCTTCTTTAGACTGAAACTTATCTATTTCCTGATTAGCTAGAAGACATTCTCCTTCATCACAGCACTGAAGAGCCTGGTGAGCAAAACACACACACATACACACACACACACACACACACACACACACACACAGACATTATGAGTGAAGAAGAAATACGTTTGTCCCTTAAGACAGTGTTTATCAGGCCTGGCTTTTGTCAATCAGAGTTGCTTTCATAGCTATTAAAAATAAAGATAACTGGGTTGTGCTCCCCAGAAATTCAGTAGCTCAGGGCCGTAAGCTCCACAGGTATTTCCGACACACAGCCAAGGATGGCAAGTGCTGCATCTTTCACAACAAGGAATTCATTCTGCAGCAGGAGGCTAACCGTCCTCTCAATACTAACACTTGAGCTGCGTGCCATTTTCCCCAAATCAGTAACTGAAATATGAAACTCCTAGCCAAATATAAGTGTAATATAAATGCATAAAGATTGCCAAGGATAAGGATAAAAGTTTCCTTGCCAGAGAAGGACGTGTGCGGAGTAAAACGCTCATGTTCAGATATGATGCCTATAAGTAATATCCCTATTTTACATTTCACTGCCAAGACCAGACCTTCTCGTCACTGCTTAATCGTGAAAGGGAACAGACCCACAAGCCACGGAGGAGTATTTGCCAGTCACTGTTTAATTTTTTATTGCTGTAACTATGAAATGTAGGAGTTTTCGGCTTTAGCAAAACGTCCCCAGGGCTTTTGAAACTTCTGATTACAAACTATCAACAGAGTAGAGGCTTCAGTGATGTACCCAAAATAGAAAGGAAGCCATCACAACCACGATCTCAATAATCAGAATGGAGGTCAAAATTCTTATAACACTAGACCTGCTATGGATTCTGCAGAGGTAATGTGGATTAAATATGCATGATCAAACTCATACTTCTTACAAAGTTAATTCCAAAGCTATACCAGACCCTGACCCTATAACGTCTGAGAAGGACCCAAGAAGAATTTTTATCTTCTTTTTCAGAAGTGCACCATTTTCCCATGACACTACCTGCTGTAGGAGTTTATGCATTTTGAAGGTCCTGCTGAGCTGGATCCGTTTGGCTTTGATCTCATTAACTAAAACATCAGAAAGGTAACGCAGCTCGTTGCACCTCTGACAGATCAAGTCAAGTGCGTAATGGTGATTGGCTGCAAGTCTGTGTCCGTGTAAAATCACAAACCGGGCCTTTGCTAACAGATCCTGATTTTGAGAAAGAAGGAAAACAATTAACTGCATGATTTCTGTTCAAATACAAGGGAAAAAAGAAAGTAATTAAGACACAAATTGGTTGAGCAAGGGAGATACATTGCCAAAAATATGATTTGATGTCATTATTTCTGTAGGCTGCAAAAAAGCTTAGTTCCAGTAATTAGTTATAGCAGTTGATGTCATCAGAAGCTCACACATTTCTGTAACAGAAACAGCAAATTAACCACCTGTCCAGAATGGGGATGAGATTTGCTTCTCCTGGTATGGACAGATTTAGAACAGAACTGCATATATCAAAGGAGCTACACACGAGCCAAAGAAGGCTAATGGAGTTCACATATCTCAGCCCTGGAAATCTCGTTAGAGTCATCATCTACCTGACCACTTACAGACCTGAAGGGAACGTCACAAGGTTTCCATGTCAAAGGGGATCTTAGCAGCCTTGCCTCCACTCTAGCAACTACTGACCCCTCCCATATAGTGATTGAAACACAGAAGGAGCTCAGGAAATGTTTGTCAAGGTAAAAATAAAGAAACCTGAAGCCCAGAATGAAGAAGAGACTAGCCTATCTCGCTAGTGGGAAAACCAGGGTGAAAATAGGGAGTTGTCATTTAATGGGAATAGAATTTCATTTCTGCAACATGAAAAAGTCCTGGAGATGTGTTGCACAACAATGTGAATGCACTTAACACTACTGAACTGTACACTTAAACATGGTTATGATGGTAAATTTTATGTTATATATCTTTTACCACAATTAAAACTAAAAATTAATAAAAACAAAACAAAATGAAAACAAAACAAAAAATCCAAAGCCCCCTAATTTCCAAACCAGTCTTCCTTCTATTTCTACCTTACATACTTACCAATTATCCCACAATCACAAAGATCTACAAGCATTATTCCAGAACTGGTCACCGCAACTGTTGCCTCTCCATTTTTTTTAGGTGCTTGTGGTTCACTCATAAATCTGTCTGTTTGCTAAGAATGCATCTTAAAAACCATGGCCTTGCTCTCACATACAAGACAGGAAAGCAGCTAGAGTTTGTTAGGTATTAAAGCCATGTGTCCATATAAATGGCAAATAGACACAGGAAAAAATGCTCACCATCACTAATCATCAGAGAAATGCAAAGAAAAACCACAATGAGATATCACCTCACCCCAGTTAGAATGGCTATCATCAACAAGACAAATAGTAACAAGTGTTGGAGAGGCTGTGGAGAAAAAGGAACCCTCATACACTGTTGGTGGGAATGCAGACTGGTGCAGCCACTATGGAAGGCAGTGTGGAGATTCCTGAAAAAATTACAAATAGAATTACCATATAACCCAGCAATCCCTCTCCTGGGTATCTACCTCAAAAATCTGAAAACATTTATCCATAAAGACACGTGTGCTCCAATGTTCATTGCAGCTTTGTTTACGGTGGCCAAGACATGGAAACAACCAAAATGTCCTTCGATAGATGAATGGATAAAGAAGTTGTGGTATATATACACAATGGGATACTATTCGGTGGTAAGAAAAGATGAAATAGGACCATTTGTGACAACATGGATGGATCTTGAGAGTATAATACTAAGCGAAATAAGTCAGACAGAAAAAGCAGAGAACCATATTTCACTGACGTGGTATATAAAACAAAAACAACAAAAGAACAAGACAAACAAATGAGAAACAAAAACTCATAGACGCAGACAATAGTTTAGTGGTTGCCAGAGGGTAAGGGGGGTGGGGGGTGGGAGATGAGGGTAAGGGGGATCAAATATATGGTGATGGAAGGAGAACTGACTCTGGGTGGTGAACACACAATGGGATTTATAGATGATGTAATACAGAATTGTACACCTGAAATCTATGTAACTTTACTAACAACTGTCACCCCAATAAACTTTAAATAAATAAATAAATAAATAAATAAAGCCATGTGTCCAAACTTTTAGACCCTCAGAAAAGTGGCAGCTGGCTTTTTAATTGGGGAAGGGGAACAGGACTTTATTGGCGAACAGTGTGTACTTCCAGGACTTTTCCAAGTCAAGTTGTTGTCCTTTCAATCTTAGTTGTGGAGGGTGCAGCTCAGCTCCAGGTCCAGTCGCTGTTGCTAGCTGCAGGGGGCAGAGCCCACCATCATTTGCGGGAGTCGAACCAGCAACCTTGTGGTTGAGAGCCCACTGGCCCATGTGGGAATCAAACCGGCAGCCTTCGGAGTTAGGAGCACGGAGCTCCAACTGCCTGAGCCACCGGGCCGGCTCTCCCCAAATAACCTTCTTGATAGACATTTTTTACTCGCTTTTCAAAATGATTTATGATCTTGTTCACACTATTATCTCAGAGGCCTTGTCATGCGGGGCAGCCTGCGGGGTCTCTGCTCCCGCTCCCCATACAAGAACGCAGGATATGGTGAGGCCAAAAAGGAACACCCACGGAGCCATAGGTAGGGGAGTCATACCACTATATTCTCTCTGGCGGCACTATACTCTCACTGGAGGCTGGATCCACACTGTCCGCAAACCGCCATCCACACTTGCCAGCCCAGCCACCATCTTCTTGCTAGCCCCCATTCTTTCTCCTCCCTTTCCTAGCATAGCCACAGCAGTTATATTGTGGCCAATGGCTCACTGGTTACAGCTGATGGCCAACTAGCCACAGCTGATGGCCATGCAATCACAGTTGATGGCCATTTACTACCTGAGCCAGCACCTGTCTATGTGAGGCCGAGAGCCTGGAAACTACTCTCTGGGGCTCCGCCCCCACAGGCCTCCTGTTACAACTACATGACTTATGCAGTCACCTCAGGGTGACATTGAACAGAACAGAATATAGACCAGTATTATTAAACCAATTATACAGATTATTACTGAGATATTAATCATAATAGGGGTTTATACTACTGAAAACCATCAAAATGTAACTACTGTACTTCATAAATATAATGAACACCTGAAATGTTATCTTACCTGAGAATTTTCATCTAAGTTTTCCAACTTCTTTATTTTTTGTTTTACTTGAGCTATATTCCCTGTGACATCTGCCAGCTCTGCTTGTTGGTTTAACAGAAGTTCAACATCACTCACAAGCTAAAAATAGGAACAAAAATTAGTCTTAAAAACATATAAATCATTAAGGATTTTCCCAAGTTTTGTAGGAAACACTATTAAATAAGAACATCAATGTGGAAAAATTACACACATGGAAAATATTTTCAGTTATTTTTATTCACAGAAATGGATATAATCTATTAAACGTTAATCTCCTAGATATCGTGTGTACTGATGATTTATAAAATATTACAGTGTACATGTGAGATGAAGTAAATGTGGATGTGTACGAAAGTATGTATATATACTTGCATATATATTCCCTAGCTCTACGGTAAGTGGTTCTAGAAACAAAGACCCTTTAGTAGCAATGAGTACACCTAACACCCAGATCTTGGTCTTTAATATCATTTCCCAGAAAAAGAAACCAGAGCTTCTCAGGAAAATGGCTAGTTCCAGGACTGAGGCAGAGTAGGAATAAGATGAGCTTTAGAAAGTAAAGAATAAAGTAAATAAAGTGATAAAAATAATGTTTCGACAAGTCACAAGGACACAGTAGCCAGTTTGAAATACCAAAATAGTTAAGAACAGTAATAAATTATAAACCACTGAAAAACTAAGAAGCCATGAACCAGATAAATAGATAAATAAATAAATGGGGAAAAGGGAAGGTCTTTTACTACAGATTGGTTGAAGCAAGAATCATCAATTAATACTAAACCTACGGTGATCTTCTGATGAGGGGCAAGATACTTGCATGGCCTTAAGTTTCCTCCCCACATGCTTCCTACTAGTTATAAGGGGGGGGGGGCGAAGTAACCAACTACATAGTAGAGAAATTCAATAGCACCCTGACTGAGTGATCGAAATCTATATCAACAATGATGGGCACGTGGACTTCTGTCACCTCCCGATGTGATAACCCTCAGGACACATCACTTATGCAGTATTCTAGGTGCTCATACACAGATAAATGTAATCAGAAGAAAATGTCAGCCAACCTCAAAATGAAGATTTATTTATTTATTTATGACAAAAAACGTTGTTTAGTCTATAGATTCTCACGTTTCCATACAAGACTAATCTTCCCATGTGAAATGGACAGAAACTATGGGTTTACTCTTATTTATTTATTTATCTACTTATTAAATTTATTGAGGTGACATGGTTAGTAAAATTACACAGGTTTCAAGTGTACATTTCTATAATACATCATCTACATATCACATTGTGTGAAGAACATTTTATTTTAGAAGAGCGTATTCTTCAGAAACGGTCCGTGTCATAAAAGATTTTTAAAAAGGCTATGGAAATGTTCTAGATTGAAGGCAACTAAAGAGACATGACAACTTAATGCAATACATGCATGACCGTCTAGACTGGATCTTGGACCGGATGCGGGGGAGGGGAATGATATAAATGATATTATTGAGTTAATTGACAAAATTGTAGTAATGGTAGATAATACAAAAGTATTGCATTATTGTTGAATGTACTGAATTTGATAACTGTACTGTGATTATGCAACGGAATATTCCTATTCTGTATATTCAAGAATACCGCAAGTTTGACAATATTTAACATTTTCTGTAAGTTTGGTATTTCCAAACAAGTTTTTTTTTAAGTTAACTTTCTAAATATACAGAATCTATCTGCATGTCACTATGAGATACAGATCCTGTCAGGGAGATTACAATTCAAGACAAACAACAATACTGATTGGAGGCAATGATGACTTGAAGAAACAAGAATTTAGTATGGACACATATTAACATACAAGTAGAGGCATGAAAATTTTTGCACGTGTTCGGTTGAAGTAGAGGGAGAGACACAAATATGTTGAAGGACCAAGAGCAATTTGACCTATTCTGACTTTGAGGAAGGTTTCATGGAGAGCATGGCATTTGAATCAGAGGAGGGAAAGCGCTAGTCCTGTGTGCCGAATGTATTGCCCTCTCAAACCTAATTGTGCCAGAACAAATGAAATCCCAGTACGTAAGCTACTCCTGGGTACAAAACAAGCTGGCCATGCGGAAGAGAGAGACGAAGTGAGTTTTCCTTGGATTCCCTAGGAATGTACATGAAAGAGAGACTGAGGAGCTTGGAAAGGACTGCAAAGAAAAGAAGCTAAATCTATGTCTCTTGACCGTATATGATGGATTTTCCAGAAGGACACAATTAGAATATACCTTTAACCTTTTAAATAATATATAAACAAACATGGTTTAATTTCATCCATCAGGCTTTTTGTAGAGAAAAATTGCTGGAGCCAAAAAAAAAAAATGTTTTGTTAGACCACGTTAAATATAATCAACGTAAGTATATGGTACTTTAAAAAACTCAAGAAGGAAGTCGATATCATTTCCTTGGAAAGCTATCCCATAGTCTGAAAGCATTTTCTCTCTAAAATAAATCTGAATCACAAACAGCACGGTAGGTAGCAACTTTGTGCCTGTCATATATGTTAGCACTTAGCACATAAGTGCTCTTTCAAAGGAAACAAGTAAGCCACAGAAGTAGAAGCCTTGGCTTTTAATAGTTGTTTTCTTCATTCAAGGTCAAGGTTCGCACACAGTTGCCTCCTTTCCATTTCTCTGTGGGTGTAAATGGACATCTTATGAGACTATACTTCTAATGATCAAGGAGTAAGAACCTCTGGCATAATGAAAATAAATGCACAAAGGAATGTTTCAACTGACCTCTTGAAAATCCTGCTCAAACTTCCATAGTTGCAGATACTGTTCCATTTTTAGTTGGTGTTTTTCCCAAAATCCATCAAAAGCAATTTCCATATCATGTACCTGAGTCAACAATCTCAATGAAGAAAAGTCATAAAATTACTTAAAGACAACGACTTGTGCTGTAGGTATGTAGATAGACCTGGTCTGGACATTAAGAATTATAGGCCCAGTCACAGCCCATGACACTTGGTCCAGGTACAGACCATCAGTGTCCACAGAACCTCTTCTATAAGCAAACTAATGTCTGTGAGACAACTCAGGAAGGGGTTCTCAGATTTCCAGAGGTCCAAGAATTCTTTTACACTGAATAGATTGCAGCAAAAGTGCATAATTCTCTTTCAAAAGTATAACATAAGAAACTCTACACCAAAAAGAAAGCACTCACTTATTAACAGTTTGCCAGTCACCACTTGTTTGCTGATGATGTTCAAGTCTTGAATTGACAGCTTCTTCGGGGTCAGGCACTTCCAGATTTGTTAGCAGAATTTTTCCTTCTTTGGTTACAGCTGTAATATCATTCTGTACAATGGTACAACAGGATATATCAACGAACTAGTAACTTAATCTAAGTGACCGAACGAGAGGAAGGTATATAGCATGCGGAATACAAACAGTAGTTCTAGAATGGCCTTTTGCTTTCCTAACTGAAATAAAGGCAAGGAACACCTGAGTATCACAGAATCCAAAAGTTGCGAGAATCTCCAAGAAGCCTCTGCTTGAGATGCATGTTGCAATCATTATTTCTACAAGATCTTTACTGGCAGAAGTACCCCATGCTCTGTTTATAGTCTCCTTCTCTGACTGGTAGAAAGTTCTAATTGATTCTATTCTGTTCTGCTAACACTTTTAATGTACTTCAGTAGAACAGTAGTAGCATAATGAAGACTATTACACTAGAAAGCATATAGTTACAAAAAATATTTGATGCATGAATAGTTAGATGCCTTTCCTGTTAATCCTTAACTGTTACTCATCACTGCCTGCTGTAAGCATTATGCTACTTCACATTTGGATTAATGAATTCACCAGAAAGCATATGCTTCAATTCAGAAGGTCTTATTGTTAGATGGCGGATTCTTCAGGCATGTAAGTTATCTATGACTTCTTTCAGGAGCTCCAAAAACTGATGTGTGCATGTATTTTTCTGGGAACAGGATCCATGACATCACCACCAATATGAGTAAGAACATAAACACTAAGAGCTAGTGCCAACTGTGTGCCAAAAACTGTTATACATGTATTACATACTTCATTTCATCCTCAAAACAACCCTACAAGGTGTGCATGTATTGTCATCGCCACCGTCACCACCACCATTATCGTCAACCTCACTGTACAAATAAAACATCTGCAACTCAGAGAGGGTAAGCAAATGACCCAATCACATAGCTTGTGAGAGACAGAGCGCTCCTTCCTTGAACAGTTTTGCTTTTAGATGATGATTCCAAATTTCACTTTCTCTCCTCTTCTTCATTTAAAAATGTCACCTCTACAAAGAACTTGCATCTGTCAGTGTCCCCAGCAAGCCTATTCTCATATGAATGACATGAGTTATACAGGGGAGCATACTGTTTGCTCAGATCATTCTTAAACATTCTGGGGAAAGTGAATCTAAAAGCGTCTGAATCGTGACTCAGAATCCTTCATAACCCAATACTCCACACAACTGGGTAGGAGAGCAAAATCAACTTGCTACTTATGGTCCATTGTAGATCACATCGAGAACTAGTACTCTGTAGAAAAGAAAGCTTAAATCAATTTAGCAATGTTTGACTTGGTCACAATGCTAGTATATGGCAGAGCTGGGACAAGAAACCAGGCCTCCTGACTCCCCACTGAGTTGTCCTTCTGCATTTCACATCGTACCTGTGTGCCTCTTGATTCTTACTATAACTCTCCAGATGAGGGGACCTTTCCACAAGCTACAGAATACATGGTAACAAAAATGACCACAGATTTCTTGTTCTGGCGCATTTACATAAACTCTTCCATTCATAAATAAACAACTTCTCAAGAGAACATGCCATTTCCAAAGGGGACACTTAGATTCAACATATCCAGGACATACTTCTCTTGTAAAGTATTCTTATTTTTCAATAGTGTGCTTTATAACATATAAATGTATCTTTCGCCT
Source organism: Rhinolophus sinicus (assembly GCF_057876585.1). Classification (NCBI taxonomy): domain Eukaryota; kingdom Metazoa; phylum Chordata; class Mammalia; order Chiroptera; family Rhinolophidae; genus Rhinolophus; species Rhinolophus sinicus. Next base: position 100,805,527 of record NC_142518.1, read on the forward strand.
CCCTACCCACCAATCAATGTGAAATGGACACACGGAACACCTCTCTAGAAAAAGAAAGACCAAGGGAAATGTTTGCTGTCCACTCTGTCAGACATACCTTTAACAGGTGATACCTTTCAGCACGAACTGCAAGAATTTCTTCTATTGAAGGAATATCATCTGGTAGTTCTGTCTCAGCCAGTTCGGTTCCAAAGGACTGTAACATCTGAGCCATTTCTTTCACTGTGAGGGCAAAATTTTCTATAGCCTGCAAAGAGCCAATGATTCTTTTAATTTTATGGAAACTGTGCCAGCATATCAAAACTTTGACCAGTAATTATATTCACTCTTAGTTAGGTATGACAGCAAACACATATACTATGAACTCTCCTCCCCTCTACAAAGGAAAGTTGGCATTCCCCTGGCAATGAACTCTAACGTTGCATCTAAGCCTCTAAGAAACTACAGTCAGGTGAAGAGTCTTCTTGAATGCCTTTTATCTAAATTTCTGAACTTATTTCTTGGACACCAATGAAAACTATTTCTTAAGGATGCCATGTACTGAGCAATTTCTTTTATGATCTTGAAAATGACAGTGTTTTCCTTATTCTAGTAAACTCTGCAATTGTTAAATTGCTTTATAATGACTTCTGAAGAGATGAGAACATCAAAGCCACTTTATGTTTGTTTATTACCATTTATGAACAATTATTAGTACTCTCTGCAAGGTGATGGACTGAGGTGATGAGGGAACATCTACCGTGTTTCCCCGAAAACAAGACCTAGCCAGACAATCAGCTCTAATGTGTCTTTTGGAGCAAAAATTAATATAAGACCCAGCCTTATTTTAGTATAAGACTGGGTATAATATAATATAATATAATATAATACCGGGTCTTATATTAATTTTTGCTCCAAAAGATGCATTAGAGCTGTCCGGCAAGGTCTTATTTTCAGGGAAATAGGGTAGTCACAACAACTCATTCCTAAAATGTCTAGCAAGGTTCTACTGTTTATTTTGTTTCCAAAATCAATTACTCAAAGAAAGAAGGACAACATATAGAGACCATATAAACCCTCTGTTTACCACATAGCTCAAGGTATCTGCACTTCTATTTATAGTTTTATTAGTGATTTAAGTCTAGACACTGTTAATTTTGACAATACATCTTCATATTAAAGAACAGAACTGTTGAATGAAAAATAAGCATGAGGAAACTAGAACCCTGATTTAATTAAACGTCACTGAGTTAGTTCCCATATCAGAAGAGTTACCGTATCTCGGATTTGGAGTAGATTCTTATACCACAAACTCACCCGTGAGGCCTGGGGCCCTTGCCGATTTGCAAATTTCTAGAACAGAAACAATCTTTGCTACAAATCGAACTGCCTCAGGAGCACCACTGGGATGATGAGATTAATAATATTACTTGCATTTTTTGAGGGCTGGCTATGTGCCAGGCACCATGCCAAACCTCTTACATTTGTTTTCTCATTTAATCTTCCCCAGATTCCTCTGAGGCAAAGTATTATGGTTCCCATTTTGCAACTGGGAAAATGGAGAGGTCATATAACTTGTACAAGGTTATATAGCTAAAAATCAGCAGTGCTGGATTTGACTCCCAATGCTTTGTTTCTTCAAGTTACTACATGGCCACAGGAGGGGGTGGACAGAGAAAGAACTCCTTATTCCCTAGGCCTCTCCTTCAATTGCCATCCTCAGTGACTCGTCATCATTTCTAGATATTTCCTATGGAAGAAAATCAAGACGTTGAATTGCATATGGTTTTTAAAAATGTAGGAGCCCCAGAAATCTGTTTTCCCCAAAGAGGAAAAGAATTCTACATCTAGATTTAAAGGTTAACATGAACTACAGGCTCTACAGTAAGGGCGAAAGAAACATACATTTCTGAAGATGATCCATTCACTGTGGCAGTAGTGCAAGGTGCCGCCTAACTCAGGGGTTAACTGCTTGTCATCAATGTATGTCAGCAAATCACTAACTGAGCTCAGCATAACAACCTATATAAATAAGCAAGAAAGATACTGTTAACTGCCCTTCGCGGCATCCCTCCTTTCAACTGTACAATGAACTTTAGCATTCATTTAGCACAAAGTTATCTTTTATAAATGCTTCTCACAATTCTCTCCTGGACAAGCCCCACCCGCCCTTGCCCCCTCACAGGTATGCACTACCTTCTCCAGGTAATAACAGTGGTCATTTACAAAACATTTCTCTGTAAAGCAAAATTAATCTCCATAGAAACCCAAACACCTAATTCTCTTGGATCTAAAACTTTGCACTGTGGACGGTTGGCCTTCTGAAAGCATGTTATGCCTACCACAAAGTAAAAGGGCTTTATGTAGTAAGTTATAATTTATCGGGAGAGATCGATCTTAGCAAAAGTATCAAAATTTATGAGCACTCTATTCCTAGCCCTAAAAACGTATAAAAATATCTTTAAAAAAACACATGGTACTCTGAACTAGCTCAGGATGTTAAGTTCATGGAAGTTCAAATACATAAAACACACACTCATGATTTTCTAAGAAGAAAATGTCCAGATTTTATACATGCATACACATATACACACAAATATATAACATATGTGATATATATCTTTTGCAAAAAGAATTGCTTTCTTACAAATTAAGTAATCTATTCCTTTAACAGCAAAAGCAGAAGACTTGTAGGCAATTCAAATTTACATTTTTGGAAGACAAATTCTATTTTTTCCTTTTAAATGCTTCATAAGTACATATAAAACATCAATATAGCATGGTACAAAGTCTTCATGAGAATTATAGGGACAAAACATTTTTAAAATATACTCTTACCGGTAGTTTGAGCATGAAGTCTTCCTGACTAAATCGAAATCCGATATCTGTGAAAGTTCGTTGAAGAAAACTGGTGGGACGTAGGACCAATACCAAGTGCAAGTTCCCAGGGAAGGAAGCCTATAGCAAGAAAGAACACAGGAAAGAAAGAAAAAATTGTCAAAACATGCACCCAACTGAGAACATAGCAGAAAATATGTAACGAAAGGAAACAAATTTTAAAGTCATAAAAGCCATTAAAAGGGCAAACTTAAAAAATGGATATTGATAAAATCTAAAAACACAAAAATAAAACTAAAACGAATGTAAGGTCATCAGGTCAGATCTTTGCAATGCTCGTGGCATGCAATTTTCTCACACTTAAGTAAGTCCCAAGTTACAGAGAATTATACTCTGAAGCTTCATTTTAAAGTTAGGTATTTGTGCTCAAATTGCATTTACTCCCTGTAAAACAGAATTAGGAGGCAGGTTCCTAGGATAGCCCTAAAAGCCAAAGGAGGCTGAAATACTGTATACTTGTAGTAAACAGTGGAAGAAAACTATATTATAAACTCATTTTTATTTTTATCCAAGCAACATTCACAGAATGCACATATTTCCTGTGTCCATGCCATATATTTAAATGAATGATTACCAGGCACTGTTAGCATTCAGTGTACACAAATTAATACAGTCCCTACCCAGCTTGCAAGACAATGACAGTCTAATAGTGGAGTCCATTCATAATCATTAGCTCTATAGCATGAAAAGTTGATAAGTGAAACGAGGGAATTAGAATAAAATACAACAGGAAGTGGTAGCACACAGCATCCTAGAGCTAGGAATGTCAGGAAAGGTCTTGAGGCATACAGGGAACGAACTGGATCAGAATGTTGTTCTCGTACACTAATGTTTCCCCAGCTTCTAGAACACTGGCACATAGTAGGTGGTCAAGAAATAACTGTTAAATGAAAGAATGCAAAAAACGAGGAGGGCATTTTGCAAATTTAGTGAGGGATGGACTAGTATAGCCCTATTTTAATAAACCACCATATACGAGGTCTGACAATTAAGTTCGTGAACTTGTTGCAACGACGTTACTAACCTTTTTTTGATATCAGAGGGATTATTCATTACGAATTTGTACCAACTGGACAAACAGTGAACCAAGTTTATAGTTTGGAAGTGCTGAAAGGGCTGCATGAAAAAGTTAGACGACATGAACTTTTCGCCAACAATTCATGGCTCTTGCAACACGATAATGCACCAGCTCACACAGCACTGTCTGTGAGGGAGTTTTTAGCCAGTAAACAAACAACTATATTGCAACACTCTCCCTGCTCACCTGATCTGGCCCCCAATGACTTCTTTCTTTACCTGAAGATAAAGGAAATATTGAAAGGAAGACATTTTGATGACATTCAGGACACCAAGGGTAATATAACGACAGCTCTGATGGCCATTCCAGAAAAAGAGTTCCAAAATTGCTTTGAAGGGTGGACTAGGCACTGGCATTGGTGCACAGCTTCCCAAGGGGAGCACTTCAAAGGTGACCCTAGCGATATTCAGCAATGAGGTATATAGCACTTGCTCTAGGATAAGTTCACAAACCTAATTGTCAGACCTGTATCCTATCCTCTATATAATGTATATTTTATTTTATGCTGAGCTCAGTTATTGTAAGACTTCCCACAGTTATTGTAAGAATGAAAAGAAATCATGAATATAAAGGCACTTTGTAAATTCTAAAAAGGATAATGAGATGATCTACCTAAACCTACCAAGCAGGCTTAGGTAGAAAACTACATACAATACGGAGCAAGGTTTGCTTCAGGGGAGACTCTGACAGGAACTTGTGAGAACTTTGGACCTATTTTTAGATTGAGAACACTGATTCTATTTCTATCCCATTCACTTTAGGAGTTAAGCTTTTCCTTCTCCTTCACATGGGTAAATTACTAGTATTATTATCATTATACTCACCGGCTTTGATCCAGCTTATTTGTTCACTTTTCAATGAAATTGAAAGCATCCTACTTTTGTCACCACTTAAAGTGAAATTACTTTTATTCTTTCATGGATTCTAGGTTGATGTGGTCTCATCATCTTTTTCCCTCTGGCTTTTCGTTAATGTCACATTCTCTGGTTTTGAGTAGGAAAACTCTGGATGTGAGACCCTAGGGATGACCAACTTGAAGCCTGGAACACTCACCCACCTCCAAAATTAGGGGTGGTGGTGATGGATACTATGGGAACAGAGAGGGCTATGGGGGGACTCTCTGCCTGAGGTAAGGCCCTGCCATTCCTACGAGAACAAGGGGTGGCGGATCACACAGCAGGGAACAAACCCCAAAGGAGAGAGAAGTGGAATAATGGCCCACAGACTCTATAGGGAAGAGTTTCAGCAGGGTTTGGAAATACTTAGGGATTTTACGTTGGTAGTTTATTACCTCAGTTATTGTCGCTGTTTGATAAAGTAGCTTATCCCAAACATCGACAGCTGTATAAAATGCGTCTAAAGATAATTCTACATTCTAATCAGATCTCTCTTAAGTAAAACTTTCTGATTACGTATTATACATTCTTCTTCCTTAATTCTGTCAACATGTTTAGTGACTTGCTTACGCAAAAAGCCCACAAAAAGTTGTATGCTTAAAGAAAATGCAGTATCAAGGACGAAAACTTCATTTATTGCCTGGATAATAACATTTACACTGTTTTTCATCATAGGATAATTTTAAGATATTTACTGAGGTACCATGCAAATCTTCCTAGAACACATGTATTCTGTTAAACCAATAATAGCTACTCTCAAATTTAATAGCCATTTGGAGGAATAAATAGCTTCACAACTACTAAACAGTTAACTGGGTGGGACTCAAAAACTTCATGTGATTTGTCAGAGGTCTTTTTGTTTTGTTTTTTTGAAAACTAAATCATACAGTTCAAACCATATGGTTTCTACCCCTCATGCCCATTAAATCCTAAGTATGAATCAGACATACTTGATTTTTCAGTCCCCATGCCATTCACTAATAACAAACTTAAACAGGTGCTTGCCATACTGTCTAATTATAGCAAATCCACAACCTCACATGATCGACTACTTTTCATAGCTTCTTTGTAGCAAAAAAAACAAAACAAAATATATATTTATATATTTTCAGGACTTCTCAAAGCCTTGAGGCAGGGAATGGAGATTGGCTAGCTGGCCATGGGTGAGAGTGCCACTTTATTGAATGCCTGCTATGAAAATTATGCTCATTATAAGACTTAGTATGACATTGTGTTAAGTACTTTACATGCATTAGGTTCTATTTTTGTCCGCATTTCACAACTGGAAAAACAGAGTGGTGGGCAGAATAATGATTCTCCAAAGATGCCCACATCCTGATCCCTGGAACCCATTACAAGGCAAAGGGACTTTGCAAAGGTGATTAAATTGAGGATCTTGAGATGTGGAGATGACCCTGGATTATCAGGGCAGGAACAAGGTAATCACAAGGATCCTTATTACACAAAGAGGGAGGCAGAAGGGCCAGAGGAGGAGATGCAACAACAGAAGCAGAGGGCAGACTAATGCAGGGCCATAAGCCAAGGAATGTGGGCAGCCTCTAGAAGCTGGAATGTCAAGGAAACAGATTCTCCCCTAGAGCCTCCAAAAGGAGCACACCCTTCCTGACACCTTGGTTTTGGCCCACTGAGACATATTTTGGACTTCTGACTTCCAGAACATTAACAGAATACATCTGTGTTGTTTTGAGCTACTACCGTGTTTCCCCAAAAATAAGACCTAGCTGGACCATCAACTCTAATGCGTCTTTTGGAGCAAAAGTTAATATAAGACTTGGTCTTATTTTAATATAAGACTGGGTATAATATAATATAATATACTGAGTTTTATATTAATTTTTGCTCCAAAAATGCATTAGAGCTGATGGTCCAGCTAGGTCTTATTTTCGGGGAAACGCCATACTAAGTTTGTGGTAATTTGTTACAGCAGCAATAGGAAAATAATACACTGAGGTCTTGTGTGGTTATTTTTCAAGAACTTCTAGCTTGTAAGTGGCAGAATTAAAATCCAAATTCACCTGACTACAGAACCAAACTCTTAAACAAGCTATAATTGAAAAATAAAAACAATACATATTTTTTCATTTTGGCTTGCCTTCCTCTGGAGAAACTGCTAATGGGTAATAAAAGGATCAACGGGAGGAATATGGGGAAGCACAGCAAAGATGGTACAAAGATTAGGTTCAAGGTGAAGAATCTAAACATGAAACCTAACTAAAGCAACGGTAACAAACTTGAATGCCTAGCATGTGTTAGGGGAATAATGTAAATGCATGAAGTAGGCAGGGCTTAGTTAAAACATAACCTGAGGGCCCAGCCAGGTGGCTCAGGAGGTTGCAGCTCCATGCTCTTAACGCCAAAGGCTGCTGGTTCGATTCCCACATGGGCCAGTGCCAGATGGCTCAGTTGGTTGGAGTGCGGGCTTTCAACCACAAGGTTGCCGGTTCAACTCCCGCAAGGGATGGTGGGCTGCGCCCCCTGCAACTAATAATGGCAACTGGACCTGGAGCTGAGCTGCATCCTCCACAACTAAGATTGAAAGGTCAATAACGTGACTTGGAAAAAGTCCTGGAAGTACACACTGTTCCCCAATAAAGTCCTGTTCCCCTTCCCCAATTAAAAAAAACTTTAAAAAACAAACAAACAAAACAAAATACACAACCTGAATGAGGTTGAAAATGGCAACTGACACTCTTCTGAGATGATGAAGAGAAACAGGAAATGTGGCAAACTGGAAAGCATTCAGGGGGAGGCACCTACTAGTCAGTTCCAGCTCATTGTCATGTGGGAAGGTAGCTTTGCCAAATCTTGATTTTTCACAAGAAACCAGAAATCCAGATTTCTTGTGTGAAACTTCAAGATTTTTAAAGATGGGAAACAAAGGGAAAGTTTGTTAAAACACTTTAACAAACACAAAAACACTGTATGGTCTAAACCAGGGGTGTCAAAACTGTGGCCCGCGGGCCAACTGCGGTCCTCAATCCATTGTTAATTGGCCCGCAGCAAATTCCAAAAATATATCTAGTTTAATTAAATAAACCAGGTGAGGCAATACGTACTTCACCTCGAGTGAGTGGCCCGGCTGTTTGTGTATTTTACCGCATATGGCCCTTGGTAAAAAACATTGAAAATAGTTTGGACACCCTGACAAAACACACCTATGGACTACCAGTTTGCAACCTCTGAACTAAAGTTTCATATCTGAACATGGGCCAATATCAATAATACATAAACTTTCTCTCTGTGATCGCTGGCTATGAGAATCTGGAGGGGACAGAGAACCCTTGAGAAATTTTAACCTGAAAGGTCATATGGATTTAAGATGTGTAGAGGGTACTTTTTCTCTATATATAGATATTTGTGTCACTAAAAGTTTGAAGATAATCCATTTTAAAGCTAGTATTCAAATGAGCAATCAAATAGCATATCACATATCATAAACAGTATACAATGCACATATCTCATAGCAAATATACCTCAAGACCACTGAGCTTTTGCCATTTCGGTGTGGAGACACTACATGCCTAGATTCTTGGGTATGCTGCTTTAAGGATCTCTAATCTTTATGGTTACATAAACATGAAAAGGCCCAATTTCTATTTTCTCCAAAATCAAATCCTCGATTTTAAAACTATAAATCATTTTTGAGAACTTGTCAAAAAAGCAAAGGGATGTGGGCAAGGGTCAGTCAGCCTTGTTTTATTTTGTCATTTTTTTTTTCTTAAAAAAAAAAAAAGGCAGCATGAGAGGAAACAATGTTGGTTTTAGCTTCCTGCAGGTGTTTTGTTTTTTTTTTGCATTCCAACATGTGACTGCTTAAAGGCATCTCAGTAAAAATGAATACGCTGCCCTTCTTAGGGCTCAGGGCCATTTCTGCAATCACTGTGCACAGCCCCACACCCTGTCCTCTGCAGCAGCTCTTACTCGCTCTTCAGACTAATGGGTGCACGATTAGCTTTCTCTCACCTATCCCACCTAGAGATTTATTCCCTCCTCCTCACAGCTTCCCTCAGCTCGCCCAGTTATATGGCTGGCCTTCCAGCAGTACAGACAGTAATAACAACAAAAAGCATAAACTTGATACATCATTTTGCTAAAGTCTAGAAATTAACTTTGTCTAACATCTTTTGTGCCGCACCTACAAGAGACAATTTATATACGCTCTGCATGCTTCTCGGTTGCACTAGTTATTTCTTTTAAAATGTTTAAAGTGGCTTAGACAACAAAAAAGTTTGGTTACTTTACTATAAAAACAGTTGATATTCTTACAGCTTTCTTTCTGAATATTTAGGAGAAAGAAATGCAGTAACAATAAGACGGAACCTTTGACTTAAGGGAAGCCTATTACACATGTGCCAGGCTTGTTACACACATTATCCCATTTAGCCTTTCTAACATTGCAGTAAAGTAGGTACTGTGGCCGTTTTGCTCTTCAGAAGAGCAGAGTGGTGCAATCACTTGCCCAAGTTCACAGCTAGGGAGCAGTAGCACCCAGGGTTACCTGAATGCTAAGGGAAAGCTCTTTCCAGGGCACGGAACACTTTTCGGGACACGTACTTAATGCATAGACTGAATGCACACTAGCATTTGCTGCCTAGCGTTTACGAATGACTTGACGTTGACATCTACAAAATGGGACAAATACTAACAGTCAAACAAATGATTGGAAACAACTTGACATCATGGAGCCCACCGAACAGAAACTATTTTAATCCAGTATCATAACAGAATATAATGTTGAGTTGTTGGCATTGACCTTGATAAGGTCTGAACTCTCTCTTTAGAATATGCTGGGGAAAATCTCATGATCTCAAGCTATAGAGAAGAGTTTCCAAGGCCATGAGCTACTTCCGCGCTCCTCCATACCCTACCCCACCCTTAAAGAGTGCAGTAAGTATGAGTTACTCCACAGATCGCCAAACAACTTGCCAAGTGACCTCAGGGACAGGGCAGTCCTGGCCAACACACCTTCCTTGTGGTTTGCCTTTCGTGTCACGTATCTATTCTCATCTCCTCCCTCTCACTTTGCCAGTCATTGCAATTTCCACCAACTAACCAGTTTTTTAATCCTCTCTTTGGACTTTAAGTCCACTGTACCGCCCTTCTGGGTCCTACCTATCACAGCGGGTCAATTCCAGAGATCCTGCAACGTTAAACCACTGTGTCACCAGCTGAGTTGCGTATTTTTCACTCTGGTCAAGCCTTATCCATGTAAGCAGAACAAATTTGTCTTCCACTATAGTTCTGGGCTTCAGACTTAATCCAATCAATTTCATTTGAAGATATCTGTTCCTAGGGGCCACTTAAAGTAATTCACTTAAGAGAAAAATGGAGGAGAGAAACAAAGGTAAAAGAAATATATGCTTTTGCTTAAGGTTTACACAAATGGCATCTCCTTTATGAGGGCTTCCCCACCAGCCAGAAGTTCTTTCATATTATTTATGAACATGTCCTATCCTCTCTACTAGATTGAGAGCTCCTTCATCTCAGTACTCATTCTCTATTTACCTTTGTAACCTATATTGTGTGTAGCACAGTTGTCAATGAGTACTTGTGTGCTGGATGTATTTGTGTGTATGTTACTGTATGTGTATATACACGAAACTAAGTTCAGCACCGAGAAAACATCTATATATATATAAAGGAATTAGGAACTTTCTGAAAGCTTCACTTACTTTTGATAACAAAAGTACTAATGTCAGTTGCACCCAATACTGCAAAACACATACAAAGGCATTTCTTGTGCATCATAAATTGTCTATTAAAAGTCTGAAGCTATTATTACATAATACAAAATCAAGTGTACAGCTGGAGATACAATGTTTCAAAATAAAAAGATTCGGGGGGTGACCAGTTAGCTTAGTTGGTTAGAGCATGGTGCTAATAACACCAAGGCTGCCGGTTTGATCCCCGCATGGGCCACTGCGAGCTGTGCCCTCATAATAAATAAATAAATAAATAAATAAATAAATAAATAAATAAATAAATAAAAGACTCATCTCCTAAACTGTAATTTTAAAAATAGCATTCTGTGCCAAGAGCTTTAATAAAAAAATAACTCATTTACTCACCCATTGATTTTCACTGTCATTCAACAATAAAATTCTTACTCATTTATTTCTCTTACCTTACTTATGAGCCTAAGCGTCATTTTTTCCTATGGCTGATTTTCACTTTCTTATTTTTTGTGTGTGTTGTCTCAATATTCTTATTGAGCAAGTATTATATTTTAAATCATAATGCTAAAAATGTTATCTTAAGTTTTGAAAGAAAAAGAGTGTCATTTAAAACCCTGTTGATGACTAGTTTTTAAATTAGCGTTATTTCACATTTGCCCAAAATACGTCGAAATATCACTTAACAAAAATTCATAGACATGCACACTAGTTTAGTGGTTACCAGAGGGTAAGGGGGGTGACAGGTGGTAGATGAGGGTAAAGGGGATCAAATATATGGTGATGGAAGGAGAACTGACTCTGGGTGGTGAACACACAATGGGATTTATAGAGGATGTAATACAGAATTGTATACCTGAAACTTATGTAACTTTATTAACAATTGTCACCCCAATAAACTTAAAAAAAAAGAAATTTGCTGGAAATTTAGCATACAAGTGAACTAATGAAGAGAAAAATTTAGGTAGCAAAATGTTTGAAACATATCTGACATAATTCTAAATTGTAGCCTATAATGAAAACTGAGCCACTTTTCTTCCTTAAAAAAAAAACACACAAGTTGTCAACAGGCTATAATTCTGTATCTTCAAAGTTTGATTTTGGAGAATTAAAATCAGAAAGATTGTGAATCATTAGAGTAAAATTTTTTTCACTTATACAGTAACACCCAGGAAGGGCTGCTTTTTTAAATGCTGATGAAGTCTTCTCCAGACTTAGAGTCTGATATCCATGATATCATATTCTATTTGACCACGGTGAAAGACAGGATGAATCCTTTTGTTATATATTATTTTAACTAGTGATTTAAAGCTCCTCTGCCAAACGATTCAAAATTGTTCATAGTCTTAAACAAATAACGTGACTGTCAGCACTTGCTCATAAAACCTTGATCACATTTAGATTTTGAAATTACATTCTACCGCGACTCCTTTACATTTCCCTATGTCAACATCACAGTAATCACATCAATGCAATCCATGCAAATACAAGTCTCCATTCTCTCCACCTGTCCTTAAAAGCCCCATTCAGCAGTTTGTGCTACAGCACCCTGCTGCAGCATCCCTGCACTTGAACTTGGGAATAGGCTTTCCAGAACCGCAGGCAGAGCCCTTACCGCATTCCTTCTGAACCTCATCTTGCCTCTCGGGGGAGTTGCTTCTGCCATCTTGCCTATGCACAATAACACTCTTCTTTTCCAATCGTCAATGTAACATTGATGAAATATGAGCTGCTTCTTGGGTAGTATTGAAAAGCGGCAGCCAAAAATCTCTATCAAACAAAGCTACCGTAGCAGTAGCTGCTTCCATTACCACCATGGCAGCACTGCAAGAAAACTCGCTCTCCCAGATTAGTCAGCTGACAGATCCTTCCCTGCTGCTCATTGTAATTCAGAGTTGACACATTCCCCCAATTACTTAGCCTGATTGAACCTCATGGATTAGCTTGTGCTGGACCGCTCAAGACGATCGGGCATGTCCTAAGAGTGGAGGCAGGGGGAGAAAAAAAACTCTCCTAGGGGTTCGATGGGACTGGCTTTCTGCTCTGCGCAGTTTGATTTTTAAGGTGGAATGCTAAGAATCTCTGTGAAGGTAGTATTAACTCATAGCTGTATTCTTGTCCTACCTTGATCTGCAACTTAAAATTCAATTCTGTTTTTTTTTTTAATTAAATTCTATTCTGGATTTAACCCTTGTGAAAGGTTAACAGTTTGTGAAATTTTTTCCTGATGATAATCTAAAAAGACCATAACATGTACATTTTTTAAGATGGATAGGATTGGCTCCCAAATTAACATTTCCCTAAAATGTGTAACAAAAAAAAAAAATCTCCTATCATGAATTCTGAAGTACAACCTAACTGCATAGTCTATTTTGGAATCTACAAATTAAGGTCTTCAAATTGAATTATATAATTATTTCATCGACACTTATTTAAAAGAATCCACCAAAGATAGTTATATTTATCTATATACTGGCAATTTTTACCAGAAATCCTTTCTCAATGCCAAATTTTGCTCTTGAGGTTAGCTTGTAGTCAATACTTTCCTTTGTTGCAAACAGTGCCGAATGGCTGTTAATGATTGCAATACAATTAATGTGCTCTTCAGTATGACTATTGAAAGTACCACAAGCAGAAACATTTAAAATGTTAAAAAGAAACAAAATTTAAAGTAATCTATAGGCAGTTACATGTTATCATCACCTGTACCCCCACTCCTACCTGGCACTATCAGTAGGAGGGTAACGGGAGCCTGAGTGCCCAACTCTTTGCTGAACGTGGCTCACACTTGCCCAGCGAGAGAGCATTCATAGGAAAACAGAAAGGGGAGCATCACCTCCTAAGAAACAAGTCAGTATTCCTTTGTTGACCCCAAATCAAAAGGATCAAGACTGAATCTTATATTTCTCCTTTAGGGAAAACGAGACTTCTGTTCCAAGCAACCTATTTGATTAATAAAAACTAAAACTTTACCAAAAACTGATGCCATTTGCCAAATGGTGACTCAATGCAAATTAATTTAATCAAGCAGGTAGTTTTTTTGCTTTTTTTTTTTTTTAAACATTTTTTTTATTAGTTTCAGGTGTACAATACAAGGTAATAGTTAAGCAAGCAGGTCGTTTTGGTCAAAAGAAAAAAGCTAGGCTGGGTGATAAAAAAAAAGTGTTATCGTAACAAGTGTTATATTTAGTATGAAAGAATTGATAACTGTCATAAACTGAGGTCTGCTCAAGAAGTCTAAGGACCGGTCCTAAAACGCCAGGACAAGGTAAATAGCTTTTACTTCATTTAGCCCCATGGATGGGACCCACTGGAGGACAGATTTACTCTCTCCAAAGGAATTTTATCTTTTTCTAAAAACCATTGAATTTCTTTGTCTATCCACAACTCATTTGGAAAATGATAAAAAGCAGCAGGTGGAAAAGGCACCCCCTGAAACTCATGAAAATTCAAACCTTGCTCTGGCTCTTTCTGTGACTTAGCTATCTGACCTTGGATTCATCGCATAACCTGTATCTTGACGTAATTCCCTTGTCTATAAGACAATTATAATGGTACCAGCGTGGAGTACTTCATCAGGAAATAAAGAGAATCAACATTACTTAATAAATGGAGCTGCTTTTGAAAAGGCAAACATATATTATACAAAGTCAAGGCTTTATTGTAGTAACTTGTGTGAATCTGGTATTCACTCTTCTCTCCACTGCTTATGATTAAACACCTCTGTTAAAGAAACAAACAAAAAACCGCTTTACTGGCTTGCCTAAATTGAGGAGTAATTCATACTCGGTATAAAAAGAATAATGATCTCATTCATTTTACCATGTGAGTTCCAATATGCAGGTGACCCTAGGACAACGCAGGGTTAGGGGTGCCGACCCCCCCACACAGTTGAAAATCTACGTACACTGGGGACCAGCACACCAACCATAACCACATGTGATGAAGATGAGGAGTCATGGCTAATATAACAAAATGCAATAGGTTACTTCTGAAATTGAACAAATTATAGCCTGTAACTTGTGCTCAAAAAGTAGTGATTAATTGAGAGTTGTCAAGAAGCCAGATTCACCATGTTTTACCTGTGATTAAATAACTTTTGACACACTTCACCAAGCGCAGCTGACTCTTGAAGAACGCGGGGCTTAGGGACGCCGGTCCCCCTGTGCAGTCAAATATTCGCATACGACTTTTGACTCCTCCAAAACTTAACTACTTACTAATAACCTAATGTTGACCAGAAATCTTACCAATAACATAAACAGTAGATTAACACATATTTTGTATATTATATGTATTTTACACTATATTCTTACCATAAGTAAGCTAGAGAAAAGAAAATGTTATCAAGAAAATTTTAACCTTTTGGCTGCGACGTTCCTCTATAGTTGAATGATATTTCCATGCAGCTGACTGCGGCGTTCAACTTTACCCCATGAGCTCAGTGTTCCAGAAAAGAAGTTTAGGAAAGCAGATGCACATTTTTTCAGTATTTTTGTGTTTTTCAAGAATGAATAACAAAAGGAAATTTTTATATTTTAATCATTTATTTTAATAAAATAAATGATTTATTAAGGTAGTACCTTACCTGTATTTACTTAAAAATATAAATACTGTAATTACTTTCTGTGGATTTTTCACACATTTTGGAGATCACACTTAAAATCAATTAACGCAGTGAAAAGGTTAAGAAACAGAAAATATACTGACAGTATTTACTAAAAAACATCTGTGTGTAAGTGGACCCACGCAGTTCAAAGCCGTGTTGTTCAAGGGTCAACTGTATTTCTTCACACTTGTTAGCAACTTAAGATAGCAAAACGAACACTGGCTCAGAAGTCCAACCACCCAGATTTTTGTCTTGCCTCCACAACCAAATCAACTTTCTCTGCTGAGTGTGGCCTCCTGTGTCAGTCAGGAGACAAAGTAAAAATTTCAGATGGTTGATGATTTTGGACTGGCAAAGAAAAAAATATATTGATTACCTCAGCTACTCTGGTTTGATAGAGAAGTTAACCCCATGGTACCGCCACAGGCAGCCCCACCCTCCCCAGCTCAGGAGTCTATGGGTTCCTCGTCTCTCCCCTCTTCTTTGAAAGACAAGTGTCAGACAATGCCACTATATCCAGGTGAGTTTAATAATGTAAAAGATCATCTTGGCTGTGAATAGGATTGCACCTCTCATAATGCGTCCTTTAGGGAAACTCGTTTCTCAATCTGGGTCTTGAAAAGCTGAGGACTAGATTCCAATACGGGAGACATGTCATTTTGCAGGTGACTCACTTCCATACTTATCCCAGGGGGAAAGATAGATACACCAAAACATTACAAATTGCTTATTTCTGGTTGATTGGATTATTGCCTGTTGTTCTAAACTTTCTCCTTTATACTTTTCCATGTACAATGAGTATACAACACAGCTTTTCCATTTTTTAAAAGTTCCCATAAAAACTTGCCTTGCTCTGAAAGGCATAGGGAACCATAAGTCTTTTCTCACTCATAACTTGGAAAATGACAGCAAGCTGGAAAAGGAACCCACTGAAATTCATGAAAATTCAAATCTTGCTCTGGCTCTTTTTAAATTTTATTGGGGAATAGTGTCTTTCTCCAGGGCCCATCAGCTCCAAGTTGTTGTCCTTCAATCTAGTTGTGGAGGGCGCAGCTCAGCTCCAAGTCCAGTTGCCGTTTTCAATCTTTAGTTGCAGAGGGCGCAGCCCACCATCCCACGCGGGAATTGAACCGGCAACCTTGTTGAGAGCTCGCGCTCTAACCAGCTGAGCCATCCGGCCGCCCCTCCGGCAGCTCAGTGGCAGCTCATTGCCTTCAATCTAGTTGTGGAGGGCGCAGTTCACTGGCCCATGTGGGAATCGAACAGGCAACACTGTAGTTCAGAGCTCGCGCTCTAACCAACTGAGCTATCCGGCCGCCCCGCTCTGGCTCTTTTTGTTACTTAGCTATTTGACCTTGAATTCATTCCATAACCTTTCCAAAGTGTGTATCTTGACATTATTCCCTCGTCTATAAGACAATTATAATGGTACCAGCCTGGAGTTCTTTCCCATTAGGTTTTATTTTGGATGGAGTTGTTTAGCTCAATCTCTTGTACCAATTCTTCTTCCTACTTTCCCACCTCACCATCCCACCTATTTTATTGTCTCCATCAGTATCAAAAAAATCTATACCCCCCCAAAACAGAAAGTATAATGTAAAAAAAATAAGAAATTACTAAAGAATGCATTGGTACATACTGCGATTTTTTGGAGAGAGATTTTGAGAGAAGACCATGTATCCAATCTTCGATCAAGAATAATGGTAAACTGGGAGTCAGATCCATTTTGCCTGCAGGATAAGAGAAAATAATATGCATTTCTTTTTTTAAAATTTTTATTCAATTTATTGGGGTGACACTGGTTAGTAAAATTACATTGGTTTCAAGTGTACAATTCTATAATATGTCATCTATATATTGTATTGTGTGTATTTCTTAGTAATAATCCGAATTTGCTAGATACATCCTTACTTCTAATTATTTCATTTAAATTTCATGTCTTGCCTCTTCAATAAATGGTGCTGGGAGAATTGGATAGCCACATGCAAAAGAATGAAACTGGACTGCTATTTGTCATCATGTGCCAAAGTTAATTCAAAATGGATCAAAGACTTAAGCATAAGACCTGACACAATAAACTGCATAGAAGAATACACAGGTACTAAACTTATGGACCTTGGGTTCAAAGAGCATTTTATGAATTTGACTCCAAAGGCAATGGAAGTAAAAGCTAAAATAAACAAATGCGACTATATGAAACTTAAAAGCTTCTGCACAGCAAAAGAAACCATCGACAAAATAAAGAAGCCACCAACTGAATGGGAGAAGATTTTTGCAAACAGTGCCTCCGATAAGGGCCTAATATCCAGAATATACAAGGAACTTATGCAACTCAACAACAAAAAAACAAACAACCCAACTGAAAAATGGGCAGAGGACTTGAAGAGACATTTCTCCAAAGAGGACATACAAATGGCAAATAGACATATGAAAAAATGCTCAACATCACTAATCATCAGAGAAATGCAAATGAAAACCACAATGAGATATCACCTCACCCCAGTCAGAATGGCTATCATCAACAAGACAAATAGTAACAAGTGTTGGAGAGGCTGAGGAGAAAAAGGAACCCTCATACACTGTTGGTGGGAATGCAGATTGGTGCAGCCACTATGGAAGGCAGTGTGGAGGTTCCTCAAAAAATTACGAATAGAATTGCCATATGACCCAGCAATCCCTCTCCTGGGTATCTACCCAAAAAGTCTGAAAACATTTATACATAAAGACACGTGTGCTCCAATGTTCATTGCAGCTTTTTTTTACCATGGCCAAGACATGGAAACAACCAAAATGTCCTTCGATAGATGAATGGATAAAGAAGTTGTGATATATATACACAATGGAATACTATTCGGCGGTAAGAAAAGATGATATAGGAACAGTTGTGACAACATGGATGGATCTTGAGAGAGTAATGCTGAGCGAAATAAGTCAGACAGAAAAAGCAGAGAACCATGTGATTTCACTGATATGTGGTATATAAACCAAAAACAACAAAAGAACAAGACAAACAAATGAGAAACAGAAATTCATAGACACAGACAATAGTTTAGTGGTTACCAGAGGGTAAGGGGGGTGGGGGGGTGGGGGGTGGGAGATGAGGGTAAGGGGGATCAAATATATGGTGATGGAAGGAGAACTGACTCTGGGTGATGAACACACAATGGGATTTATAGATGATGTAATACAGAATTGTACACCTGAAATCTATGTAATTTTACTAACAATTGTCACCCCAATAAATTTAATTAAAAAAAAAAAAGGAAAAAAATTTCATGTCTTCACTGAAGACAGATTTGGATTTGGAAAGCTATTACAAAGTGTTACCTTGGAAAATCAACTTTATTCCATACTCCACTACTCGCTATTATAAATTTCTTTTGCAGCATTAATGTCAATTTTTAAAATAGGCAAGTGATAGTGTAATGCAGATAGGTCACTAAAATGGATTTGCAATACTGCAATCTTGAGTATGGGTAAATCTTATAGACAGATTATATGACATCAGATTTAACTTTCCATGGCAATCCATCATAAGTCAATGATCATATTCACTCATTCATTCATTCATTCATCCAGAAAAACACTGTTAAATATGTTTTTATCTCTTGTCTACCCCTTGAGGGAAGGCAGTTTAGTGGATAATAAAACTTTTATTTACCCTAAAAAGACCACTTTCAAGCTTCAAGGGGTGCCCTGTTAATTTACTTTTCTAGGATTTGATTTTTGTCCCTAAGACTCTTCACAATTTTACCATCCTAGATTTGTGTCCCCACAGTCTTCAGGGTTAGTGAATGGAAAATGTTTCCTTTAAAAAATTTGTCTTCAACCTAAATAAAATCTTTAAACAAAGCTTTTGAAACATTTCTTCTTGAAGCATTTAAGTCTCAAACAATGTACAATATCAAGAAGTACCTCCTACTACATCCCTCCTAATATCACTTTTGAGTCTATTTAACATTCAGTCTTCTGATGTTATCCTTGGAAGAAATGAAGAATAGCTGTCCTCACTCATGGCTAGTTAAAGTCCCTTTTATGCAAATTAAAGACTTTATGTACGATTATCATTTTCAACCTATATTCTTCAAGGGAAAAATACTTCTAGACCCCCAATTTTGTAGTCATAGAGCCTCAGTATAATTTTTATAGTCATTTAGGTAGCTGACAGCGTCCCCTTCTATTTCTTATCTACTCTGAAGGTGAGTCTTACGATCATTTACAATAAGAATAACAATCACTGAAAAGCCATTCTCCTGTTATTATATTCAAATGGGCATACAATATAAAACGAATTGAAAAAAATATTATGAAAGGCTGTACCTCACAACAGATGTCAAATAATTCAGCACTTTCGCTACCACTTCTTCTGGTACACATCTGAAATTACAATTTTCTGGAAATGTAATGATCCAAGCATTGTCCTTTCCCCGGCCACCTGAAATATTGAAAAGCAAGCAAATTAATAATTTGTGTGATGACAATGCAGGAAAGAGGATTTTAGGTTAGAGAGAAGATGTCAGAGGCTGTTTCTGGCCAATGTAACTTTTTAAAGGATGATATCTCCACAAAATTCAAAATGGCACCACGCTCCTGACTAAATTTAAAAAGTGACAGAGTGGTTTCTAAAGGAAGGAAGAAAGAAAAGAAAGAAGGGAAAGATGGAGGGAGGGAAGAAAGGAAGGAAAGAGGGCAAAATGAGTGAATATAGTTAGAAGAAAATTTCATGGAATGCATATAATAAATGTAGTTGAAAATATAGCTGATCCCTCAAATTGGACAACCAAAGATATTGGGAAATAACTCTTTCCATTCCAATGCTATGAGCCTTAATTCAAAACGGGTAATTGACAGTTTGACAGCAAGTGTAAATCTTGATATAATTGTCCACTTAGGGTCATGGTGAGCATGAAAGACTACAAGACACAAACTATAGGAAATAAGTGATGTTCTAATAGATTTGTGGAAGAAACAACATAAGCAGTAATAGCAACAATGGTACAGGATCTTACTAATGCAAAGAAAGACAAATCACAAATTTTCTACGTTAAAAATCAATGTGCATCCGACTCCATGGCCTTCTCTGCAGCCTGGAGCATGAGCACATTGAGAATGAAAGCTACCTAAGTGCAGGGATGAGCCTTACATATTTAAGGTTCCACTCCACAGCCAGCTTAACACCCTGGTACAGAGTAGCTGCTCAATAAATATTTAGTGCTAAATGGAAGATGAAGGATTATTTTAGAAGGAAAGTTATAGGACAGCTTTAGAATTTAGCTTGCTAATAGAAAATGAGAGATTTACTTGCAATTTTTATTTGGCTGAATTTAGGAGAATAAATATAAAAGGATATTTAAAATTTTAATGTGCAATACAAATACGACAATGGCAAAGGAAATAACATGGAATGATAAAAATAATCCAAAAAAAAGGAGAAATGGAGGGGGAAAAAAACTAATAGACAGAAAACAAATAGTAAGGTGGTAGATTTAAACCAGCCACATGATTAATCACATTAAATGCAAATGATCTTGACACTGCAATTAAAAGTTAGAGGTTATCAAATTGGATTTAAAAAATCAAGATCCAACTATATGAAGTACTGTCTGCAAGAAACACAATTTAAATATAAAAGCACAAATGCATTAAAAGCAAAAGGATGGGAAAAGATATGCCATGCTAATATTAGTCAAAAGGAAGCTGTCTAATTTTCAACAAAATAGATTTCAGAGTCAAGAGCATGATTAGATATTAAGATCAGTGGTAAATTCATCAAGACATAACATTCCTAAATGATTATGTACCTGTGATAGAGTTTGAAAATACATGAAACACAAACTGATAGAGCTGCAAGGACAAATAGACAAATCCACAATTTTAGTCAGAAATCTCATCACCCCTCTCTTAATAATTGATAGAACAAGGAGACAGGAAATCTGAAAGGACACAGTACACCTGAACAACAATCTCAACCAACATGACCTAACTGATGTTTATAGAATACTCCATCCAACAAGAGCAGAATATACAGTCTTCGTCAGTGCCCTTGGAAAAAAGATCAAATCCATTTTTTGCTTTAATCTTTCCCAACAGAAGTCTGAAGGAGAGTCCCCATTCCCAAGTTATCTCTTGAATAAAACTAGCCTGAAGTATTAAATCAAATGATGATAAATCTTCACTATATAATATTCTAGACTTAAAGAGTGGGATCTTTAAGGAAGATAAACATGGAGAATGATAGAATCCAAACAGGAGTCTTAAAGGAACTCAAAGGAGGAATTGTACAACCCTGAATCAAGAGATTTAGAGCACCACCAAACAAAAAGCCTCTATAGGTAGGATATAATGTAGAAACAGCAATATAAATAATATATAACAGTGCCGGCCCAGTGGCTCAGGCAGTTAGAGCTCCGTGCTCCTAACTCCGAAGGCTGCCGGTTCAATTCCCACATGGGCCAGTGGGCTCTCAATAACAAGGTTGCCAGTTCGACTCCCACACGGGATGGTGGGCTGCGCCCCCTGCAACTAGCAACAGCAACTGGGCCTGGAGCTGAGCTGCGCCCTCCACAACTAAGACTGAAAGGACAACAACTTGACTTGGAAAAGTCCTGGAAGTACACACTGTTCCCCAATAAAGTCCTGTTCCCCTTTCCCAATAAAATCTTAAAAAAATAAATAAATAAATAAGTTTCTTTAAAAAAAAAATATATAACATTGTAATGTAACACATATCTTATATACAATATAATGTAGACTTGCAAAGTAAGCTGGTAAGCACCATAGTTAAGGACAGAACCATCTAGCACTTAGGGAAATTATACCCGCCAAAGGAAAGAATGCAAGGTTCTTATAAGGGTAAATGATCACCCACTAATCTATAAAATGTTATTACCACAGAGCACCTACAAATGCTGTACTAGGCAGTAAATATGTAAGAAAAAAACAAAAGAGATAAATTCTAAATTGGGAGATGTTATTTATTTTCCCCATTGGGATCCCTTTCTTCAAAAGAAACCACATGCAGAAACATTTTGAAAACAACTGCAAAAAGCAGAGAAGGAAAGAATTGTGACGAGGGGCCTAGGCAGAAGGACAAGCCCTAAGGGAGGTTCTATTTGGAACAGTTTGAAAAACACCTGATGAGCTTCTGTAAAATCCCCAAAGCTCAAGAATGACAGTATGTCACATTTATACCACTTATAAAACATTAAACCACATTAATTAAGTCATCGCTAATTCACAATTACCACTAATTATAATCATTAAAGCAGAAGCTAGGTTGAAGTGCCCAATTAGGATAATCTATAAAGCAAATGATTCTTAAGTAAACCGAGCATGTAGGTATCATTTTAGGAGAAATAATTAAACTACTTAAAAGGAATAAGATTGTTTCTCGTACTTTCAACACCTACGAAGCATTCATTTTCATGAAAACAATGCATATACTCATCAATTTTTATCTGTTAATACGTGTTTAATGGTATAGTTCAAATTACTCTTAATACCTGAAAGTAATTAATTAGCTTGTCTTCAAGCAAAACATTCCCCAGATATCTGACCCAGTCAAAAGGAGAGGGGTGGGGGAAAAAATGTAAAGGGGAAGAAGAAGTTCAAATTTCCAAGAATAAAACAAGTAAGTCATGGGGATGTAATGTACAGCATAGGGAATATGGTCAGTAATATTGTGATAGCAAGGTATGGTGTCAGGTGGTAGCTAAATTTATCATGGTGATCCCTACTTTAGGTATCTAAATGTTGAATAACTATGCTGTACACCTAAAACTAATCAATACTGTATATTAGCTATATTTTAATAAAAATATTTTTTAAACATATAAACATAGACAAGCCCCCAAATGGAAATGAATGGAAAGACATCAATCTCATTCTATGTCAGAATGATAAAAAAAAAAGGGACTTATTCCACGTGACTTTTGAGCACAATGTTCAGAATGTTCTTAAGTAGGATATATAATTAAAAACAACTACAAAGAAATCTTTTTTTACTTTTTTAAAAAGTCAGGTATACAAAACGACACAGTGATAAGACATTTACATACCTCACAAACTGATAACCCCAATAAGTCTATCACCTATCTGGCACTGTCCATAGTTACTACAATATTGACCATGTTCCCTATGATATATGTCCCCGTGACTATTTTTTTATTTATTTATAGTTGACATTCAATATTATTTTATATTAGTTTCAGGTGTACAGAGTAGTAGTCAAATACTTATATAATTTATGAAGTGATCCCCAATAAGTCTAGTACCCATCTGACACTATACAGTTTTTACAATATTATTGACTAATATTCCCTATGTTGTATTTCATATCCCCATGACTATTTTGTAACTACCAATTTGTACTTCTTCACCCCTTCACCTTTCTCACCCAGCTCTTTAACCCCACTCCCATCTGGCAACCACCAGTTTGTTGTATCTATGGGTCTGTTTCTGTTCATTTATTTTGTTCTTTAGATTCCACATTAAGTGAGATCATATGGTATTTCTTTCTCACTAGGACTTATTTCGCTAAGCATAATATGTTCTAGCTCCATCCATGTTGTCACAAATGCTAAGACTTCATTCTTTTTTATGGCTGAGTAATATTCCATTGCATATATGTACCACCTATTCTTTATCCAATTGTATATTGATGGGCATTATGGTTGTTTCCATACCTTGGCTATTGTAAATTGCGCTGCAGTGAACAGAGGGGTGCATATATCTTTTCAAATTAGTGTTTTGGATTTCTTGGGGTAATTACTCAGGAATGGAAATACTGGGTCATGAGGTAGTTCTACTTTTATTATTTTTAAGTTTTTATTGGGTAACAGTGTTTTTTTTCCAGGATCCATCAGCTCCAAGTCAATTCGTTGTCCTTCAGTCTAGTTGTGCAGGGCGCAGTTCAGCTCCAAGTCCAGTTGCCGTTTTCAATCTTTAGTTGCAGGGGGGCGCAGCCCACCATCCCACGTGGGAATTGAACCGGCAACCTTGTTGTTGAGAGCTCGTGCTCTAACCAACTGAGCCATCCAGCCGCCCCTATTTTTAATTTTTTGAGGAACCTGCATATTGTTTTCCATAGTGGCTGCACCAATTTCCAATCCTAGCAACTGTACACAAGGGTTCCTTTTTCTCCACATCCTCACCAACACTTGTTGTTTGTTGATTAATTTATCATGGCCAATCTAACAGGTGCAAGGTGATATCTCACTGGAGTTTTTATTTGCATTTCTCTCATGATTAACGATGTTGAGCATCTTTTCTTAAGTCTACTGGCCATGTGTATGTCCTCTTTGGAAAAATGCCTACCCAGGTCCTCTGCTCATTTTTTAATTGGATTGTTTAGTTTTTTGGTGTTGAGTTGTATGAGTTTTTTATAAATTGTGGATATTAACCCTTCATCAGATGTATCATTAGGAAATATCTCCTCCCATTCAACAGGATGTTGTTTCACTCTGTTGATGATTTACTTTGCTGTGCATAAACGTTTTAGTTGGATATAGTCCCATTTGTTTATTTTTTCTTTTCTTTCCCTTGCCTGAGGAAATATATCAGTAAAAATTTCACTAAGGGTAATGTCTGAGAGTTTGCTTCCTATATTTCCTTCTAGGAGTTTTATGGTTTCAGGTCTTACATTTAAGTCTTTAATCCATTTTGAGTTTATTGTATATGGAGTAAGAAAGGAATACAGGTGTTTTTTTTTTGCACGTATCTGTCCAGTTATCCTAGCACCATTTATTGACTAGAATGTCTTTACCCCAGTGTATATTCTTGGTTCCTTTGTCATAGATGAACTGCCCATATAGATAGAGACTTATTTCCAGGCTCTCTATTCTGTTCCATTGATCTATGTGTCTGTTTTTATGCCAATACCATGCTGTTTTAATTACTATGGCCCCTGGTAGTTTTCACAAAGTTAATGCAGCTTCAGTTCTTGAGCCAGTGCTGAGCCTACTGTGGCCAGCCACTGCTCTCCTCGGCCCTCAGATCCCTGAGAGCCACCCAGAAAAGGCTGCAGTGTGAGCTGGGGCTGACCGCCTGCCACCGCAAGTTTCCCAGGCTCCTACGGTTATCTGTTGCTATAGGAGCCTCCGGCAGCTTATGGGGCAGGGCCAGCCACCTGGGAGCTGATAGTGCCTCAATTATTAATCTTATTAGAAATAAATTATCTTATTATCAATTGATTATTAATAATCTTATTAATCAGTTAGAAATTTTAAACTTCATTTAGTGATTCTGTTGTTACTGGTAGTAACATTGGTGCTACAGATGTGAAACTACTTTATGTATATTGTAAAAAAAATAAAAATAAAAATGTTAATGCTATTAGAAACCAAAATTTTCTAATGTAAACATAAAACTAAAAACATTAAGAAAAATCCTGTAACTTGAATTTGAACTGGAAAATATCAATATGAATTTGTGATTTCTAAACCAGTCAAGGATTTAGAAACAATAATACCCCCATAGCAATGGGCATATCTAATACTGGATCTTATTTTCTAAATACCATTCCCTACTCAAAGGAACTAGAGCTCATTAGAGAAATGGCTAATTCCAAATTTGGGGCAGCAAACAATACAAGCAAGGAGTATGTAGTCCTACCCTGTTTCCCCGAAAATAAGAACCCAGCGGGACAATCAGTTCTAATGCATCTTTTGGAGCAAAAATTAATATAAGACCTGGTCTTATATTATATTATATAAAATCTTATATTATATTATATTATATTATATTATATTATATTATATTATATTAATTATATTATATTATATTATATTGTATTATATTACATTACACCGGTCTTATATTATAGTAAAATAAGACCAATTCGTACATTAATTTTTGCTCCAAAAGACGCATTAGAGCTGATTGTCCGGCTAGGTCTTATTTTTGGGGAAACACGGTAGAAGACAAAGAAATACTCAAAGACTAACGGGCATGTCAAAGGACTCATGAGCACCTCCATGAGGCTTCCTGTGGCCCTAGTTTGTGGCAAGTTGGAGATCAAAAGAATAATAATTATAAGTAAGTTTAAAACACTGAATAAATAAAAATCATAAAAATCCTTACTTAAAAAAAAAAGGGGGGGGGGGCCGGCCCCGTGGCTCAAGTGGTTAGAGCTCCATGCTCCTAACTCCAAAGGCTGCCGATTCGATTCCCAGATGGGCCAGTGGGCTCTTAACCACAAGGTTGCCAGTTCAATTCCTCAAGTCCCGCAAGGGATGGTGGGCTCCGCCCCCTGCAACTAAGATTGAACACGGCACCTTGAGCTGAGCTGCCGCTGAGCTCCCGGATGGCTCAGTTGGTTGGAGCGCATCCTCTCAACCACAAGGTTGCCGGTTCGACTCCCACAAGGGATGGTGGGCTGTGGCCCCTGCAACTAGCAACGGCAACTGGACCTGGAGCTGAGCTGTGCCCTCCACAACTAAGATTGAAAGGAGAACAACTTGACTTGGAAAAAAGTCCTGGAAGTATACACTGTTCCCCAATAAAGTCCTGTTCCCCTTCCCCAATAAAATCTTAAAAAAAGAAAAAAGAAAAAAAGGAAAGGGGTGGTTTACCATAGTTCTATCTCCAAAACTATGTAATGCAGCATTACTCAAGCAGCCAAAAGGCAGAAGCAACACAAGTATCCATCAATGGATGACTGGACAAAATGTGGCATTATAGACAGTGGAATATTACGCAGCTTTAAAAAGGAAGTACTGATATATGCTACAACATGGATGGATTTTTAGGACATGATGGTAAGTAAAATAAGCCAGTCACAGAAGGACAAACACTATCTGATTCCACCTATGTGTAGTAACTAGAGAAGTCAAATACACAGAGACAGAAAGTAGAATGGAGGTTGCCAGGAGCTGGGGGAGGAGGCAATGAGAAATTATTTTTTAACGAACTGAGTTTCCATTTTGCAAAATGAAGAGTTCTGGAGATTGATGGTGATGATGGCTGTTCAACAATGTAAATGTATTTCATGCCACTTAAAATGGCGAAGATGGTAAATTTTATGTTATGTATATTTTATCACAATTTTTAAAAATTATATACAAATACATATACATACATATTTTTAAAAAGTAAACTTTATCGTGTATAAGCGAAATCCTAAAAAAACAAAACTTAGTACATACTGCTTGATTAGGTGAATGACTTGACAGCATTTGTAATAACTATTTAAATAATCAGAGTATGGTAGAGGAGAAATTTTTAAAAAATCGACCTGTTGCCACCCTCTCATCCAGTGAGCACCCACCTAGGAGATGTACTCTTCTTTCATCTATCGTGGATTTCTAAGGACTTGTCTGAAAGTCAAATGTGTAAGGGTGGTAAGATTGGTTTTTGTCACATATCTAAACATATTTAAAACCTCCAATCATTCTCTAAATCTCCATTTTTTAGCGACTCTGTGCACAATGCATAAATGTTTATTAAAATAGTGTTTCTCAAAATATGCATATCTACTTATATAATACGGACCAAATGAACTTTGCTAATTGATTCATATATTTATCAGGTCTACATATATGTAAAAGTCTGCTTACCAGACAAAAAGGCAATGTCTTGCATTAAGAAATGACTGACGTCCTTTACACGGAGAAGCAGCTCAGATTCTAGGAGAAATGAGAAAGGGAGAGAAATGACGTGCGTGTTAAAGTACAGCTAGAACCATATACACGATTTTGCATTGTGCTAAAAAGAACTCTGGGGGTCCCACAGGTCTGTGTCCAGAGACACACTGCTGATCTCCTCTTTGCTCCTCAGCTACGTGGCAAGGAAATCTCCTTGTTGAAAATATCACTGGGTAAGCAGGACCAGTGTCCTAGTTCTCAGAATCTATGCCCCGGACATAAACTGCTCTGCCTCGCCAGAAAGCCAGGGACAAAGGTCCAAACTCCAGGACATCTGGATTTATTTAAAGGGTAGATAGGGACACGTAGAGACATTGGCAAACTGTCTTCTATTTCTGATAATGCCTAATTCTACAAAGCACTTCTCAGATCTCTTATCTTATGCAATCCTTAAAATAACCTTGAGGGAGGTATTATTATTCTATCTTATAAGTGAGGAAAAGAGTCGGAGAGTGAGCACCGTGTAGTGGGTAAGTATGTGGCTTCTGAGTCACAGACAGACCTGGATTCCAGTCCCAGTTTGTTGCATTTACTGGCTGTACAAACCAGAGCAGGTTACTTAGCCTCTCGAGCCTCCGTTTCCTTACTTGTAAACTGGACACAATCATATGTACCTCCCAGGGCGCAGTGCTCACTAAATGCAAAATACCTGGCTTCCTAGTAGGTGTTCAATAAATGGTAGCATATTAACTCCTCTTTGATCATTACAGGTGGAACAATGTCCATGCATTGTTCAATATGTTTTAGTTGTCCCAGATCTTAAGTGCTGATTTGTAATGTTCAATTCTAGTGAACCCTACGGGGGCCAAACATCAAAGTCCACTGCCTGCCTCTGGTCCATAAGCGAGGATAGCTTTGAAAGCTATTTTGGATGGCTGGTTTTAATGCCTGTGGTTCCACATCTCTTAGAGAAGCCCTATTTTCCACTTGCTGTCTAACACAAAAGGCCTTCAAAGACCTAATCTCTGGTGATGTCAGGCTGATGACACATTACCCTTGTTAGTGCTCCTCAAATCATACCCCTGGATGCGGACTGTCAGGGCCAACCCCGCTCAAGAGCATGACAAAAACAAGCTATCGATGGGCCCACACTGGACACTGGGACGGGGGACCTGTTACAGCATGATCTACCCTTCACCCCCTCCCCAATTTGAAACATAAAGAAATGAATTGACACATTTATTTTCATAAGATCCATGCCATTAAAAATCTTCAATTTGTCAGGACAAAATATCAATTCCTCAAAATAGCTTGTAGGTTTTTTTCTTTCTTCCTTAGCACCATACTTTTGTTTTTAATTAAAGTTTATTGGGGTGACAATTGCTAGTAGTTACATAGATTTCAGGTATACAATTCTGTAATACATCATCTATATCTCACGTTGCATGTTCACCACCCAGAGTCAGTTCTCCTTCCATCACCATATATTTGATCCCTTTGTAATTTTTTTCAAATGAGGCTTCTGGTATGTCCCAGGCCATGGAGTGCATGTTCCCATTTCTATGTCCTCACATCCAGACTGCCGGATGCAGTTATCTTTTCAATGTTCCATGTTTCCTCAGACAAAAGAATGTGTCTATGACAGCCACAAACATGCGTCACACACTGACATGTTTAGGATGGGTGAGAAGGGGGGTCGTGCACAGAGGACCGGCACTCTCCCTGCCCTTCGAGGCCTGCAAAAAAGAGACAATGCCCCAAATGCGTTCTGCCGTTTAAATGAGAGCATTAGATGTTAAAATATTCCTATGTAATAAAACTGAAATTCCTCCCTGCTTTGACCAGTAGAAATATCTATGGAGATAAATTGATGCATTTTATGTCAGATAGCAGCTCTAGAAGCACTAATGTCTGCAATTTGATTTCTCCCATACCATTCAGTCTCCCGCATAGCTACAGAAACTACATCCACTTACTCTACATTTTTAAGCCCACTCACGTAATAAGAAAGGTATGGGGCATAAAATAAAAGGCCGAGGGCTGGGAATGGGAGGACCCGGGCCTAGAGCTGGCTCGGCCAGTGAGCTGCTCTGTCGTCCTGACCAAGTCACTTCCCGTCCCTCGCCTCATGACCTCCATTTCAGAAGTGAGGGCTACAGATCTAGAGCAAGTGCTTTCCAAGGCCTCTTACATTCTGTGAGCTCCAACAGGTAAAATCCATAGATCTAAGAAAAACATACTGATGTTTCTACTGTAAAATGTCTCCTATAACTGTGCCAACAAAATAACATTTCCGTACTGATGAAAAAGGATGAAGTAATGATTAAAAGAGAAGATGTTACTACTTTAAGAAATGATCAAGGTCTGGGTTGGAAACAGACTGAAGGGAGAAGAGATAACACAGGAGAGGAAACAGAAGACACGGGGTTATCACTGAGCAGCCACAGGAAAGACAGGGGGAGACTCTTGCTGAGAACAAAGAGAGCACTGACTTGGGAGAAAGCTGACAGAGTTCTATCCAGCTTTGTATCGGACTCTCTTGAATTTCTGCACAGATTTCCTACCGAAATACAAAAGTGAGAACCAATATGATTTATGATGTTTCTCTTGTTGACCCTTTTACTGTTTTACTCCAAGGCATTAGAAATAAAAAGGCTGGATCACCAACGCCGGGTCAAGTCCACATTACAGCATGTTCCGTGTTGGCCAGATTCAGGTTTGATAGGAAGCTTGTCAAGCTGTCCCAGGTGGAAAGCTCAGTTACAAATGAAAAGCACGCATTCTCCTTACTTCAGGCTGGTGGCCCCAAACCCCAAAGGGCTGGTTGGGAAGCCAAAAAAAGGGACGCTAATTCAGTAAGTAATCTGACAAAAACTCTTAACAATACCCAGATGCAGCGCTCTTCTTTAAAGAGTCCTGTGGAAGAACCATGTGCTTTTCCAATCAAACACAATCAGGCACAAAGAAAGGAAAGCACTTGCCAATTCACTCCATACATTTGATTAAGAAGCAAATAAGAGGGCATCCAGATGGCTCAGTTGGTTAGAGCGCAAGCTCTCAACAACAAGGTTGCCGGTTCAATTCCCGCATGGGGTGGTGGGCTGCGCCCCCTGCAACTAAAGATTGAAAACAGCGACTGGACTTGGAGCTGAGCTGCGCCCTCCACAACTAGATTGAAGGACAACGACTTGGAGCTGATGGGCCCTGGAGGAACACACTGTTCCCCAATATTCCCCAATAAATATTAAAAAAAGAAAAAGAAGCCAAAGAGACAAGCTTTTACTGACTTGACCATACATTGCAAAGTCACTACTAATATTTCTTTTAGAATATAAAAGATAGTTGTGCAAATAAGGATGCAGGCTCAAATTTCAAATAAGAAGGATTTTAAATGTCCTATAAGGAGCGAAAATAGGTAACATATTTAGGATGGTTCACAGAGGAGGAAGGTATACCCATTCAATTTTGGCTGTGTCATTGCAGAGATGGAAAACACCTGTCACCTTGATACAGGGTACCTTTGGAGTTTTTAAAGATTTATTTTGCATTCATTCACTTTTTTTAAACAAACATTTATTGAGCACCTACTATCTGCCAGGTACCGTTCTAAGTTGTGGACAGATGTTCTGGGTAAAAGTAAAGGTCCACAATCAAAGAAGTTTGTGAAATACTGGAGGTTAGACATGATGCAACATTCCCCAGCAAATACACACACAAACAGTGCAAATCCCTGGGCACAAGCGATGTATGCAGTGTTTCTCAACTATTTAATCAGGACCTCCTTTGTTTGTGTCATTGGTTGGCTGGTTTTGAGAGAGAGAGAGAGAGAGAGAGAGAGAGAGAGAGAGAGAGAGAGAGAGAGAGAGAGAGAGAGAGAGAGAACAGAAATCAACAGAGAGAGCTATAGAGATGCTATGTGAAGAAGCGCTTTGTTCTAGAAGACGTAGATAAAATGACAGCCTCGGTAGGTAGAGAAGTCCTTCTCTATTGTTAATAGCATTCCAACAAAGGTCGAACAGTTGTGTGGCAAGAAAGCTGGAGAGGACAACCAAGCCTCTAATTGGGCTGGAATAAATGATCATTCACGTCCTATTTCTCCAGGAGTCTATGCCGCCATGATTTGAGTATGTGTTACCATTCCAAGGAATTGCAATTCTACCAAATTTATTAACAATGCCTATAGGGAAAATGGTAGCTTAGAAAGTTCAGTAAATTGTTATCTGCAAGCATTCCCATTTTATAGAAAGCATTTTTACTCCCGATTCTGTTGTACAACAGCAATATTTTCAACCCTTGAGCTTTATTTCACAGTGACGCTCTCCCATGTACATGCATCCCTCCTCCGGGGGTTCTGTTCATATGCAGTAGAAGACACGAGTTCTGAACCATGATGCGCACACATGCCATTTAGTCCAGGCAGTACAGAGCCATGGCAAATAACCTGTGTGAAAGAGCAAATATCTCTAGTCTCACACATTCCTAAAAATAAAGAGGCAAAGGTGCAATACAAATTAAAATGGAAAGGAAAATAAAAAAAAACGTCAATCAGAAAGACACAGTCTCTTCCATGGCAATCAACCCACTGGCACCAGTAATATGAAAACAGAGAGGAAAGCGGAGTAAATGGTTAACAATAGACGTCGTGTGCTGAGCACATAGTGTTTGCCAGGCACTGCATAAAGCACTTTGTACGCATTTTCTCTGGTCTTAACAATAACTCTCCAAAATGGACATTAAAACCCTCCTCTTACAGATGAGGAAACAGGCTCCCATTCATTCACTTATTCATTCAATAAATTCATACTGAACAATTGTCAGGCACCGGGCACTGTTCAGACCCAAGGTAGAATCCAGCAGATTTTTGTCCTGTATTTGGTTCCCTAACCTCAGACAAGCGAGGCGATCTAAAATCTGCACTCAGAAGAACACACTCGGGCCGGCCCGGTGGCTCAGGCAGTTGGAGCTCCGTGCTCCTAACTCTGAAGGCTGCCGGTTCAATTCCCACATGGGCCAGTGGGCTCTCAACCACAAGGTTGCCAGTTCAATTCCTCGAGTCCCGCAAGGGATGGTGGGCTGTGCCCCCTGCAACTAGCAACGGCAACTGGACCTGGAGCTGAGCTGTGCCCTCCACAACTAAGACTGAAAGGACAACAACTTGAAGCTGAACGGCATCCTCCACAACTAAGATTGAAAGGACAACAGCTTGACTTGGAAAAAAGGCCTAGAATAAAGTCCTGTTCCCCTTCCCCAATAATAAAAAAAAAAAGAACACACTCAATTGCTCCAAAACAAATTATTAACTAGATATGCTCCATAACCTCCCATGTTCTTCCAGCAAGAGTATCAAGAATGTTTATAAATAATCTTTTGCAAGAAACTCCATTATTCTTACAGCCTGAAATTCATAACAATGGTGCTTACTTTTAGCAATTATCTTTTTGAAAGTTCCCTATTGCTGATGTGGCAGGACTTGGATAAAATTAGGTTTTTTTGTTGTTCTTCGTTTTTGTTGTTGTTGTTGTTGTTGTTTTGTCTTAAATCCTGTTGTGAGGCAGATGGTATTCTATGAGTGTAATTTTCCCCTTTCAAAATGAACATCAGATACACCATACCATCTGTAAACAGTAAAGATTTAGCACATGCAACAAATTAAAGTGCTGTTTTGACAAGTGTTATGCTTTAAAAGGTGGGATAAAAGGGTAATTGTGAAACCATCACAAAATGAATTCCCAGTAGACTACAGTAGAACAAACTATGTAGCACTTTGTTCTGCAATAAAGGTACAGCATGAAAGATTCCCATAATTCTGCACTAACAAAAGAAAAGCAAGATTCTTGCTAAATCCTTCTGTTAACAACCTACCAGAGCCTCTTCTCAATCCATTGTAATTCAATTCACCAAACATCCACTGAGTTTCTATTTGCTCCTCTCTGCTAGGTGCTGTGGTCCATTAGAATATGAATAATTTCTCACCTTAAAAAGCTTAAAAATGTAGCAGAAGCTATGACTTATAAACAACTGGCTATAATATAGAGTTCGGTATGTGCTCTAACAGAAATACACAATATAGGGTATAGGGAGGGGAGAAAAATGATTACATCTAAATTAAGAGAGTGAGAAAAAGGAAAGTTTTATAGATGATGTGACATCTGAGCTGGGCCTTGAAAATTTATTAGGATTCAAATACACGGACAGGGGAATAGAGGACTTCCCAGGTGAAAGAAAAACGTTACCAACACAGGAGAAGGTGAAAGAACGGGGAACTGCATATAGCCTGATACGGTTTGAGTTTAGAGGATGGGCTAGTGTAGCTGAAGCTGGAAAGCAAGACTTGAAGCTAAAAGTAGAGAACTTTGCAGGCCTCAGTGGAGGAGAGCAGGCTTCTGGAATGCCTTTGATCCAGGATCACTGACTTAGCACAAAGGTATTTTCCAAGCAAGCAACTCCTGCAAAAGAAAGCCTGGGATGTAGAAACTGGTGGATGCTACAATCAATTAGCTACCAACTTTTGGTGTAGCCTCAGGCAATTCACTGAAGGTTCCCTATGGCTTCGGCTGTTTTTAAGCACCTACACAACAAAGGGTGTGGGAAGGAAAAGGGAAAGTCCCTCTTTCGTGTGTTATCAACTCCAAATAAAACGGCTTGAGTGCTTTTCTAAGATTTTGCTTTGCATCTGATTGTTGTAACAAATACCAGGTAGTTATGAGTGCAACCACCGTGTTTCCCCGAAAATAAGACCTAACAGGAAAATAAGCCCTAGCATGAGTTTTCAGGATGACATCCCCTGAACATAAGCCCCAATGCGTCTTTTGGAGCAAAAAATTAATATAAGACCCGGTCTTATTTTCGGGGAAACACGGTATATGCTGAGTCCTGTGAGTTCACCTAGCAAGTCATCAAACCTGAGGACCCCCAACACACAGCTACTTCCCTAAAGGAAGAAAGAAAACTATCCGTATTTGCAAATAACATGATCTTGTTTATACAAAATACTAAGGAATTCACATTCAGAGACACACACACAATAACACCTGTTAAAGGGTATAATATATTACATCAACACACAAAAATCAATCATATTTCTATTGTGCAAAGTACAAGTGCAACACTTATATTCTGCAAACTACAAATTATTATTGAAATAAATTAAAGATGATCTAAATAAATGGAAAGCCATCCCACATTCACGGATGGGGCTTCATATTATTATTGTGGCAATACTCTCTTAATTGATATACAGCTTCAAAGCAACCCCTATGAAAATCCTAGCTGGCTTTTGTTTGCAGAAATTGAAAAATTGATACTAAAATTTATGTGGAAATGCATGGAAAGCAGATTAACCAAAACGATGTTGAAACAATGAACAAAGTTGTAGGACTCACACTTCCTCAAAACTTACTACGCAAAGCTACAAAAATAAGCAAGACAGTTAGTACCGGCATAACGACAGGACTAAAAATCAATGGAATAGAATTGAGAGTCGAAAAATTAGCCCATATATCTAGAGTCAATTGATTTTTGAGGACAGACAATTCAATGAAGAAAAAATAGTCTTTGCAACAAATGATGACGGGACAACAGGATATCCACATTCAAAAGAATGAAGTTAGACCCCACCTTACACCATATACAAAAATTAACTCAAAGTGAATCACACACTGAAATATAAGAGCCAAAACAATGGCACTCTTAAAATAAAATACAGGAATAAATCTTTGTGATTTTGCATTACGCAAAACCTTCATATACATGACATGAAAAGTACAAGCAACAATAGAACAAAATAGATAAATTTGACTTTGTCGAAATTTAAACTTTTGTGTTTCAAAGGACACTAACAAGCAAGTCAAAAGATAATCCACAGAAAGGGAGACTAGATTTGTAAACTATCTGCTAAGGAATATGTATCTAGAATACATCAAGAACACTTAATAATCAATAATAAAAAGACAAATGACACAGTTAAAAATGGGAAAAAGGTGTGAAGAGTCACATCTCCAACGAAGATATAAAAATGGAGAAGAAGCACATGCAAAGATATTGAATGTCATTTAGTCGTTATAAAATGCACATCAAGACCACAATGAGATACACACTTGGCACCCATGGAGATGGCTACAACCCAAAAGATGGACAATAACAAGAGTTAGCAAGTATGTGGACCAATTAGAAGCCTCAAACACTGTTTTGTTCATGGGAATGTCAAATGGTTCAGCCCCTGTGCAAAACAGCTGTGTGATTCGCCAAAAACTTAAACAGAGTTATCATATAACCCAGTAATTCTAGGTATATGCCCCAAAGAAATGAAAACATATGTCTACACAAAAACACGTACGGGAATGTTAACAGTATTATTAATAATAACCCAAAGGTGGAAATAATGCAGATGTCCAGCAACTAAGGAATGGATAAACAAAATGGGGTGTATCCATACAATGGAATATTACTTGGCAATAAAAAATATGAAGGACCGATACATGCTACACCATGAATGGATCTTGGAAAGATATTGCTAAATGTAAGAGGTTACAAATTATATAATTCTTTTTATATGAAATATCCAGACTGGACATATAGAGAGCGATAGAAAGTAGATTGCTTAGATAGAAAATGGTTGCTTAGGGCTAGGGGAATGAGGGGTTTGGGGAGATGATAGCCGAAGGGTACAGGGTTTCTTTTAGAAATGATGAAATGGCCTAAAATTGACTGCAATGAGAGTTACACAACTCTGTGACTGTGCTAATAAAAACACTGAATTTTGCACTTTGTATGGTATATGAATTATATCTCAATAAAGTTGTTACCAAAAAAGGATCAAGGAAAGAACTGGTGTTTGTAACGAAAAAGTTCATTTGAGCAAAGGATGCACTTTTCCACTTCTCTTTCCAAAGGAACCTAATCATGAAAAACAAACAGAAGTGGGCTCAACTCTTAGAAACAGGTATCTGTTAAAAGAAAAAAAAGATGAATGTTGTGCATAAAGATAAACCACAATGACATCACAGAACCAATAAGTTATATTTGGGTGTTATCTTGGGTGGTGCATACACATAAAAATCTGATTTTTTCACATCAATAAGTATCTCTTATAGAAGTAATATAGCATAGTACTTTTGAGTACATGCTCCAGAGACAGACTGTCTGGATTCCAATTCCAGTTCTGCCACTTGCAAGTTGTGACACTGAACAAGCTGTTGAAACTCTCTGTGTCTCCATTTCCTTTACTGGTAAAATGGGGGAAATGACAGCACCTATTTCATGGAGTCACCATAATGTCACAGTTCTTAATCCGTGCAAAGACTTGGAATAGTGCCTAGTATATGGTAAATGCTCAATAAATGTTGGCAAAGGTTATAGAGAAAATAAAAAATAACATCATCATTTAAAAGGTTTGGTGGACGAGTGAGCATTCAGGCAGACAACGGCTGGGTCAGCATTAGGGTTCTGCAAAGATGTGAATTCTCACCTCCCCCAGTCACAGCCACTTCAGGGCCAGAACACCACTCCCATCTTTTGGTTCACCTGCAAATAGGGGGATAGGTCATGGTTCCTTATCACATCTCAGGCCTTGCATAGAAAGAAAACTCTTAGATGATATATTGGGATGCACACATTGAACTTTCATGTTTGAAAAACATGGAGAAGCTTCCCTTGTTGGTCATATGAGGGATTAAAAATTCTGAAAAACCGGGCCGGCCCGGTGGCTCAGGCGGTTAGAGCTCCATGCTCCTAACTCCAAAGGCTGCTGGTTCGATTCCCACATGGGCCAGTGGGCTCTCGAACACAAGGTTGCTGGTTCAACTCCTCGCTCTCAAACACAAGGTTGCTGGTTCAACTCCTCGAGTCCCGCAAGGGATGGTGGGCTCCACCCCCTGCAACTAAGATTGAACACGGCACCTTGAGCTGAGCTGCCTCATGGATGGCTCAGTTGGTTGGAGCATGGGCTCTCAACCACAAGGTTGCCAGTTCGATTCCTCAACTCCCGCAAGGGATGGTGGGCAGCGCCCCCTGCAACAAGAAATGGCAACTGGACCTGGAGCTGAGCTGCACCCTCCACAACTAAGACTGAAAGGACAACAACTTGAAGCTGAACAGCACGCTCCACAACTAAGACTGAAAGGACAACAACTTGACTTGGAAAAAAGGCCTGGAAGTACACACTGTTCCCCAATAAAGTCCTGTTCCCCTTCCCCAATAAAATCTTTAAAAAAAAAAAATGCTGAAAAACCTTCCTGCTACAAAACACAAAAACATGGTGGGTACTAGTTTGTATTTCTTAATCTCTAGTCAGTAAGGTTGCAACAACTATACGTAGTGTCAGGTGGTAGTAATGTGGGGAGCGGGGCAGATCACTGTACAAGTTATATAAATGCCTAACCACTATGCTGTACACCTGAAATTAATATAAAATAATACTGAATGTCAACTGTAACTGAAAAAAATAAATAAATACTTTTTCAAAAACGTGGTGGGAAAAATCAAATTAAAGCCTTCCGAATGCATGGTTGAGCAGACAGGAAAGACAAGGAAATCCTCAGAGGCCAAAACCATTACTAGCGCAAATGTCCTGAAAAGGAAGTCAACTGGGAACAGCAGTTGCCCCCAGGGCATCTGCCAATTCCCAGGTGACTTACAACTTGGTTTTAATGGTCATGCCTTGGTGAAGGTTCAAAGCCTACAGCACTGGGAATCAGATCAGAGAAAATATAGGAGAATATCTGCAAAAACGGTGGGTGGGATAGAATTTTTGAAACAGGATACAAGGAGCACAAAGTATAAAGGAAAAGACTGATAATTTAGGCTACATTACATTTTTCTCTCATCAAAACACATAAAAAGTGAGATGAGCCACAAATTGGGTGCACATATTTGCAATACATATAAGTGACAAACAAATATTGTCAAGGATATGTAAAAGATTGTTA
Organism: Rhinolophus sinicus; assembly: GCF_057876585.1. NCBI lineage: Eukaryota > Metazoa > Chordata > Mammalia > Chiroptera > Rhinolophidae > Rhinolophus > Rhinolophus sinicus. The sequence goes on from NC_142518.1 coordinate 100,844,186, forward strand.
AGTTAATCTAAAAAAAGACAAACCAACAGATAGAAAAATGGGGGAAAAATTACAAACAGCATTTCACAGAAGAAACAGGAATGGTCAATAAATATTTGAAGAGATCCTCCACTGCATCTGTAATATTTGAAATGCACATTTCAAGGACAATATAATCATTTACACCCACCAGTTAAGCATCAATTTTAAAATTCGACATTAGCAAGGACTTATATGTACAACAACATCATTATAGATAGGTTTTGGTTTGGGCCTTGGCTCTTGCCACAGATTTCTTTTTTTCATAAAGTATCCATTTTGAAAGACCACCTTAAAAATTTATTTGGTGATAAAAGAAAACATATCAGGTAGAGTTTTACCCTGATAGAGCTGAAGAATAAATACAGTGACTTTACACAATCTAAAATGGAAAAAGAAAAATCAGATGTGGCAACAAAGATCACAGGAACTCTGAGGTTGTGTTAAAGACATGTATAATGGCAAATCAAGCGTTTGAAGTGTTGCCTGAGTACCCACTGTGCATTCACTCGCTTACACAGCATGTAACAATAAATAGGTTCCGACTCAGGGAAGTGCATCCATGGATCTCACTGTCCTCAGATGCTCACCCTTTAAATTGTGCTTTAAAGGAAGGAACCATGGGAGGATTTTACCCCTAGTAGTGGAAAGTGGAATTCTAGGGAAAGATTGGAAATGGAAGGAAGGAATGAGGATGGAAGGAAAGAACAGGAGTATAAAACAGGAATCTATGGTTCAACACAACTTTAAGTTTCTTTGTCATTTACCAGCCACCCTAATCATTCATGTATTTCTTCTTTCTCCAATCCTCTGTTAGACTTTCATCTTATGCCAGGCCCTGTGTGGTGCTGGGGACACTGGCCTGGATCTCATGAGGCTTTTCACTTAGGGAGGTACAGTCCAGAGGGCTAAGTGTCACAAGAGTGTTGAGCCCAGGATGTCATCATCAGCACACAGAGAAATGACATCTAGCACCGAACTGATAAAACAGTTCGATGTATTAAAAACTGAAAGGGAAAAAAAAGAACAAAACAGTTTTACAGCCTCACCTATGCTGAATACCTCCTGGGACTCATTTTCGGCATTTGAGTTCCAGGTCATGACTCAACGTTACACTAAGGTCGATTGATGGACTCTGACCTGCTTCCAAGGAGGGGAGTGATAGGGAAGCAAGCTCCCCCATCTTTTCATGGAGCAGACATATTTGTGTGGGCTGCAAAAGAAGGGGAACGATTCATTTCTGTAACTTTTGCAAACGCTGATGATTATGTTTTTATGTGCACGCATATAGTGCACAAACATGGACATATTAAGTACTGTAACTAAAATGGCTGGTTTTGAAAGTTCACTCTTCCATCTTTAAAATCACGTGCTAGTCAACATGCAATTATAAAGAAGCTTGCACTGATAGGAAAAGGTAAAAACTGCAGTGTGGAGTCTTTTCTTACTCTTCTCTAGTACTACAGCTCCTTTTTGTAACTTGAACATGTATCTTTTACAATTTCAAGTCCATAAAAATTGACAAAATTTTTGCTAAATGCCAGAACTATGGTAAATGGGCTTTTAAAGATATAGTGGCATCATCTTCAAAACACTACATTATGTTATGAAAAGAAATGTCTTTGAGAATTAGCTTCCTTGGGTCCTTCTGAAAGCACAGTTGAAAAACAGCTCGGTCAGACTGGTTGGCTCAATTGATTAAAGCGCAGTGCTCATAACACCAATGTCACCGGTTCGATTCCCACATGGGCCAGTGAGTTGCACCCTCTACAGCTAGAGTGAGAACAACAACTTGACTTGGAGCTGATGGGTCCTGGAAAAACACACTATTCCCAATTAAACAACAACAACAACAACTCTTCATCACACAATTGCAAATGTTCCAGATTATTCCTTAACAATAGAAATTTGGGGAGGAGGCATGTAAAGCAAAGGAGCATCACTTTAATCATCCTCATTCAGTAGCCACAGGGCAAAAGAGCAGGGATATGCTTGAACATGAGCTTAAAGACAAAATGACAGTCCCTAACCACTATAGCCACGGCCACCACTAGCTAATTCTAAACGTACTAGTTTAGCAACAGGCAAATATTAACATTAGCCTCTTTTTAAGTTTTTATTATAACATCAGGCCTTTCGAGAGCAGCTATTTAAAGCACAAGCTATAAAAGTAGACAAGATGACCCACTAATGTCAGAACTCACAGTATCCATGAAGACACATGACCAAATGTCAGATCTCCTATTCCATGGCTATTCATCTCTTCTCTGGTTCAGAAAACCTAATTTTGAAATTCACAGCATCTGCAAAGGTCAATCTGATTAAAATGGTTTACTTTAGTTTATAAGGCATGCAGAACTCACGTCTGTTAATGGTCCTTGGAGTTTATCAACTGAGGAAGCAAAACTGACACTTTTGTGCAAACTGACAAGTGCAAAATGGCAAATAAAAATAGGGCTGCTGCTTTTTGCTCTGTGAAACATCACATGATCTGGCTTGTAAGTGTGAACTCAAAGATGTCCCTCAAATACACATATTACTTTTTTTTTTCTTTTTAAGGCGGGTGCAGCTCACAGTGGCCCATGCGGGGATGGAACCGGCAAACCTTGGTGCCACCAGCATTACGCTCTAACCAACTGAGCTAACCAGCCACCCCCTACACATATTACTTAAATGTCATCAAATAGTTGAAAAATATCTAATTGCACCATTTCAGTTTAAACAGAGGAAATAGTGAAAATAACTTCCTACAGTTTTTCTTGTCATCAGACTGTATATTAAACAGCTAATGCTTCAACTTAACTATCAGTGACACAAGAATGCCACTGAGAAGCCACAGTGTCCCTAAATGTGAAGAACGCTCCTGGCTGACAGCAATAGCTGATGCTAACCCAGCCAAAGTGTATTTGAAAGGGCAGCTCAAACACTACCAGACAATTCTAGCACAAAGTTCTCCAGAAAGTTATTCAAAATTAATATTCTAGTAGCATCTATAAGCTTTCTATTTTGCCTAGCTTTATGAAAAGTCATTAGGGACTTATTAATATATATGACATATAATATATATGAAATATGTATATAATATATATACACACATACATACACATAGAAAGTATACATGTAACTTGATTTTAAAGCTTGATTTCCAGTGAACAAATGGTTGTTTTCATGGAACTGGTTTTTTGTTTTTTGTTTTTTTAGTGGGGGAGAATGATAACTAGATTTTTTTTTAAAGTTCAAGCTTCCACTTCTTACTAATTAAGAGATCATATGAATAGCAATAGATTAAAGTAATAATGGTGACACTGATTTTATATTTTAAAGCCGTTGGCTCTTTACATCCATAAATACATTATCAGACAAACACTGATCCATGTCTTAAATACCATATGTATTAGAATCTTCCTTTAATGTTAACTCATTTCATGAGTAGCTGGACGTGGTCTCAGTATGATACCAGACCAGTCTATATTAAGGAAATATAGAAAGGAAAGATTAAGCAAAATTTTATCTACTTATTCAGACTTAGGCAGTGTGAACAACTGCGTAAAGAATGCACCCCTCTCAAATACACCATCTTCTCCATGGGTTTATTTAAATTATACACCCGCTTGGACAAAACTGGGCAAATACTTCCTTTGTGCCGAAAAGATGCAGTAGCCTCTTTGTGCTGTACAAAAGGAAACAAAATTTCCTCCTTTTACTTTTATTAGCATTTATTTGATGCCGAATTTACTCCCAGGCCGTAAGTTTTTGTTTCTTCAGTTTCTTCTGCGATACCTTTTCTTATGTGCAACCTCCTCTCTGGTTTGGAACAATCTGCTCTTTGGCAGTAAGGATCCCTCAGTGTGGCAGGGGGAGCTCACGTATGGGTTCATTAGCCCTTGAGCTTGGTAAGCTCTGCGCTGCATCTTGGGAGCTTTGTTCACCTGCCTGTGCTCAGTGACCAGAGAATTTACATTGAAACCCTTAAGTTCAGCATTCCTCTCTGCATTTTTAAGCATTTGCACCAAAATTCTGCACGCTTTTTGGGCCACTGACCCTGCGTCCAGCCCCACTGTTTGGCCTGGCACACCTCCCAACTCCACCACTGTACCGACGGAATGGCACACATTGCTCCTGTGACGTCCTTCAGACACGTGGTGGCTGTTCGGGTAAGCATACCCTTGATGGCCTGGGCAGTTTTGCGAGTGTTCTTAAAATGAACACAAAGATTTGAACCTCTCGATTTACATGATTTTGTGGGAATCTCTGGGTCAAGTGAATCATTTTCAGAGGTTACCTCAGGCCACTTATAGGAAGAATGAAAGGAAAATTTTGAAATCATGCAACAAAATCATTTTATAGTGTATTTTTTGTTTCCTGTACTCTTGTGTGTATCAAAAATTTCACAATGAAATAATCTGTAAATAAACACCTTCAAATGCAAGCCATAGATCAAAATATGGGATATGATCCCAGTTTGGTAAAAAACCTTGGTATATGTGGATTCTTTCTCATCGTTCTCACAAGTTAGAAATAATCTCCCTGAAGGCAGGGATTTTTGTCTGTTTTACTCACTGAAATATCCCAACAGTGTCTACCATGCTTCCCCGAAAATAAGACTGGGTCTTATATTAATTTTTGCTCCAAAAGACGCATTAGGGCTTATGTTCAGGGGATGTCATCCTGAAAAATCATTCTAGGGCTTATTTTGGGGAAACACGGTAGCACACAGGAGGCAATCAATGTTCCTATGGCACAAACCCCATCTGGTAGCAGTGTTTTCCTGCGGAAAGTAGGGCTGAGCTAGGCACAGGGGTGACTCACTTATTAGTTTATGGACATGTGTGTTGTCTAGATGTTTTACAAAGTTCATATGTAAATAGTTTAACTTAAAAACATAAGAAAATGGGAAAAGATACTTCCTTACCCTAAGAAAAACAAAACAAAACACATACCCACAAAGAAAATAAACAAGTCTGTAAGGCACTAGTCAAGGAAGAAATAAAGAGCAGGAGAAACCAAGAAGGGAGAGGGCCAAAAAGTACACGAGAAAAACGAGGTACAGCAGGTGGGAAATGACAGGGAAGTGACCTCCACCCAAGAGGCTGATTTCCCAGATTGCTGGGCCTCCTTTCTTTTCTGGGAGGTGTTTAATTAAGAGTATGGCTATGGAAAGCTTTTCCTTCCTCCCTCCTTCAGATTAAAAACCAGCCCAATGGAGACAGCAGGATTTCCTTACACAGCAGTGGGAGCTGCCATTGTCTTAGGAACCTGCCTAACAATCAAAGCCTAATGAATTCATTACCCACCACGTGGAAGTAAATTTTGAGAGGGTCTGAATCATTCCATAAAGCGACCTGCAAAAGGGGTGATTTACTTTATGTAAAAATAGGGATAAGTAAATGTTTTCCCTGCTTAAAGCATCAGCATATCCACAGCAGCATTGGCCCAAGCTTATCTGTCTAGCGCTGCAATCTATGGTCTTAAAAGACATCTCGTGCCATAGGGAGGGGGATTACACACTTGATTGCCAAATGGTCTCGTTCAACCTGAAAGATCTTTGCAGATTCCTGGTCAACGTGGTATCAAAACACAGGCCTCTCATTTTCCCTGTTATCCCACCCTAGTCCCACACAGACTTGCATGACAAAAGCTGAATCACAAACACTAAGACAACTGAGATAGATAGTGATTATATTTTGTTTTTGTCTTCATTTGTCATTTGGTTTCTTTGTGAAAATGCTTGTGAATATTTACGTTTTTGCCTTTTAAGCTGTTAGAAGGGTCTCTAGAATAATTCTCATAATAGAAATGAACATATTGTAATCCTTCTAAACTCATGAAAAACTATAGATGAATAACCATCCAATATGAGCACTGATCGGTCACAATGCATTATCCCCCATGTAAATAATCCCCAAATACCTGTAATGTGAATATCCCATATATAGGGAAACCTCAGCTTGTACAACTATAAAAATGAGGTTCAGACAGTTCCTAAATTGAGCTACAGATTCAATGCAATCCCTAGCAAAATCCCAGGTAATGTTTTATGCCCCAAATGACAAGCTAATCCTAAAATTAATACGGAAATGCAAGGGTCCCAGAATAGCCAACGCAATCTTGGAAAAGAAGAACAAAGTTGTAAAATTCACACTTCCTGATCTCAAAATTTAGTACACAGCAACAGTAATCAAGAAAATGTGATATAGGTATAACAGAAGACTTATAGGTACATCAGGGGAATGGAATTGAGAGTCCAGAAATAAACCCTTACATCTCTGGTCAACTGATTTTAAACCAGGGTACCAAGATATTTCAGTGGGGAAAGAATATTATTTTCCACAAAATGGTTCTGAGAACACGTGGATATATACACACATGCAAGAAAAAGAAGATGGATCCTAACTCATATCATATATAAAAATCAGCTCAAAATGGATGAAAGACTTTAATGCAAGCGCCAAAACTATAAAACTCAGACAAAATCATAGGTTTGACTCTTTGTGACCTTGAATTAGGCAATATTTTCTTATATATAACTCCAAAAGCACAGGAGACAAGGGGAAAAAAATCGACCAATGGGTAAATGAAAAGATGCTTGACATCACTAATCATCAGAGAAATGCAAATCAAAACTACAATGAAATAGGATGGACCTAGAAAACATTACGCTAAGTAAAATAAGTCAGACTGAGAAAGACCAATACCATATGATCTCATTTATATGTGAATCTAGAGAACAGAATAAACGAACAAACAAAACAGAAACAGACTCAGAGACACAGAACAAACTGATGGTTGTCGCAAGGGAAGGGGAGTGGGGGATGGGTGAGAAAGGTGAAGGGATTAGGAAGTACAAATTGGTAGTCACAAAATAGTCATGGGGATGTGAAGTGCAGTATGGGGAATATACTGTATTTTGCCATGTATAATGTGCACTCTTTTGCCCAAATTTGTAAGAGAAAAATAAGGATGCGCATTATACATGGGTAGTTCTAATTCTGTATCTATATAAATGTTTTTAATTCATTTATTTATGCTTATGAGCTAAAAGTGTAACGCTAGAGATTGATAACAATATTTGTATGCAAAAGAATACACTGGAATACGATAATCGGTTCTGTTGAACTCACAACCAACTTGCAGAGTTCTTGGCCTTCTAAGATGCGTAAATATAGTAAATTTGTTACCGGTACATGAAATTTCTTGTACCTTGTATCTATTCTTGTGTTTTGTAATTATTTGTTACATAAAATTTCTTGTACCATAATGTTAAAAAATAAACGCTAAAATTCCTTTATAATACTAAAAACAAGTACCTAAATGTAAAAAAATTAAAATTTGAATTAAAAAATTAAAACGAAAGATTTTTCCCCCCAGGAAGTTTGGGCCAAAAAATGTGGGTACGCATTATACACGGGAGCGCATTATACATGGCAAAATACGGTAGTAAAAAAATGTTGCAAAACTGGATGGTGTAGGATGGGTTCTAGACTTGATGGGGGAGAGGGATCACTTCATAACTTGTATGGATACCTGGCCACTGCACTGTACATCTGAAACTACAATAAAATAGTCTTGAACATCAACTATAATTAAAACATATACTATATATATAGTCACAGGATGTAAAGTACAGCACAGGGAATACAGTCAGTGGTATTGTAATAGGTATGTACGATATCAGAGGGGTAGTGGACTTGGAGTTATCACTTTGTAAGGGGTGTAAATGTCTAATATTTATGTTATTTTGTACACCTGAAATTAATAATTTTGAAAAACCACAATGAAATATACCTCAAAACCTGTTAGAATGGCTATTATCAAAAAGACAAGAAATAACAAGCATTGACGAGGATGTGGAGAAAAGGGAACCCTCACGAACTGTTGGTGGGACTGTAAATTGGTGCAGCCATTATGGCAAAGAGTAGTAGGTTCCACAAAAATTTTTAAATAGAGCTACTATATGATTCAGCAATTCCTTTCTGGGTATTTATCCAAAGAAAACAAAATCACTAACCGGAAAAGAGAGAGGCATGCCCATAGTCATTGGAGCATTAATTACAGTGGCCAAGATATGGAAACAACCTAAGTATGCATCAATGGATGAACGGTAAAGCAGTTGTGAGATACATATGTACACGTACACACGTACGTACACACACACACACACACACACACACAAGATAATTATTCAGCGATAAAAAAGATTGAAATGTAGCCATTTATGACATCATGGATGGACCTTGAAGTTTTTGTGCTAAGTGAAATAAGTCCGACAGAGAAAGACCAACACCATATGATCTCACTTACATGTGGAATCTAAAGAACAGAATAAACAAAAAGCAAGTTCATAGATAAAGAGAACAAAAGAGAACAGATTATTGGTTAGAGGGAGATGTTGAGCAAAATGGGTGAAGGGGGTCAAACAGTACAAGCTCCGGGTTATAAAATAAATGTCATGGGGAGGTAACAGCATGGTCACTAGAGTTAGCAATACTGTATTGCATATTTAAAAGTTGCCAAGAAAGTAGATTAGATCTTAAAAATTCTCATCACACACAAAAAAATTTAACTATTTATGGTGATAGATGTTAACAAGACTTATTATCATTTTGCCATACAGAAATATCAAATCATTACGCTGTACACCTGAAACTAATAATGTTGTATGGCAATTATACCTTAATTAAAAAAAGAATTGAAAACAAATGCTCAAACAAAATAAAAAGGAAAGAAATTAAAAAAAAAACAACAACCCACAAAATGGGAGAAAATATTTGCAAGTCAATTATCTGACAAGGATCTTGAAGCCAGACTATATAAAGAACCCTTACCATTAAACAATAAAAAGAATTATCCTATTTAAAAATGAGTGAAGAATCTGCATAGATATTTATCAAAATGTCTACACAAAAAAAGGTATACAAATAGCCAATAAGCAAATGAAAAGATGCTAGCCAGTCACCAGTCGTCTGGGCCAAGCAAATCAAAACCATAATGAGAAACCACTTCACACCCATTAGGATGGCTGGAATCAAAAAGACAGAGATTAACAAACCCTGGGAAGGCTGTGGAGAAATTGGAACCCTCATAGAAAGGTGGTGGGAATTTAAAACGTTACAGCTGCTTTGGAAAATAGTCTGGGAATTCCCCAGAAGTTTAAAGATATAGTTTCTCTATAACCTAGCACTTCCACTCCTATGTACTCAAGAGAAATGAAAACATACGTCCACACAAAAACTTGTACAAGAATGTTCCTAGCAACATTACTCATAGTAGCTGAACGGTGGCAACAACTCAAATGTCCATCAACTGAAGAATGGAGAATTAAAACATGGTCTGTGACCAAACAATGCAGTAATATTCAGCCACATCAAAGAATGAAGTTCTGACACAGGCTGTAACATGGATGAAACTTGAAAACATTATGCTAAGCGAAAGAAGCCAGTCACAAGAGACCACATATTATATGATTCTATTTATCTGAAATATCCAGACTAGGCACATCTATAGAGATAGAAAGTATGTTATTGGCTGCCAGGGGCTAGTGGGAAAAGCTGCTGGGAGGAAACAGGGAGTGACAGCTAATGCGTAAGGCTAATGGGTACTGGGGATTATTTATGGGGTGAGGGGACTGTTTTAAACTGGTGGTAATGATGGCACAACTCTGTGATTATACTAAAAACCACTCAAATGTATACTTTAAACGGGTTAATTGTGTGACATGTGAATTATATTTCAATAAAGCTGTTTTAAAACAACAACAACAACCAGAATGGGATCCTGTTTCTCCCATTTGCCTTCCTGTTAATAAAACTCTTTTCTACTCCTCCTTGCTAGGAGTGGCTCTTTCCCTTTTCAGATTAATGCAAAAAAGTATCTGAAAACAGAGCAGACATAATCTCCATACATTTTCCAGAGACAGACTACACATATGTAAATTATAATTGCTGCTAAAAAGCCTGCTTTGTCCACATCTGCAGCGTTAACAGCCAACGTAATTTCTTCACGGCAGAGGTGACAATATCATTAATAAATATTTGAAAGAAAGTGAGAAGATAGTCTACCTGAGACAAAATTTCAATATATTAAATGTCACTACATTTGCTAATTCAACTATTTCATAAGCCCCAAACTGTACTGTGAGTGTAAAATGGTCCTTCTTTCCAATTTGCACTCAGCCTTTGGTTTTCCGTTTAAATATAATTTTTTTAAAAGAAAACTATACCATGTATTGAAAGTGATAGGAGGTAAGTGAATAAAGGTCTTCTCAATTGGAAAGCAACAGTGGCTGCTTAGTATTTCTACCGAAGAGTAAAATGGAAAGAGATTCATCTGCGGCATGAATTTAAGCCATAAATGAGTAAACTACAGATGTCTTATACTTAACACTGAAGTTGTAGTTTCTCTCTTTGGAAAGCTTTAAACATAGACCGTTTCTTCACCCCCAGGCTTAGATTATGTTGGTTCCCGACTGTGAGTAAAGGGACATGAGTCAAAGTGACCTATGAGCAAATGTAACTGCACAGACATTTGAACAACAAATCACAGAAATGATTTTGTCTACTTTGTGCTTTTCTTTCTCCACAAACAAATGTTGCTTTGGGGCAAAGTCATAGGTCTTGATGAGTCTTCATCGGTGGGACACAAACAATTTTCTCTTCTGATTGATCTCTACCTATATTCACTCATCCAGGCTTTAAATGCCACCTATAAGGCCAAGGACTCCCAAATTTATATCCGCAGCCCAGATCCCTTCCTTGAATGCCACATTCCAATGTCCAATTGCCTACGGACATCGCCACAAGGAAAGCCAATAGGCACTTTCGAGTTAACAGGTCCCACAGCAAACGTGGAATCCTCATTGAATCCGCCCCCAAACTTACTCCCCCTGCAGGCACCTCCATCTCCCTTCATGACAATTCCTGCCATCCACTTGCTCAAGTCAAGTCCTAGTCGTCCTTGACTCCTCTCTTTCTCTCATACCACAGGCCAAAACATTAGCAAATCCTTTGGGCTCTACCTGCAAAATATATCCAGTATCTAACCGCTGCTCACCACCTCCATCATTACCTTTCAGGTTCAAGCCACCATCATTAATCCTAATGGCCTGTTAATTGTTCTCCCTGCTTCCACCTTTGTCCCACATTTAGCCTATTCTCCACAAAGCATCCAGAGAGATAAATGCAAGTCACTCTTCTCTTCAAAACCTTTCTATAGCTCCCCATCTGGCTCAGGGTAAAAGCCAAAGTCCTTACCAAGCCCTGTATGATCCAGAACCATTACCTCTCTGGCTTCATCACAGACATGCACGCATGCATGCACACGCACTTGCACACACTTAAATGCACTCACTGCTCTGGCCACAGTGGTCCCCTTCCTGTTCCTTGAACTTGTCAGCACTCTTTCATCTCAGGGCCTTTATATCAACTGTCCCCTCTGCCTGGTACACTCTCCCCCTCTGATATCCCTAATGACTTCCTTACCTCCTTTAGGTCTTAGCTCAGTGTCACCTTCCCAGCACTGAACCTTAATAAGAAGTCAGATACTTACATCTGTCAGACACATAAATGAGGGCAGGGTTTGGGTGAAAAATACATAGGAGGACATTCTGTGGGTGACACTGGTCTCTTGCCAGGAGCCGACTGCCTCCGGAACAAGACCTTGACTGCAATAGAAAGGGATACTCACCTTGGCAGCAATCATATAAGAGGTATCTCCTCTGACGGGGCTGATATCTGCTTCTGCCCTGGGGCAGGTGAGGTGCAGGATTTTTATTGCACCTTCAGAGGGTGGAGAATATGGTGTACAGGGACATTTGCTTTCAACCCTTAGGGGTAACTTCTAAGACGGAAGTGCCTCCGAGTGCCAAGCGCTTACAGGCATGCCCGAGAAATGCAAAGAATAAAATGCATCTTGATTTTCTGATAGATTTTGAACATTTTGTTTGTTTTATAAGAAAGTAAAATATTTTAATTTCACATATTGTAATACCTCAATTTAAAAGAGAAAGCAGGTTTTACTGATAAGTTACTTAACATCAACCCTTCAGAACACCACTAAAACCTAGAAATAAAGAAAATAAAAATATTTTATGCAATTGGAATAGATGTCCGAGTCCATAGGCTAAAGTTCATATACATGAGTAGTACACTACCACAGCCCAACTCATAGTCTATTTACTCATATTTTGCAGACAATTGTAACAAGTTTGGTTGTCTCATTTCCTAGCTCATAAAAACACATCAGAAGGAGCAACGGAGGAGGGAGCATAGAGGATTAGTCAGTAACTGCTGGTTGGTAGAAACCGTTAAAATAACAGTAGCAAAAAATGACAGCTAACAGGGAGTGTAATGCAGGGAGACTCGGCTCCCGCGCCCCGCATCTCTACCAACCAATCAACCCCACTTGCTAGCTGCAATCCGCAGTCAACCAACAAACCCCTAGCGTAGCCACAGTAGTTATATTAGTGGCTAATGGCTAACCGGTTACAGCCGATGGCCAACTAGTCACAGCTGATGGCCATCTACTACCCAAGCCAGCACCTTTCCACATGAGGTCCAGAACCTGGAAACTGCTCTGTGGGACTCTGTCCCCACAGGGGGAATATATGGAAAAATTAGGAAAAAAACAGGTATTACAAATTAAGAGGCAGAACGGTCTGTGTTCAATACAGTGTAGGGACAAACAGCCCCCCACCGTTTAGGAGCCCTTGAGGCAACACTATATACAGCATATTAAAATAACTAATGCTCAAGATTATAAGGATAATCTTGAGTCATTATGAAAGGACGCAATTATTTCCAGGTTCAGGAGTCAGGAAGGCAAATAATCTTTTTGAAAAGCTTTAGAGCCAAAATGGCTAGAGAATTGGGGGGGGGGGGGAATCAAGCACTAAAAGTGCTGAACTTCAGTTACCAATAAAATCAGTTATGTGGAACAACTCCGAGTATAGTGTTACCCGATAAATGACCCATCATAATTGGAATAAATTTTATACCATACTACAATGTATATTAAAGAATTAACGTTTCCCAAGATTTACGCATCTTGAGCTAAACTCTGACAAAATAAAATTTGCAGTGAATAGGTTTTCACAACTACTTATCTGAGTTATCTGAGGTTACCTTAGATCAGTATAGATTGCATTCTTTTGTCGTGCAAGGAATGCAAAACATTTCTTTCTTTTTTCCTTTTCCCCCCATCATCAGGTAAGGAGAGTGTGTGTGTGTGTGTGTGTGGGGGGGAACCCATTATTTAAGGGCAAGTTCAAAAAGTAATTTTATAATAAATGTGGGCTACTTCTATGCTAGACTTTCTGAGTTATCAAGATAATCCATGTAAGTAGATTTAAGGAAAGAACTTCGGTGCCAGGAGTTGTTTTAATGGATGTCACAGGTGAGAGTATTAGTCCGCTCTCTCTGAATGTTCCACAAAAAGCATGTACCCAAAATCGAACTCCAAATTTGCTCTTCCTCTTCGATTTCCTGCCTTAATGATATCTCTCCCCCGTCGCCCTAATCAGAAACCTGGAATTAACCTAGTCTCCTTCCCTGTCCTTCAAAACCTCACACCTAGTCACCAAGTCAAATCAATTGTACCCCCTCAATTCAAGCTTCTCCCCCTCACCCCATTCCCAGACTGACTTAGCCCATGCCTTCATCCACTCTTGCCCTGCTTTCTACAACTGCTTTCTCACTGGCCACTCTACTTCGGGTCCTATTCCTTTCTCTGCTGCATGCTCCACACAGTGTCCTCCCCACAACCACCAGAGTGGTAGTTATAAAAGCAAGAAGCCCCACCATGCATCGCCACTGTTGACCACCATGCACACTGTGCACTGTACAATCCTAGCAAGGGCATCATCATTCACAGGGCCAGTCTGTGTGAATGTAGCCCTAAGGGTTTTGCAGTGTACAACCTGTACAACCATGCAGCAGCCTTGCGCTATTCCCCCACTTACAACACTCCAATGGCTCCCCAGTGCCCAATAAATAAAGTAAAGCCCTTTAATATGCCTTACAAGGCTCTCCACATCCAGCTCCTGCCTATTTCTCCAAATTTATCGCTCTCTTGTACTTGCCATAATTTCCACTTCGATCATTAAAAAGAAAACAATTCCCCAAATGTACTACGCTGTGGCCTTTCTGCTTGTTTTGACGCATCTTATTTCCTTTGCATAGAATACCCGTCTCCATAACGATCCCCACCACACTCCATCCCCATCCCTGGTCCACCTGGAAACTTGTATGCCTCCCTAAAGATTCAATTCATGCTGCACCCTTTCCCTGAAGTCTCCCCTTAACTCCCTAAGTAGAGTGAATCGTTCCCTCTTCTGAGCATGTATAATTCGCTTATCACACTGTAGCGTGTTTCTGACAGTGAGCAGTCTACACATGGTCATTCTTGAAATGATCTTTCAGAAAGTTCTGTACCACATTGAAAAGCTTTGTAAACCTATTTTTAAATATACGAATATTTAAAAAATACTGGAAATCCTTTTCACCAGTAAAATTATTGTGCTATGGGGCATGTTCTAACAGTATAGGTACAAACCACTTCCTGGACGCTCTGTTGGTCCTCACGGAGGTAGAAGGCACTGCTTAAAATGCTGAAAGGCAGAAGCATACTGCAAGCCTGTGTAAAAACACAGTACAGCAACCGGTAGTCATTTAGGTGCTGTGATGGGTCATAATGCCCAGGAACCGAGAGTCTGCCAATCCTTTGGACTGATGGACGGTCCTGAATAAGGAGGGATATCTGGAACTTGACTTGTGGCTACCTCATTCGCGGGGAAAATGCCACCAAGTCTATTTTTTGGATGCCAAAACTCTCACTGCAAGGCTTAGCACCTGCTAAACCAAAAGGACAATGGGAGCAGAGGAAGACATGTCCATCAACTGCAATACCTCTCAGACTTGTCTGAAAAGCCCTGGCTAAACGTAAGGTCCCCGAGTTGCACCGTGTTCTCGGGTTGCTCCCGCATCCGAGTCTGCAGGGTCCCAAAGGAACTGATGCCTCGGTGCCGCAAAGCCTGGAACATCAACCCCAAAGCTCGGCACCTCCGGCTGGGGAAACGTGTGTGCATGCCGGCGGGCAAGCGACCAAGCCCACGTTATACCACGCACACTCCTAACCCAAAGCGACAGCGGCAGTAAAGGTTTTGTGACTTTTTGGCGTTTTTTGCTTGTCTGTCCTCTCGGACAAACAAAAACATCTGCCTTTGTAGTGAGGGCCCCACGAGGCAGGAACCTCATGGACCAAGCTGGAAAGCCCGAGTCAGCGGCGGTACAGCTTCTCTACAACTCCTCCAACTGCGGTGCCGCCCGTCTCCGAATCCCAGTGCCTTTTTGGACTAGGTTCCGCCGCACGTAGGTTTCAACCCCCGGCCCTCGCTTTTCCAGCATCTGGGGAATATTACAAGGGAAGTGCACCCTCGGGAGGCTGGCTTCTGGTCTGCGGGAGGCAAAGCTGGAAGATACCGTCTATGCCCACCTCTCCGGTAACACACAGAAGCGGGTGAGGAGAGAAGAGA
Organism: Rhinolophus sinicus; assembly: GCF_057876585.1. Lineage (NCBI taxonomy): Eukaryota > Metazoa > Chordata > Mammalia > Chiroptera > Rhinolophidae > Rhinolophus > Rhinolophus sinicus. Next base: position 100,859,730 of record NC_142518.1, read on the forward strand.
CCTGAACCAGCCACGGCGGAGACATCCTCACCCCATCGCCCGCACTTTCTCACGGTGCGCCCGCCAGCCCGAGCGGAGAGACGCGCACCCTGTAGTGCGGCGGCGGCAGGCGGCCGAACAACAGGAGCTGGGAGCGCCACCGCAGCGGGGTCGCGTGTGCGTGCGCGGGGGGTGAGGGAACACAAAGTGTGCACGCCGGCCGGCCGGCCGGGCGGGCGGGCTGGGGAGGGAGAGGGTGAGAGGAGCGCGTGAGCCAGCTAGGCAAAAGCCGGGGCCGCGGGTGGCGCGCGCAGGAGGGCACCTACCTGCGACGAAGACCGCTTGCAGGAGGCAGACGTAGCTCTTGCCGTACTTCTCCGCAACCCTCAGGCGCTGCAGGGCCACGGCCATGTCCACCTGCAGAGGGATCTCCTGGGCGGTCTGCACGAACGCGCAGCCGTCCTGCTTCAGGGGCAGGCCCGGGGTCCCGCCGCCCAGAGCGGGGATCAGTGGCGCGGAGGCCGGAAGCACGTGCCGCGTCGCCGGCGTGGGCGAGCCCAGGTAGGGCCCGGAGCCGTCCGCCGCCATCCCCACGCGGGATTCCGGCCCCGGACCGCCACCCCGGCCGCCGGCCCCCGAACTCCGCCCCGCGTCCGCCCCTGCGCGTCCACGCACCACCGGAGAGGTCCTGCCGCCGGCCAGGCACGGCACCGCCGCGGCCAGCCTGCCGGTCCGCTGAAGCCCACTAGTGGGGCCAGGGGCGCCGCAGGCCGGAGAGCGCGGCGCGCGCGGAGCCCTGGAACTTGCTCGGAGTTTGGGGCCTCGGTGGAGTGCCTCTGGCCGCCGCCACCGCGAAGGCAACTCCTCCAGGGTGCGCATACACGCCCCCGTTTAGCTTCTAGGAGGATGGGAGGAGGCGGGGGATGTGGAGGAGGGGCTCAAGTAGCCAAAAGGGAGAACCCCTGTGGCGTCGCCCATTGTCAGGGAGGGAAGGCCGGGCTAGGCGAGCACACGTGGTGGGAGGAGCCGGCCCGGCCTCGCACTCCCATGGCAACTCTTGCAAATCTTGGCAGTTCCTTAGCATCCCGGCCCGCACTGGCCAAGGCAAAGATTTGCCGCGCAGGGGAATGGCTCAGTGTGGCACAGGCAGGTGGCCCTGCCAGCACTGCTGTCCCTACCGGCGCCAAGAGGAGACTAGCCCTGCATAGTCTGAAAGGGTCTGTGCTGAAGCTGGAATATACCCTCTGCACCCCAACTCAAAAACACACACACACACACACACACACACACACACACACTTATTCCCATCGATCTCGTGGGGATGCTAAGTCCCATGCCCTCCAGATCCCTGATTCTCAAACTCTGGAGTCCTAGGGAGGCCCCTGTATAGACATTTGGGCTGTCATCTTTCAGGGCTTGGGAATCAACACGTCTTAGAGAGGGCACAAGAAAACTGGAAGGCAAGGGGAAGCCACTCCTTAAAGAAGCCAAGGGGGAAACTAAAGGAGGGATGAGGCAGAAAAAAGATGGGGCTCCCCAGGCCTGGAAGGAAAGGAGTGAGTAGGGCCTGTGGAGCTGCAGCGGCTGAAAAGCGGCCAGGGAGTGTCAACATGAAAACTGTGCAACTCTAGAACTGAGTCAGTGCCACAGGGATTCACCTGGTTTTGCTCCAATGCTAGAAGTCTTTATTTTTTTATTTTTCCCCCTTCTTCTGCCTCCTCCTCAATACTCCCTGTTCAAGCCATTGTTTCTCAGTCTAGTTGTGTAGGACACAGCTCCCTGGCCCATGCTGGTATTATGAGCCTTGCGCTTCCCCTGCTGAGGCAGTCAGTTGCCAGGCCCCTCACAGCGGCTCACGGCAGCTCTCGCTGGCCGCCAGACACTCACTGGATGCCGGCCACTCACGCTGGCAGCACACGCCAACCTCTGGCTGCTCACAGCAGCCCAGCTCCAGGGAGAGCCATTGTTCACAATCTTAGCTGTAGAGGGCACAGCTCACTGGCCCAGGTGGGAATCGAACCGGCAACCTCGGCGTTAGGAGCACTGCACTCCTACCACCTTAGCCACTGGGCTGGCCCCAGAAGTCTTTATGGGAATTGCAAGTGCCACTTCATTCTTTAATCCTACCTTTTTCAGAATGGTCTGTCAGGAGAGTGGTCTGATGTTATATAAGCCAGTCATTTCAAGTGAATCTTTTAAACACTCTATGGGGAATTACTGATTTATACCTGAGGAGAATGGGTCTGTACAAAAGGCAAGAATAGGGGAGGAACACACACACACACCTCTTCCTCTAGCCAATTTAAGCTCTGTCTGAATATGTCAAGTCAACAGGCAAAATGTTTGCCAGCCCCTCGCTTGACTATGTGAGAGGGGAGAGGAACAACCACTTAGTAAGTGTCCGTCAGCTCTGTTGTGGACAAGATGACATGAAGAATTCCACCAATGCTGCAGTCATTGTTCTTGTACAACAATTTAAGTTCAAAATAAGAATACCAGTCTATAAAAGTACTAGATGACACTATAGGAGGATATTTTTATAATCATGGGGTGGAGAAGTCTTTACTTAGCATAATAAAAAAAGTATGCGATTAAGCCACATGTGGAAAGATGCCCTGCTATAATGTCAAGTGAAAAAAGTAAGATGAAAAACAATTATTTATAGTTTGATCCCACTTCTTACAACCTATACATATGTATACACATATAAAATGGTTAGGAAGGATACAAAACACTAACAGTGGTGGTATCTGGAGGGTGAAACTGGCACTTAAAATATTCAATGGAGAAAGAATATTCTTTTCAACAAATGGTGCCGGGACAACTGGACATCTATATGCAAAACAATGAAGTTAGACCTCTACCTTACATCATATACAAAAATTATTCAAAGTAGATCAATGACTTAAGTGTAAGAGTCAAAATTACAAATCTATTAGAAGAAAACAAAGGCATAAATCTTCATGACCTTAAATTGGGCAACGACTTCTTAGCTATCACACCAAAAGCACAAGTAACAAAAGAAAAGCTAGATAAACTAGATTTCATTTAAAAAAATGTTTTTAATGTGTGTCAAAAAACACTATCGGGGGGCTGGCCCGGTGGCTCAGGCGGTTGGAGCTCCATGCTCCTAACTCTGAAGGCTGCTGGTTCGATTCCCACATGGGCCAGTGGGCTCTCAACCACAAGGTTGCCAGTTCGATTCCTCGACTCCCGCAAGGGACGGTGGGCTCCACCCCCCTGCAACTAAGATTGAACACGGCACCTTGAGCTGAGCTGCCACTTGAGCTCCTGGATGGCTCAGTTGGTTGGAGTGCATCCTCTCAACCACAAGGTTGCCAGTTCGACTTCTGCAAGGGATGATGGGCTGCACCCCCTGCAACTAGCAATGGCAACTGGACCTGGAGCTGAGCTGCACCCTCCACAACTAAGACTGAAAGGACAACAACTTGAAGCTGAACAGCACCCTCCACAACTAAGATTGAAAGGACAACAACTTGACTTGGAAAAAAAGTCCTGGAAGTACACACTGTTCCCCAATAAAGTCCTGTTACCCTTAAAAAAACAAAACACACTATCGGGAAAATGAAAAGACAACTCACAGAATGGGAGAAAATGTTTGCAAATTATATATCTGACAAGAGACTAGTGCCCGGAATATATAAAGAAGTCTTACAACGCTAAGATAAAAGACAAATAGAGTAACTTTAAAAACGGGAAAAGGAGTGCTCGCTTTGGCAGCACATATACTAAAATTGGAATGATACAGAGATGATTAGCGTGGCCCTGTGCAAGGATGACACGCAAATTCGTGAAGCGTTCCATATTTTTTAGATGCCTGACCACTGCGCTGTACACCTGAAGCTGATGTAAAATAATATTGAATGTGAACTAAAATATATATATATATAGTACATATATATGTATATATATATATTTTATACATAGTCACAGGATGTAAAGTACAGCATAGGGAATATAGTCAATGGAATAGTAACAACTATATACAATGTCAGAAGGGTAGTAGACTTGGGGGGGGGTTATCACTTTGTGAGGGGTGTAAATGTCTAATCATGTTGTTTTGTACACCTGAATCTAATATAAAATTTTTTAATTTAATTTAAAAAATGGGAAAAGGATTTGAATAGACATGTCTCCAAGGAAAATGTACAAATGGTCAAGAAATACATGGAAAAATGTCCAACATCATTAGCCATCAGATAAATGCCAGTCAAAACCACAATGCAACACCACTTCACACCCACTAGAATGGTTATAAAAAAAAACAGACAATAACAAGTGTTGGCAAGAATGTAAAGAAAATGGAACCCTCATTCATTGTTGATGGGAGTGTAAAATATTGCAGTCAATGTGGAAAACAGTCTGACAGCTCCTCAAAAAATTAAATATAGAGTTACCACATAACCCCAGCAATTCCACCCCCAGGTATCCACCCCAGAGGAATAAAATGTGTCTACACAGAGACTTGTACATAAATGTTCATAGAAGCATTATATGTAATAGCCAAAATGTTAAAACAAATGTCCACCAACAGATGAATGGCTAAACAAAATGTGTTATAGCCATACAATGGAATATTATTTGGCTTTAAAAAGGAATGAAATTCTGATACATGCTACAGCATGGATGAAACTTGAAAACAATATACTAAAGGGAAAGGTGTCAGTCACAAAAAATCATACATTGTATGATCTCATTTATATGAAATGTCCAAAATAGGCAATACAGAGATAGAAAGTAGAATAGTGGGAATGGGGAGGGTGGAGGGATTGGGGGTAACACCTAAGTGGATTACAGCCTTTTTTCAAGGTAATGAAATGTTCTAAAATTGATTATGCTGATGGATGCTGAACTCTGTGAATATCTTAAAAGCTACTGAATTGTACAGTTTAAATGGTAAAATGCATGGTGTTTTCATGTTATCTCAATTAAGCTGTTAAAAATATCCTTAGCATGTAAAGAGTATTTATAAACTAAGAAGAAAATGCAATGAAAATGGTGAAAAGATAGGAACAGATACTCTCAGGAGAAAAACATTTTTTAATCTAATATATACATATGCATATATATTTATATGAGTATATAAATGCTTACCTTCAATAATTATAAAAATAAACCAGCCAGAGGGTAAGGGGGGTGGGGGGTGGGGGATGGGAGATGAGGGTAAGGGGGATCGAATATATGGTGATAGAAGAAGAACTGACTCTGGGTGATGAACACACAACGGGATTTATAGATGATGCAATACAGAAATGTACACCTGAAATCTATGTAATTTTACTAACGATTGTCACCCCAATAAATTTAATAAAATAAAATTTAAATAAATAAATAAATAAATAAATAAATAAACCAAAGAATCCCAGGATATAATTTTTTACTCATTAAATTTTTTTTAAAAAAGATTTTATTGGGGAAGGAGAACAGGACTTTATTGGGGAACAGTGTGTACTTCCAGGACTTTTTTCCAAGTCTAGTTGTTGTCCTTTCAGTCTTAGTTGTGGAGGGCGCAGCTCAGCTTCAGGTCCAGTTGCCGTTGCTAGTTGCAGGGGGTGCAACCCACCATCCCTTGTGGGAGTCGAACTGGCAACCTTGTGGTTGAGAGGATGCACTCCAACCAGCTGAGCCATTCGGGAGGCAGCTCAGCTCAAGGTGCCGTGTTCAATCTTAGTTGCAGGGGGCGCTGCCCACCATCCCTTGCGGGACTCGAGGAGTTGAACTGGCAACCTTGTGGTTGAGAGCCCACTGGCCCATGTGGGAATCTAACCGGCAGTCGTTGGTTTTAGGAGCATGGAGCTCTAACCGTCTCAGCCACAGGGCTGGCCCGCAAAGAAGTTTTAAATACTCAACATTGGTTCATGCGGTGAGCGAAGCATATTTACGTATTGCAGGAATGTAAGATGGTGAAAACTTTCTCGAAAGCAATTTCGCAATCAGTATTGAGAACCTTAAAATGTACATATCCTTTGACTCAGCACAACTCCTTCAAGAAACTTCCCCTACAGAAATAATCACAGATTTTGGCAAAGATTTATACACAAGGATGTTCTCTAGAGCATTATTTATTATAGCTCCAAATAGGAATTCACCTGAATGTCAAACAACAGTAGGATTAATAAATCATGATACAGTACAACCATAAAATGGATTATTAAGCAGTTATTAAAACTGATACTCCCTTGTGGTGATGGAACTGTCCTGTATCTTGATTATATCAGTGTCAATATAATGGTTGTGATATTGTACTATGGTTTTGCAAGACGTTGCCATTGGGGGAAACTGGGTAAAAAGTATATGAGATCTCTGTGTTATTTCTTACAACTGCTTATAATTTTATAATTATCTTAAAATAAAAGTCTAATTTTTTAAAAATATATATTCTTTTTATTTTTTTATTTTTTTATTGCGGAATATTGGGAAACACTCTGTTTCCCAGGACCCATCAGCTCCAAGTCAAGTCGTTGTCTTCAATCTAGTTGTGGAGGGCGTAGCTCACTGGCCCATGTGGGGATCGAACCGGTGACCTTGGTGTTATGAGCACTGCGCTCTAACCAATTGAGCCAACCACAGCCCTAAAAATCATAGTCTTGAATGAGAAAGCATTCGTGGTCTTTCATTGATTGGATTATCTGTAGGCATGATGAATATGCAGTATAATCTCAACTACATGCATTCTATAAGCATTGAAAAAAATGTTGAAAAAAACAGAGTGGATAGATAGATAGATAGATAGATAGATAGATAGATAGATAGATAGACAGATAATAGACAGATAGACAAACTGATAAGACAGACTGGGCTTACCTGAGCCGCTTCCGTGTCATCCATCGGATGGCTAATTAAGCCGTCATTAAAAATGATTACCTCTTCTGTGAAGTTTTGCCACATTCCAAGCCAGAAACCTTCTCTTGTGTCCCTTTGTCTTATCTCCTTCATACTGATTCTCATCATGTGTTGTAATTGCTTGAAAGATGATGATTTACATAGGTTCTGAGGTCCTTGAGGATAGGAGAAATGTCTTATCAAAGCACTGTCCTCCAGGGTGGCTGGTTAGCTCAGTTGGTTAGAGCGTGGTGCTGATAACACGAAGGTTGCCGGTTCTATCCCTGCATGGGCCACTGTGAGCTGCGTTCTCCTTAAAATAAACAAACAAACAAAAAAGCACTATCTTCCAGGACTTGGCATAGCGTAGACACTGGAGATGTGAGTTCATCAAATGGATGAATAAAGTGATAATAGATGAACAAGAGTCTTTTAATTTTACTGTGGATGCTTATTTGAAAGAAAACTAAGTGAAATCCAGATTTCTCAGGGCTGAAGAAAATGCATAGCTATGATTCAGTCTCCCCCAATTTGCACAGCACATTCAGATTCGTTTACACCGAGTCGCTCTTAGTGCAGTCTTTAGGGTCCTTGGCACAGGCCTTACAGTGTAAATTAACATCTTTGGAAATAAGGTCCTTCGTGATTTCATCCATGTCCTTGAATGAAGTCTAAGGATGAAATAATCTTACAACAAATTCCTCTCTCTAGTAACAGTGATATGATAAGGTTTCATCCCATTTGCCTGAATCCATAAATATCTCTCCTAGGTAGAACAGAGGGAATTTGAGTAACAGGGAATATTGTTTTATTGTAGTAAATTAGGTATAGGTTTTGAGAAACCACAATCTCTGAAATGTTGAAAGTGGAAGGTGACAATAAAATTAAAGGTATCCTTAGTTGCTCCTACTTACCTTTGTTATTGAGAGGTTCTGCAGAATTCAGGAAGTCTATTAGCATGTGAGAGGATTATCAAATGAAAACTCATTTGTAGAATAGGAATAATAGCAACCTCACAATTTATATACATTAAATGTGATTATATTATAGAAAGGGCTGTGTCAGTTTCACACTGCGCTGGCTTCTTTGCCATGTATGTAGGGAGTATCTGTCATTTTTGCCTGCCCAGCACCTATGTACTTCAATATTCCCATGGAGAATCTTCCCTACCCCACTCTAAATCCAAGTGGTGCAGACAAGATTGCCAGTAACCCACCCCTAAACCGGCTCTAGGTGGGAAGATGACCCAGGTCTAGCAAAACAGTGTATTCTGTCCCCTTGGCCACTGTGAGAAGTTTAAACCAGTGAGACACCACCCCAGGGCTTTCTGGAACCAGTGAAAGGGAAAACAACTCTTCACTAGGATTGTTAGTTACAAGGGTGAGGTAAACCTGGGGCTGCAGATAGAGCCCACCAGAGATATATATATATCTCCCACTGGATATATATATATATATCCAGAAAAGCATGTTAAATACTGGGAAGCCTCTTTGACACCTTGGGCTAAGTAAGATCAAAGAGGTTAATGAACTAATTAATGTGACCCCAGACATTGACTTCAAGTTTACCCCTTCTGAGGAAATTCCATAGAAATCTCATTTCATTTGTTACCATTTTTAAAATTTTCCATTTGTTGCCATGTTCACAGCCAAAACTTTGCTTTCCAAAGAAAACATTATTTCAGAGGCAAATATTTTAATTTTTGTTGTTTGTTAAAGGAAGTGACAGCTTCAAATTTGTTCTGAAAGCCAAATGTTTTTCTTTTTTCTTTTTCAGCTTTCAGATAAAATTGACAAATAAACCAATTGCTTGCTTATTTATTTATTTATTATTGGGAAATATTGGGGAACAGTGTGTTTCTCCAGGGCTCATCAGCTCCAAGTCGTAGTCCTTCAATCTGGTTGTGGAGGGCACAGCTCAGCTCCAAGTCCAGTCGCCGTTTTCAATCTTAGTTGCAGGGGGCTCAGCCCACCACCCCATGTGGGAATTGAACCGGTAACCTTACTGAGAGTTCGTGCTCTATCCAACTGAGCCATCCGGCTGCCCCTCCAGAGGCTCAGCGGCAGCTCGTTGTTTTCAATCTAGTTGTGGAGGGCGCAGCTCACTGGCCCATGTGGGAATCGAACCAGCAACCCTGTTGTTCAAAGCTTGCTCCCTAACCAATTGAGCCATTCAGCCTCCCCAAAATCCTTTTTTAAATGCTTAAAGAATATTATACAGGGCTGGCCCACTGGCTCAGGAAGTTGGAGCTCCGTGCTCCTAATGCTGAAGGCTGCTGATTCGATTCCCACATGGGCCAGTGCCAGATGGCTCAATTGGTTGGAGCACAGGCTCTCAACCATGAGGTTGTCGGTTGGACTCCTGGACTCCTGCAAGGGATGGTGGGCAGCGCTCCCTGCAACTAAAATTGAACACGGCATCTTGAGCTGAGCTGCCGCTGAGCTCCTGGATGGCTCGGTTGGTTGGAGCGCATCCTCTCAACCACAAGGTTGCAGGTTCATCTCCCACAAGGGATGGTGGGCTGTGCCCCCTGCAACTAGCAACGGCGACTGGACCTGGAGCTGAGCTGCGCCCTCCACAAGTAAGAGTGAAAGGACAACAACTTGACTTGGGAAAAGTCCTGGAAGCACACACCGTTCCCCAATAAAGTCCCGTTCCCCTTCCCCAATAAAATCTATAAAAATATATATTATACAGTAGTACCTTGGTTTTTGAAGGTCTCCATTGACAAACATTTCAGTTTACGAACGCTGTAAACCCAGAAGTAAATGCTTCGTTTTTCCGAACACGTCTCGGACGTCGAACGTGTCACGCGGCTTCCACTGAGTGCAAGATCCTGAGGCCTAGTTGTTGGCTGTTTTCGAACGTTTCAGAGCTCGAACGGTCTTCCAGAACAGATTACGTTCGAAAACCGAGGTACCACTGTGGAGCGAACAACTGCTTCAGTAAATATTGGCAGTCCTTTTATGAAATGCTTTGGGTTCTTTGTCAGACTATGAGAATATATTGGAAAATTAGATGTTAACTAGGGACAAAATTTGAGTCGGAAGTAGAAATTTAGAATCACTGCTTCTCAACTCTTTAATTTTTGACTAGGACTGCCTCTTTCCACATTAGTCATGACGAGTTTAGGCCTAAACAATGCAATGGAAATAGATCGTGTACTGCTGAATTTCTACACTACCCAATCCAATATTTATTTAGGTGAATTGGAACTCAAGACTGGCATCTGAAAAGATGATCAAGTTAAACAGCTTGATTTAAGAAAAATACTTTCACCAGAATGGTTATATAGGTTACATGAGGATAAAAGAAGTGCGGGTAACAGACCCAAGCTGAGGCCTATACTTACACATGCTACCTGGTTATTTCTCAAAAATATATATTCTTTGATAACAGTGACCAATGAAAAATATAAGATGTGCTATTTACTTCATATAAGGCCAAAATTAAAAATCCAAGCCTTTATAAGATTAGCAGGTCACCATCTTATTTTGATATAAGCAAGAGTTGCTGCTACTACAACTGGCTAATAAAGTGAGTAAGTGTATCATCTTCATTTTCACTCATACTTGCAAGTACTTCCGCATCAGTCATCTCAATGGATCTTCCCAACAAACCTGTAAGGAAGGGCCACCTTCTTTATCCTCACTTTCCATGTGAGGAAACAGATTTTGAGATGCTAAGAGAGTTGCCCAAGGTCATGCTATTAGTCTGTAGCATAACTAGAACTAAATCTATTGACTAATCCTAGCATTTTTGAAGTGAAAACGATCATACAAATGAATTGTGATTTTCAAATCCGGAGTTTGAAAATACTACTCCAAACCAAAGTTCTGTGTTTCTCAGGCTCTCTCCTCTCCTCTCCTCTCCTCTCCTCTCCTCTCCTCTCCTCTCCTCTCCTCTCCTCTCCTCTCCTCTCCTCTCCTCTCCTCTCCTCCCCTCCCCTCCCCTCCCCTCCCCTCCCCTCCCCTCCCCTCCCCTCCCCTCCCCTCCCCTCCCCTCCCCCCTTCCCTTCCCTTCACCCCCTCCTTTCCTCTTCCCCCTCTTTTAAAGAGATAATCAGATTTTTACTTTATTTAATTTTTTTAATGTTTCAATTACAGTTGACAGTTAATATTATATTAGTTTCAGGTGTAGAGCACAGTGGTTAGACATTTATATACCTTGTGACGTGATCTCCATGATGAGGCTTCCTATCTCTTAAAGAGGAATCGTAGTGCTTATAAAGTGTAGTCTCCCAATCCATGAAGAAATTCACCTATTAGTGACTGCAATAGCAGCATTAAGGATTCTAGAATTCCATTTTACCATGCTTTTTCTTATGGTAACAGCTTTATTCAGATACAACTCACATACCACACAATTCTCCCTCTTAAAGTGTAGAATTCAATAGTTTTTAATGTGTTCAGAGATGTGCAACCAGCACAATAAACTAATTGTAGTATATTTCATCACTCCAAAAAGAAACCTATAGCTTTAACTGTCACCTCCCAAGCATCCCATTATCACTAATCAACTTTCCGTCTCTATGGATTTTCCTATACTGGATATTTTTATATGAATGGAATCATACAATACGTGGCATTTTTTGTCTGACTTCTTTCACTTAGCATAATGTTTTCAGGGTTTTCCATGTTGTAGCCTGTGTCAGTACTTTATTCCTTTTTATGGCTGAATAATATTCCATTGTATGGATAGGGCACAGTTGTTTATCCATTCATCAGTTGATGGATACTGTGCTCCCCCCCCCCTTTTGATACTGTGCTTTTTAAAATATAAATTGAATTAAAATTTCAAACCGGAGATGCACTCATTTTCAAAGTGTTCTGAGGACCTCCCTCCTCTCTGTAAAACCCTTCCAACGTCTCTTACCACTGAGTCTGGGTTATTTGTGAGGCTGAGCATCTTTTTCTGTTTCCTAGTCATCTAGCTGCGCTCTCAGAGTCTGTTTGTACCCTTGGTCTGTTTCCAAAGGTCTCTGATGGAATAAACTTAGGATGGGGCGTGAGTATTAAAAGGGCTGAGGGAAATTATGATAAGGGGATTATGACATGAGACGAATAGGAGCCTGGGAATTTCTTAGGCCCAATTCCCAGAGCTTCCCCTTGAACTTGACCATCTCCTTTTCCCTGATTTAGATTCTCTGTTTCCATCTCCCCTTTTCATCCAGGCCAGATTTCTTTTCTTAGGATCCTATTCCTTCTCATCTATGGTCATTTATTCTATCCAGGACCTTCTTTTTCAGTCACCCTATCTGGGGGCATTCAAGCCAGAAGGATAGGACAGCCTCGTCAAAGTCTCCCCCAGAAGGAACATGTTATAGGGAAGGAGATGAAAACCACATTTCAATTTTGAATAAAATACTGATATTTTGGTATGACCAGCAATACCCTTGCAGCTGGAGGAAAATTCCACCACCACTACCAAGCCTTGGAGCCAGAGGCCTGGGATGGCAATTGAAAGCTAGAATCTAGGGTTTCCCGCCCTAAACCCCTAGTGATAAATAGGAAAAATGTCTAAGAGATGCATTGTGAGTAGTATGTTTATTTCCCATTGTGGGTGTTACTGGGTTCAAGGAGCCAATTTTCCCGATTTCCCGACCAACTTTTCTCGGGATTCGGGAATGTGAAAGCGAAAAGTTTTCACGAGAACGGGCGGGAATTCCCGCCCCGGAAAACCTAACCTAGACAGTCTGTAGCATTGAGCTGGATCTCAGCCACCAATTCTGTTTCTAGCTTTTTTTTATTTTTATTTTTTTAAAGATTTTATTGGGGAAGGGGAACAGGGCTTTATTGGGGAACAGTGTGTACTTCCAGGCCTTTTTTCCAAGTCAAGTTGTTGCCCTTTCAATCTTAGTTGTGGAGGGCGCAGCTCAGCTCCAGGTCCAGTTGCCGTTTTCTAGTTGCAGGGGGCACAGCCCACTATCTCTTGCGCAACCTTGCGGTTGAGAAGATGCGCTCCAACCAACTGAGTCAGCGGCAGCTCAGCTCAAGGTGCCAGTGTTCAATCTTAGTTGCAGGGGGTGGAACCCACCATCCCTTGCGGGACTAGAGGGATTGAACTGGCAGCCTTGTGGTTGAGAGCCTACTGGCCCATGTGGGAATCGAACTGCCAGCCTTCAGAGTTAGGAGCATGGAGCTCTAACCGCCTGAGCCACCAGGCCGGCCACTCTAGCTATTTTCTATTGCAGACCCCCCCAGGCCACTGTGGTTCTTAGGATGCAAAAGACATTCCTTTTGGGCCGGCCCGGTGGCTCAGGCTGTTAGAGCTCCATGCTCATAACTCTGAAGGCTGCCGGTTCAATTCCCACATGGGCCAGTGGGCTCTCAACCACAAGTTTGCCGGTTCGACTCCTGCAAGGGATGGTGGGCTATGCCCCCTGCAACTAGCTGCGCCCTCCACAACTAAGACTGAAAGGACAACAACTTGAAGCTGAACGGCACCCTCCACAACTAAGATTGAAAAGACAACTTGACTTGGAAAAAAGGCCTGGAAGTACACATCGTTCCCCAATGAAGTCTTGTTCCCCTTCCCCAATAAAATCTTTTAAAAAAGAGACATTCCTTTCCCCCACCCTTGTCCCAATGTTTAACCAGATGATTCCATGAAAAAATTAGCCTGAGTGGTTTGAAATTGCAGGTGGAATGTTCTATTTCTTTCTTTTCTGTTCTAAGGGGTCACATGCTGTTTGTTTTTCTATTTATAAATACACAAAGATGAAGACAATGGAAAAAAAGGGCCCCTGAAAGAAGAGACTCCAATACATTTTGGCAAGTCAAAAGTGAATAAAGGAGGCACAATTTAATGTGAGAGAACGGCAGCTTAGGTGGAGTGGAGGTGGGATTCACAGAAACATAGGGATCACAGGGACCCAGTTAGCCTGGCAGAACCCTGGAAAGTCTGGGATTTGCAGATACCAGGTACTGTGCAGGGCGAAACTGAGACTCTGGCTGAAAACAACGGAGATTCATTAAAAGACTCTCTTTGGGAAAAGGCCCTACTGTTCGCCCAGCCGCACCTCTCACACCTTCTACCCCATTCCCACACAGCACTCCGCACCCTGGCAGGAGACCAGAGACTTCTCTGGGGAACCTGAAGGGCCTTCAAGAAAAAAAATACCAAATTCTGCTATTTAGGGGTCTCCCATCATATATGATTCTACTCATCTTTCTCATCCCAAAGCAAAGGCTTCCAGGTGTCAGCCCCACCCATAAATCCCTAGGCCGCTTTTCTGGGCCTTATTGTTACATGTGAACAGGCTGGTGCCAATCACTGAATGTTTGAGGTAAATGACTCTGGTGGTTCCTTTTATAAGTCAGTTTGGTTAGACTACAGTTATCCAATCAAACACTAATATAGGTGTTGCTGTGGGCTATTTTGTAGTAGAAGTCAGTTGACTTTAAGCAATTTATCCTCGAAAACTGGTATAGCTTTATCCTATCCATTGGAAGTCTTTAACAGCAAAATGGAGGAAAATCCCTCAAGCTGGTCAGTAAGTTAACACCTGCCTGAGTTTCCTCTCTGCAGACCTGCCCCGTTGATTTCAAACCCACCTAGACAGCCCCGACGATTGCGTCTGCTTAAGCCAATCGCTTGAAATAAATCTGTCTCCCTGTGTCTGTCTGTCTACAGAAAGATAGATACATATATACCGGGGGTGCCAGGAAAACGTATACAAGTGGACACTTTGGTCAGCGTAGCTCAAGCAGTAGTTCGCCGTAATCAGAAGTGTCTGGACGCTGATGGTAACCACTATGAGCACCTCTTGTCATTGCAGAAATCCAACGTGACTCGTATTCATCTTTTGTTCTCCATACATATTGAGTATTACATTTTTAACACAGTTTTCCTTTCTTAAAATGTGTATACATTTTTTTGCACCCTCTGTATATGTGTATGTACATACACATGCCCCCCCCCACACACACATCTTACTGGTTGTGTTCCTCTGGTAGAAACCTGACTGAAACAAGTCACTAAATGCAAAGAGAGACAAAGATAAACAGTGACAATGACCTGCCCCACCCCCTGCCTTGCCAAACTCATTTCCCACCACTTGGCCTCCTCGTGCACTCGCTGCGGTCACACTAGCCTTCTTGCTGTTCCTTCTTCTCAGAGCCCGTGACCCCTGGGACTGCCTCCCACTGCAGTGGTTTACCTGGCCACCATCCCAGACCACTGCATTTAAAACACACACCCCCACTCCTGCGTGCTCCATGGTTGTTGTTTTTTTAAGTTTGTTGGGGGTGACAATGGTTAGTAAAGTTACATAGGTTTCAGGTGTACACTTCTGTATTACATCATCTATAAATCCCATTGTGTGTTCACCACCCAGAGTCAGTTCTCCTTCCATCACCATATATTTGACCCCCTTTACCCTCTTCTACCTCCCCCCTTACCCTCTGGTAACCATTAAACTACTGTCTATGTCTATGAGTTTGTGTTTCTTTTTTTTGTTCCTTTGTTGTTTTTGGTTTATATACCACATATCAGTGAAGTGTTAATATCAGTAAAATGCCTTTAATAAACCTCCTGTATCTATTTTCCTTCTGAAGTCATGAGTTGAAGTCATCAGATGATAGTGAAGAGGAGGAGGAGGAGGAATGAGTGTAGGAATTGTGAGGAAAGAAGGGAGAGGTGAAATCGTCATTTTAGAGTTTCTAGGAAAGTATAGTGGGATTGTCTCAGAGTTGAGTGAGAGAAAAGAGACACAGAGAATCAATTCTGGAGGTCCAATTACTCACAGGAGCCCAAGAAAGAAAGAAAGCACAAGAAAATATCAAATTGTAACTTTATATGACGGTGGATGGTAACTAGACTTGTGATCATTTTGCAATGTGTACAAATACCGAATCATGATGTTGTACACTTGAAACTAATATAATGTTATATGTCAATTAAACCAATAAAAAAGGATAGAGAAAATGGGGAGAGGCATTTCAAAGAAACAACAGAATCAAAATTTTTTTCTGTTACTGAAGAACATGAGTTTTTGTATTAAAAGGGCCCATCAAATGCAGAATGAGATGATTTTTTAAAAAGAAGTACATTGAGGGCCGGCCCGGTGGCTCAGGCGGTTAGAGCTCCATGCTCCTAACTCCGAAGGCAGCCGGTTCGATTCCCACATGGGCCAGTGGACTCTCAACCACAAGGTTGCCAGTTCAATTCCTCGAGTCCCGCAAGGGATGGTGGGCTCTGCCCCCTGCAACTAAAATTGAACACAGCACCTTGAGCTGAGCTGCCGCTGAGCTCCTGGATGGCTCAGTTGGTTGGAGCCTGTCCTCTCAACCACATGGTTGCCGGTTCGACTCCCGCAAGGGATGGTGGGCTGTGCCCCCTGCAACTAGCAACGGCAACTGGACCTGGAGCTGAGCTGTGCCCTCCACAACTAAGACTGAAAGAACAACAACTTGAAGCTGAACAGAACCCCCCACAACTAAGATTGAAAGGACAACAATTTGACCATTGTTCCCCAATAAAGTCCTGTTCCCCTTCCCCAATAAAATCTTTAAAAAAAAAAAAAAAAAAAAAGAAGTACATTGAAACACACCCTTATGAATTTTTAAGGACACCAGGGATATGAAAAGAACCTAAATATTTCCAGAGGGAAAAAAATAAATCCCTTACAAAAGAATAAGAATCAAGATGGCATTGTACTGTAGCAATACCAGATTCTAGAAACTAATAGAAAAATACATTCAAAATTATAGGAAAACATTTTTCTACTTAGAATTCTTTACTGAGCCAAAATTGAACATAAATATGAAGGTAGACTAAAGACATTTTGAGACATGCAAATAATAATTATATATATATATATATATATATATATATATATATATATATATATATATATATATTTTTTTTTTTTAAATTGGGGAATAGTGTGTTTTTCCAGGACCCATCAGCAGCAAAGTCAAGCCATTGTTCTTCAATCGAGTTGTGGAGGGCGCAGCTCAGCTCCAAGTCCAGTCGCTGTTTTCAATCTTTAGTTGCAGGGGGCACAGCCCACCCCATCCCATGTGAGAATTGAATCGGCAACCTTGTTGTTGAGAGCTCATGCTCTAACCAACTGAGACATCTGGCCCCCAGATAATAATATTCTAAAAGTTTATTACCCATAAACCTTTCTTAGGAAGTTACTAGAGAATGTATTCTCCCAAAATGAAGAAGTAAATCAAGAAAGAGGAAGACAAAGAATCTAGGAAATAGTCATCCAATTCAGGAGCACAGACAAGGGAAATTCTAGAGAGATGTGCGGCAAACCTGCAGACCCACCAGCTCAGATGGGAGGAGGACAGAAGGCTGTGAGAGGGAACTACTCCCCGCTCTTTCTAACCAAGTTCAGTAAACGTTCCCTGGGGCCTATTCGGTCCACCAAAACAGGCTTTAAGAACTTTGCATATCAGAGAATGAAGAACTGGAGTCTCCAACCCTTCATTCTTAGAAGACCTCCAGGCTCCTTACATAAAGTGCCCACTTTCTACCTACACAAATCAATACTAGAGAGCAAGAATAAAACGTAAAGTCTTGCCTCACTAGACACTCAGCTAAAAAAACAAAACAAAACAAAAACAACCCCCCAAAACCAATGAAATGTCACCATATTCTTTGAGAAAACTGTCCTCAAGACCCTCAAGATGTACTATTTTCCTTTGTTCTCCATGTCTATGCTTCCTAGCCACCTTCTGGGGACCAAAGTTGTTTCCAGGCATTTTTGTTCTTGAAAAAATATTATGTTTAAAACAAAGTGGACACAAATAGTGGAATGGTCTTTTCTCCCCTAAAAATGAACTATTTGGTGTCCACATTTACAAGCTAATCTTGTGTAAGTTCAGGTAACATGAGGCTGTTTCTCAGAGACTGAGATCCTTGGATTCCATAGGGACCCCAGCAAGGTACAGCTATCCCATGAAGCCCAGCCACAAAGAACCAGATCTGTTACATGAGGAATCCCCACTTTACTACTGGTGAAGTCCTAATCTGGAATCAGGAAGTTCCTGCCTGCCTTTCCTTGAGGTTCCTGATTATTTTAGGAGATACCTGTAGAGCAGACAAAGAACTGGCAGAGAGATGTAAAGCAGGCCATCACCGTGTGTAGGTATACTATACCTTTACAAGAACTGCACTGTGTCTGCAAATCATTGGTCCTAGAACTGTGGGATTCTGAGGAAAAGGAGACCACTGCAAGAACTCTTTTCACTACCACATCTAAAATAGAACCCGCTGTCCTTCTCTGAACACATGCACTGATTATATACTCATTAAAACGACCTTTGTAATGTAAGAATATGCCATACGTGATGGTAATTTGATACAGAAAAAAATACTTGTAAAATATATGACAAAAATGTATATTTTCCTAACACATAAAGAGCTCTTACAAGTTAAGGGAGGATAAAAAGAGCAACCGAATAGAACAATGGGCAAAGGAAATGTAATTGACAAGGGAGGAAATATAAACACCCACCTGTTTAAAATATTTAAACTAGAGATGGCCGGATGGCTCAGTTGGTTAGAGCGCGAGCTCTCAACAACAAGGTTGCCGGTTCGATTCCCCCATGGGATGGTGGGCTGCGCCCCCTGCAACTGAAGATTGAAAACGGCGACTGGACTTGGAGCTGAGCTGCACCCTCCACAACTAGATTGAAGGACAATGACTTAGAGCTGATGAGCCCTGGAGGAACACACTGTTCCCCAATATTACCCCACCCCAAAAAATAAAAATAAATATTTCAACTCACAGATAAGCAAAGAAAAGCAAAAATGACCAAAGAGTAAGACACTAGTATTTTCCTCTAAACCAGTAGTTGGCAAACCTTTTCTGTAAAGGTCTAAATAGTAGAAATTTCTATTTTCTGGACCACAGTGCAATGCGTCACACAGTCTTGTTTGTCTTTTTTGTTTAAACAACCCTATGGAAGCAAAAATGCTGACTATCCTGAGTGGGTCTGGCGCATGCGTCCTAGTTTGCCAAGGCCCATCTATTGGGACTGATAAAAGGTGGATAATACTTAATGGTGAGGGTAAATGAGCTCACTGTTGTTGGGGGTACAGATTGATACAGCTCTTCTGAGGGATAATTTGTCAATATGTATCATAATTTTAAATGTGCACATCCTTTGCCCCAGGAACTTCCCATCTTTGATATTATACCGGAAGCTAGTCCGATAAGTGTGTCAATTTTTTTGTCCAGAATGCATTGCCACATTCAGAATAGCAGGCGGGGGGGTGGGGGGGGGAGAAACCTAAATAGCCATCAACTAGGGAATGGTTAAATAATCAATGTACATGTAATCAATATCTGAATTAATTAACATGCAAAGGTTTTCACGGCTTTTCTTGGTTAAAAATATATATGACATAGTATGTATAACATGGTTCAATTTATATAAAATTAAACATATGTGTATATGTTATGTGTATAACATGTGCATAGAGAGATCGTCTAAAGAATATGGTTAGCTGGGGGGGTTGGGGTGTTAAGTGACTTTCTTATTTATATTATTAGGTATTTCTTGATTTTGAGTAGATATCACTGTAACCAGAAAAAATAAGTGACTTTATTTATATCATTATGTATTTCTTGACTTTGAATAGATATCACTATAACCAGAAAAACTAAAACTCTTATTAAATTAGGAAAACATCAGGTCAACTAAAATGGATTTTTGTCTGAAATGAAGTAACTTTCTAAAATCATTTTTCTGAAATTCTTCTAATACAGAAATGGTACATATTTTCACCATTTGAACAAATACTTTTATGGGTCTGTTTGCTTTTTGGCTTGTTTCTTGTACTAAAAGTACAAAGTTACTCATCAATTTGTCATCTTAGGACTATTCTTTTAGGACATCTAGGATTATGCATTGGAATTTCTGCCACCTCTTTTCTCAAACTCTCTCTGAACATTTATTGGCATCATCATAGTTTCATCACATTCTCTACCCAGGGCACAGAGAATGGCACTAGAAGGAAATCACCACACTGATCACTGCACAGAAGATATAGAAGTGGAAGAGTAGAGACAGGTGGAGGTTGGAAGAAAGACATTGGAGAAAGCACCCACTGTGAAAATGCCCTGGGATCTAGTGTTAGAGCATCACTCAGATCGCTGTCTGTAATTTGCAGCCAAGCAATCCCTCAGTGACTCCACGTTTGAAAATGAAAGTGTAAATGAACAGAAATATCACAGCTCTGGTTTTTGCACAGAACTTCACTTGCACCATGTTTTGCATAAATGAGCAGCTTTTATGGATTGACAACGTATATTTCAGTATTCAAATTAAAAGGGGTCACTGACAAAGTTACAACAGGACTTCAGGTTAAAGCTCTTACCCAAGAAATGGGAGTAGTAAACTGTTCAAATTTATTACACTTTAATCTTTGAGAATAACTGTTCAATTTATTTATTTATTTATTTATTTATTTATTTATTTATTTATTTATATTACAAGAGTAATGCATGCTCATTGTGGAAGATTTATAAGCTGTGGAAAAGCATAAAGAAACAGAAAAGGAAAACCCAGCCTTAATTGTATTCTTCAGTGGCCACCATAGTTAAAATGGCATTTTCCCTCCAGTTATTTTGAGATCATATTGTTTATAATTTTGGATATTTTTTTAACTAAACATTAAAGCGTACTCATTTCCCACTGGCAATAGCTTTTACATAAGTGTGAAGAAAAACATGTCTAAGTTTCAAATATTGAACTAATGAAGAAATAAGGTTAACAGATTACATTTGCACAATGTGTTGCTCCATACCCCCATCGTTAAAAATTTCAAGGGTGGTCGGTCAGCTCAGTTGGTTGGAGTGTGGCGCTAATAACACCAGGGTTGCTGGTTCGATCCCTGTGTGTGCCGCTGTGAGCTGCACCCTCCTTAAAAAACAAAATTCCAAATACACAAATACCACAAGGATAATAATTTAAAAAACAACAACACTGAAATCAAAACATTGGATTAGACAGTACTTTCAATCAAATGGTCAGGTTTCTTTCTTTCCTTTTTTTCTTTTTTTTTTTTTTTTAAGGAGGGCGCAGCTCATGATGGCCTATGCAGGGATTGAACTGGCAACGTTGGTGTTACTAGCACCACTCTCTAACCAACTGAGCTAACTGGCCACCCCAGGGTCAGATTTCTTATAATCAACAGGAGGGTTCGTGGGGGGAAGTGTTAAATATGCCAGCCGTGAGCACAATGGCACTTACACACTTTGATGATACTTTAGTGATTGACAAGAAAGTTAACATTGCTATTTGAATTTGATATACAGGCCAATTTTAAGGCATGGAAAGAAAACAAGATAAAAATCTGTCATCCTTTTCTAGTTCAAAATTTATTCAATAGAACAGATAATTTAAATGTCAGGGAAGGGTTTTTCAAAAGCTCTCAGAAATATTGACAAATTGCATAAATAACCGTCACCTGCTAATATTTTTGTCATTTAAGATGTATTCTTACTTCATTTAAAAAAACATTCTGAAGTCTTCACATCAGTTTCACCTGTTAAACAATAGTACTATTCAATTAAAATTCAAAGCAAATTTATATTTAGATTTCAATAGTACATGTTCATCCTTAAAGGTTATAATTTGTTTCAAATAGCACAGCCATCTGTCCTGTGATGGCTCACATAAGTTTAATTATCGGATAAATCTAAGTGGAATTTCTTCCACAAATACGCATCCTGCTGAACTGTACTAAAAACGCGAGATTTTTTCCCCCTCTTCTCCCCTCCCCCCATCCCAACACTGAGATCAAGCCGTTGTTCTCAGTCTAGTTGTGGAGGACGCAGCTCCCTGACTCATGCTGGTGTTAGGAGCTACCCAGCTGAGCCAGCTGGTCGCTGGCCAGGCTCACGGCAGCTCATGGCAGCTGACAGCAGAGATTTGGTTTTGATACTTCGATCTTACAATGGCATTACACTCTAGAGTTTACTATTTTTCAGTAGTATAAATCACTAATGTCTGTCACCTTACATATTACATTCAGCTATCATCTTCCATATATTTTTTTCTTCCATATCTTTATAAAGCAGTTATTACTTTTAGAATTTTCTCATTCATGACTGTTGACCTATTATTGCAAAGAGTATACATTTAGGTTTGCCCTGTATACAATTTTCAATATATAGAGTTGTGCAATGAATTGCAGTTACACAAAGTTATTTATTTTGGATCAGTAACTTGAATCAAATCTTAAAAGGCAAATCTATCCAATCTGCAGATATCACAGAGCTAGGAGGCAGCACAATTACCAGAGATTATATTAGGTTGGTGCAAAAGTAATTGCGGTTTAAAGGGTTAAAAATAAATGCAAAAACCGCGCTTACTCTTGCACCAACCTAATAGAATCAAAATGTAAAAGATCTCAGCAAATTGGGATAGTAGGTTAAAAGCTACTGCATCGGGGAGTTCAGCTCAGACCTGCAATTGTGCTATTGTGAGTACGTATCCGTATGGCAGCGTGCGTGTCTAGATCTGCAAGATGACTGCAGTATGTCTAGATAGAGAAAGGGGCTGAGGAGTCTATGGGAAGGAAGTCACTTAAGTGATGTTTCAAGGTACAGGGACAGTCATTAGGCTAGTTATTAGAAGAGTGAAAGACTTTGAGTACAGAAGGTTCATTAGTTCATTTGTTCGTTCATTCAACAAACATTGAGCTCATACAATTTTCTAGACACTGCCAGCCACTGATCAACATATGGAGAGCAAACCCAGACAGGAGTCCTGCCCTCAGGGAGCTTACAAGTATAGTGGAGGAAACTATGTGTTCCAATGATGTGTGATGTAATTATTTGACCAAATGTAAATAGGCCCTACTTTGTGCCAGGTACTTTTCTAAATATTTTACATGTAGTTTGCCCACACAACGACCACATGATGTAGGTTCGCACTGTTATCATCTCCAATCTACAGATGACGAGCCTGTGGTACACGGGACATGCTCAAGGTCACCCAGCTCAGTGAGTGGCCGAGTCCACATACTTCACTTCTATGCGGGGCTGCCTCAGGATGACAATGGAGCAGGTATAGGGTGACAGAGGTGACTCTCACAACTTTCTCTCAGGTGACCTAGCGCCACCAGTCATTCAGCATTTGTTCACTCAATAAACATTTACTAGGGGTCCTGCTGTGTGGCCAATGCACGGGTCAATGAGGACAGTGATGAACAAGACTGGCTTAGTCAATGCCTTCAGTGGACTCTGCAGACCAGCAGGGAAGGAAGCTACTGAACAAATGATATGAAAAGGGAAGTCCAGAGAGCGATGGGAGCAGATAGCCTGTGCCCTTAACCCGGGTCA
Source organism: Rhinolophus sinicus (assembly GCF_057876585.1). Lineage (NCBI taxonomy): Eukaryota > Metazoa > Chordata > Mammalia > Chiroptera > Rhinolophidae > Rhinolophus > Rhinolophus sinicus. Next base: position 100,882,864 of record NC_142518.1, read on the forward strand.
GAGTGCAAATGCCTCCATCATTCAGATTATCCTTTGGCTCAGGCCCCATGGGGAATCAGGCCCAGGTTCTCCTCCAACTAGGGAAAGACGGCACTATACGACATCCATGTCAGGCATAGGGAGCACAAGGGAAATAGTTTAGGGACCATGGAAGAGGCGTAGGGAGGGCTTCCCCCGTGACACCTACCTGTAGGGGCACAACATCAATCACATGGTGGGATCCAGGGTGGGAAAGCTCCCTTCGCAGCAGCTTTCTGGATGTGAACTCCTCACTGTAGGGAGGCAGAGTAGGAACAGAGACCTTCAGATATATGGACAGAGCTCTTAGGCGAGTGTGCAGGATAGATAACTTGGATGGGTGATTAGAGTTTCCACAGTAGCAGGTAAATGTAAGATCAGCAAAACACTGTACTCTTATTGTGATACAATTTATTTATTTATTTTTAAAAGATTTTATTGGGGAAGGGGAACAAACTTTTTATTGGGGAACAGTGTGTACTTCCAGGACTTTCTTCCAAGTCAAGTTGTTGTCCTTTCAGTCTTAGTTGTGGAGGGCACAGCTCAGCTCCAGGTCCAGTTGTCATTGTTAGTTGCAGGGGGCGCAGTCCACCATCCCTTGCGGGAGTCGAACCAGCAACCTTGTGGTTGAGAGCACGCTCTCCAACCAAGCCATCTGGGAGCTCAGCGGCAGCTCAGCTCAAGGTACCATGTTCAATCTTAGTTGCAGGGGACACTGCCCACCATCCCTTGTGGGACTCGAGGAATCGAACTGGCAACCTTGTGGTTGAGAGCCCCCTGGCCCATGTGGGAATCGAATCGGCAGCCTTCGGAGTTAGGAGGACGGAGCTCCAACCGCCTGAGCCACCGGGCCGTCCCACAATTTATTTTTAAAATCAATTTTATTGGGGAATATTAGGGGACAGTGTGTTTCTCCAAGGCTCATCAGCTCCAAGTCATTGTCCTTCAATCTACTAGAGGGCACAGCTCAGCTCCAAGTCCAGTCACCGTTTTCAATCTTCAGTTGCAGGGGGCGCAGCCCACCATCCCATGTGGGAATTGAACCGGCAACCTTGTTGTTAAGAGCTTGCACTCTAACTAACTGAGCTATCCGTCCGACCCTCCAGAGGCTCAGCAGCAGCTCGTTGTCTTCAATCTAGTTGTGGAGGGCGCAGCTCACTGGCCCATGTGGGAATGGAACCGGCAACCCTGCTGTTCGGAGATTGCTCTTTAACCAACTGAGCCATCCAGCCGCCCCTGTGATACAATTTTTAAACAAGCTGGTGTGGCCTAGCAGGATCAACAATAAGTAAATCACGGGTAAAGAAAAAAAGTCCTGCATTCATGTTCCAACAAATAGGCTATAGTGGGTCAAATGTTGGCTCCAAAAAGATATGTCCCTGTCATAATCCCTGGAACCTGTGAATGTTACAGTATTTCATAAGAGTCTTTGCACACATCATTAAGGATCTAAAGATGGGGTCACCCTGGATTATCCTAGTGGGCTCTAAATCCAATGACAAGCATTCTTATAAGAGACACAGGGAGAGAAAAAGGAGGCAGAGATCAGACTTAACACAACCACAAGCCAAGAAAGAATTCCTATAGAGCCTTCTGAGTGGGTGTGGTTCTGTTGATACCTTGATTTCAGACTTCTAGCCTCCAGCACTATGAGAGAATAATTTTCTGTTGTTTGAAGCCAGGAAGTCTATAGTTAGTAAGTTGTTATGCCAGCCCTAGGAAACCAATACAGGGACTCATGGCTTGGCAACAGTGTACGTGAAATATCTGGGCCAACAGCATGATATGGCTGATAAAGAAAGCAAATGCAGTCCTTGGTCACTGCAATGGAAACAGAGTTAAAAGCTCAAGGAAAGTAATTGTTCTTCCGTATAGCTGCAACACTGTACACTGTTTTCAGCGCCACCTTTTAGGAGGGACATTGATGAATGGGAGTCTAGTCAGAGACAGATGACCGGGATGGTGATGGTTCTGGAAAGCCTGTCATGCAAAGGATCAGTTGACAGCATTGGGGATGCTAGGTATCCTGGAAAAGCGGTGGATGAACATGAGAGCAATTCTGAGATACGTGAGAGGCTGTCTTGTCAAAAGAGTCATCTTGTTTTGTGTTGCTAAAAGAGGCAAAATGCAGTCCAGTAGGTGGAAGGGAAAAATGGAAAAGTTGTCTAACAATTGCCAATTATAGAAACTCAAAACATTGGAAGTATTTGAAAAGAGAAAAATGTATTGGTTTCCTATTTCCAGAGATATGGCATCTGGTCCTGTCTCTGCAGTTAATTGGTTGTGTGACTCTGTATATCTCACTTCCCCTTCTTTGTACCTCAGTTTTCTTCTATGTAAAATTAGGGTGTTGAATTGAATGCGTTTCCAAAGTTTCCTTGCTTTCATTTACTTCTCATTCTATGCTTTCGTTTACTTCTCATTGTATGCAAAATGTTAAGATGTTTTACAATTTCTTAGTACCTAGTATGTGCTAACGTTAGCATCTGTACTAGGTGTTTACATGCATGATCTCATATAAACCTCTCGACACTGCAGGGTAGATACGTTACCCCCATTTTACAGATTAGATCACTGGGAGATTGACTTGCCCAAGGTCATATGACCCGTATGTGGCTGAGCTAAAACTTGAACTCAGATCCCCGTTTTTGATACTTTCTCTTACATCATGCTGTATATTGAATACTATAAGAACCCATTGCCACACCTGAATTCAGCAAATCATAAAGTTCTGTGTCCAATGACTCTTTGGAAATCACTTATGAGGCGAAGATATTAACTATCTCAAACACACTGAAGATCAGAATGTTTCTGAGGATTTTTCTGAATAAAGTTTACAGACTTTCATGTAGACTTTGGCACAATATGTGCTTTCAAGTCCATAAACTTTCTTCAGAAAAATCCTCAGGGGATATAAATGATAAACATCTCAGTATTACTTTGTCTTGTGCACCTGAAACTAATAAAAAAAAATCCTCAGGGGCTCCCCACTCAGAGCCTTCCCTTCATCGTTTCAAAAGCAGTCTCTCATCTTCCTCACTGAAGAGAAGGGCAAGCTACAGGGACCGGTCAGCAGCACCCTGGGAGCCCGGGACGGCCTAGGTTGTTGGGCTGTGGAGCATGGAGGTGTAAGCAAAAAAGAGTAGCAGTGTCCTGTGGAGTTTCCACAAAAGGGGAAGACAGATGGGAAGGCAAGTTCTAGCTGTGTGGAATTTAACGCATGAGAGGCTCAGCACAGAAAGCAGGTAGGACAGGCCTGGAGGAATGTCTTGAACCAGGCTTTTTATGTGATTCCTGAGGCTCTAGGGTGGGAAGGAGCGGGCACCCGCCCTGAGAGCTCGGTACAGCCCAAGATCAGCACATACCCAGTTCTCACACACGTATTCATCTGGATTTTTAGTCAGTTACATGTCCTAATTTAAAAAGCAATCAGTGGGAGAAGAGGAAGAAAGCAGACGTACTTGCTTGGGCGGCACATGCCCGCTTACAAAGTGATATTAAAACTGGAACGATACAGAGACGACTAGCATGGCCCCCACGCAAATATGACACACAAATTCATGACAAGTTCCATATTTGTTACTAGACTTATCGGGTGAATCACTTCGTACCTGAAACTAATATAATAATGAATGTCAACTGTAATTGAAAAAAATACAAAAAAAGTAAACTACTATTAAGATAAAAAAAGGAAAAGGAAGCAAATATGCTATGAATGTCATAAGAAGTAATAATAATCGACAATGAGAGCAAGGGAGGTGCCAGGACGACTGTGGAAAGAAAGCCGGGGGGCGGCCAGATGGCTCAATTGGTTAGAGCGTGAGCTCTGACAAACAGGGTTGCCGGTTCGATTCCCACATGGGCCAGTGAGCTGCGCCCTCCACAACTAGATTGAAGACAACGTGCTACTGCTGAGCTTCTGGAGGGGTGGCCTGATGGCTCAGTTAGAGCGCGAGCTCTCAACAACAAGGTTGCCGGTTCAGTTCCTGTGTGGGATGGTGGGCTGTGCCCCCTGCAACTAAAGATTGAAAATGGTGACTGGATTTGGAGTTGAGCTGCGCCCTCCACTAGAGTGAAGAACAACTTGGAGCTGATGAGCCCTGGAGAAACACACGGTTCCCCAATATTCCCCAATAAAATTTATTTAAAAAAAAGCCGGTATCCCCTTAAAGCCAAGCAGTGTGGAGGTGCCCAAATGTGGGCACCACTGTACTTCTTGCCGGGCACTGTACTGGATATCCATGACGACCCAGTGTCATCAAGAGAAGGTGAGGTGGTACTCTGTGCCTTTTGCAGACAAGAGTGCAACAAAATATAAAAGACTCCCACCTGCAATAATCTAGACTAGAGGAAAAGTTTTAATGCGTAAATGAGTAAATTGCAGTTATCTAGAAAATCCAATTAGGTAGACATTGACAGTGCAGGATGAAAGAGATAATGCTTTAAAAATAACATGAAAGGCAGCTGTTAAGGAAATCAGCAAATGCAAGGGGGGGGGGTGCTCAATAAATACATTTAAAATTTCTAATTAAATTCAATTTCTGACCCTGTGTCGTGCGGGAGACCCTGCTCGCTACGCCATCTTTCAGGCGGGGCGGCCTGTGGGGTCTTTGCTCCCGCTCCCCACATAAGAACGCAGGATATGGTGAGGCCAAAAAGGAACACCCACGGAGCCATAGGTAGGGGAGTCATACCACTATGGTCTCACTGGAGGCTGGGCCCACCGGACGTGCGACCTGCCGTCCGCCTTTCCGCCAACCTACCGACCAGACGACTCCTCCTCCACTCTCCTCGACATTCCTCGGCTCTCCTCTTCCGCTCTCTTCGGCTCTGCTCGGCTCTGCTCGGCTCCTCGACAATCCTTCGTAGCCACAGCAGTTATACCAGCGGCCAATCGGCTAACCGGCCACAGCCGATGGCCAATCAGCCACAGCCGACGGCTATCCACCACCCGAGCCAGCACCCTTCCACGTGAGGCCAAGAGCCTGTAAACTACTTTCTGGGGCTCTGTCCCCACACCCTGCTTAGCCTCTATTCTGCTCATCTGCAGAACGAATGAGTGAACGAATAAAAATCGTCAGTCCTGGGTCCCCCTTTCCTCAGACTTGTACTATGGTTCCTGGAGCTAATGCAGTTTCAAGGTGTTGGGAGATGGACAAGGCACCTATCTCTTCCTCAATTATTATCCACACACCTTGACACCTGAGAGGTCCATCATTCCAATCTACATGGTGTCACCTACAGCCAACTTGCCTGGCTCTTGTCAAGTTGGGGCACGGAAGTCCGTGCCAAGGCTGACTAGGATCCTGTCTGCCTAGAGGCACCCCATTGTTGATCTCCCCATTCCTGCTGTTTCCCTGAAGGTGCTGCTCAGCAGGAGAGCCTAAGTTGTTCCTGCTCTTTGCAGTCAAAGAGCCTTTTCTCAGTTCTCCTCCAGCAGCCTGGGGGAGGGCTGTATAATCACACAATTCCAAGACACTCTAAGCTCATGACTCCCCTTTTCTCTCCTCTACAAACCTTCTACATTCTTGTGAATGATGCACCTTTGGAACACAAAAGCCAAAAGGTTGTGCAGGTAATTTTGTGCGTTTCCAATGCTATATACCCCTTAAGGTAATGAGCTCAGGGCTGGCTATCTAAATAAGGAGGTAAAGTGGAAAATGCGAAAAACACTCCCTCCATAGATTATCATACTCATGTCTCACTGCCCTATGAGTTCAAAGCCAGTTGAGAAATAGGCTCAGGCATCAATCAGACAGATATAAAATGTATTCATTAATGTAACACACTTGTTAAATATCCTGGATAGTCCCAGCATGGCTCTAGGTCATAAAGATAAGAGCTGTCCATTATTTGCAAAGTTGTGTTTTAAAAAACTTGGCCTAGCCTGAGGCCAAAGTGACCTTCCCTGAATTGTATTTAGAATCCATTTAAACAAGATGTGGTGTGTGTATGTATACACTTGCACACACACACAATGTACTATTCCGCAGCAATGAAAAAGAATGAAATCTTACCATTTGTGACACCTTGGATGGACCTAGAGGGTATTATGCTAAGTGAAATAAGTCAGGCACAGAAAGACAAATACCTATGGTTTCACTTATATATGGAATCCCAAAAAAACAAAATGAACAAACAAAACAGAAAGAGACTCATAGATACAGAGACCAAAAGGATGGTTACCAGAAGGGAGGCTGTGGGGGGAAGGGTGAAAAAGGTGAAAGGGAATATAGTCAGTAATATTGTGATAAGTTTGCAGGTGACAGATGAGTACTAGAATTAGTGGGATGATTGCTTCTCGGCCTCTTGGCTAAGATCAAGTGTAGAATTAGTGGGATGATCACATTGTAAGGTATAAAAATGTCAAATCACCATATCGTACACCTGAAACGAAGGTAAATCTTACATGCCAACTATACTTAAATCAAACAAAATTTCAAATGATCAAACTTTGAAAAGAACCCATTTAGTCACAGATTTAGTGGCTGAAAAACTAAAGGCGCCTCCTCCACCCTGCCCGCAAAGAGCTTACTGCATGGAAGACTCAGGAATGGAAAAAAGAACACCAGCAACCTGCAAGGGGCATCTCTGAGAAAGGGCTGATGTGGGCTGAACCAACCTCTCTCTCTCTCTCTCTCTCAACCTCTTCTCCAGGCTCCCAAGTTAGTAACTTGAGTGCGTAGAGAGGATCAGAAACCCTGTTCCACATGCTTCATAGAGGGTGAGGGTGCAGGCAGGAGCATGGAGTGGGAAAATTGTTCCATACGCAATGAATATTGCTTTCTCCAGATCCTTGTGAGTTGTTCTTGAATTTTGAATAGGATGGAGGCGAACTTCACTTATCAATATATTATTCCTTCATTTAGCTCATTTTTAAACGCTAAAGTGTGTTTGAGAAGGCAGTATTATACAAGTGCCTTCCACTTCCATTAATTACGCATTCATAAAAATTTATCATCTGTACCACACTAAATATATTACAGAAGTGAGTTCAGATTAGTTTCTCCACATTTTTCTTTTGTAGAAAAAATTTTCAAAAAACTTTGTGTTTTTCCAGCACCCATCAGCTCTAAGTCAAGTAGTTGTTTCAGTCTAGTGGTGGAAGGTGCAGCTCAGAGCCCCATGTGGGGAGCGAACCGGCAACCTTAAGAGCACTGCGCTCTAAGCAACTGAGCTAACCGGCCGCCTCCACATTTATTTTCTTTATATGGGAAAAACAAAGGGTGATGTTTATAAAGGGCTAAAATCTAGCTCCTTAAAGTTTCATCTTTATATTTAATATACTCAATTAGAACATTAAATTTGAATCTGACTCCTTAAACGCATGATGTGCCAGCTCTGGGCCTGTTTTCCCTCCGACACAATCCTCACCCTTCCCTGCTGTGCAATGTAGGGGTGGGGAGTGACCCCTTCAAACTGTTTCCCAGGCTCCCCATTTTAGCTGCTTCTAGCTGGGTCCAGCCAATTGAAGACACTGGCTCGAAATCGGGGGACAGGTGGGAGAAGCCAGTTTCCACCTCCAACAAGAGCCGAGACTGTGACCCCAGCTGCCAGATAGGCCTGTGGTGATTCCCATTTTTGCCAAGTGACCAGGTCATAGACTCCAGGATCTCTACTTCCTCTTTGTTCCCCCAGCCTAACAGTGGTTCTGGTTTCCTACTCTTTCTAATCTCTGGGTTGCTTTGCGGAGTCCTCAGTTGGCTTTTCAGCTCTGCCATCACATATGTAATGAATTCCCTGTATGAAGTTCCCTCCATTTTAAATACATGGAATAGTCTGTTTTCCAGTATGGACCTTGACTGATGCTTTTGGCTTTAAAACTATCTTCATTTAAATCTTTCTCAGATCGTGAAAATGAACTCCAAGTGAGTGGGGAGGAGAGTGTGATTCATATACTTACCAGTGTTGAGAACCTAGCTATTATTTCCCAATGTATATTCTATGGAAAACCGGTATCCAATGATTTGTTGTTAGATGGGCTATACAAAATGGGTTCTGTGGTCCAGTGTTTGTAGCATAATGGGGTAAACATAATCAAATGGCTTTACTATTATATCTCTGAGACTTGAATGTTCTAGTATATATTGTAACTTTTCAAACAGGAGACAATCAAACACAGAACTTCCCCAAGTTATGTAACCAGGGAAGGCACTTTTTCAAGAAAACCAAATAACGTTTCCCAGGGCTCTACTTTCATACAGCCCAGTTTGGGAAATGCTGAATAAGTCATGTCAACCAGATTTTGGTAGCAGTGGGGTAAATCGTTTGAGACGGACTGCTGGCATTATCTCCATGTTCTTGCTTTGAGTAAGTACTTTAGATACCAGCGGTAGGTGACTAGCCTGATGCCTCATAAATTGGAGGTTGCTGGCTTGTATTCTCACTCAGATGGCAGGAAGCAGGGGTAGGCTAACACGCCTCCGACACCAGTACTAGTACTTGAGGGAAGCCCAGTTTAGGGACAATAGGAAGAACCTGGGCCTGGAGCATTATGAGCACACCCACCCCACCCACCTCAACACTAAGACTGTTGGCATGACTCCTGTTCATGGTTTGATTTGGAGTAGAACTGACGGCTTACTGATGGCTCCCAGGAAAACAACTGCAGTGAAGTTTGTTTTTTAATCGTTCTAGAATCTGGTAGGACATGCTTTAGGAGTCCCAAACAGCATTGTGGTGTAGTGGGAAACCCGTGTGTCAGACTCAGGTTCAGTCCTGTGGAACTGGGGGCAACACCATTCACCTATCTGAGGCAGCTTCTTCATCTGTAAGAATCTAAAGTTTCATGATCTCTATAGAGGGCTGTTGTGAAGATGAAATGAGGTATATAAAAACATTCCGAAAAGCACTATGCAGATGCAGATACCGTATTTTCCCGAAAATAAGACCTAGCTGACCATCAGCTCTAATGAGTCTTTTGGAGCAAAAATTAATATAAGACCCAGTCTTACATTATATTAATTATATTATATCATATTAGAGCTTGTCTTATAGTAAAATAAGACCAGGTCTTATATTAATTTTTGCTCCAAAAGACACATTAGAGATGATGGTCTGGCTAGGTCTTATTTTCGGGGAAACACGGTATTAGGTAATAAGTTATATTTTAGTCTTCTACAGTAAATTCAATTTAATGTTCTCTCCCATTATTACTTCTATGTGTCATTGTTTTAACTTTTTAATTTTTCAAATTAACCTTTAAAATAATTTGACTTAAATTGTGAAAATAGTAAAGAATTCCCATATACTTTCTATTGATTCTCCAAATCATAACATATAATCCAAGCATAAAACCCAGGAAAGTAACATTGCTATAACTTATATAATTGTATATAATATATATGCCATAGTCATACTTCAAGAAATCTCACTAATGTCCAATTTCTGGTGTACCATCCAACTGAGGATCATGTCGTCTGTTTCTGGGCTTTTCTTAGTCGTGGCCTTTCATGATCTTGATTAATTTTGACAACTGGAAGCCAGTTATTGTGCAGAATACCCCGCAACTTGGGTGTCTGATGCTCTCTCATGGTTAATATTAGTATTTTATATTTGTAGGGATACTGTATGGTTATTCATGCCATCGGGATCATACAATGATCGCTTAAGGGCACGCATTCTAGTCAGAAAACCTGGGTTCCAAATCTGGCTTTACTAAACTGTGACCTTGGTTTTTGATTTGGTTTACCTGTCAAAAGGAGAAATGTTAATACCTATTTCATAAGGGTTGCTGGAATTATCAAAGGAGTGAAAACATGTAACGTTACTACCACAGTGCCTTGGCACATAGGAAGTGCTGTATACAGGTTAGCTAGTATGAATTGGGATTTTAGTGGCTTTACTGGAAGGAAATATGCTCTTGCAAATCGATGAAGAGACCAAAGGAGCAGCAGGCATTGTAGCCATGGGCGTCCTTTGTCCCTCCCCACCCAAAGAGACAGCGCCAGCAAGAATTCTAGCCCACCAAGAAAGAGGTGGGTGCACTGTTTCTTTCAGCCAGAGGCCTGCTCCTAGCACTTGCTCCTAAGGTCCACGAGATGATGGCTTGCTTGATCCACAGGGCAACATTTCTTCAACACAAAGGGTCCACATACTAGGAACTGAGCCCACGTTCCCTTGCCTCATTGGTTGCTTGGAAAAAAAATGTGTCAAATTAATAAAAAAAAAAAAGTCGTGAAATGATTAAGTCCCTTCTTTTCTGACAACTATTCCCAGAACTCGGCCCTTCAAGCTTCATTAGTATGCATCCCACACTTCAGCTCTGGACACATTCACTGAATAACCATAGTGATAACCTCAGCCCCTAACCTTTGCATGTGCTTCTCGTTGAAGAGGCCAAACCACTCAAGACCCTCACAATACTTACTTTATTGGCCAATCCTGGGCAGGCTCAGCCGTGAGGAAGCTCCTCACAAGGCTGGATGGGGGAAGGGAAGGAAGGCTGAACAGACTAATTCCAAGAAGGTAGAAAGAATCTAAGACACAGCTTGGAAGATTTGGTAAATGACAACTATTCATTTAAAAAGTCAAAGCAGTACAAAAAGCCTTAATACAAAAACAACAACACTTTCACCTGATTAAGCAAATGACAGTCTACAAAGCAATTTTGATTCTTTACCTCATCTGACCACCCCTCACTCCCCAGACACCATTTCACAGGTGAGAGGAAAGGACTGAGAGGGAAATGACTGTGACAAAGCTGAAACTTGAACGCAGGTCTCACCTCCAAATACGGCACATTTCCCATTTAACAACAACAACAACAAAAGGCTACAAAAACAGAGATTGAAGTGTAAAAATGTAATGTATCCAGCTACAGTGGAGAAACTTCAGTTTCTCAGCAGTCAAGGAGAGCAGGGTTTTCCCAAAGGGACTTTCACAAGACCCTGGATGCAGGCTGAGCAATGTCAGAGAAGCGGGGAGGGGAAGAGAAAAAGAAACGGAGAGAGAGGTGCACACACACATTTTGGACCAAGTTTCGAGCTTCTGTAAAATCCCTGCATCGCTGGCTACTTAAGAGTCAAATGATTTCAATGGGATGGAGAAACAGACCATACATCACGCCACATGCAATGCATGGGCAGCAGCAAGCACACTGCAAGGCAGAGTAGACTTTCAATATGTATTTGCTGATCTGGCTGGACTTGTATCGATGCAGTAACAAGATGTCAGTCTTATGCAGAACTCCTGCAAATACCATAACCTCCCCAAATTAGGTACTGTCCTAAAATGCCAGTTGAACGCATACAGAAATTGTCCATCTTCTGTGATCTGTACAGGCAAAGAGGAAATTAGAAACTTATTTCCCATCACCAAACTGCTTCCATATTGTTTTTACGTCCAACTGAGACCTTCCCCAAAAAAGAGACTAAAATAGCAATCATATCATACCAAAGTTTATTGATTACATCAAACAAAAATTTTTGTGATGAAAAAGGCAAGTTGCATTCATAAAAGATGGCATTCACATTCATTATAGAAAGCAACAACGTAGATGTAAAAAATTGCTCTAGTGAAAAATGCAATACTGCAGTCCCATTTTGCAAGCTGAAAAATGATTTTGTCAACACTTGCATAAAATCTGCACATTTGTATACTGCATGTTATTAAAAAATTCTATCAGTAAGTTATTGTGAATTTTGCAAATTTAGGCTTATTTTTACTGTTGCTGGTGTTAATGTGACAGGTATGGAATTTATGTTTTCAGTTTAGTAGGTAACATCCTCAAACAATGGACAACAGTTGTAAAATGACAAGGACATTCTGTAGTTCAAAATTATTCAAATGATGGATATATAACTCTATCCTTATATTTCCCCCTTTCTCTGCCACAAAATAAGGTGGTTACAGTGCTAGGCATACTGGATGGCTTACTTCAAGTTATTCCACCTATTAACCCCAGGCTAGCCATTTTTTAAGCTCATTTATAAAATACCTCTTTCAAGTGATTTTGAACTGCAGTGTAATGTGTAGCTGAGACATAACTCTAAATCCCCCTTACTCATCTTCCTGGCTGCAAGGATTTTGTATTTCCACTACCATGGATATTCTGATTATGTCAAATCTCCAATGGTTTTGCCTTAAACAAGGCTCTTTATCTACTGCGGCTCTCTCATTTGTATTCACAGTCCCCATAGTTCTTATGTAAAACAACAATAACAATACATCAACAAGTATAAAAACACGAACATGAACAAGAACAACAAAACATTAAAAGCTTTCCTGGGTCTGATTGTTTAGCTCTTTGGAATAGGCAAAGAATATGTAGACTTTGTTTTCAGCAGACTGCCTCGGGTACGGGCTACCAGAACACAGCACTCTTAGGTAAGGCGTGAATAACCTAACAAAATATTCAAAAATAATACTGATAGATGAAAACAAATTGAATCATGAAAATGGGTCAGGAATGATGGAATGGTTTCTGATAACTGAAATTATGTCCTTTCTAGAATTTAAGAAAAACTACATCTTAACAGTCACACAAAATATATATGGAAGAATCAAATGTGCCATATGGACTATGTAAATACACTGGTATAGATTGAATCCAATACTTTCCCAAATCAAGGTACAATATAAACACTACTAAGAGTACAGGCATGCCAGAAAGACAACCAAAAATGGAAACTGGTATGACAACACTTTTAAAAGACCATTTCAACCTAGAAATCAAATGTAGTCATTTATATATATATAAAAAAAAAGCGTTAAATTTTAACATGTAATAAAGACATTTCACATTTATTTTTATGTTTTAAGTGAACTCATTAGGAGGCTAAAACCTCCTTCTGGCCCAGTAAGATCAGGACTTAACGAAGGTGACTCTCATAGTTTAGAGTTAGCTCATCATGCAGCCAAGTTTGTTGAGAAACAACATTCACGCTCAGAGTCACGGCTCTGCAGGCTGAAACGTCTCGGGTGAATCCTTCCTTCCAAATTGGAAAGTTAAAAAAAAATGTGCTGCATATATGAACCAATGTAGCCTCTTCTCTTCTCTTTCAAATAAAAACCATTCATTTTGAAATAAGCTATTCCTCTCTACAAAAAATTATAAAAGATGGATGTTCAGAATGACCTTTACTTTTATGTAGCTACGGTTTTGCCCACCTTACCTCAGATCCCAGTAAAACTACTTTGTAGCTATGGTTTTGCCCACCTTACCTCAGATCCCAGTAAAACTACTTTGAGGGGCGACTAAAGCGATTGCCAATGTTTCATTTTCAAATCTAGTAGCCATAAACCCATTAATTCAGAAGAACAAAAAGTATTTTTTTTTTTTTTGGGATTCTCACAAAAATACCCTGAATTAACATTCTTTCCACATTAAGTGCTCAAGGAATTTTTTTGGCAAGGATATTTTATCAAGGGAAAATTAGCACGTGGGTGAACAGGAAGGATTAACTATTCTATCTGTTGCACTGATATAATTTAGTCTTCTTGTACTTTCAAGTATTCTTTTCATATGCTTGAAAAAATAATTTAAGATTACCATTCAGCAGGAACAAGAAATGTGATCCAAATAGCCTATTTGTTCCGCCAGGCAAAAAAAGAAATATTAGCAAAATCTATCCATTCCCATTGCATGACTTCTATTTTATACTATTGTATTTAAATCCATTCAAAGAGTTCATGGGTTAAAAGAGCACCCATTTGGTAGTTTTATTATTCTATCTAAAGCCAGAAATTCTAAATATTCTTGCTTTCAACTTTCATACAACTCATAACTTTGAGCTTTGGCCATAATGGCTACTTACAATAACTGTAAATGCTTAAGAGAGTCATTTGGTATGTCAATGGACATTTATTCTGAACCCTACTAGACAGAAGAGTGGTTTAGTTGGTTGCATATTGAGTATCCTGAGATGATAGCTTTTTGTAGTTGTTTCTTCATGTTTTCTTTTTTAGCTGTAACCACTGTCAACATGCTTGTAGGACAACAATGTAGGCAGTTCAAAGTTCGGACTCTGAAAAATTTAAAGTGTACAGAGTTAAAAGGTTTACCTTAATAATAATCATGTGAAACCATCTGTTTAGCATTTTCAAAAATCAATCAAGTAGTAAGTCAATCAAGTAGTAAGTTTTGTTATGAGAGTAAAGCAACCATCTTAACCAAGTGCCAAGTTTTATTCACATGCAGGGAAGAAGAAAGTGACACAAGAACCAGTTTTTAACCCTTTTGTAATTTGTCAGCTGAATAGATTCAGACTTGCTTTTTGCTTTTGGATTGCTCCAGGGTTCTCCTAATAGTTGTAACCACGAGGACCATCCACCACAGCAGAGGCGTACCTCACCAAGACCCCTTCCTTTAGTCTGTGAGCTCCTTGAAAACGGGGACATTTTCTTTATCTTTCTATCGCCAGCACACAGCGAATGCTCAGGACACGCTGAATGAAATCAATCAATGACTGTTTTTCTGGATGTGTTAATTTTGACAAAGTCCGAAGATGTAATCAGTTTGGAAAGACTGCTGTGAAGGTATTTTTCCTTAACTGAAAGAAACAGGTTTCCTCCCTATAATATTGAAGTTAATATTCTTTTTGGTAGATCATACATTATGTGTCTACAAGTCAACCGACTCTTCGGTTTTTCTTCTTCATTGTCTTTTTGGAAAAAAACCCACAGAAATTTCCCTAAGAAACCTGTACATTCTTTTCTGTCCTCTAAACATTATCAGATGCTACGATCGGGATGGGGCACATCAGGACAACTGATCCCTGAGTGGCGATCAGGCATGTTGAAAAGTACAAGTCCTATGTCAAGGGCGGGAGCCTCACTCCGATTCTCCATTTTAAAATCCAACCTTTTAAAATCTGAATGTTGGAAGGCTTTCAAAGGGTGTTTATTTCCTTCCCATTTTCGTGCACCTTCCTTTCCATGGTTGGACTAGAAGTCCTCTCGAGTGCCTTCCATTCCTTTTTACGTTCCATAGTCTCCTATTAGTTTTTCAGATAGCAGGGTCATGGTGACTCTAATCAAAATAAGACTGCCATTCACATCGTGAACTTCTAAAATGTGTCATGCCGTTCCCTTATCAACACCAAGGGACAAACTCAGTGGGGCTAAACTAACTGCCAAATATTTTCCTTGGAGGAGAAATACTGCCACATGAAAATACATTCCTGGAAGAAATAACTACATTTGAAATAAAATAACTGTTAAAAAAAATACAACTTCCTCTGTTCTGTTAGGTATCATAGGAGTTAAGGCCCTGGAGAGGCCAAAAGCAGCAGCAGTGTCTGCTACCCAGCCTAGCACCCCAAACCACAGACAAAGTGAAGAAAGCAATCCAGGGGGATACAAGATTAACTGGAAACAGTATAGCACCACACAGCCGAAGACAAGGCTATCTGGAACAAAAGGGTCAAAGACTTTGAAGGCTACCGGGAAGCAGACTCATTACCGAGGGAAAATATAAGCAGATGAGTTGCTCCAAATGGGGGCGGGGGGTGGGGAAGATGCTGAGTGAGGCCAAAATGAGTTGGCTTCCAAAAGAACACTGCAGATGCCGACTGCGATGAACTGCAGGAGATGGACGAACCAACAGAATCAATCCATTAGTTCGGTATGTATTCTTTGCAGGAGGGTGGGTAAGCTGATAGCTGACGAAAAAGTGGGCCTATCAGGTGGCCACAGTTGTTAGTTTCCAAGTGAACGGACCTGCAATTTCTTTCACAACAATCATTAATTTTTACGTGTGCATGAAAGACAGCCCAGCCCTAAGCTGGTTCGAATTGTTTCCAAGCAGAAAAGCTTGGAACACTCATTCATGAATGACTCTAAATTCCCATGGATGGAGAAAAGACCTATGAAGGTCTGAGGTGACAGAGGCCACTGCAGTGGGAAACAGAAAACACATGGAGGGTCATTCTAAGTTCAAGAGTCCTCCCCCAGCATATCAATGCCTCCCAAATATTTTTGGGGGTAAATGACAGAATATGGAAGAAAATGAATTTACTCATTTCTGGAAAAATTAATTATGAAGCAGTGTATATCATTAGCCTAACATCCCCCTGAATGGCTAGGAAAGATTTTACCTCTGAAAGTCGAAACATTTAGCTTGAATAAAACTTGACATTAAAAAGTGATTACAGTAGACTGGATCATTAATACATTTTTGGGGATCACACATTTACAAGGACATTAAGTATATACCTTCAAACACACAAGACACAGCACATGGAGATACAAACACACTGAATTATTTTCACATAATTCCCAAAAGAACATGCAATGCTAAACTGACTTGATATTATACAGATGCAATTTTGGAATATTTGCTTTCAATTTTCCAAATCACGTTTTAAAATCTGAATTGTATTTCCTGATCAGTATTAAGGAGCATTTTCACATGACGGCACTGCCGTCACTACTTGCTCTTTACAAATTAAATACATTGTGTTACACCCTTTAGCTCTGGAAAATGCCTAAAATTTTGGGGGCTTAGCAAATTTAAAATGTGTATTTCCCCATATTCCAAGTAATGCATCTTTATACTTTTGCGAAGAAGAGTGTAAAGTTCACCACACCAACAGCAGAGAAAATTTAGAGAGTGATATTTTCATTTTTTTTCTTTATAATGCTGTTAATCCGTTTCTTTAAAGCCAGCCCGCTTAACGCTAGGTACCTGTTACAATATATTAGATTCGTCTGAGAATGTTCGTAAAAGAAGAGGTCTGACTGAAGGTCTGGTGGATAATGAGTCAGATGCCTTTTTACAGCTCAGATTTCTCTGTAATAGTGAGGTAAAGATACTTAAAGAATTTGAAGATTGGTTAACCTACCTGGTGATAAAAATATAGAAGAAAAAAATAATTTCCTATATACTACTCTTGTGGCCAAAGAACAAAGGATTACACGATAGCAAATGCATAACATTTAAATGAATACATTTCAAGACCTAAGAAAGTCTCCAACTGGAACTGAACTGTTTTCATGGTAGAAATATACAGACAGTAGTAGTATGTGGCAAACTAGGGTTTTTGAAATGACACTGGTAGATTATGTGGTGGATGAGTCAGTATGGTCTGATTAGTAAACCTTACCCTCCTTTTGGTGAACACCTCTGAGAGTTGTGCCAGTGCTGTCAGTGTATCGAACACAGAGAAATTTGTGCAAAACATTCCTGTCTTGGTGAACAGATTAGTTCTAACCCGCCGTGGCTTCTACTGCACACTAGGAATCAATGGGACCAGAGACTTACTGTTCAAGTTTTTGTAAATCACTTCCTCTTCAGTGTGACAGTTTGAGAAGGTGAACAAATGATTAAAGGAAAATGACAAAATACTCTTAAGTATCAATGGAAGATAACAAAAATGAGGCATGAGCAGTAATTTTTCATAAGAATCAGAAAATGGTGTCAAGCAAATGAGAATGCAAGCAAGTTGGTACATTAAGAAAGGAAATCACCTTATTCACTCCAAGAGAAACTGTGATTGCTGGAAGTTTGAGAAAGCATGAAGACAGTAGATGTTCCTGAGGAAGGGAGGCGTTTCGTTACCTTGTTCACAATTGCACAAAAGGTGGAAAATTGCAGTAGGAAAAAGAGAAATGCAGAAACCGAAAAAAAAAAAAAAAAGGTAAATACTCTCTGAAATGTAAGACATTTAAAAAGAAACCTTGAGAATTTGAAGTCGAAATGACATGTTAGTTTTGAAGATGTTACTTTCACAAGTCAAAGTAGAGTTAAGAGTTAGGAACAGTCTATTATATGTGCAAACTACTATTTCTCTGTATATCACTTTAAAATTATTTTCTTAATGGGAAAATTGACTATTTTGAATAATTTTAAAATAAGCTTCTCATTGAAATAGGCTTATCTCTAATCATTAATTCACTCAGCTACATTGTTCAAAATCCATGGGGTCAGAGAGCTATGTCCAGGCTCCATCACCAATCCATCTTGAAGTGAGTAATCTCCCCTGTTCAACAGCACAGATACAATATGAAGGACACTGACAGCCCTTAGGCAGCTGCAGGTTAAAAACCTAATCAAAACTAACACAAATGGAAAATATATGGTGAAATCACGCTTTAGTCCCATTTACCTCTAGGCCAATGCTTAACGTCCTTTATTCTAACATAATTTGATGGGTTTCCTTTTCCTACAAAAACCTCCTTAAAAGGGTAGGCTAAAGAGCTATGAATTTTTCCTTTAAAACACCCAGAAAAAGTAAGCATTGATAACCTAAAGTTCAATCAGAAAACCTAAAAGGTTATTTTTTCCCTTACTTATTCTGTGCCTGAAGTTATAAGCTAATTTACAGACTTGGTTCTTGCAGTGCCCAAGCAAACCACAAGATGAGTGGTTACCTATGGGGATGAGATTAACAATTCTGGTAATTACCCATATCTGCTACTTAGTGACTAATGAAAACAGGCTTAAGAAGAGAAACCAGTTAAAGTAACATTTATGTCCAGCAGAGTCGAATAAACAGTTAAACTTTTAAAGGCAAATACTTTGATTTATTCATATATTTTAACATAAGTATGTTAAAATTTTATAAAATATTTTACCTGCAAATTGGTGACATGCAAATTACAAATGTATAAAGCTAAATAAATATTTAGTTTCTTAAAAAATTATTTATAATTGCTCTGTCTTCTATTTTGTGGGCCAGAACTTTACAAGATTAACATGATAGCAAGTCCCGCACCCCGTGTTTAATACAGTTAAGATTGTATAAGCACATTTTGGTGTGCTCAAAACCTTGTACCCAACCGTCAGAGATAAAAGTATTTCTGTGAAACATAAATTTTAGGGGCTTATAGATTAGGTTACTTTATAAAGGAAAAAAAAAGGAAATATGCAAGTACAGAAGGCAGTAGAGAGCATGGAAAAAGCATCTAAAAAGCTATCAAAAATTGATACAGCTAGCAACTGGTGGGGGAGACAGGTAAGAAGGACGGAGATAATGAGCTAAAACAGTATGAAATTTCCACATTCCTTTGCAGTCATCTATAGAGCTTTGACACTGGCTCCATTGGCAGTCGGTCAAAGAGGCCAATGCATAAAGGTCCATCTCAACAGCCACAACGTTAAGATTCAACTTTATTTTGGTCTAACCCAGTTCACAGGGCTATTATCCTCAGAACCCATGGTTGTCATATGACACTGTCAGCATTGCAATAGTAATTATAATTGTCACCATTGTTATTATAAGGATAAACTGTATTTTCCAAAATTTCCAGTGCTTTCTCTGGGAAGTTTGCTCAGACAGCTGACATTCTTCCTTTTCCTGTCTTCCACTCTGAATGAGCTTCCTATCTAATGGCATATTTCTCCTTGTTTGTGCAGACATCCCATGCTAGGCATCGCCATGTTGCTGGGTCCATTCCCTTTAGATTATAGTGTTTCCATGTCTAGCAGGCAAAGTCAAACCTTCCTTTTGATTGCGGTGGTTTACATGGGAAAACTTACATTAAAGATATGGGGAACATTCTTCCACCAGAAATGGGAAGTGGTATTTATATCACTTAGCCAGAAAGTCCAGGTACATTTCACTCATTGAGAGATAGCCAAATAACTGTGCTTAGAGAACACAACTTTTTGAAATACCAAAAATCCTAAACTTGAAATTTCCTGTGAAGTGTTATCCTGCTACTCCACTGTTCAGGGCTCAGTGGCAGTTTCATTATATTCGGTTAGCAGTATGGTGGTGCGGCTTTGTCAATTTATAACCTACAGAAAAGCCCCATGATCCTTTATGATGAGATTTTAGCTAAACAATGAAGCACACTGCTGAAAATATAGCTAAGGAATACATAGCATTAACATCCTTGAGTTAAATGACTGAGGGAACCTATTTTTGAAGATCGCAGAATCCTTTATAATGCTACCGAACTCAGCTGTGATGGAGGCCGCCATACCAGCCTTTTTCCTGGAGGCTTCAGGAAGTAGCGACTGGGACCTTGAAATACCTACGAGCCGTATCACTGAGTCTACTATTCTGATTTATACCTGCTAACAAAAGTGTTCCCTCTGAATCCCCCTATGTAACCTAACTAGAGTGAAGACTCCTTGTGAGCTGGGGCCCCATCCGATTCTTCCCTGAATTACCAACACCTAGTATAGTAGCTACTACATTGGTGCAAAAGGAATTGCGGTTTTTGCAATTGATTTTAACCTTTTAAACTGCAATTCCTTTTGCACCAACCTAAGAACTTACAGTGGACCCTCAGGGAATGTGTTGAATTGAATGGAATTCACCAGAAGGTTGCTTCTGTAATTGTGAAATGTAAATTGTTTAGCTTCTTTTTCAAATGCAGTGTATATCAAATATACAAGATACTTACTGGTGGAAGTCAAGGGATCTTCTACTTTTAGGTAGGAATATACCTTTTATCCCATACCTTTATCCCTCTCAACCTGGTCAGGTATGAGGTCAACCCAGTGTAAAATAATCTTTTGCCTCTCTTTAAAACGAGGCCAATGCCTTAACGAGGGATACTGAACAAAGCAGGAAGTCACCCGGATGTCAGACTGTTGTTCATTAAGATATTCCTTCTCCTTTATCTTAGAAGTGGACTCCACCTCTCTGATATAGCCACATAGGGCCTTATGTAAACAGACGTGACTTATCAGAATAGCCGTGGCTGCCATGTTTTAGGTGGCCTTTATGCATTCATAGGTACTACTTTGCTCTTGCATTTCCTCACAAGGAAAAAAAAAGTGGCAGCACTGCTGAGTGGCCACAATGTTTTGTCTCATCTGCAACTCTCAAAATCCCATGGAGTCTGAAAAACCATTCAGCCTTTCAGACACTGGATATAAAGAGAGATGTTCATCATTAGGCGGTTCAGCATATTCATTGGTTCATTGTGGGCAGGAATAAATGAATGAATGATTGAATGAATGAAGGTGATGATGGAAATTCCCCTGGTTGTTCTAGCACATCAGCATGCCAAGCTACTAGAATTGCTCCTATCATGTACACAACCCATGGCAAACAAATTTCATGCTGAATCCCTGGCAACATTCTATGGCTACTATGTAAAAAGGACTGCAGGCTCAGAACTCTATGCTTTCAACAGAGGTTAGGAATCTGCTGTTTGCAGGGAAAGAAAATGTTCTAAATCTTTATCTATGACTGCTTCGTGGCATCCCTCCATTTAATTTAGATAAAAACATTTAAAATATTTACTGGCCATTTGATTCATGTAAAAGTCACTACCAGCCAGTATCTAATTTAAAAAAAAAATAAAGGGCCTAAAGAAGAGGATAAGATAGTATGTCTGAAGGTTTTGATTTCTGAGATTTTTGTATCATATCATCTTGAGAACATGAAGCTGGGTGTGAGCCATTACTTAGTATGAGCTCCATTACTCCAACTAAGAAAAACATTTAGGAGCACCCCAAAGTGTACTCCCAAATAGGGACAATGGAAGAGCATCTCAGAGATCCTTCCCAGACAAATTCTTTTATAACAAGGCACCATACCACTTCTTACTGTGATTTTTATTTTTATTTTGCTTCATGCAAATTGCCACTTGAGCCCTTCTGGGAGGAACCGGTTTTACTGATCTGTTCCACCCCTGTTTAACTGATACTAAAGTATAATCAGGCAAGAGAATGTCACCTTACCATCCTAAGACTAAACACCAGGGTAGAGGGAGTTAGTTGTGGATCTACTGGGAGGATTAAAGAGTAGACTAAGGCAGTCTTAGCTAGGTTAACATTATTGGGTGCAGTTCTAGCCATAAGGCATTCAGAAGCAGGCAGTTAAGGCCAGTTCTGACCACCTAACTGTACACTGACTGACCTTGGATGCCAAGTATCAATGCAGCTTACGCCACTGACAATCTATTGCTTTTGATTGGGGCTGATACTGACTTGTATCAATGAAGCCACTCTTCATACATCTAACTACTGAAGATATTCCCACTATAATCATTTTAGTTCCCTATGTCTGCATGATGACATCCACTGGATTCTATCAATTCAATAGGTTTCTCCAAAATCAGATAAACCAATTTTGTGCCTAAACTGGTGGGCAAATTTGATCAAACAGATCAGGTAGATATAGCCTACATTATTTCCTGAAAATATTGCCTTACAGGGGTTACAAGATCTACTTGGTGTCAAGATGACAGAAACAGGGCTTTCTTTGGCAAAATGAGCTAGTGTTGGCAGGAAGAATATGACATAATTAACCTGTTGGTCAAAATTTGCGGGAAGATTTTTTTTCCCCCAGGCTAATCTACCCCTTTCAATTTAAAGGCTTTTTAAGAAATGTTCAAAAGATGTCAGACAATGCAGGGCCAAGCAATTAGGCTGACAGAGGGTAATAACTTCTCGTTCCAGCAAGAAATTTATAATTTAAGCAGCAAAAATAAAAACACACTTATAAAACAATTCTGAATTTTTACAAGTGTGTTCAGGAGGGTAAGGATGCAGAAACCACATCCAGATAATTTTCTTTGGTTCAATGATACTGCTGGACAGACAGGGCTAGAAGCAACACAGAGATTAAGCAGCACTATAATTAAAGGAAGGGGAAAGGTTTGAAAGAGGAAAATTGGGATTACCAACTGAAAAAAAATATGCAAACAACCCATAGAGAAATGTCTAAGGTTAAAGCTGGAATGTTGGTGTGGAGTATAAATTCCTGGTGTGAAAATTCTAGGCTAAAGAAAAACACCATTTTTTCCATTTAAAATTCCATATGGAGCATATGAGATACTCCATATGGACTGCTAAAGGTCACATAGAACACTATTAAGGAATCTACTTACCACCTGCATTGGATAACGAAGTTTTTACTATACTTTTTATGCAGAAGAGGAAATTAAGTGATGAACCTGTAAGGAGGGGTTTAACATGCTGTAACTAATGCAATTCTCTCAAGAAGGTTTTTAGTTCACGGCAGATATTGAAGCCCCTTCCAAAAATCAGGTTGCAATATAAACTTAGTTCTTACCCTGGCACTTCTTCGTTTCACATTCTTTAATAGTATCAGAAGAATCTCAGGGAAAAGGCTGATAAATATTAGAAGGATGATGGCCAACCATGTGGATACAGAAGACAGCATCTGAGCAAATACGAAATACATTCTCTGCTGTTTGAGAAAAGGCCTAGCGTAGAAAGAAAATACAAATGGAAAAACAAATCAGTTCCTGTCATATGAAACAGAAGTGTAATTGAAACTGTCTTTTGTATTTAGAAGAAATTTTCCTTACTCACATTAATAAAATTAATTAAAATTTTTTTTCCTAAAAGTAGTAAACAGATTTCATTTACCAAATGTTTGGAAAGAAATGAAATGATAATCAAAAAAGAAAAAAGATAATAAAATGTCTTTGACTTAGAAACAAACAAGCAATCAACCTTAAAGCTGCCAACTGGAGAGTATTTGTTTGTGTTAGAAAATTCTGGAGCTTCAAAGATATTCAAGAAAAATGATGGTTAAATTTTATGCTAACTAGCATTTTATTTCCTTGGCTGTTTTATTACTATGAGAGAGGATTTGTGCTCTATATTCAAAATTTAAAGGACATTTTTATAACACTCCCCAAGCACCCCTATGCAAATACAAAAAGGACTGTAGAGCTTATCTCTCTCAAATGGGAGGAATCTATCATTCTCACCCACAGAGAGTGCCAAAAAAATGTGTACACATTTTAAGAAAGAAAAACTGTATTAAAATTGTAATATTCAATATATACTGATAACAAAAGATGAATACAAGTCACGTGTGACTTCTGCAATGACAAGAGGTGCTCAAAGTGGTTACCATCAGCGTCCAGAGACTTCTGATTATGGCGAACTACTGCTTGAGCAACAGTGACCAAAGTGTCCACTTGTACACATTTTTTTGGCACCCCCGGCCTGATATATTGAGTATCAGTGTGTACAAAATAGGCTGACAGACAGCAGAATATTGCTAACAGGATATTAAGCCTTGGAGTCCAGAAATCCAGGAGGACCCCTCATTCTGATATTGCATTTCCTTCCAAGTCATCTACTGAACTGTTAGGTGGCTCTGGAGAAGCATACCCAGGTTCCCTTCCCCTGCCTGAGCTGAACCACAGAGCAGCTGCTCAAGGTCAGGATGCACATCAGACTATCCTTGGATTAGGAGCCCTAGGTAGGTAACTGGTTGGTCCCATTTAGTAGATCATGCATAGTGCTCACTCAAGATAAACGGGTTTCTCATTTAAAAATGGATGTTTGTGCACTCTCAGGTAACATAATAAAAATCAAACATGTGGCAACAAATGAGGACGGTAACGTGGAGAAACTTATGAGGTCTGGGCTAAACAGGATTTCTTGGGTCCCTACCATACAGAAAAGATTTCTGCAGCACTCTACCTGCACTTTAGTTTTGAAGAGCACCCTAATTTTCTAGGCAGTTAACTGAACCATAATAAGGGTCCAGCAGGCAACTGACAGCTGGTCACAGGATATTTCTTTGCACAGTACACACAATACTCTGTGATTAATATCGCTAGATTTTTTTTTTTTTTTACCTCGGTGACATCTGTGGAGGTTTGCAGGGGAGCAGTAAAAAACAGACGGTATTCCGGGTTGGGTTTGGGGTTCATTCTCACTGCCCACTCCCAAAGAGGAGTGTGTTACAATGCCTCAAGGTTGGACATTTCTAGAGATATGAGCTGCAACCAGCATTCAGATGCAGTTTCACAGATTCTAGTCACATCTTGCCGGTTGCTTTATAATATAAATTTGATATTCATGTAGTAGCTCAACTCAGACAGGTCTACTAAAAGGGAGCACTACACGCAACAAAATAAAAGATTAATATTTCATTTTCAGTTAAGTATCTCTAATGAATCGAAACAGGTATGATGAAGTCTTAGTCACTTAAAGGATTTACTTCAATCAATAAAGAACAGTCTATGGTAAGAGTCAGAAACTTGTTTAGTTTGCTAGACACATTTTACTCTTGTGGAAAACTTGCATAATTAGTTCAGATGCTTATTAGACAGATTCATAGACAGAAATAATGTACTGTGGCAGACCTACAATTGCATATTTCAGTTGGTTAATCAACGTTGATTCATTTGTATATTATTAAAGAAAACAGACTTCCTTTAGCCTCACTGCTTTAATAATTACCTATATAGGTGCCAAATAAAGGCTGTAATTACACTTTTTGGAGCGGTACTTCCTGAAGTGATTAGGTTTTTCATATGTTTTTTTTCTTTTAAGGTTTTTATTGAAAAAAGCTTTTCAAAAAAGTCCAGTTTCTTCTAATTAAGTCTCAAGGGACACATACAGGGTCATCACATCTCTGCGATAACGTGGAATGTTTTGTATGTATGATTTTGCTCAAATGAGTAAAAATATATACTCCTAGAATCTCACCTTATGGCTTAGTCTAATCATGCTCTCTGCTGCTGGCATCCTCGTCAGGGGAAGCCATTGATTCATGAAAACAAGTATGATATTTAAAAAGAAAATACAGTTGACCCTTGAACAACACAGGTAAATGTACAGTTGGCCCTCCGTTTCCTCAGTTTCGCATACATGGAGTCAACTAACCGCAGATGGAAAACATTATTTTTGATCTGTGGTTGGAAATCTCTGAGTGCAGAGGGCCAACTGTATGCATTGTTTTATGCTATTTCATATCAACGATTTGAGCACCTGCGGATTTTGGTATCTGCAGGGGTCCTGGAACCAATCCCCAGCGGATACCAAGGGATGACTGACTGTAGGTTTAAGTTGTTGCGAGTCAAAAGACCGTACGTGGATTTTCGACTGCAACAGGGTCAGCGTTCCTAACCCCCATGTTGTTCAAAGGTCAACTGTACAGGGCTCTGGGAGTAAGGAAAGGAGAGGAAAATTTGACTTATTTTCATTCCTTATAAGTCTCCCAATCACAGCCATGTGTCCCTCAATGGACTCTAATCTCTTTGAGGCAGGGGTACGGTCTATTCGTCTCTGTATGCCAGAGTACCTTGCTCAAAACGGAGTCTGAATATACAAGTATTAAACCAAAATGAACTGAATGAACTTTAAGGCCAAGCTGTAGATTCTGCCACTACCCACAAAACAATGAGGTGATTTCAAGATATAAGTCTCTGAATATTAAGTGGTATATATTCTATACCATGAGCACATCTATCAGCCACTACATTGTGTAGAAACTTTACAGGATGAATATTTCCACCAGAAATCACATGGGAGATCATGCTAGAAATTACAGTTTCACTTCACAGAGAGATGTTTACACACTTTCATGTTGAAAGATTTGATAGGGGCTACCAGAAGAGAGGTTTTTTGAGTAACCGGTGCAGTGTATTTACTTGTATTTGATTTCTTACTTGAAATTAGCAGTGTTGTTGGCTAGAAGTAACTTCCAGTCCATTTATACGGAAAACCAGCCATCACGATCAAAACTTTAAAAGCATATAATTAACGCTTGCATATACGACGTATATATACACATATACCTATTTTGTTATTTACGTAAAACTCACACACATACAGCTGCTTACCAAATAATTCCTCCCCAGAAGAATGAGAAAAATACATAAAAGGCTAAAGAACCCCAAATCACAAAATGATTTATCCAGGTCCAGAAGCGAGTATCCAAGGCAAGCTGAAAAGATAGAACACAAGAGATTTCATGATGGGTACAAATTGCACCTGCAATAATACACTACAGTATCTGATAAGTTGTATACAATATGATACCTATGGGAGGACGTAGCTTGGGCCAGGCTTCAAGAAAAGAATGGAACTAAAGGTAGAACAGAGTCCAGGCTTTTCAAAGAGCTAGGTTATGAAAGAGCTGAACTCTGCCCCAAGGCCTCTACGCTCTAGAGTATAGGTGTGGAGATGGGGTTAAGCAAGCAGCCAGAAGGTATGGGGCTACAGATGTCTCACTACTGAAGGAAGGGCAAAGAATGAGGTAATGGTAACATCCAGGAGTCTGAAGGCCCAAGGCCGCAGGTAGTGGCAGCCAGGGAGATGATGGCAGAAGAAGGCCTAACTGGTGGAGGCAGGTATAATGAAAGGCAGTAGGAGAAGGAAGACCTGGCTAGCTAGGAAGGATATACAAACTATACAAACGAGTCATGGTATTTCTAACACAACAGATGGGGGTTACAAAATGCCAAGGAAACTAGCTCTATACACCTGCATTATGTAGCAACAGATCATGGGTCTGACTATGCAGTGTGCCTTTCAACTGCAAAACCCTTACCTACTCAATTACATTAATAACATTTTCAGTTGCCTTAGATATTAATACCTTCATGTTCCTGCCAGGGCTGATTGTTTCTTCAGATTGTGGAACCTGGGATTTTCAAATGCAATCTAAACACAAAAAGTATGGTCTGTTTTGCTTGTTTTCAAATTTCTGGGCCACAAGGACTAATAATATCCAGGGCATTTAATGACTGAAGAGGAGGTGGTATCTCAGTTTTGTTACTTGCTGTGACACATGGTCCTCATCTTTCCATTACAGTTTCTCACTCACAAACAGGATGTTGATAACATTGTTAATGTAGCCCAGTATCGGGTTTTCACCCTCTGGGCTGCTAGCGAAAAGGTCACAGTAACACCCATCCAAAGAAGAGGGAGTGGATGTCTTTTGAGGGACACGTGAGGCCAACTTTATGAAGGACACTTGGAAGCCCTGGGGCCACACACAAGGCCAGGGGGAAAAATGGGGGGAGACTTCCATTTCATAACATGATCCTTTGAAACATAATAATAAACAACTAGCACTTACTGTACTGAGCACATTCTATATGCTGGACTCCATTCTAAGTACTTTAAATGTATCACCATTGACTTCTCACAGAAGAACCTAAGAGAGGTGGGTGCTACTTTTATCTCCATTTTATAGAAGAGGAAATGGAGGTTCTGAGAAATGAAGCCTCTTGCCCGACGACATCTTGCTAGTGAGCAGCTAAAGTGAGGAAAGTGGTAACGTTTTTTTGTAGTCCTAAAATATTATTGAAATAGTAGATGCAAACATATGCTAGTTCTTTTAGGTATAAGAAATTACCCAGAAATAAAAATTTAGAGGGGAAATGATTAGAAGTCTACTGTCAATTATACTTCTGAATTGGAGTTCTGACCTAGACAAGGCATACGGTAATTCATTTGAACGTACTCATTCTTGGACCCCATGTGAGGTGTTTGGACCCCATGTGAGGTGTTTATTACTGGAATGATCAAAAAAATTTGATTATGTTTCCAACTGTAAGAAGAGTCCCAACTCAGGAAAATGAAGGGTAGCATTCATCATGGCGTCAGAGCCATTATTATATGGCTGCCAGTGATTCTGCCCAATCTCCCCTTCTTGTATATTATCTGCTGTATATTTTTACGCATTTTATTACCAATATGGGTAAATTTCAGTGATGAATACATTATATAAAATTTCATCATTACCAAGCTCTTTTGCATACGTATTTTGCTCATGGACACCTATTCAACTGTCTTAAGTATCCAAATTCCTTAAAGGCCTGGCATTCTTAAACATACATATAACTTTAAAGAGGATAGACAATATACAGTAAACAATAAATAACAAATGGTATACAAATGCCCAAATCTCTAATATCATACATATCTTAGTAAGTATTCAGACTTGGATAACAGCCTGCAATAAAAATAAAGATTAAGACCAGAAACTATTACAACAGGGTGCTAAATATTTTGAATAAATAAAAATCTAACCTTCAGAGTTACAGTGAAAACTAAGACTGTAAAAACAATGGTTCCAAAAGTCCAGTTGCCATAGACCTGAAAAACATTGAACAATTACATGTACCAGGAATACACAAGCCTGCTTAAAAAAACCAAAAAACCAAGTTTAATCTTGTGTAACTGCTAAAGATTTATCTATGACTTACTTAGGGAAATATCTGGCCAAAAGACCAGGCCAAAAGGCTGGCTTTTACTGTGACCGTAAATTTTCTTGGTTAGATGCACTACATTTGTGGTTGGTAGAATTTATTTCCATTACTCCATGCAGCATCAAACAGGGAAAACACCAGTATGATAAAGGCAGAAAACAAACAAAAAAAACCCTGTTCTACAAACAATAATATTCATCAAAGCAAATCACTGGAGGACTCACGTTTTTAAAGATACGGGCTTTTCCTACAATATAAAACTAAAGCTCTGAAATAAGAATTTGCAGAGAAATGGACTCATTTTAAAACAGAGTCTACTTTTTGACTGTAAATATTAGAGCTGTCAGCGTGCGCACATCAAAGAAAAGCAGAGACCATGTAAAAATCCAAATGATGGCAATGAATGGCACATATGCTTACCAAATGCTGTCAAGATCTGAATGCGTAACGTTAAAACAGAAAATGAAATGTAAAAGGCTTTCAAAAAATAAAAACAAGAAATTAAGGTTAATAGAAGCAAAAAAAAAATTTGATCAAATCATACATGAGCGTTTAGTTGCTGATAGCAGTCCTAATACTTAATTGTAATTTTAGCAAACATTCAGAAAGATGAAGACATATACAGTAATATCTAATTAAAATTAATCTGGACACCAGGAACTCAAAATGGGTGATGAATTGGACATAGGCAGGGCTAAGGCTCCCCATATACCACCTGAAGAAGTTGCTGAGCAAATGAACTATGTCAACAGGACTATAGGACAGTATCCGCCTATTTAGCAACAAACTTTTTAAAAGCAAGAGTCAGCTCTATATAATTTATGTGCCAATAAAAATAAAAAAGTCAGATTCAGTCATAACGTTGAAAGGATCTGAGAAGCATAAAATCCAATCCCATCTTTTTTTTTTCTTCATAATTTTATTGGGGAATATTGGGGAACAGTGTGTTTCTCCAGGGCCCATCAGCTCTAAGTCGTTGTCCTTCAATCTAGTTGTGGAGGGTGCAGCTCAGCTCCAAGTCCAGTCGCCGTTTTCAATCTTTAGTTGCAGGGGGCACAGCCCACCATCCCATGCGGGAATTGAACCAGCAACCTTGTTGTTGAGAGCTGTGCTCTAACCAACTGAGCCATCCGGCTGCCCCCAATCCCTTCTTCTTACTGATGGGCACAGTTGACTTGGAAAGCTGAAGTGACTGGCCTGAGGACACACAGAGAGATGTAAAATGGCATGCTTCTTGGCAAGTGCTACTGAAGGACTGGATCTGTATTTCCTCACAAATTACTTGGTGCTCAGCAATTTTAATGGATTCATACTAAACTGACTTCTGTCAGTCCAAATTAGAGGTTTTCATTGTAGTACCTAAGTTCAAAGTATCATTCAAATCCACGGAGCCTATCACGTTTGTAACAGATGTTGGCTGTCTTCTAGACACGGTCGTTATACTCAGTAAATTCTTTTTGAATCTCAGCTTTGCTTCATGTTATGAGTAAAGAATGAATGACCACAAAAGAGGAAGCCCAGGGCGGCCGGTTAGCTCAGTTTTAGAGTGTGATGCTTGTAACACCAGGGCTGTTGGTTCAATCCCCGCATGGGCCACTGTGAGCTGCGCCCTCCACAACTACCTTGAAACAGGTACTTGACTTGACTTGGAGCCGACGGGTCCTGGAAAAACACACTTAAAATAAATAAAAGTTAAAAAAAAAAAGAAGAGAAAGCCCAGAAGTGGCAGGGGACATAGTGAAAACAGCATGCAAGGTAGTGGGTTTGACATCCCACTGAATGGCTACGGGAAGACCTCACCCCATCAGCAATGCTCTCCGACAGCACAGCCAGGGCAAAATATCCCAATGCAGGTGCTGACCTATGTAGGTGCTGGCTGGGAAGGCACTAGTGTAGCCTTTCTGCAAAACACTGTACTACCTTGTGGAAGGGAGGGAGGAAGACAAGGGAATTCCAAAGATAGGCAGTTAGCCCCTTGAACTCTAAGCATGGAAGGCCACTAAGAATAAGAACTGAGTGGGGCCAGACTTTGCTTGCTCGCATCAAAGTGTAGAGCTCCAAACTCTGAAGTCCCAAGAACTCTGTTCATCCAATAAAAATTACGGCCAACTTTAGCTTCCAGATGGTCTGTACATAAGGTCTCTAGTTAGCCATGCACACAGGAAGTGATTTCTCACTTCAGCACTTTTATTGTTCTAAAAACGTTGTGAGGACTAAATACTGTACCTTAAAAAAGTTTGGAAAATGATTACCGCTAGAGTATGTGAGTGACAGATCCAGTGCCTATGGAAAAAAGATAAGCCATGCTTACAATACCAAAAGACGTAATGACAATCTTTTTTTTACCTTTGCATTTTCTTCTAGGGATGAAGTCTGAAAAAGAAAGTAAGTCCCAAAGAAGAACACTGTTCCTTCAAATGCAGCCAGAAATGTCCAATATAAGAAAGGGCCCCATTGTAACATGGCATTGCCAGAAATTTTCCTATTGAGAAATGAGAAGAAACACAGGTTAATGAATCTCTGTAGGCTGTTTATTTAAAGATATGGTGAAATGCCAAAAGTAACCCTGGTATAAGGAAGGGAGCTATCTCCCTGAGGGACTGGAAGGCTTTTGTTTCTTGATAAAAGGCCAGACTGAGCTGCAGTGTATCTCTGTGCAAGCACCTCCTGACTGAGGCACTGGGGTAAACTTCTAAGCACTTCTAAGTTAAAATTCTGGACACCTGACAACAATCATATAATCAATAATAACTAGATTCCATCCATTGGGTACTTATTATATGTCAGGAAACTGGGTTAAGAGTTTTATATATATTGTCCATTTTTATCCACATAAGAACCACATGAGATAGGTATTCTTATCAGTCCCATCTACAAGTAATAAAGAGCCTCAAAAAGGTGTGTCATAATGGTTCCCAAACTTTGGCACATTGGAGTCACCTGGGGATCTTTCGAAACACTGACGCCTGGCTCCCAACTTCATTCTGATTTAACTGGTATGAGGCATAACCTGGGCATCAGGATGTTTTGAAAGCTCCCCAGGCGATTCTACTGTGCAGTCAAGTTTGGGAACCACTAGTATAGCAGCATGCCCGAGTTCACTCATTTAGTAAGGCACAGAGCTAGCATACAATCCTAGATTTATCTGACTTCAAATCATATGCTCTCAACCAAGCTACCTCAGCTTTCCAACTGTAATTGTTAAAATAGTTCTTTTAATCAAGATTTCTTCCTGGGAATTGAACCTTTTTTAGGTCATGGAGTACCCTTTATATTTTTTCAACTGAGTCAAGTAACATGTTTGAAACTATACAGTCATGCTTTGACAAACGGCAGGTGCACAGATCAAAAGTTTAAAATCTGCCAAAAATAGCACAATCTTCTCAGTACACGTCAGAATGCTAAATAAGGCTACTGATGCTAATGGAGCAGAGCTGCAGAAAGGAGATGGATTTGTGTATAGAATTCTTTTGGCCTCTATTCCAAATTACCCTTAACATTGATCAAAAGGTATCTAATCACTCAAATAGTACACCAGTTGTCAATACTCCCAAGAATGTCACTGTGCTGTATGGAATAAGAAAACACCTTTGTAGTGTAAATGCAATGATCCTTGTTCAGTTGGTATTGAGTACTTGGGGCTACCTACAAGAGACTCACTTCAGACTGAAAGAAAGACACAGACTGAAAGTAAACAGATTTTATGAATATGAAAAAAAAGCTGGGGTAGCAATACTTATACCAGACAAAATAGACTTTAAACAAAGGCTATAACAACAGATAAAGAAGGACCCAGGAATCTCACTTCTGGGTATTTATCCGAAGAAACCCAAAAACGTTACTTCAAGGGGACGTGTGCATCTACATGTTCATTGCAGAATTGTTTACAATGGCCAGGATGCGGAGGCAGCCTGCGAGCCTGTTAATGGATGAATGGGTAAAGAGGAGGTAGTACATATATACAATGAAATACTGCTCGGCCATGGAAGGGAATGTGTTCTTGCCTTCTGCGGCAGCATGGATGGACCTGGAGGGTGTAGTGCTGAAGGCAGTACGTCAGGCAATGAATGACAGATGCAATGTGATTTTGCTTACATGTGGAATCTAAATAACAAAACAAAGAAACAAAATAGAAACACTCATAGATACAGAGAACATTGTGATGGTAGCCAGATGGTAAGGGGGGATTGGGGGTGGGTGAAAAAGAGGAAGGGATTAAGAAGTCCAAATTAGTTGTTGCAAAGTAGTTATGGGGATGTAGGGTATAGCATAAGGAATATAGTCAATAATATTGTAATAACTATGTATGGTGTCACATGAGTACTAGATTTATCGGGATGATCACTTTGTAAGTTACATAAATGTCTAATCACTATGTTGTACACCTGAAACTAATATAATATTGTATATTAACTGTAATTGAAAAATAAAACCTTAAAAAAATTAATGCCGAAAAAATAAAAAATCTTTAAAAAATAGTTTTGCTACTTCTATGCATGTTTGAAAATTTCCATAATAAATACCTTTAAAATGATATATTTTCTAACTAGTTAAACCAAACAATTACTAAATATGACTTTTATAACTCATTGTTTAAAGAAATCCCTCAATCTGTGCTCCTTCACGTCATCCAAATAAACCACCCAAGTCTCTCTACAGATTTGCTATGCACTATTTAGCAGTGCTTATAATCTGTTGTAAATTAACATTTTGAACTACCATATTTTGCCGTGTATAATGAGCATTTTTTTGCCCAAATTTGTGAGGGAAGAATAAAGATGCATATGACACATGGTAAGACTAATTCCCTATCTATATAAATATTTTTAATTCTTTTATTTATACTTAATGAGTTAAAAGTATAACTCTAGAAATCAATAATGATATCCGTATGCAAAATAATACTCTGGAATACGATAATTGGTTTTGTTGAATTTATAACGAACTTGCAACGAAGAGTTATTGGCCTTTTATGATGCATAAATATTGTAAATTTGTTACCGGTACATAAAATTTCTTTTCCCTTGTATCTGTTCTTGTGTTTTATTATTTGTTACATAAAATTTCTTGTACCATAATAGGTTAAAATATAAATGCTAAAATTCCTTTATAATACAAAAAACAAGTACCCAAATGTAAACAAATAAAAATTTGAATTAAAAAATTATAAAGAAGTGTTTTTTCCCCTGAAAGTTTGGGCTAAAAACATGGGTGCGCTTTATACAAGGGAGCGCATTATGCATGGTAAAATACAGTAAATCATTCACAAGCATTTTAGTACAGGATCTACGCCTAGCAAATATGTCATTTTCCTGTTGAATGGTCTGGTTTCAGTAGATAAAAACTGAGAACAGGACCATGCGATCAAACCAGGTGGGCAGTTCTGTTGTTTCGCACGTGCAGATGAAAAGAAACCCACAACTCTGAAAGTGTGAGGGGGCTTTACCTGTAATGTTCAACTTACATATACAATCGGGGATCTGAGGTCAGAGTGTCAATGTTGATGTGCTGTTCCAATAGACTGTAGGCCAGGATGGGCAAGGACGTGAAGCAGATATTGTACATCGTGAGGTAAGCGGCATCATACAGTGGCTGAAATGACAAACAATGGAAGAAAGAAATGTATGTAACAATGATCTGTGAGTGGATATTTATGTGTTTGAAGAAAGCACAAACTAAAACAAGAGTTTCTTTTCATACTTTTTGTAATAATAGCAAAGGAGGTACTGTAAAAAAGGTCACTCTGACGGGTAACCATAGAAAAGCAACTACCATATTGTAGAGCATATTAATATGCCCTTTAAATAGGATCTCACTTAGAATGTTTACACTCTATAAGCTCTATTTCTAACAGGTATCAACTAACGACCTTTTAAAAGATTTTTCAGCTAACAAAGATTAAACAAGTGTAAGTCAGAATCCCCCCAGGGAAACTAAATATAGGCAGTGGCCAGTCTGTCTCACAGGTTTTTCTTTTTGTTGTTGTTTAATATTTTACATGGCTTTAAATATCACTATCACCTCCAGGATATATTTATACTACTGAATGTGGCCATTTACTAAGGATTAAATAAATGTATTCAGAAAAACAAAGCTAAATATATGTATGTGGACATTCTCTCTGGTCCCGAATTTCCTAGGCTCCAGACTAAAATTTCCAACTGTCTGCTGGCTGTCCCATAGGCACCTGAAAATCAAAACGTCTGAAACCAAACTCATTAATTTTCCCCTTAAATCTGCTTTCTCCGATGTTTCCTGCTGCAGTGAGTGGCCCCACAATGTTTGTGACCCTAACGTCTACTTTGGTGCCCGGTACCACCTAGGTGGTCAAAGAAATATTTGAAAATCGGTGATTCTCTTCTTACCTCACTAGCTATTCCTTCTCAGTCTATTTTCCCTGAGCCTTCTGTTGGAGTGTTCCAGAACTTGGTGTTTGGAACTTTATTTATACCCATTCTCTAGGTGATCTCATTCCTGTGGTTTTAATACCAGCCATTCACGAAAAACTCCCCCAAATCTATCTCTAGCCCAGACCTGTCCCCATATATCCAATTACTCATTTGACATGTCCTCTTGAGTGTCTAGCATATTTCAAAGTTATGTCCAGAAGTGGACTCCAGACCTGCCCTCACCGCAAACCTGCTCCTCCTGAAGTCTTCCCCACCTCACGAAAGGGCAACTAAATCTTTCTGATCAATAAGAACCAAAATCTTGGATTCTTGACTCTGCTTTTTCACACCTCCGTATCCAATCAAGCAAGAAGTGTTTACTGGCACTGCCTTCCAATACACTCAGAACCAGATCACTTCTCAGCACCTCCACTGTGACCACCCTGCAAACCTCCGAAATGGTCTCCCTGCTGCTCCCCATGACCTAAAGTCTAGTCTCAACACAGTGGCCCGAGTAGCACTCTTAGAAAATAAGTCAAGTTAGCACTTTTTTTCAAACTCTCCAATGAATGTCCTTATCTCTGAAAGTTTAAAAAAAAAGTTTCTCCTATGGGGCGGCTATAAAGCCCCTCTTGATCTGGCTTCTCCCACCTGTGTGACCCCATCTCTAACCTCCCTTGTTCCTCGCTCATTCTACTCCAGCAACAGTGACTTCCTCCCCGTACCTCCAACATGTCAAGCACAACTTTGACTTAAGACCTCCTTTCAGCTGCCTGTTGCCTGTGTCTGGAACATTTTCCCTTCAGAAAGTACTTCCTCACTGCCTTCAAATCTCAGCTCAGATGTCATCTTCTCAGTGAGACCGTCCTTGATGTAACTTGCCATTCCCTCTCTCCCAGGCACACTTCCCCCCTTTATACTCTTATTTTTTTCCTCTATAGTACCAATCGCCTTCTAACTTCCACTATACATTTATTATGTCTACTGTTTCTTCATGCTATGATTTAAGCTTTAGAAGGGCAAGGATTTTCATTTGTTTGTTTTTTTTTGACAGCTGTAAGTGAGAAAGAGCCAAACAGCCCCTGACATCAGGAGCTGGCCTAGCATGGGTGCCCGCCTGTCAAACAGGCACATTTCACAGAACTGCAACATGGAACAAGGCCATTCTGTGACCAGGATGTATCAAAACAGACACAAGACCACTCCATAATCATGCGTGAATGTAGAGTATGAGTATCGCCCAAATCACAAAAACGACCACCATCCCCATTTAATATGGGTGCCTTTGCTTCTTGAGCAATGACAATGCTAGCCTCCTTCTAGCCGTCATTCCTCCTGGAGCAAAGTTAGTGAAATGCCCACTCATAAAACCACCCCTGCTTACTAACGGCACCCAATCAAGAGCAAAGCCCCACTTCTTAAGTCCTTCTTCAAATGACCTAACTCAAGCCCAAATCTTGTAAGACGTTTCTAACACCGTCTTCCTGAGAGGCCTCACTGTTCCTCTTGGTGTATATTCTTCCTTGTCGCGTGGAGGAATAAACCTAATTTGACCCACGACAAGTGTGTGTGTTCCTGGTGGTCTTTGGTGAGAGGACTTTGACAGTCTTGAGCTCTAAGAAAAGAATTTGGCATATAAAAAGCATTCAGTAAATACTGGATCATTGAATGAACAGAGATTGGAAGCTGTAACACATTTGCAAAGGACTGATCTAATACTACAAATTTTCCTTTATGGAAAAAAATACTAAGATACTCTCTGAACCTCATTTTGATGAAAATACTTATTGAATTCAGTATTTTTCTACACTGTGCTTGATGTTGTCATACAACCATTATCTGTGGCCTGAAGAAATCAAATCCCATATTCGTGTGTATTTTCACACATATAAATGTTCTTTAATAAAACACTTGTTTAAATGTGACATTAAGTAATATGATTATGCATTTTCAAACAATGGGATACTCAAGCACAATTACTATTATAATGGGGGTTGACTAAAAAAGGTTGAGAACAACTTCAATAGAGCATTAGTTCATTTATTAGTTGACTTCAAAAATATTTACTGAATCCTTGCTAAGTGATAAGTACTGGGGACAGAGAAGATTTATGACCTCTCTGCCAAGGAGCTCAAATTCTAGAGGGGGAAGCAGAGTGGTGAGTGTACAAAGAACTGGGGGAGTTCAGAGGAAGGGATAACTCTGGCCTGCAGCAGAGATAAAGCAAGATCATACGCAACATTTTCAACGTTAAAAATATGGCTCTACATAGAACTTGAAGATACTTCACACAAAGATTTAAGCTCACTACAAATATTCAACTGAATTAAAAAGTACCCCCAAAAGGTGTTATATTCCTTTTAATTCTCAATGGCGAGGACTAGTCTGTTGGCATATAATGCTACACTTTCATCGGAAACTATTCATTTTCACTAATAAGAAAATTGAAAAAGTAACTCAGATTGATTGGTGTTTAATTTAGTCTTGAATTACATTCAAACAAAAGAAGCATCGATCTACTTATGTTCCACTAGGGTACTTTGAGGGTACACAAGCAATAACTGTAATTCTTAGATGCATAATCAGAGGAGAATGTTCTCAAAACAAACAACAGGTTTAGTTGATAATACTGTTTTTCCTTAAACTTGTGACAAATATTTTCTTTTCATGAAGAAAAAAAAGACCAGTACTATTCTAGCTTTGCTAAAGAGCTGCCTTTTGCTTAAAGAATCAGAATCCTGGTCCCATTTGTACATGCTCCATAGCTCACTCTCCAAGCTCCAGGGTTGCAGGGAACTCTGGGTGTGGATCTCAGTTAAAAAAGGCTGACTACCTGTATGTACGCCAAAGATATTTGCAATAAAGGTTGCTACATTCAGCACGAGGCCAGATTCAAAACTAAACATACTGTACATCATGTCACCATCTCAGAGACCTTCCTTTTACCTGATACACTTTTCCTCTAAGATGTCTGCATAGCTCCTTTCCTCATCTCCTTCATATCTCTGCCCCAATGGCACCTCAGAGAGAACTTTCCAAATCACCTTCTCTGAACAGAGCCCTCTTCCCCAGTTACACTCTATCCATTTATTATGCTTCCCCCTGCCCTTCAGAGCATGTATCAGTACCCGACAATATACTTGTCTGACTGTTGCCTCTTTCCCCCATCACTATACTGCAACTCCATGGAGGTATGACTTTTGATCACTGTTGTATCTCCAGCACTTAGCCTGGCTCATAGTAGACACTCAAGAAATATTTGTTATATGAGTGAACATACCAGTTGAGCAACTGAGGAAACCAAATATCAACTCTCATGGAAACCTAAGCAGTTCAGGTAACCTAAGCAGACCTTAGACTCTCAGCTGGCTTCATTAGGAATAAATAATATTTTCTTCATATAACTTGTGCTTGGTAAACATGTTTTAAAAGGATAACATGTTTTAAAAGGATAACAAAGCAAGAGACTCCTTTAAAATAAAGAATGTTTTAACCAGATTAAGCCAACTTTCCTTTAGCACTTTGCTATAAAATTTGAAACACTTTTTTTTTAATACTCACATTAATCTAAGTGAGCAATTAGAAACATTTTGATCAACAGTCATCTGAATGTTCGAGAAAGGCAGACACATCAAAATTCATGCAACTCTGTAACTGATACTGTTAGTTTTGAATACAAGAAGGCTAGTGGCACTTCCTACAGCTAGTAGATGATTAATTCATAAAGCGATTTGCTGAACTGGCAACATGTGGCTGATAATACGGCACTGATGCAAGAGACAGCATACCAAACGGCAAAGAGGCAAGTTCAAGAGAAAGAGAGCAGTCACTTGCCATTGAGAAGAGTAGATTCCCTGCCAAGAAATCAGAATCACTTCCTACCTCAAGGAATGAAGCATGCCTTGAAATTGAGAAACTCAGTGTCTAATACTTGTGGTGATGTCACCAGTAGCTCAGCTTGGCAAAAATCACTGAATTGCTCACAGGTTAACTATGAAAATTTCTGAGTCACTAAGTATTATAGCTGTTGTATTTAGCTGTACCTCCACTAGAAGCAATGCAAAATCTATTTCAGTTGTTAAACTGACAAACACGCCTGCTCATCCCACCACTTAAATATCAACTTAGCCAATTCCTTTTGCAATTGCAGCAAAAAGAATAAAATACCTAGGAATAAACTTGACCAAGGATGTGAAAGACCTATATGCTGAAAACTATAAGACATTTTGGAAAGAAATTGAAGAAGACACAAAGAAATGGAAAGACATTCCGTGCTCATGGATTGGAAGAATCAACATAGTTAAAATGGCCATATTACCCAAAGCAATATACAGATTCAATGCAATCCCCATCAAAATCCCAATGGCATATTTTAAAGAAATAGAACAAAAAATCATCAGATTTGTTTGGAACCACAAAAGACCCCGAATAGCCAAAGCAATCTTAAGGAAAAAGAACAATAATGGAGGTATCACACTTCCTGACTTTGGCTTGTACTACAGGGCTACAATCATCAAAACAGCATGGTATTGGCAGAAAAACAGACACATAGACCAATGGAATAGAATTGAGAACCCAGAAATAAAACCACATAAATATGGACAGATAATTTTTGACAGAGAAGCTAAAAACATACAATGGAGCAAAGACAGCCTCTTCAATAAATGGTGCTGGGAGAATTGGATAGCCACGTGCAAAAGAATGAAACTGGACTGCTATTTGTCACCATGTACCAAAGTTAATTCAAAATGGATCAAAGACTTAAGCATAAGACCTGACACAATAAACTGCATAGAAGAAAACATAGGTACTAAACTTATGGACCTTGGGTTCAAAGAGCATTTTATGAACTTGACTCCAAAGGCAATGGAAGTAAAAGCTAAAATAAACGAATGGGACTATATGAAACTTAAAAGCTTCTGCACAGCTAAAGAAACCATTGACAAAATAAAGAGGCCACCAACTGAATGGGAGAAGATTTTTGCAAACAGTGCCTCCGATAAGGGGCTAGTATCCAGAATATACAAGGAACTCATGCAACTCAACAACAAAAAAACAAACAACCCAATTGAAAAATGGGCAGAGGACTTGAAGAGACATTTCTCCAAAGAGGACATACAAATGGCAAATAGACATATGAAAAAATGCTCAACATCACTAATCATCAGAGAAATGCAAATCAAAACCACAATGAGATATCACCTCACCCCAGTCAGAATGGCTATCATCAACAAGACAAATAATAACAAATGTTGGAGAGGCTGTGGAGAAAAAGGAACCCTCATACACTGTTGGTGGGAATGCAGACTGGTACAGCCGTTATGGAAGGCAGTGTGGAGGTTTCTCAAAGAATTACGAATAGAATTGCCATATGACCCAGCAATCCCTCTTCTGGGTATCTACCCAAAAAATCTGAAAACATTTAGAGATAAAGACACGTGTGCTCCAATGTTCATTGCAGCTTTGTTTACGGTGGCCAAGACATGGAAACAACCAAAATGTCCTTCGATAGATAAATGGATAAAGAAGTTGTGGTATATATACACAATGGAATACTATTCGGCAGTAAGAAAAGATGATATAGGAACATTTGTGACAACATGGATGGATCTTGAGAGAGTAATGCTGAGCAAAACAAGTCAGACAGAAAAAGCAGAGAACCATGTGATTTCACTGATATGTGGTATATAAACCAAAAACAACAAAAGAACAAGACAAACAAATGAGAAACAGAAACTCAGAGACACAGACAATAGTTTAGTGGTTGCCAGAGGGTAAGGGGGGTGGGGGGTGGGGGGTGGGAGATGAGGGTAAGGGGAATCGAATATATGGTGATGGAAGGAGAACTGACTCTGGGTGATGAACACACAATGGGATTTACAGATGATGTAATACAGAATTGTACACCTGAAATCTGTGTAATTTTACTAACAATTGTCACCCCAATAAATTTAATAAAATAAAATTAAAAAAAAATATATCAACTTAGCATATAGCAAATTCTTTACATAATAAATGTTCAGAAAACAATAGAGGGCAAAAAATGTCGAGTTGCTCAA
The DNA here is from genome assembly GCF_057876585.1 of Rhinolophus sinicus. Classification (NCBI taxonomy): domain Eukaryota; kingdom Metazoa; phylum Chordata; class Mammalia; order Chiroptera; family Rhinolophidae; genus Rhinolophus; species Rhinolophus sinicus. Next base: position 100,924,166 of record NC_142518.1, read on the forward strand.
GCAATCCAGGGCTTTATCCAAAGGAATCACAGCTCTGTGGCCGGCTTAAAGATCAAAGTTTTCTTAGAAAATCAACCTGAGAAACTGCAAAGGTATGAGATTTTATTTGATAAAATGTTAAACTATAACATCTTAGGATTATTGGAAAACACTGTATTCACCGAGACAAAGAAAAAAATCATAATACTCTTTTAAAGGTTATCTTAACTCCAACTGGATATATTAAATAACTTTCAAAAGAACGAACAGTGCCAAAGCAGATGTAAACATTTGCTACTGTCAGAAACCAAGCAAAGATCAACTGTTGAGCCACCCCCACCCCCCAAAAAAAACCCCAAACAGAAAAACAAGTCCTCTTACTTTGCTTTGGACATACCTCTCTAATCTCTACAATCCAGTACATAAAAAGGTAAATTATTAATAGCAAATGTAAACTACATTATAACAAATAACTAGAGAAACAAACCTGTTGTGAGAATCCACAGAAGAATTGGTACAAAAATTGTGGCAAAATGAAACAAAGGTTCTGGGGGAAAAAAATGGAGAAAATGGTTAATGTTTTCACGTCATCAACTTTCTAAACTAAAACAGAAAACTGTATTCCACATAGTCTATCGTCAGTCCAAGGTCCTTCTAATATTGGAACACAATAGGTCCCTAACTTCTGAGTTGTGAGGACACAACTCAAAACCAAATGACTGATTGATATGAATACCAACTTCCCTTATGAGAACTTCTTGCTATTCTTCTTCTAGGAAGAAATGCGCTCATACAATACAAACACCTAACACTGCACCTTTAATGTCAATTAGACTTGTAAAATCATCATAAAGTAGAATGACATAAAGCTGTGTGTATTTTAAGCCAATTAATGCCAATAAATTGTCAGGAAATTCTTACAGTATATGTTGAAACTAACAGTATTAATTCATGCTTTACTGTCTTTATTACTGCTGCCTCAAACAATCAACATATTAATACTGATCATCTTCTAAATGCAAATATGGCACCATGGCTGATACAAAACCAAAACAAAACACAACTTCTTACTCTTAAAGGACTTATCATTTAATTGGGAGAATACTAAAACCAGATTTAAAAAATTCAAGCAGAGAATTCATATTCAAGCAGAGAACTCATAAGGCACTAGAAGTTACTAGGTGTGACTCTAAATACTGAAATTAATGTGTCCAGGCAAAACGACCAGAAGCAGTATTTTCAAATGAGTGCTATCGTCAAGGCAGGCTGTGATCTTATTGGGGTGCTGCTGTCACTTGTTCATGATGTCTCTGGGTTTCTCTTTGGGCAACACCTTCAAGAACCCATTTTTGAGCCATGACAAAAAACCAGTCTCCTTCCTTCTGCCACACACTCTCACTTAGGTCATTTATGAGGCCCAGAGACCTGAAGTTGTTTTTGAAAATCTAATGCATCCCTGAAGGACGAACATCTGCCACGGCTGAGCATATGTAGGTGAACATGCTACAGGCTCTGGAGGATGTTCCTCAAGCAAAGGGCTATAACTGGCATCTAAAGTAGAAGCAGTCTTGTGGGACGGAGTCCTTGACCTGTGGGGTCTGTGTTAACTCCCTGTAGTTAGTACCAGAATTGAATTAAGACACCCAGTAGGAGTTTGGAGAGCTAGAGAATTGGTTGGCCTCAGGAAAAACTCCCACATGTTTGGTGTCAGAAGTGTGTGTAGAAACAGATCACAGAATACATACAAGCTGGCTTCTAGTGCAGGATTTGATAGCTACAACCCACAGCCCAAATCTGGCCTACTGCAGCTCCTTTTTTTTTTTTTTTTGGTAAATAAAATTTTACTGGAACACACACACTCACACACATACACACACAAAAGAAAAGGGCTATATATGTTTTGAATAACTCCTAGAGCATCAGAACAAGTGTCATAGCTCCAAAGAGCTCGTCATCTGGAAGGGCAACACTCATCTGTATGTATCAGGTCTGGTAGAATGCAAAATACTGTAGGTAGTGCTTCTAGAGTCATACTTGATAAAAAAAAAAATTCTGCGGTTGAAGGAGGTGGTGCTCGGTGGCGATTTTGGGGGTGCTTTGTGGGAAGAGGAGGTCTGACTCTCCCACTAGAATGCAAATTCCATGACAACAGGGACTTTGCCTGTCTTATTCCATTAGGAATTCTTAGGGCCTAAAACAGTGCTTGGCACATGATAACACATTTACACGTATTTCTTGATTGCGTGAATAAAGAAGCTAGAATTTGAACTAGGGGATAAAGACAAACAGGGCATGTCGATAGCAGGGACCAATGTAAGGCTTTATGTATTTTAAACAGATAAGGTAATAAGACAAGGTCAGCCTACGGGGTGCCTTCAAAGCCAGACTAAATCCTTAGACAGTGAAGAGTCAAGTTTCTGGAGGACAAGTTAAAAAGTGGCATTTTCTAACCACTAACCTGGCCAAATTATGCAAGGAGGACTGCATGGAGAAACAAAAACCAAGAAGATCTGTCACTGAAGTACTCTGGGGGTGGGGCAATAAGACACTGAAGATGCAATGGCAAGGTTAGAGGACGGAGGGCTTCTTAGCTCAGCCAAAGAGGGTTGAAAGTACTAGAAATCACCGTGGGACAAAAGGCAGCACTGAAAAGGGAACACTGCTAAGTCAGTAATTAAGGTGACAATGGGCACAGAGATCCTATGAAGACAGAGAGCGCCATTTACATAAATGATCCCCTAAACTGGGATCAATTAACTACATTATTGACCGCTGGTAAACATTTGCCATTTTAATGTTTGTTTTGTTTTCCTTCACACAGCATTCCTTCCATCTGGTGGTAGCTGAATGAATTGAAGGTCAAAATCTTAAAGAGGCAAACCAAGCCTCTGGAATAGGATCAGACTGGTCTCTATGGGCTGATCTTCATGGGCTTTCCTACTAGGGGGAGGTAAGAGAGTAACAACTCATCCCCATGCGGGGCTGTTAAGTTACTGAGGTTTCAGTATCTGCAAATCAGTTAACATGACACACCACATAAACAAAATGAAAACCATGTGATCATCCCAATAGATGCAGAAAAAGCACGACAAAATCCAGCACCCATTTATGGTAAAACTCTCAGCAAAAGGGGAGTAGAGGGAATATATCTCAACAGAATAAAGGCCACATATGACAAACCCACAGCTAACATCATACTCAATGGGGAAAAGCTAAAAGCACTTTCGTTAAGATCAGGAACAAGATAAGCATGTCCACTTTTACCACTTTAATTCAACATAGTTTTGGAAGTCCTAGCCACAGCAATCAGAACAAAAAGACGAAAAAGATATCCAAATGGAAAAGGAAGAAATAAAACTGTCATTATTTGCAGCTTATATAATACTATCTGTCTATAGAGAATCTGAAACATTCTACCAATAATCTATTAAAACTGATAGGCGAATTCAGTAAAGCAGCAGGGTACAAAATTAATATTCAGAAATTGGTAGCATTTTTATATACCAATAGCAAATTACCAGAAAGAGAAACTAAGGCAACAATCCCATTTACAATTGTATCAAAAAGAATATCTAGGAGTAAATTTAACCAAGGAAGTAAAAGACCTGTAGTCAGAAAATTATAAGACACTGAAGCAACAAATTAAAGAGACAAATAATGGATGCACATACCATGCTCACAGATAGGAAGAATTAATATAGTTAAAATGTCCATACTACCCAAAGCAATCTATAAATTCAATGCAATCCCTATCAAAATGCCAGTGGCGTTTTTCACAGAACTAGAACAAATAATCTCAAAATTTATATAGAACCACAAAAGACTCCGAATAGCCATGGCAATCTTGAGAAAGAAGAACAAAGCTGGAGGTATCCCATTACTTGATATCAAATTATACTTCAAGGCCACTGTAATCAAAACAGCATTGTACTGGCATAAAAACAGACACATAGATCAATGGAAAGAACAGAGCCCAGAAATAAATCCATGTGTATATGGTCATTTAGTCTATGACAAAAGAAGCAAGAATATACACTGGGGTAAAGACATTTTATACAATAAATGGTGCTGGGAAAACTGGACAGATACATGCAAAAAAAACTGGACCCCCTTCTTACACCAAATACAAGAATAAACTCAAAATGGATTCAAGACTTAAATGTAAGACCTGGAACCATAAAACTCCTAGAAGAAAACATAGGCAGTAAAATCTCAGACTTTACTCTTAGTAATATTTTCACTGATATATCTCCTTCGATAAAGGGGGAAAAAAAGAAAAAGTAACAAATGGGACTACATAAAACTAAAAACATTTTGCACAGCAAAGGAAACCATCAACAAGACGAAGACATCCTAGTTAATTGGGGAAGATATTCTCCAATGACATACCTGATAAGGTGTTAATATCCCAAATTTATAAAAAACTCATACAACTCAACACCATAGAAACAAACAATCCAATTAAAAAATGGGCAGAGGACCTGAGTAGACATCTCTCCAAAGAGAACATACAGATTGCCAACAGACATGTGAAAAGATGCTCAATGTCACTAATCAGCAGAGAAATGCAAATTAAAACCACAATGAGGTGTCACCTCATACCTGTCAGAATGGCCATGACCAATAAATCAACAAACAAGTGTTGGTGAGGATGTGGAGAAAAGGGAACCCTCGTGCACTGTTGTTGGCATTGCAAATTGGTGCAGCCACTCTGGGAAATAGCATGGAGGTTCTTCAAAAAATTAAAAATAGAACTACCTTATGACTCAGCAATTCTACTCCTGGGTATTTATCCAAAGAAATCCACAACACTAATTTGTAAAGATATATGTACTCCTATGTTCACTGCAGCGCTATTTACAATAGCCAAGATATGGAAACAACCAAATTGCCCACCAACAGATGAATGTATAAAGAAATTGTGGTATGTATAAAGAATGGAATATTACTCTGCCATAAAAAAGAGTGAAATCTTACCATTTGCAACAACATGGATGGAGCTAGACGGTATTATGCTAAGTGAAGTAAGTCAGACTGGGAAAGACAAATACCATATGATCTTACTTATATGTGAAATCTAAAGAACAATATAAACAAACAAAAACAGAATCAGACCCATAGATACAGAAAACAAAGTGATGGTTAGTAGATGGGTGGGGGTTGGGTGAGAAAGGTGAAGGGATTAAGTATAAATTGGTAGGTACAAAATAGTCATGGGGGCATAAAGTACAGTATGGGGAATATAGTCAATAATATTGTAAAGACTATGTATTGTGTCAGATGGGTTCTAGACTTATTTGGGGGATCAGTATATAAATTATATAAATGTCTAACCAATACGCCATACACCTGAAACTAATATAATATTGAATGTCAACTATTAAAAAAATAGTCACGAAGACATAAAGCATAGGGGATACAGTCGACAATATTGTAATAACTATGCACAGCATCAGATGGGTAATAGATTTATTGGGGTTATCAGTTTGTGAGGTATATGTGTAATCACTATGTCATTTTGTACTCCTGAAACTAATAATAATAATAAAATTTGTGAAAAGGGGAAAAAAATTAATTAATTAAAGTCAGTCAGGGTTGGAGAGGAAGGACCCAAATGGAATGCAAATGAAAATTTAATCTACTTATATTACAAATAAATAATATAACCATACTGAGATGGTAGAAATAGAAAAAGAAATTAACTTTGGAAACGTTATTTTGACTGTACGCTCCAAAGCTAAAGACACAAAAAAGTGCAAACACATTGCTCAAGTTTGCAGTTTGTTTCTCCCAGGAGTTTGAGTTAGCAATTTTGAAACGACTTTTAAGTGTTTTCTAGGATTAAGCAAAGAAGTAAACATATCGAGGATGATGAGAACCAGGTTTGTCGCCTCTGGAGAAACGAGTTACAAAATGAGGAACGGGGGAAGGTTAGAAGAAATCTCGTGGTGTTGGCTGATATCAATGGTATCAGTATAAACAGTCGCTGAAAAGGCCTAGAACCAACTTCAGCTGAGAAGCAACAAGTACCACTAGCACCCAGACCGTGATTTCAAAATACCATCTGCAAATAAAACGAACCAGTGTTCCTTGGAGAAATGTCTTAGTCTAGGACTGGAGAAGGAAAAACGTAACATGAGCTTAGAACATCATGTGGTCCTAGAAAATAAAGAAGTCTTCCAAAACGGTTGGGGATGGGAGGAGGAGGAAATGGGAAGTCGCTATTCAGTGGGTGTACAGTTTTAATTATGCAAGTCGAGAAAGTTCTAGAGATCTGCTGTACGACAGTGTGACTACAGTTAACAGTACCGTGTCGTACAATAAAAAACCTGCTAAGTGGGTAGAGCTCATGTCAAGTGTTCTTATCACAGTAAAATATTTATGATGATTTGAGTAATAGAAAAATAATGATAATAATGGATTTTAACTCAGAATGAAATATCTGTTTTAGTAGCAGAATGCTCTTTTCTTTTTTTCTTTTTAGGAGGGTGCAGCTCACAGTGGCCCATGTGGGGATCGAACTGGCAACCTTGGTGTTATCAGCACCACGCTCTAACCAACTGAGGTAACCCGATACCCCACAATGCTCTTTTCAAATGAAATTACTCAGAGCTAAGTTGAGGGGTCTTGAGACCCCCAAAACACCATTTGAATCAAGTTATCAAACATTATTGTGAATGAGGCATATTAACAACACGTGCCTCCTGATATAATGCCCTGAGCAGGTTACAATATTGCTTCTGTGGTATTTGTGCCTAAAATGCATAATCTGAATCTAATGATAAGCAACCATTAAATAAACCCAGATTGAGGGACATTCTACAAACTAATTGGCCAGTACTATTCAAAAACTAAGGAGATATGACAGCTAAATGCAAGTGTGAGCATGAAATGGACCACAAAATCGGGATGAAAATATATGGTGATGGAAGGAGAACTGACTCTGGGTGGTGAACACAAAACGTGATATACAGATGATGTAATACAGAATTGCACACCTGAAATGTATGTAATTTTACTAACCGTGGTCATCCCAATACATTAAACTATCAGCAGGACTACTGGCAAAATTCCAATCTAGTAATGTACACTAGTTAATACTGTGTCAATTAATACCAATTTACTAACCCTGAGAACTGTGCTGTGGGTTATCTACGGTGTTCAGTCAGCAAAGAGCATATGAGAATCACCTCACTAATTCTGCCACTTCTTTAAAGCCAGAAATTATTTCAGAATGAAAAGTGGAAAACACTTTTAAAAACTATACTGAACAGAACACAGGACAGGAGATCAATGTCTGGGTATGGTGGCTGAAAATGATTTGCATACTTTAGACCAGTTACTTCACCTTCACGTATGCCAGGTCCACTGTGCATAAAATGAGTGGCTTGAATTCTATGTATGGATTCTAAATTGTGTTCTTAGGAACCTCTGGGTAGGCCGGGGAGGTTGAGCAAGTACACAGTTCTGGCCCCATCACCTTTCGTCCACGCAATCCTACTTTATCTGCTTTGTCTGTTGTCATTTCATTTGAAAAGAGAATTCTACTAAAAAAGAGTAGTTTAGAATACTGTTCAGGATAAAAAGGGAACCAACGATCGATAGATGATACAACATGGATGAAGCTCAAAAACATTCCTAAGTGAAATAGGCCGGGCACAAAAGAGTGCATGTGATTCTATTTAGTTCTAAAACAGGAATATCTAATGTGTATATTGCATAAATTACACCTAAATTTCTATAGTATATTTATATCTAAGTTTGTAAATTACATCTGATGTATGTTATATGCTATGTATTACTCGATATTGTATAGAGTATTATATATACTAATATACATCAGGTTAGTCACTGTTTGGAGCAGGGGTGGAGGAGACTGACGGAAGGAGAATCTAGGAACTTTCTGGAATGATAAAAATGTTCTAGTTTTGACTGGGACAGTGGTTACATGAATGTATACATTTGTCAAAATAGACCTGTACACTTTTAATGGGTACATTTTTATTGTATTTAAACTACACTTTAGAAAAGCTGACTTAAAATTTCCTCTCAAATCTCTTGCATTAAAAGGAATTTCTGGTTTCTGATTCTGTAAATAGATTTTTTGTTTTGTGGACCACAAATTTCAGTCTGAAGACAACAAAGGAACATGGAAAAAGAAGGAACAGTACCATGACCAAGCTGAGCCCATGCTGGATTGAATCGTCATAAGTTAAATTGCAAATATTTTATCACATACCTTATAGAAGAAATACTGTACAAGGTGTGCTATTCTCATATAGTAGAGATGGCCATGAGCCAATAGCAGTTTCTTTAAATGTTTAAACTTTGGAACAGAATAATCGCTATTCCTGGCTGCTTGGCGACCTTCCTTGCCTTTAATACCTAAAAAAAGAAAATCTCTATAGGGTATTTTATAGAATAAGCAACCCCTTGATTTATTTTCGTATTTTCAGCTTGCATACATGTTATAGTTCAACTGTACAGTTAGCTTAGCTTGTTTTAAACCCAAAAGTGCTTTCTTTGGCAATGACAGTGAGACTTACCAATAAATAATAAAACTAAGTTTAATTGGTAATCACCTATTTATGACACAATATACAATGAAATAAAATAATTACTTTAATCATTATAAGGCAAAAATTATCTTGGAAGAAATTACATCTGAAAATTATCTGAAAGCCACTTCGTACGTGCTCACTTGTGTAAGGCATTAGACTAGGTGCAATATTAAAGCAACTCAGAGACCTGGGGTTTGTGGTCCAGGAGCTCCAAACTGAAAAGTGACACTGGGATGGTGAAGTCTTCACTGAGTGAAAGTGAGTTGTAGCCCAGGTTTCCATAAGCTCAAGCAGCTTTAGGCCATTTCCACACTGGATAACCAGTGAGTAGAACTGAGGGGTCCACACTACATAGGGTCACTTCCAAGTGGCAAGAATTTGGGAATCCACACTACGGTAGAATAATTTCCAAGATACCGATTCCATTATCTCTCCCCTTCCAAAAACAAAACAAACCCCACCCCAAAACCTTGCTGGGGTGTTAGGATTGCTGCCTACCAGCAGCCTGATGGGGAAAAAAGCAGGTTGTAGAAAAGCTGTTGTTGCCTTGCCAACATATAAATTCAACCACCCATAAATATCGCCATGTGGAAAACCAATCAAGCAATGATCATTTCTTAGTACCAAACAATCAAGAATCCCAAAAGATACAGTGCAGCAATGTAAGCAGACGATCTGGCCCGGAGCGGAAAATCAATCAAATTTCATGCATGCTGTCAAAGCGAGAGCTAAATGATCAACGGCGCTGCCAGTAGGTTGAAGAAATCACTTTACTTGGCTCATTTCAAAAGATCCTCTAACTTTGTGCTGCTGCATTCCCACCAGGGGTAGGACTTGGGGAGGGACACGTTGCATAATCAGACGAGGACCTTCAATGAACAATTATCAGTCGCAAATTCGAATTCAGGGTGAACAAGCAAAACAATCTCTCTAGAACATAAGACCACTCAACCTAAAAGCAATACTGATACCTGACAGCGGCCATCTCATGAGCTGTTTCTTACCTATTCCCACATGGGATTCCAAGATCATACTGACATCATTGGCGCCGTCGCCTATCGACAGTGTTATTGGACTGCCTTTTAAATTCTTCACCATTCTGACGATCTAAACATTAAATACAAAAAGAGGTACAAAAAAGGTCAGAGCAGAATGTGAGATTGTACTACCGTGTTTCCCCGAAAATAAGACCTAGCCGGACCATCAGCTCTCATACGTCTTTTGGAGCAAAATTTTTTTTAGGGATAGATGCCTCATTCACACTTGTAAATGGAGGCCTTGCAAACAGAAAGGTACTTTGTGCATATACGAGTATGTACAACAGTCTCCAATTCTCAGAGGCAGGAGAACACAGCTTCTCAAAATGTTAACACCAGCGCCTACTTGTTTCTGGTTCTGTGAATGTATGAACTGTCAAATACTCTTGCCTCCAACCTATATTAGAGGTCAACACATTTCCCTCTTTTGTCGTTGTTTCATGTGTTCTTTCAGATCAGGTGCTGAATGTGTGACAGTGGAGATCAGAAAGCTGATTTGGGGTACCATGCATAGGGCTACTAGAACAAAAGGGGGAAGTGAGAACAATGCTTTTGTTAACCTCTCCCTCTCTCCTCCCTGCTGACACCCTCACTCCTGCTTGGTGCACGCCAACCTTTATTCCCAGGGACTTATCTAATGTTAAATTCTTGTACTCATCTAGCTGCCAACTCAACTTCTCCCACCGCACAATGTGATTTCATCTCTCCTATAGGTAGCTGCATTTTAAAAGGGGTGATCTTAAAGACGGTGTGATTTGCAGAAAGAGATCTGAGATATGTAGAAAAACCTGTCACTGTTCCTGGAGTGTTTCTTCAAGGTGTCAGTGGCACAGTACAGCCCAATGCTGTGTTCATGGTAGGTACTGAGTAAAATCAATCTTCTGGTGGAGTTACTTGTGGGAAGTGTATTGGGTAAGCAGCTGTCCTCCCACCCTGTGTATTAGCTGACTGCTTTATGTATCAACCCTCAAAACCCCTTGGAACCTAGCAACTTCTAAAAAGCTTATATATAAAGCAGATGCTCCCTGGAATCTCTGGGACCTTTTCGAGGCATTTGAAGCAGAATATAAAGAGTGGTCTCATCCCCTTCCTTAATCTTCCTGGTGGGTGGGACGTAACACTTGTATCTTAGATTTTTTTTTTATTACTGATGTGCTCCGCTATTTTTAAGTGTGACCTTGTGCTCGAATGTGCAAATTCAATGTTCTTGTTACGGACTGAATACATTTTTATTTTGAAGATGAAAAATAATTTTAAAAAGCTTATATATAATTCAGTAGCTAAATAATGTCTTGCAAAAATTCTGTTCTCACAATTGCTTTCACCAGTTCACATAAATACAATCCACTGTAAACATAACTGAAGTGAGTACAAATAATTTATACGAGGCTAAACTACCCCCCAGTCTTGAAACAAAATTCGGTCAGGACTTACTTAGTACTAAATAGCATACCAAAAAACCCAATATCCAATCCCATTTAACGCAAAAATGATGTTACTGTGAAATGCCAGCTTTCCTCTAATTCCTTCTCTCATCTGGGTTCTTTTAAACAACTTTGTTAAGACTGCAACAAATCATCTGTGAGTCAAAGACAAAAATTAAAGAACCCAAACTAAATTTGTTTTTGATGGGCTGCAATACTGGTTAAACTAACTGCTCCTGATACACCATGTGCAGTAATGATATGCATGTTAAGGAAGAAAAATTGCAGCCAGGAAAGGTCTAGGGAAGGCAATGAAACGATCAAGGGTGATAGCTTCTGCATGAAAAGCATAAAAAGATTAAAGCTTGTCCTTGTGGAACGATAAAAGGATCTATGGTCGTGGACTATACAATAATGAAAGATTTAGATAGAGAAACATGGAGTTTTTTAATGAGCCCCAGGTCACCCAGATTAAGAACTTCTCTTTGATTGCTAGGATAGCTTCATGAAAAAGAAATCAATTTACCAAAAGCTATTTATTGATCAACTATGACTGCATGTAATTCAATGTGTGAATACCAATAAAGACGTAAGGCATGGTCTCACACTTTAAGAATATGATGAAGTAGCAGAGATAGGGAATTGATACCAGAACATTAGCAATTAGATTAGCAAATCAGATTAACAATACAAGATAATAACATGCAATAATCCGTGCAAGGGGATATATGACACTGTCATCTAAGCTGTACACATAAGAAGGCCTATGACGTCGAGGAGGAGGGAATTACAGGCAAGAGTGGTCAGGAGTGATTTTACGGAAGTAGAAGTGATTTGATCCAAATCATAAGAGATTGGTAAGATTTGCATGGATGGGGAAAAGGGAGTTGGAGGAGCATTGCAGAGAAAGAAAATGGCATGTTCTAAGGCATACAAGCCAGGAAAGTACAGCATGTGCTCAGAAAATAGATCCGGCTCGAACAGATCAATGAATTTTCATATAGGGAGAATGGTCAGGTTCCACCTGGGGCCAGATTAACAGGGAGTGTGGTATTCTGAAAAGTGGCAGCAGGGTACAGGAGGAATGGGAAGAAAAAGCAAGACTGCAGGCAAAGAGAGAAGTTAGGTGGCTAGTGATAGGTGGAGTGCAATGAGCTGTTAAAGGCCTAGATCTGGAAGGTAATGGAAAGAAAAGACGATGTACTAGAAAACGGACAGAATTTAGTGACTGACACCACGTGGAAGGGTAAAGCACAGAGGAAGTCAACAGAGATTTCAAGGGTTTGAAGCTAGAAGCCTGGAAGTACAGTGAGCTCAGTAACAGATGTAGAAAAAGACCAGGAAAACAGTTGGGCTCTAGGGAAGGCTGAGTTGAGGTGACAGTGACACACCCAAGAAGAACCATTCAGTAAGCAACCAGAGAAGTACAGTCGAGCCCCAAAGATTTGGATTGGAGAAGTGACTTGAAAATCACCTATCAGGCCATGACAGATGAGTAGGTGATAGGCCAGAAAGAGTGACTACAGTGAGAGAAATAAAACAGAGCCAGGACGGAACCACAGGGGGGCTGCATATTCTGGGTGGGAGCAGCCACATGGGGTCAGGCATTCCGGTATCAGCCCGGGTGATGGAGGAGTCAAAACTCAGGGAACAATTTGAGCAACAGGCAATGAATGCAGGGGGAAACAAAGGGACACTGCCTCTGACAAAAGGGACCGATTTCTATGGATACGGTTCTGGCAGGATGTGCTTCCCCAGCTGGGGCTAACCAGGGCTCTGAAGGTTGAAGAAAAAAAAGAAGAGCCCCTGGCTGTGGTGGGGACTGAGGGTGAGAAGAAAGCGGACAGAGGCAATGCCCCGGGTTAGGATGGCTTGTGTGTGTGTGTGTGTGTTTATATGCATGTGCACACACACGTGTGAGGCAGGGGGTGTGGTGTGTGTAACGGAGAAGCCAAAGACAGTCATCTTCTGGCTCTAGAGCAAGCAGCTGCAGTACGTGCAGAAGCAAGACTAACACGTATAAAGAATACTCCACAGTGCGTACAGAAGTGGAAAACTGGGTAACTGAGCCGCTAAAGCTCCTTGGGCCCAGTGAGTACAAGGAAAGGTGAGGCAAATCGATGTGGGCTGAAGGAGGTGGGAAAGACAGCTTATGGTACGTGGCCCTTGAGCTGATTTTTACTGTGAGTAAAATGTTTGTCAGGCCAAGCGGAACCGAGAGAGAATTCCAGGTGAGGAAATGGTAGGAGAAAAGCTTTGGAAGCTGGCATGTGCATGGCATGTGGATGGGACACAAAGCGGGAACAATTTGCACTGGACGTGGGAGTCAGAGTGACACAAAATATGCAGAGACATATTGAGGGCCAGCAGGGTGAGCTCTGAGGGCCGTGCTGTCATCTGCCCTGCATCCTGAGGGACTAGGAAACTCCCGAAAGTATCTGAGCAAGAATGTGTGAGGAGAGCAGTGTTTTTGCAAGATTAATTTGGGAGTATGGGTCAAGAGATTGGAGGGGGAATTGTGAAAGCAAGGAGACTAAATCAAATAGTCTGTGTATAAAGTCATAAGAGCTTGGACTAGGCTGGAGGTAAGAGGTTTTAAAAGATGGCACCAAAATGAGAGCTATGACAAAAGGCAGAATCAACAAAACATGGTGATTATATGTGTGTGTGTGTGTGTGTGTGTGTGTGTATAGATATATATATATATATATGGAGTGAGGGAACAGAGCAGGGTCAGGGTGAAAGAAAGGTGGAGGAAAAAAGAGGCGCATCTAACTGTGGTGGGGACTGAGGGTAAGACAGTGGACAGAGACAATGCCCGATATTAATTACGATAGGCTGTGTGTCTGCACGCGCGCGCAAGTGCATGTGTGAGGCAGTGGTGAAGGAAAGAGCAGGGTAGTTTGGATATTTAGACAGCAGAACAAAAATGGCGCCGGTAACAGAAATAATTAGGACGTAAAGTGGCCTGAAGGAGAAAATTGTTAAGATGTGTTTTGAACACTGGAAATTAATGTTGACAGTGGGGAATCCATATGGAGCTGTCTAGCAGACAACTAGAAATACGAGACTTCACGGAAAGGAAAAGTCAATAGGAGTCACAGAAGCGGATGTCCTTATCTAGAGATAGGCGGTAAGTGAAAAGCAGAGGGAAGACTCAGCCTCAGAGAAAACTGATAATTAGGGAGAAGACAGAGGATGAAACAAAATAGAAAGACACTAGATTGCCAAGTGGGGAGGGGGGAAGTCAGAACTGCCGACCATCATAGAAACCAAGTGAGGAGAGTTGTAAGGAGGAAATGACTGAGTGTGAACTGCAGCGGGGAAGTGAGGAGGAGAATGGAAGACAGGACGATGGATTCACCAAGGTCATTGCTCTCCTCCAGGTGACCCAACAGAATGAGAAGAACGAATGCATAGGGCTAATGTAGCGGGGAGGCAGCAGCGACGGAATGGAGGCAGCAGGCACCAAACATTCGTTAGAGAAGTTTGGAAGGCGAGGAACTGGACAGTCAGCTTGAGGGGAACAGCAAAGGGAAGCGCAGGTTTAATGGAAATTGGTGGGAAGACTCCTGCCTTTGATCACAAAGAGGACGAAGCCAGGGAAGACGTAATAAGATAACGGCTCTTTGAAGAAGAAATCAACGAAAAGTGAACATCTGCACATGTGTATACAGAAGTCCCCAGAATGAAACACTAACTACCGTGCTTCCCTGAAAATAAGCCCCAGTTAAGATGGTCAGCCAGACGCACGCATTTAGTACGTTATGACGATGTTCCAGAAGATGACTGGACTGTATTTGAATAAATGTAGATTGTTGTACATGAAAAAATAAGACATCCCCTGAACACATAAGCCCTAATGCATTTTTTGGAGCAAAAATTAAGTAAGACCTGGTCTTATTTTCGGGGAAACGTGGTAACACCCAGTTACCTGTGCTTTCTGTAAGGGTGCCATCCGGCAGCACAGTACTGCAGTGCACTTCATACAAATCTGTAGGAAAATGCTTTTGTAACTGTTAGAACCAGAGTCTTGAGTAGAATTTAATATGAGGGACAGTGTGGAGCCATCGATGATTAATCCATACTCCTGATGCTCTGTCCATGCTCTGAAAAAGAAAAACAATGCTATATTGGAATCTACTGTACATTTCTATTGAGGAACCTGACTTCTTTTAAACTACAAAGAAGAGGGTCTCACATAAGAGCCATCATCAATTTGGTTCCTGCACCTGTAAATTCTAAAGAAGCCACTGTCTCTAATAATGGCATAACAGAGACTTTTCATCGCATCTTTGAGACTCAAGCTGCCCATACAGTTGACATGACGTTCCAGAAGGTACAAAAATAATGGACATTTAGCAACCAGTCTCTGTGTAAGGAACTGAAGGACAATTTTGGAAATTACAGATCAGTCAAATTCTGATAGAAAGACAAGTCATCAGTCAATCTAAAAACTCCTTAACAATACAAGGAAAAGACACAATGGCTTTGGAGTAGACAGATCCCAGAAGACCTTTTCTTAATATCTTTGCCTGAATGATAAAAACCATCAGTAGGCCTGGCTTCTCAAATAAGATGGAGTACTTAACAGATATGGTGTTCATTAAATAACACCATATAATGATGTATGTTCCTTAAGTATCATTTAATACTAGATTCGTGGTTCTCAACCATAGCTTCCCATTAGAATCATCTGGGCAGCTTTAAAAAATTGCCCATGCCTGAAGTCTATCCCCAGACAAATTAAATCGGAGTACCTTGGGCAGGGCTGCTATATAGAAGTATGTTTTTTTTTTTTTAAAAAAAAGATTTTATTGGGGAAGGGGAACAGGACTTTATTGGAGAACAGTGTGTACTTCCAGGACTTTTCCAAGTCAAGTTGTTGTCCTTTCAGTCTTAGTTGTGGAGGGCGCAGCTCAGCTCCAGGTCCAGTTGCCATTGCTAGTTGCAGGGGGCGCTGCCCACCATCCCTTGCAGGAGTCGAACCAGCAACCTTGTGGTTGAGAGGACACGCTCCAACCAACTGAGCCATCCGGGAGCTCAGCGGCAACTCAGCTCAAGGTGCCATGTTCAATCTTAGTTGTAGGAGGCGGAGCCCACCATCCCTTGCGGGATTCAAGGAGTCCAACCGGCAACCTTGTGTTTGAGAGGACGTGCTCCAACCAACTGAGCCACCCGTCCACCCCTATAAGTATGCTTTTAAAAGCTCTGTAGGTGATGCTCATGCATAGCCAGGACGAAGAGGTATTTGGTGCCAGGGAAGACAAGTGTAACCAATGCCAAGTTTTTAAGAAAAACATATGGAGGAAAACTTACAACTGAGAAAATTTCATCAATTAACATGTCATTTTTTTTTTTTTTTTTTTGCGATGAAGAAAGAAACAGTGACTAGTCAATTTCAGCTCCGGGAATCTTGGGTGCCATTTTTGAACCACTGCAGTGAAGTATTAGACACAGCAGGATCTCACCATTATAGATTCATTTGTCTAATTTGATGCTTCTCAAAGTTTAATGTTTACAGGAATCTCGTTAAAGTACAAGTTCTGATTCAGTAGGTTTGGGGTGGGGCACACATGAGATTTTACATTTCTAACAAGCGTTGGTAATAATGGAGCTGCTGTTCTCTGGACCAAACTTTGAGTAGTGAGAGCCTAATATGCCTCATCACACCTTTACTCCCTATTTCTTTGATGTAGACTGCTACCACCATCACATTTTGTACTTATCCATGTTTTGCTTCATAATTTTATGAGCATTTTTTCACTAATTAAAGAGTTATCGGGCCGGCCCGGTAGCTCAGGCGGTTAGAGCTCCAAGCTCCTAATGCCAAAGGCTGCCGGTTCAATTCCCACATGGGCCAGTGGGCTCTCAAACCACAAGGTTGCCAGTTCAACTCCTCGAGTCCCGCAAGGGATGGTGGGCAGTGCCCCCTGCAACTAAGATTGAACACGGCACCTTGAGCTGAGCTGCCGCTGAGCTCCCGGATGGCTCAGTTGGTTGGAGCACGTCCTCTCAACCACAAGGTTGCCAGTTCGACTCCCGCAAGGGATGGTGGGCTGTGCCCCCTGCAACTAGCAACGGCAACTGGACCTGGAGCTGAGCTGTGCCCTCCACACCTAAGACTGAAAGGACAACAACTTGAAGCTGAACAGCACCCTTCACAACTAAGACTGAAAGGACAACAACTTGACTTGGAAAAAAAGGCCTGGAAGTACACACTGTTCCCCAATAAAGTCCTGTTCCCCTTCCCCAATAATAAAAAAAAAGTTATCATCATGTGTTCTTTTTTGCTCCCCTACTACAGAGCGGGCTTAATGTGCAGGAAACGGTGGCTCAACAATCAATGAAGCAATATTTGTAAACATCAACTATAAGTAGGCCACACAGAAGAATGGAAAGAGTATTACCTCATCTTTCTCTTGATAATAGAAAATCTCCTTGTGGCAACAGAAGCATACAGAATAGAATATACCCAACCAAGGAAGACATTAAATAGTCAATATCCAGTGATCCGGACCACAAATACATACAGGAAGAAGAGTGGGCTCTTTGTGAGGTGTCGTATCTGAAGCAGAACTTGAAAGACAGGGCCGAAAGTGGTAGGGGAGGGAATGCCTCTTCTGGTGCACTAGGAAAGCAAGCTGAAATGGCCACTTGAGGCCTTTGGTGTGATTGGATTTTGTGGGTGATGGAGAACCACTAAAAATTTCCAAGCAGGGCTGTGATGTGGGTAGTACTTTCCACTTCAGGCCCACTTGTGCAGCAGACAGGCTTCAAGGATTTGAGGCATGAGCTGCTCCCAGTGGGATGTGGAGCACTAGTGAAACTGGGGACATGGATAAGGCTTGGAGGCTGGTCTTAAGTGGAAGGGACAAAGCAGCCGAAGCTGGCAAAGGGGATTCTGGGTCTGACACCTATGTCACCTGGGGTAAGACTGTACCCAGCTCCGACAGATGAGCTGGGAGCAGGGGATGCTGTGAGCTGATGAGTTAAGTGTGCCATAATCCCTGCTTTTACAAAACTGGCCCAGAACTGCTGAATTGTGCCCCCCTCCACCTGCAGTCCCATGTTGAAGCTTTAACCCCTAGTGTGGTGGTATCTGGAGATGGGGCATTTGGGAGGTGATTAGAGTTAGATGAGGTCATGAGGGTGGGGCCCTCATGATGGGATCGGGGCCCTTATAAGTGGAGGAAGGGACACAGAGCTTCCTCTCTCTGCCATGTGAGGACACAGTGAGAAGGAGGCTGTCTGCAAGCTAGAAAGAGGGACCACATCAGAACTCAATCATGCTAGCACCCCGATCCCAGACTTCTGTCTTCCAGAAACGTGGGAAATTACTTTCTACTGCTTAAGCCACCCAGTCTAAGGTATTTTGTTATGGCAGCCCAAGCATACTAAGAAATGGACAAGTAAAATGGATGTAATTTGGAGTGCCTTTGTAAGTGCCATTTGGCTAAAGGAAGGAAACACTTATCATAGACAATTAATAAAAACCTGTTTATTCTCACTGGTACCCAAGTACCAGTAGAACAACAGCTGTTTTAGAATTGGCCATAGCCTCATGAATGTGGGCTACTCAGCTTTAAAATCGGTTTAAACAGTACAGATGAGGACGCAGAGACAGCATAGTTGTTAACAATAGAGCACGGGCTCAGGAATTGGATAGAACCGCTTCACCCCTTGATTAGCTGTGTAACCTTGAAGGAGTCACTTCATCTCTCTGAGCCTCAGTTTCCCTATCTGTAAAATGAAGAAGATAAGATTGCCTTACTGGGTCGTCATGGAGATTAAATGAGAATAATTATATAAAGTGCTTAACATTATTCCTGGAACAAACATGTGCTCAAGAAATGGAAAGCACTATTACGTAGGGGTCTTTGAATTTAGTGCAGGTACATCCTGTGGCATTTCTAGAGAGGAAATCGATTTGTTTATGGCAAAGGTAAATTCCAGTCATTGCTTTAGACAAGGTTAAGTCCTGGTCAATGGTTAAGTACAGAAAAATACATCACTGAATTAATATGTCAGTGGCTTTCCTTGAGACCCTCAGGTTCCACAAGTTCTTCCTAAGCAGTAAGTTGAAAAAGCAGAGTCAAAATGTCCATATTAACAAGTATTTGGTTCCCTCTGGAGT
This sequence comes from Rhinolophus sinicus, assembly GCF_057876585.1. Classification (NCBI taxonomy): domain Eukaryota; kingdom Metazoa; phylum Chordata; class Mammalia; order Chiroptera; family Rhinolophidae; genus Rhinolophus; species Rhinolophus sinicus. Next base: position 100,943,304 of record NC_142518.1, read on the forward strand.
TAGTTCTGGGGCATGAAAATCCACACAGAAAATGGCTCCAGGATCTCAAAATGCCAGGAAACTATTACAGAGGCTGCTTTTATTACATCTAATTTAAGAGACCGTGAAAAGGAGTATTTTTTCCTTAACACGGACCAGGCCAGAATAGCAATGCCAAATACCCAGACCCTAAACACTGAGAAACTGAACTAGTTTTCTAAACCCTGAGAAGTGCAGGGTTTTCTTTTAAATTAAAGGAGCAGTGTAAAGTGCCAAATATTCTCAACGGGGCCATTAGCCACAGCCTCAGGGAAGGTTTTAATTTGTAAGGATAAAACATCTGCAAACAAAGAATGATAAATAGAAAATGCAGCCTTCTGCAAAAGCAGCTATGATTTATATCTGAACCCATGTCTAAATATAAGATGTTGAAGCATTTTCTTACTTTTTAAGGCTTCTACTATTTTTAGGAAATTCATGCAGCAACTTCTTACGATATTCGATCAACAATTCATGCAATCGATCTTCTTTCCTTTCACCATCTTCGACAGTTTTTGTGGTCAGTTCCAGGAGCTCGGTGCTGGTTTGGAAAAGGCGGCAGGCATAGCAGGTGGATTTGGCTGTCTCCATCTTGTCTCCAGTAAGTACCCAGACTTTCAGACCTGCTGCATGCAGAGCTTCGATGGTCTCAGCTGCTTGATCTTGTAGCCTGGGAACGTAAAGGGAATCTCGTTAGCCTCGAAAATTCTTGACAGATTCTGCAAGAAGGCCTGGTAAAGAGAGTATTTTTATAATTCACAGCCATTCCCGAGTCCTGACATGTTACCACAGTTGCTTTTCTTATATATCCTTTACTCTTTCTAAGAGTGTCCTCTCTGGCATAGTTTTACTTATTAAAGTGAATGTCAAACAATGAGGTTTGGAAAAATCCATGACATCTCTCAACATAACTGAGATCCAATGGCAGAATTAAGACTCATTGCTCTTAAGCTAAAATGTTCAGGAACTCAGCGATCATTCTTATTCATTGTCACTTTAGCATATTTCATTATATCTTACATCTCATTATATAAATACTTACCATGATTCAAAACAGACAGGGCCAAAGACAGTCTAATGAGATATGGAGGGAAGTTAGTACTAGAATTCCATTTCTGAGGAGCTTTAAAAATAGGAAAGCCAACCACCCAGAAAGAGAATTTAAGCATAATTCTGAAAGGCAAGGATAAAAGAAGGATGACACTTTCTTTGAGATCATTTTGGCAAGAGAATAAAAATGAAACGAGACTAAATGAATTCCATTAGAATTTCAGTAACTTCCAGTGCGGCTGAATGTTTATAACTTTTTGTTTGGCAAAGGCTGACAATTTGTATTTATAATTTCTAAAAACCTCCTGAAATATTAAGAGTCTAAAACTTCCAGGCAGATCAATGCTGGAGCCCTACAATGATGCCCGGCAGAGCTCAGCCTATATACTTAAAGCAAGTCATTTTAAAGTATGCAAATACAAGCTCCAGTCTGGTAAACCAGGTTAGAATGAGCTCTCGTGTTCTTTACTCTACCTGGGATTTCCTTTCTGCTCATCTCTGTCAAAGTCATACCCATTCTACCAAGCATCAGATCAAATGATACCCCCAGCACAGTGTTCCCTACACGGAGTACAACTATTTCATAAAAAACTGCATAAATAAATGGATGGCTTAATAAATATTCAAAAGACCTTAGAGATGACAGATTCATTCTTCTAAGTCACAAATACTTAACAATCATTCCCACAAACACTTGCGAATCTGGTGTGCGGACAAAGCGAAATCGAAGATTGTAAAACTTGACAATAAATTATCAATCCCAACAATCCCAACAGAGACCACCCTAAATGACTGGTCATTAAAATAACAAGAATATCATTTGCTAGTTACTTGTCTTCCACCGCGGTGGCTCCAATTAAATTCATGTTTGTCTCAATGTCATCAAACACTTTGTCCATTTTTTCTTCTCTGTCTTGTAAGGCCATTTTTGCCTCTAGGAGCTGTCTGTCAATTCTTTCATAATCGCCTGGAGCGATTTCTTTGAAGGCTATACACAGTGTCCGATACCCATCCTAGAAGCAAAGAAGGATATCTCTAGTTATCCAACTACTAATTGAAAAAAAACACCACACTCTATTTAAATACTCTTGCTTTACCACACAAAAGAGAAATCTGACGCATTCTGAGTTAAAAAAAAGAACACATTATAACTAAAAAGGTAACATTCAATTAGCTTTACAAAAACAAAATAATAGCTCTTGGGATAAAAAAGCAAACAAAACAACATAAAACAAAGATTCTTGAAAAGTCTTTAAGGCTGCAAACCCTGAAGAGAAATTTGCTGTAGGATAATGTGCTGTATTAAAATAAGGAAAATGATATTAGTAAATTCTCAAATATAAAAATAGACCACAAAAATAAGCTAAAATTCACTTAAAAGTCATTTTAATAGCAATCCCATAAACACAGTCACCTCCAGCATTTCTCTGATTTTCACGGGGAGGGTGTAGGCTCACCATTGCATTTTGTTCCACATGGACTTTAACTGGTGCAATTTCATGGTTTTGCACCCTGGGGAAAACTGCTGAGTCCGCTCCTTTACAAAAAAGAAGTATGTCTCCTAAAATAAAGAACCAAAGCACTCGATTTAGAATTTCAAGACTTGTCCTGGGATTTTAGTAACAGGTAACTATTAAGGTGGCCTCCACACCCCGCCATTGTGTATCCTGAGCCTGCCTTGCAAGGCTCACCCAAACGGAATGAGACACCTTGACCTTGACTGTGTCAGGACAACATTCACTACCTCTTAAGATCAATACGGACACAACTAATAACTCTGGGTTTACAACATGCACCTCCGTTAACACAGACTTCCTTCCAGTGACTCACAAAAGACTAGACTTGTGTCAAGAAAATGCATCTGAAGTCGCTTTGAAAATGTCGTCAACCATGGTCTAAAGTGCACAGGTGGCATCTATAGACGTCAAGGACCAAACTCAAGCACAAACAAAATCAAATCATTTTGAGTAAACTATACAAGTTAATTTTTAAAACAGTTTTTCCCAGAAACTTGAGAATAGCTTTGGCGAATGGTTGTACAAGTACAGCTTTCCATCAGTCCATGCACCCAGGAAAGTAATGACAGCTGAGCATTAAGAAAGACTCTTCGTCCTTACAAGGCAAAGTGCTGAGTCCAACAAGCTAAAAAAAGTGTAGTTCTGAGGTCAAGGCCACTTCCCCAGACAACTCACCATTTGCAGTAGACTGCATATGTGCATGTGCACAGGTAAAAACAGCAAGTATTTCCAATGTCAAGTGTGGTTTTTTTTCATTTTCTCTTCACACATCCAGTGTAGTTAGAAGTCACAAAGCAAATTCCACATTCATATAATGAAATCATTTTCATGACTTTGCAATCACACCCCACTCTATGAAGTGGGATATGTTCCGTTAAGGGTCTGTCTGTATCTTCCCACTCTCACATTAAGGAATTTGGAAGAGATTTAATACTAAAAAGTGAATTACTAGGAAATAAATGAAGGATATTTTTGAAAAACCACCTGGAGACAGACAGACACATGCTTCTGAGAGCCTGCAAATAAAGCAGGAGTTCTCCCCATGGGTCTTGCTGCATCCGAGTAGAAGGCACCCCAACCACCAGGGCTCCTCCTAAAGACATGAGGTGGGGGGCGGGAGGTCCCTGGGATGATGGTACTGGTTGCCCTGCAAAGGGCAAGCTTCTTTACTCTGTCACACAAAGAGGTCAGTGCTGGAGTAAAATCCAAATGCCCTTTCCCAGCAGGTGGGCCCAGAGTTAGCCCAGCTCACCGGCTTCCAGGGAATGTACCGCAGTGCGGAATGAGGACAGCCAGGGAGCGATAACCAGCAATCTCTACACTTGAGGACTCTGCGGCTAGAAATCGCAACCCCCAGGTTGTAAGGGCTGCTGCATGTAGACATTATCGGTGATCATTCAGTACCCTGAACTATAGAAGTCACCTTTTTAGTTTCTGTTTGGACAATCAGGACTAAGGAGTAGAGTCCAGTTTCCAAGAAAATGCGTACACTGTCATACCAGGGGTTCTGCCACTTGGCAGTATTTCTCTGTGCTTACAGAAATACATTACGGCATAGACAAAAGCTACTGCTTTGCACGACTTTAGGTAACCATATACTGCTACATGAAATGTTTTATTTCTTGAAATTGTTGATTAACATATAAAGCTATGAATGGAAAAAGAGAAGTCAAGTTTTTCAAATGCATACCTGCTGGAGTCTTCACAATGACACTCATACGACGACGGACAGAATCAAAGTTTAAGGTGTGAAGAAGCTCATACCTTTATGACAAGAAAAATGAAAGAAGTAAAATATCTAGACCACATGGGGAAAAATAAAACACAAGAGAAACATCGTAAGACATTTAAACATCTTAAGTGAACAGAACTCTCCGCTTTGGGTAAGGGTTGCCGGTTATGTGCACAACTGGTCATTTCCATTGTGTATTTGGAATTTCTCTGCACTTAGAGCATGGAGGACACCAGTGCTGGTTAAGGGGTATCTCATTACCTAATGTTCTCATTATATTACTATATATCCTCTCATTATATTACTTAAAATAGGAAGGAGACAGTGACTACATAGGGATGGAGGGCAAAGAGATGTCCCGCCAAGCCATATATATCTAAGGGGTCTAGAAATACTCCCACCCTGCCAATTATGTTAATCACCTATGAGCGCCTACTATGTGTCAGGCACAGTGCTAGGTGCTGGAAAATAGACACGAATCTGCCCGAGTCCCTTCCCACAAGGGGTTTCCCATGTGATAAGGGAGTCAGAGAGTACGAGATGACTACTTCCCAATCTGCCAAACACCGTCATAAGGGAACCCACAGAGGAGCTGTGGGACACAGAAGGAAAACAATCAAAGGAAACTTCCTGGAAATGGCTGTACCTGAGCTGTGTTCTCCAGGAATGATATGATGAAGAAAGGGTAGCATGGCAGTCTGAGTCGAGCAAGAGCATGTGCAAGGGTACCGGAGCGTGACAGCACTGGGACCGTGGGGGGATGTAAAGTGGTTCACTAAGGCTTGAAATCTAGCTGACAGGGGAACAGCACGAGAGGTAAGCAGGGACTGGGAAATGAGAACACTGTGGGACATTTCAGAGATTTTGGGTTTTATCCTACGAGCAACAGGACTCCATTGAAGGGTTTAAACAGTGGAATGACATGTTCAGATTTGTGTGTGGATGGCTGAGCTATGTTAATCAAATGAAAGAATGCAGAAGGGTACAAATGAGTTGTTAGAAAAAAATGTGAGGGAATATTTTCTTGAAAATAAACAACTTGGATGAAAGCATTTGACCTACAAAGTATTCACTACAAAGCTTCCTTTTGATGGCAGTGAGGAGGTCACTGGTTTGGAATGCACGTGTGTACGACATCTCTACATGAAGCATCTCATTTGGTATTGGCCAAGATGCGGGCACTGCTGTGAGTCAGGCCAAAGAGCCTTCCTCTGGCTTCTGTGCAGCCCTCCTCAAAGATGCACATGCCCCAAGTGCATCGACATGTGTTACAGGTTTCTGAGCTGAGTCTCATGAGATGCTGGGGGCCAGAATGTAAGTCGGATAATTACATTTCAAGCTCAGATGAAGGAATTCAAATTAATCACAGAGCCCAATTCAAATCTGCTATTAAGCCAAGCTGGCTTAGTTCATTGGGGTCTCTGTAGCAAAAGAAAAAAAAGTGTGAGTGGGGGGAGAATCAGAGTAATTGCTACGAGACTCAAACCTGAGCATCTACAACAAGACAAAGCTTCTGACACCACAGCTGCCATTGTTGGCTGGGCTTGAAATGCCAAAGTGATTGGTTGGATTCTGCACAGAAGGTTTCATGCATGTTCGCTGATTTTTCTTGTACCATGTGCTGGAGACCTGAAATGGCATCTTTATTTCAGAAAGAAAGTCCAGGCAGACTCTCATTCAGGCTACTGGACCCATATGTGAACCAAATTGGAAGCATTTCGACTTCAAATCTCAGTTTCTGCCATTTTGTGAAAAACATCTTTCTCTTCCCCCGACTACATTTATATAAAACTCTGAAGTGGGAGAACAGAGTCTTGCATTTATAGACGCGATCAGTTTCCTTTGCTGCACTTACTATAATAAATTCAATTAAGGTTGACTGTGGGGTTAAGACGTCACAATCACACAGTGTTACTTACTCTTCTATTTCTTTTCTTTGGTTCTCCACTCTCATATGGCCATTCTGAATTCCTAAAAATGTGAACCCATACCTGTCAAAAACAAACAAACAAACAAAAAAGACCTTTGTATGTTTCTAAAGAAGGATTAATTTCCATCACACTGCGGTTACTTGTACTTGTTTATTGATTTCTTCTTTTTCATATGATCTCAATCTACAACTGTACTTCCCTTTACTGTCTGAGATGATAACATAGAGCAAGTCAAAGCCCAGTCACAAATGTAATCAAGGAAGATACAATCTGTAATTCCAATTCTGTTGCTAACATACTGGGTGACCTTTCAGTCACTTAATCATCTTGGGCCTCATGGTTAAAATGGGACTATCAGTTACCAAATGACGTCAAAACTGCAGGGAGCACTTCAGAAATAACGTGTTGTACAAAAAGTGGCCACAGTTATGATTTGTAAAATATAACACGAACACTTAAGACTTCTGGCTGGTATGCATACATAGTAATGTAAGTTATATCTATGCATTGCTATTTTCTTTTTGATCTTAATTGATTAGGGTTTGTGAATTTTTCAAACTTTCAGATAAAGGTGTCTGGCTTTTTATTAAATAAGGATATTTACAAGATAAGGTTATTGAAGCAAACAGAGAAAAACAATAGCTCCTATTCCATGATTTCACTTTCTCAGAACAAGTACAAGAAGTGCTTAATTTTTTTCCCCCTCTTCAAAACTGTTATTATGTTTCTCTACAACTTATCTCAGGGTTTTAGAAACAGCTTCACTGAGGTATAAATGATATACACAGAACTGCAAATATTTACTGTGTGCAATTTCATCAGTTTGGACACATGCAAACAGCTGTGATCCCATCACCACTATACTATCAAGGTAAGAGACATATCCGACACCTCTCAAAGTTTCCTTGTGTCTCTTTCTTTTTTTGTTGTTTGTGGTAAGAACACTTAACATGAGATCTATCCTCTTAACAAATTTTGAAGTGCTAAAATACTGTATTGTTAACTTTGGTATGAATTTGTACAGCCGTTCTCTAGAACTTATTCATCTAGAATAACATAAATGCTTACTTTTTAGCTCCTTTCACCAAAGCTATTTCATCTGGTGAAGAGGATACATAGGTTAAGTCAGCTGATTCTGTAGCACCATCAACAGCGTCATTTATTTTAATTTCTACAGTATGACATAAACACAAGGCACGCAGAAAGAGCTCTTCTCGATTCTGTTGAAAAGTAACAGAAAAATATTATTTTCATTGTGATCACGAGGTAAACTAGTGAGTTAATGTGACAGGAAGTTATTACTTCCAGCAAATTGAGTTAGAAATTTACAAATTCTTAATATTCAAATGAGCTATCTATCTTCCCAGTACCTAACAGCATTCCTGGTTCTCAGCTAACATGCCCTAGGGGCTGTGTTGAGTCATTCGTGTCAGTGTAGCGCCACCTAATACCAAAACAGTGACTTCTTCAAGGCCTAAAAGAGTTCATTCAGTATCTAATTCACAATCTGGTAACAGCTCAGGCGCAGGGAGACTCTGGTTCATTTAATGCCTAGACACTCCTGGGACTTGAATAGACATCATTCTCGGAGCAGCTCCTATTTTTCTTTTTTCTTTTATGGAGCAGCTCCTATTTTTAAAGCCAAAGCATGAAAAATTACGACCACACAGACGGGGAAGTGAAAGTTTTACCCAAATGTAATTTCCTATAACTCCCTCTATTTTAAAATTCTACTTGTTTACCAGTTGCAGAGCTGTTAGGAAAACAAGAAAGGTGACATGAAAGATAGGCCCAGATTCCTCATTTCCACAATGCAGGGTTAACACACTCAATGACTGATTTCTCAAGGTAAAATGGTAATGAAGAAAATGCCACCTTATCTGCTTTGTCAAGATATGTTAAAGGTCCATCAGTTTGAGAGAGTCCATCAGTCTCCTGAGTTACACCTTTATATTTATACCCATCTATGCAGCATTCAATGAATTCCATGCTGTTTTCAGTGAGTGTTCCAGTTTTATCTGTAAATACATAATCCACCTAAAAACAAGGACACAAACAAATGCATATTTAGTTGGGTGGAAGGCAGAGCAATTTTCATACCCACAGAAAATCATCTTTTCTAAGACTTCTTGTCAAATGTCAAGTAATTACAGAAGCAATATTGTCAAATGAATAGAAATGAATGAATATTTTTAAAGACACTGAAACAGGATCACTTATCTAAGGTAGACCTACTCAAATATAGAAGATTAATAGGAAGGAAAAATGTGGCTGTTTGTATCAAACTAAGTGCCCTTCAATTTAACACCTACCTGTTTTGATGTAAAGAAGTTACATAAGAGAAGTCAATTTTCCAAGTGGGAAACAAGACTATACTGACCATTTACTACACACACACACACACACACACACACACACACACACACAAATATCTGATAGGATCTTAAATTAACTTGGGTATAAAACTTTTCTTTGAAAAGTAAAACTTTATATAAATATACTGGATTGAAGTAAAATGTATTGTGTCCTATAATGTGTGTAAGAGTTACAAAAAATAGATGGGACAGGGGAAATAATAATGTTAACAGTTAATTAGTAGACACAGTAAGTCAATAATGATCAGAAATATAATTGAAATTCCGTTTCACATACTATGTATATTTTCAGACACTCCTCACAAAAGTTTCCAAATTAAAAAAGCAGTGTTTTATAATGATAGGTTAAAGTATAATATAAGCATACTTTCATAAATAATGGAAAAAATAAGCTCTGAAGTAAATTTTCCATGTAAAATAAGCCATTTTGAGCATTTCCATTTTATCTCAGTTTTTATCTCTTCTATTTATAACATCTGGCATTTGGAAACCCACAATTTTATGCTCCTTTTTGGCAATTTATGCTTAACTAGTTAAAATTATGGGCTGACAGGAACAAGCCTAAGCACAAGATTAAGGTTTTTATTATGTAAGGGAGAAAGAGATGAACTCCAGCAGCAGTTGCTTTCTAATTATTTTTCAAAGCTTTTCATGGTAGCAGCACTGGTATAAATATAGCATTCCAATCTTCCCTTTTTTCCCCTCGTAACCAGCCAAGTTTGAATTCTCTTTAATCCAAGTGGTATTATTCCTTTGTTACATTTTTCCAGTTAAAATGAAGGTCTTTGGGGCTTTTTTTTCTGATCAAAATTATTAACCTTTATTTCCCCCTGAAGGTTGTGCTGGGTTGTTGTGCCTCCTGTACTTGTCAAAGGCGGTGGTTTTACAAATACAAAGTGCAATTGTTTGCCTATATCTAAAGGTTGTACAGTATGGATTTGCATACAATTAGTCTCACAGTTATAGGCCAACAAACTGTACACTAATACAGCAATCATCAAACTATAGCAAGCATCCCACTCACTTGGAGGGTCTGCTGAAACTCAGACCAATGGACTCTACCCGCCCCGAGTTTCTAATTCAGTAGCTTTGGGGCAGCGCTGGTTCATGTGACTTAATGCTGCTGGTCCCAGGATTGTACCAGCAGCATTAACTCACATAGAACCACCGCTCTAACATGTGCCCTATGTCAGGAAAGGGGGAGGGGAGGATCGGCTGTTACTAAAAAGTGCGTATTCTCATGAAGGGAGAGAGAGAGGGAAAAAGAGTGACAGGCTGCGGCTTGTCTCTCTCCACTCTCTCCACAGCCTCTTCCTCTGTAGTGTGAGTCTGAACCAGCTAAAAAGGCCCCTCTCTATCAACAGGCTCAAACCCCCCACTTTATGGGTGGAAAACCCAAAGGAAGATAGGTGTTCCAAGGTAGAAAGAACCCTAAACTAAAGGTGGAACACATGAAATTGCCTATTTCACAGGTCACAATTGCTCAAACATGTTCATATCATTCAACCTAATGGAACACTTGGAATGGAGTCTTGGCTCCAGCACCTACTAACTTTGTGACCTTGGAAATACCTCTTCATCTCTCTGAACTTTAAATATTAACCTTAAATAACCAAACCTGCTGCACATGGCTGTAAAGAATACAAAATAAAGCTCAACAATAAATATGCTTGTAAACTCTAAGGTGTGACAGATGTTGATCGTCACTGCTGTTGACTTAAGCAAAATGACCCAGTGCTGGACTCGCTCCATCATTCCACGTGTCCTAATTCTTCTGATTACCATCACGTTGCTATCGTTAGGTGTGCTGTGCGTGTTTCCCCCACTAAATGGTGAGCAACCCAAGGGTTTCTTGTTTACTTTCAAAACCTCAATACCAACAACATATCCTACATACACACAAGTTCAATACATAACCACTGGATTGAACTGTTGGAATCAGAGCACGTACGGACTCAGACACAGCATGAAGCACAGCTGTCAGACTGGGAGGGGACAGGAAGAAGAAGGGTACCCCGACCGTTTTTTCAAGATGGGTTGAAACCATTTGGTTGTCCAAAATACCGATGTCTGACTGTGAAAGACCCCACTCTTTTCTGACTGAACTGAGTGAGCAGTCTGTTTCTCTTTGTTTCTCAAGTCAAACACTGTCCTAAACGCATCTTCCTATTTTTAAAAATACCAATGTAGGTCATTTTTAAAGAGCTTACGCAAGTGTTTGCAATGATGTTGATGAGAACTACTGGACACTGCTTTCAGTAACATAAAAAGCCCTATCTAGTTTCATCAAAGAGGAAACTAGTTATACTTCATTTTGTGTGTACCATTCCATTGAAAGCTAAATGGCCTAAGAAACGATTTCAACACTTCTTTGCGTTTTCGTTCGGGTAGCTTCTACACCTATAAGCTGATGATAATGGCAAGTTGTTTTTTCACTGTATAAATTGAGGTGGTGGTCTGGCTATTAACTTAGTGATTTGACCAAAAGACAATCAAACCCAGAAAAGAAGGTTTTGGTGGGAGAAAGAAATAGCGGATGAAATGAAAACTGTAGTTTCTTTTCACTGAACAAATTTACCAGATCATTACCCAAAGCTCCACTTTACTTTCTGCAGTGTGAATACAGTCTAAATGATAGGATCAAGATTACATTCCCATAACGAACTCTGCTGAGGTGGAGATAGGAGAGAAAGAGCTCCGAGTCTCAGCTGCTGGACCTGGCCTGGGTGTCCCACCCGGCTCTGGTGAGCATTAGGCATCACATTTGGAGTGATGGTGTTTTATTTGCAGTAGCCTGGAGGGCTGTGCTCCTCCTTGAGTAGGTTAATCCAAAGAGCCAGGCACTAGATTTAAAATAGGTAGATTTAGGGCCAGCCCAGTGGCTCGGGTGGGTAGAGCTCCATGCTCCTAACTCCGAAGGCTGCCGGTTCAATTCCCACATGGGCCAGTGGGCTCTCAACCACAAGGTTGCCAGTTCAACTCCTCGAGTCCCGCAAGGGATGGTGGGCTGCATCCCCTGCAACTAAGATTGAACACGGCACCTTGAGCTGAGCTACCTCACAGATGGCTCAGTTGGTTGGAGCACAGGCTCTCAACCACAAGGTTGCCAGTTCGATTCCTTGACTCCCGCAAGGGATGGTGGGCAGCGTCCCCTGCAACTAGCAAGGCAACTGGACCTGGAGCTGAGCTGCGCCCTTCACAACTAAGACTGAAAGGACAACAACTTGACTTGGAAAAAAGAACTGAAAGTACACACTGTTCCCCAATAAAGTCCTGTTCCGCTTCCCCAATAAAAAAAATATTTAAAAAAAAGGTAGATTTAGTCAACAAAATCTTAGCTGTCAGGGAAAAGCTCACCAGAGGCGGCCTGTAACTTAATTTTTGTTTTTCATGCAAAAATGCTGTGAATTAACGCCTTTCACTGGGATTAGGGTAGTTCGATGCATATAGCTCTGTCCCTGGATGAAAGCTTCTGGTTTAAAAAGGCTAAGGTCAGCTGTTGCAGCTGAAGTTGCCTATAAAAGAATCTTCTGGGAGCAATACCTAAGGGAAAAGCATCCATTCATTCATTTCTTGTTGCATCCTTAGTGACTCAGTATCACTGTGGGATGCAGATTCCATGGCCTGGGATCCCGGAGCCCAGAAGTAAGGTTTCAACAAAATGGTACCTGGGGAGTCCTTTCACCCTTGTGGGTGTAGTTATCATTAGGGTACTTTGCTTTAAGTAAATGCTGCATAAAGAACAGAAATACAGCGGGGGTGGAGGGGGACTAAATTCAGGAAGAGTTTTGAGGTGCAGATGCAAACTAGCACCATTTAAAAAAAGTGTGAGGCCCTGTTCCAGCCACACAGTTCCATGACCTGAATTTGCATTTCCCAGTCATAGAAATGGCATTTCCACATCCCTGACGTTCTAAATATCATGAGAATCAAATGCAAGTCCCGCCCAAATTCCTTCGGCTTCTGAGGATCACTCCATGACACACAGTAAATTCAGACAAAGGGAAAAATGTTCTCAATACCGATAAGAAAAGCACCTAAGACATCATTTGAAGAATTACAGCTGTATTGCTCACGGACATTCAAGATGGAGGATTAGGGGGGGAAAAAAAAAGAATGACAGCTGGACTACATTGTATTAGAAAACAAATGCACCTGGGTTAGAAACTAGGTCACGGCCGGGCTACATTGGTACTCGTATATGAAGCAAAAAGCATTTTGAGGAGTGCATGCCCTCACATTTTCCATTCATTTAAAGTTTTGAACTGGAATAAACAACTGCTTTCTAGGTCTCTATTCCATCTGATCAGAAATGTACTAAGAAAATGTCAATAGGACATATCTGGTCAATCTAGTTTACGGAACCAAATGCATTTATAGTATAGCTTTATTTACTACCCCGTGTTCTATCCCTAAATGGTTATAGTTGGTGATGAAGATCACATGATTCTTGTTCCAAAGCAGTAACTCATAATCTAACATCACCAGGCAAGTTTTAAAAAGAATTGCTGTACTATTTAAACTTAACAGATAAATTCGGATCTTTCTCCAAAATGCCAGCAAAATAACTGATACTATAGCTATGAAAACACTGCTCGGCTTCATTGCCTGTCTGTATAAAGGAATTTTCTTTGAAATCACATTTCCAAACATGAAATGGTCACATACATTGGTATTCCAGATTGCAAGAAAACATATTTTAACTCTGTTGAATTATTTTAAGTAAAAATAAGTTCTAACCTGACCAAGTTCTTCATTAAGGTCTGATGTGTTAACCAGGGCTCCTTCATTAATATCTTCATCATAAAAGTCCTTATCCCATGAAATGAAAAAGGAGCCCAAGAACTTCTGCATTTCTACTGTGACGTACATGGATACAGGAATGATAAAGTTGAACAGAACCATAAATGATAGGAAGTCGGTGAATATTTTCAAAACCTAAAACAAAAGAAATAGTTCAAGCTAATCAGATGCACAGTTCCATCCAACAAGTATAATACAAAAAACTAGTTAACTTTCTTTTCATTTCAATGCTGAAAGCACCGCTCCTGCTATAAAAAAAAACTTCCCAAAGACACTATGTCATTCGTCAAAATTATCATAGTATGTGAAAACACCCTCAATTTTGTAATTTTTCTTCAGTGTATGCACCTTTTGACTCAATCCTTTTTCACTCCCTGAAGTTCTCTGCTCTTCCCACCCTGAGATAGAAATGTAGGAGCAAAGTTTATACGTAGGCATTCATTATGCTCCTATAGCATGCTTTATCAAAAGTTCATATTATATTATCATGCTAGGTTCTGACCCTTATCGCTGAAGACCCTTCACTAAAGAGCTAAAAACGAGCACAGAAGCCTAAAATAAAAACAACTCTGAAATGTAACTATCTAATGGCTTAGGGCTACCATACAACCAAGAGAAAACTCAGAAACCAACCAAGGTATCATCATCTGAGCAGCATTTCAATAAAGGGTGGCATGGTCACCAAGTGCTTGAGTTAAAAATTTCAGCATACAACAAATTACCTTCAAAGTATCCCGCTCTTTCTGGGTCTTTTGGTTATACCATGGTTCATCGTTGTGTGGGGTACTTTGCCAAAGATACTTTAGACCAGTGCATACTGCAGCCTTGGTCAGTAAGATCAATAAATATACAATCAGGAAGGCATTAATGGATCTGAAAAATAAGATAGTATGGATTGAAAAACCATCTAATTACTTAAGATATCAACCAGGTATAAACTTTTCAGTTTTCTAAAGCTTCTCCAGTGTACAGTGTGTAACTACAGGACAATTCTGTATGTATTATGAACCTCAGTTACCACTGCTGAAGCATTACTCTCAAATAGTAAAATGGAGAAGCTAGTCCTGACCTGTTTGGTCACCAATGCTCCCTAAAGTGCAATGGTTGACTAGCTTAACACGCCCTTTAGTAAGGTCCTATAAACTGACAGTGCGCACGTGCGCGCGCGCACCCCCCCACCCCATTACCTATTCAACTGTTATGAAAGGAATAGGTTGTTTCAATTTCCCTGAATGCTAAAAATATGGAGTAGAGCGTGGGGGAGCAAATGTGAAATTCTTAAGCTTAGTGCGAATTCTTTTAGTCTGAAAGTAGAACTATGGAGAAGGTGTCACTGATGTACTGGATATCCACGCCAATGACAGTGAAGTCCACGTCAGTGGTAACTGGCTTGAAGGTCTGACACCCAGTACCACTGCAACATTTGCCTGGAGACTACGAGGTGAACTCAAACAATACGGTGAATGTTTAAATAAAAAAAGATTTATTACAGTATAAAACGCGTTGCCATTAATCCTCAAAATACTCCCCCTCGCTATGAACACACTTATCCCATCATTCTTGCCACTTTCTGAAGCAGTTCTGGAAGTCCTCTTTCGTGAGTGTCATTAGTTGCGCTGTTGTGGCTGCCTCGATGTCCTGAATGGATTCAAAACATTCCTTTCATGGTCATTTTGACTTCAGGGAAGAGCCAGAAGTTGCACAGTGACAGATCTGATGAATAAGGTGGATGAGGACACACTGTAATGTTTTTGTTTGACAGAAATTGCTGTACCAGAAGCGATGTGACACGGAGCCTTTCTGTTGTGATCACAAAATTCGGTGAGTGCTGCTGCGAGTGCCATCCAATGGAAAGGCAGGGATCTTCAGTATGGGAAGCAGCGCATCGAACCTTAGTGACTGTGTGACAAGTTTCAACTGTTCAGTGCAGTCAGTCGGGTGTGAGCTGTGGTTGAGAGAAGGTGTTTTAAAGTGTGCTGTAAATTATCCTGTATCATGACAATGCTCTGTCACACACAACTTCTGGTATATGGCAATTTCTGTCAAATAAAAATATTATGGTGTGTCCTCATCCACCTTATTCACCAGATCTGTCACTGTGCAACTTCTGGCTCTTCCCCGAAGTAAAAATGACCATGAAAGGAATGTTCTGAATCAATTCAGGACATCGAGGCAGCCACAACAGTGCAACTAATGACACTCACGAAAGAGGACTTCCAGAACTGCTTCAGAAAGTGGCAAGAACAATGGGTTAAGAGTGTTCAAAGTGAGGGGGAGTATTTTGAGAGGGATTAATAGCAATGTGTTTTTACTGTAATAAACTTTTAAAAATTTAAATATTCACTGTATTCTTTGATCACACCTCTTATTATCCATGTTATAGAATTTCCTTACATATAGCAGCTATAGGACGCCCAAACCATTATCCAGAAGCAAAGGGGAATAATTTGTATTTCAACTAAACCCTGCCCTTGGATAGCTATGTGAACTTAGGTAAGTCCCTTATCTCTGAGACATTTCTTCATCTGTAAAGTGGATCGATTACCAGGAATTACTTCATAGGATTAAATCAAATCAGAAACACAGATCACTACGCACAGTTTCTGGAATATAAAAAGTGCTCAAAATGATAGCTGCTATTATAATTGATTTTTTTTTATTATGGTTGTTCTTCAGAATTACTGAGAAGTAACTACTTCAGTTCAATAACAACTAAAGAAATTGTGCTGCACACTAACTTTTCAACAGCAGAACGTTTCTGAGATTTCCCTTGGTAGTTCAAAGCCATTTTGGTTTCCATTCCAGTGTAAACAGCAACTCCTGAGGAATAACAGAATAAAATGAAAACTAGGTTACAACCAACTCCCCACCCAGTTGATCTATCAATTATTTTCAGTTTATGAAAACAGGAATTTTCAACCCTCTTCTATTCACCCGTTGATATTATTTATACTATAAACTTAATTCTACATAATTTGTCATTTTTCTAGTTTACCATCTTATAAATTCCCAACACCTAAAAATAGGCTTAGATTAAGTGGCAATTATCTGCCATGTTGAATTTTTAACATGCATGCACTATTTATGCTCAGCTTTATAAAGCATATTTCCGATAAGTATATCTTAAAATTTGTTCACCATATATCTTCTTGGTATTTTTTAGTGTAGCTCCTTTCAACAAGAGATTTTCAGGTCCCAAAGACCTAAATAAAAAATGAACACAGCTTATCCAAACAGCCCAATAAATAGCATCATCAACTTTGGAGACATATTTTGCCCTAATACACATCTATGTCAAGGGTTCAGAATACATCTGTCTACTTTTATTTCACGCTTACGCCCCAGGGAGAGCTGAAAGATCCTTCCTTCTGAAGTTACTTGAGGGTACAGCACAGAAGGAAGCACAGTATAGGAGCAGCCAACAACACACGGAGGTAAACGGTTGCACAGAGAGATAAAAAGATTATGAGCCATAGACAGCAAGACAAGAACAGGACAAAGCAGCAGACAGCAAGACACAGAAAGATAAACGACTGGGAAAGCAACGTCAAGGTGGGAAAGACACACTGACATATACATATATAGCGAGAGGAGGATAAACCTGCCTTTCGGGAGATCACTGGGCAACGGGGTGTTTCTTTTACTTCTTTTTGAGTATGTTTATAGAGGCAAAGTAGAAAAGCTGAGGTAATTAACTGGATGATAGAAGAGGGAAGAAAACATCCCTTTTTATATGAATTACCTAATTATAAATGATTAAGCGTTCATTTTACTTAAAGGTCCAGGTAATTCTCCCAGCATTTGATCCACTGCCTACATGCTCAATGCGTCTCCCTTAAACCATTGTTCTCCAGGTGTACTTCCAATATCGTCAGCCACTGCCCAACCAAGGACAATAAATACAGGGCCTGGAACGGATTTGGGAATGTCAATCAGAGTGTCTGGAGCTCTGCAACTTTGAAACCCTCAGCATCACTTTCAACACCACCCCCCTTCCAGGACACACCTACTCAGCTCCTATCACCACAACCCTACCATGTACAAGGCCAGTTACGTAAGACCCATTAGTGGGATACTGGCTGATTACTCCAGATTTATTCACCTTCACATTTCTTCCTATAAAAAAAGTATTTGGCTATTTCAATGGGCTTAAAGGAGAAATATCCCCTCCAAGGACAGATTAAAGAAATAGCAAACTAACCTGGCAACAGCCTCGTGACTATTATTATAGATATTGATTCGCCCAACAAACCTGCAAGAAGAGTGTGGAACAGCAAATGAGTTTTCCATATCCAGGTAAAATATATGTATACCACAAATATGGGAATGAATCAAAATACAAATAATGCAAAAGAGTTAAGGCTCTGAACTACGAATGTATTATATTTCTGAAAAAAATGTATGAGAAAACGGTAAGGTGTGTAACATTTTCATCTCACTCTTAAAATACTATTCTAAATTGATTTTCAAGATGTACTTGGCATTGTGTATGCACATAACACCCCTCTCGTTCATGCTTTATATAAATAATGGGCTATTTTAGATTCACGTGAAGAAACGTTTTTGGTGCTAACACAACTTTCAAAACCATTAGTTCCGTATTTTCACTTGAGCAGGCATCAGAGTCACAGGAGGGCTTATTAAAGTACAGATTTCTGGGCCCCGTCCCCAAACTTATGATTCAGGTGAGAATTTGCATTTGCAACCAGTTCTCAGGTGATGCCGAGGCTGCGGGCCCGGGTAACCCTTTCAGCACCATGGCATTAGTCTCAGACAGTGAACACTTGATTAGCATCTTGGACATTTCCAAACTATGTCTTGCAGCTGACCTCATTAACGTGCTGATCCAATTGCTTAATGGCTAGGCCCGTGGTAATCTGCATTTCTGAAAAATGGGGTAAACAGGCCTAACGTGTCCTTAATAACAGTGCTATGAGTATTTTATAATTTGCATTATAATTTGTTTTCAGAGAAATGGAACTTATTATAACTATATACCAAAATACGAAGGTCTGCTAATTCGATGATCATATATTAATTGTGCAAGTACTGTGCTAGGTGCTGGAGATACATTACTAAGGAACCAAGACATGTTCTTTGCCCTAAGACAGATAAATAAACAGGCAATTACAATGTAAGTGATTACCAGTAGGGGTAGTAGAAATATAAGGTATTCTGAAGTCACATAGCAAGGGCACTCAATCTGGTTTAGAGAAATTAGGAGTAACCTCCCCCGCCCTAAAATTCTCCTTCATATTTAATGTAACTGAAAAATTTAGGGCTTGCCTTATAAGTATGCAAGGATATATATTACTCTCTAACTCAGGCAGAATCAGTCACTCCCTTTTCTGTGATTCCATGGGCCTTTTATTCACCTCTACTATCTCAGTGTACTGTAAGCCTAGCATTACTGTTTCATCTCTTTGCAAACCGTGAGCTCCTTGAAGGCAGGGAACAGTTTTGCTTTGTGGTCCCAGTTCCTAGTATCAAAGCAGATACGGAAGAAGGGAAAGAGGAAAGCAGGAATGGTGGGAAGGAGGGAAGGCATTGTTCATGTAGTAGAATGAATACTTTGTTTTTCCACTACTGGGCGTTAGTGAAGGCCACATCCAACCATCTGACTCATTATGAGCAACAGCATCCATTAACAAGATGGTTGCAACAGGTAACGGATGCCATCTGTAATGGTGGAATAGAATGTAATTAATTGGTCCACTGGGGGAGCAAACCTGTTACTATACCCCTGCTAATTCCATGCTCTAATCAACCAAATTGACCATTCTTAAAAGCCAAATGCCCAATTTCTGACAATCCACAATAACTGTTAATCAGCAAATCTACTCCAGGAAGCCTAAGCACACTAAAATAGAGGACACTACACCATTTCACTGCTCCTCAACTTGACTGTTTACTATGGACAAAACAGCCTATTCACAAAACTCAGCTCATCATGATCATAATAAAAAAGGATAGAGTGCCTACTAATTGCATGGTCCCATATCGCTTTCTTTCTCTGATGTTGGATGACACACAAAGTGGTTTATTTTTGTTTTCATTAACTCTGGTTAATATAGGAGTTTGATAGATCAGCCTTATGAGATAACATCATCTCAAAATTTGATGGATAGCCATGTTTACAAATAACAAAAATGAAAGAAAAATCACAAGTAAGATGCCACGGCTCACGATGATTTATCTTGGGCTGGTAGTGAACAAGGCTGGTTTGATTCATTTCCCTGCCAGAAGAAGGAACAGCCCATAAAAACACTTGCTGTAGTTAGACAGAATATTCAAATGAAAGGAGGCTGGTAAGTAGTGTTTCTTTGCAAAGATAGGCAGAGCCAACAGATAGCAGGAAAATGAAACCAGGTGAGGCTTACTTGTAGAGGTCAGGTTGAGGCTGTTCACATTCAATTGCTGCTCGGAGGGTATCAATGGATTCGGCTGAACACAGTGCAATGGTATCACGTACCGCATAATGTGTCTAGATAAAAGCAGAAGAAAAAGCAAAACCCAAACAGCATTCTTTTCACAACTGTACATCCACCTGATTCCAGGAACACAGTAAGTTTCAGTGAGAGGCTCTGGCAGAATAATATAAATATTAATGTAACTAAATAAAATTCTTAAAATATATTATAAATAATTAGAAAGATAACCCTGCTGCAAGGGGATTCCAAAGATAATGAAAAAACTAAAAGCTTCTTTTGATACTGATAGCAAAGAGAATTCCATTTGCAGCGTGCACAGAATTAATCAAAATCCCCATAAAAATTGAATCCATTTATTTTTACTGAGACCTGTTATTCTGCTCACCATAGTATATAGTGATGTAAATACACACACACGAATGAACATAAAGCTTTTGGTCATAAGAATGCTAACATCTTGCCAACAGAAAGAAAAAGAATGATGAACAGTTCCATAACCCAAATAGCATAATTAATGATCTTGAAAATGCTCAAAGCGGCTACATTTCATGAGGAGCAGGGAGATGATGCATCTTGCTGTAGTTAGAATATTCTACTAGTGCATATTATGCAATTGATTCACCCAGAACTCAAGGCAGGCTCCAGTGAACCCATTTATAAATCATCAAAGAATGGCTGACGCAGACTCAAAGACAGCGCCATGCACCACTTACACAAAAGAGAAAGCTGTTGCGTGGTCTTCAGGGAATATTATGGAACGGCCTGAGCTATATTTAAAATGATCTCCTGACTTTGAAAACCTATGTACTTTTAGCTGATTTGACTGGATAGACTTAACAACTTTTTCCCCTATTAGGGAATCTTTAGGTAGATTTCTTGATTTTCATCTTGACATTCCCTCAAATATAACTTCGTTTTTGAACAGGTTAAATGGGACTGGTTCATCACTATGCCCCTGAAGTATAGAATCTAGTCACCTAAGGCAATTAAGTTCCTTCTTCACATACTGAGTCCTGGTCCTCAACTCCAGGTGGAATAACAAGCAGAGGGAAGCCCTCAAGGATACACACGGAGGTGAGCCCATCAGTACCCTTCCTGAAAGGCAGCATGGAGAGGATACGTCTTCCTGCCCTGTGCAGCTCTGGACAACAGCCAAGGACTGACTGTGTCAGAAAGTACCAGGGAAGTAAGCTAGTCTCCAGTGTAAGCCAATTTACTTTAACACATGTGTAATTCTTCCAGTTGCAATAGGGCAAACATTTGCCAAACTACACCCTGAGGTATTTTTAAAAAAGCAATCAAATTACTCCAGGTCAGATTTTCTATGTGCCAGGAATAAACATTTTTTCAAGAAAATATTCATTACTTTTAAAATAAAAACAGATCAAACTGTCAGGTTAGAGTACCCGAAATAATTTTGATAGTTATATAGTTTCATTCAGCCTATGATCACCCTTACTCCTAAAAGCGTAAATAAAATATTGGGTGGGTTATGCCAATATGAAATGCAAGCAGTGCTATATATAAAAAATGTGGTGGCTTTTATTTGGGGCCTGGATTTTCCTCACCCAACACCACCCTTTTCCTCAAAGTTGATAATTTGCTTAGAAATTCAAAGACAATTGTACAAAAGCTCTCTTCAAATACAAAACTTACACAAATAGGAAAACATAAGATAAAAGATTAGGGGGCAGTGGGAAGGAGTATTTTGTGATCAGCTATCCTGAGTGCAAAATGTTTACGCAAGGTTTAGTCTTCATTACCTTGCAATTGGATTCCCCGTCAAGACTGGCTGTAGTAACGTGACAGATTCCATCACTAGTGCAGGATGATAGAAGAATAAGATCACAGGGAAAGGTTTCATCTGCCTGTACTTCTACTATATCACCGACCTAGTATGGAGAGAAAAATATAAATATTTTTAATTCCAAACAAAGCATTCATTAGATCTCAAACGAAAGTGAAAACAGTAGCAAGAGACCTCTCCTGCTCTGGAGCTTAGAGAGTGTCTCAGAATCCTACACCAAGTAAAAGGTGATGAAAGAATGTTACTCAACAATCAGAATCCTCTTTAAGGTCCCGAGAACTTATGACCGCTTTCAGATTCCCTTAGTCTTGAATTTTAATCCCTCATGAATGATTTCAGCACCCAAGGACCCGCTTGCTCTATGATGTTTCTGGCACTGATGTTTGGTTATTGCTTCGTGAATGCGTCAAGAGAAGCTACATGTCTCAACTTGAGCACTTCACGAACACGGCACACCACCGCTCCGACTCTGCATCATGTGTATTTCAGTCTGCATCGCCCTCAATGTGATAACAGCTATTCTCAGTGGGTGCCAGTTCCTTCTTCAGAGCCCAGAAAACCGTAATTAGAGGCACCCATTTGAAAAAAAATCCAAATAGGTCATTTTCCAACAATCCATCGGCTATCGTAAGAATCAATTAATACAGCAATGAGAAACAATTTCCTATGAGCCAGTACCCAAAGCTCAAGTAGAGGAAGAACATGAGAGAAGAAATCACGAACCACTGCTATCACAGATAACTTAATAATGTAGGGAACAAGTCACAATGGTGAATAGGTAGGACTTTGAAACCTGACTTTATGTCCCAGCTCTGCCACTTAACTATATGACCTTGGGTAAATGCCTTAGATGATTGCAACCGCCTCAAAAGATTGGTTTGAGCACAAAATGAGGATACAGGTGATATTTACCCACGTTCTGGAACAGTCATTATTTGATAGGTGTTAATTACAATTATTACTAATACTCTCAACTTTTTTTGTGGGAAGGATGTAAGGAATCATCCAGTCTGGTGCTTCCCAACATTTTTCACACCATGGCACATGGAGAAAACACTTTTGCACAGCACCCTCAGATAAAGGGATGAAGGAGGCTGCTGGTGGCAGAAGACAGCTCACTTTGGGAGACACCAACCTAAGACACACTGGTTGTGAAACGCTGAACTAATAAATAACACACCTGCCTTCTATTTGCTATACAGTTTGGCAGATAAAGATGAGGAGTTTAAGATATGTTTGGGAACAATTTTATTTTCTTTGCTAATCCTCATTAGTAGCCAAGAATAGCATCAACAATTGAACTAATTTGTAAATAGTATTTTATTTTGTTGGATCCTTCCTTCCTCACTTACGTAAACTTATGCTGCTTACATGAAACCACAACTGATGCTTAAATACACAAAAAGAAAAACAGAACATGAAATCCAAAAGCATGTTAGAAGAAGGAAACACTCATTCTTTCATACTCAGTCTCAGGCACTGAAAATTAAAGACCACAAATAGAGAACTTCTACAATATTTACGACTTGCTCAGATATGAACTATATATAAAGGTCCCTGCATCTGGAGTGCAAGTTGAGGCTGGTTAGACGGACATGAGCAGATCACAAAGGTCCCAGCGCCCAGGCTGAGGGGTTCAGGCCTTACCCTAAAGGCAAGGGGGAACTGCAAAAGGGCTTTTAAAGAAAGGGAACAACATGGTCCAGTTAGAGAATCAACTCTATAGAGTTTTGTTTCCATTTAGCACGTTAAAAGCCATAGAGAGCAGCAGAATGCCTCAACATAAATATGAAAGCTAGAAAATCAACAAAATCATCACTTTTTTTCAGTTCATCAGAGAGCTGAGGTTGCAAGGCAACCAAGTGAACTGAATTTCAAATGTTGAACAGTCACTCTGAGGAAATACAATAGTTTTACAAGTGACAAAGCACAGGGGGACGAGATGGCTACTATAAACACGCGTTAAGAAAACTAGATTTGGGGGGAACTGTTGGCGTGGTGGTCACTGGAGTTTGTGCCGGCCCTGGAGGGTTTGAGCATTGAGTATGGCTGAAGGGGACACCCTGATATCAGTGGATTATGAAATTTTGGGGAAGGTGCCAGGGGTGTTTTCTGCAAGTACACTCGGGCTGAGGGTGAAAAGCTGGAAGTGGTAGTCAGGGTCCAGAACATGACTAGGGCACAGGGCAGGGCCAACTGCAAGGTCCTGTCTCCAAAGTGCGCCATATGCAGGAGTGGCTTGACATAAGAGGGAGACGCAGAAGGCACAAGGACAGTGCAAACTCCAATATTGGAACAGTCATCTTAACGTTGGATTACTCACATTTCCGAATTGTGAAACAATGACCTGAATTTCAATTTTCCAAGATAAACTCAGTGGTTTAGTTTTTCATCGTTAATAGAGACAGAATTATTCTGTGTTCAATATTAGAATTTGTGAGTTATTTTACTATCATATATTAGACTTGAATATTACTGTATATTATATGTATGATATGAAGGATTACAACTGTACACAATTCTAATTAATAAAAACATCAGAACCTTCAAAAAAAGAGAACTAGATTTTTAAAAATTAAATTTATTGGGGTGACAATGGACAGTAAAGTGACACAGGTTTTAAGCATACAATTCTGTAATACATCATCTATAAATCCCATTGTGTGCTCACCACCCAGAGTCAGTTCTCCTTCCATCACCATATATTTGACCCCGTTTACCCTCTTCTACCATTTTTAACCAATTCTGAAAGACATGGTGGGAGCTAACGGGACAGTTTAGAATCTCCACAAGCCTGAGAGAAAAGAGACCATAAGCACTCATCAATTCTTCTCTACAGGCATGAGACCTAAAAGAGCCTTCCTCACTGGTACAGGCATACAGGCGTGATTGACTGCTGTGGGGAGCCCGACACAAAATATGCCAGAATCAGGGACCCTTTTCCCATTTCAGGCAAAAGGCATCTGTCTTCGAGAAAGGCAAGAAACCTTCTTTGGCACAGTCTCAGGGAAATGTCACTACTGCTAGAGGAGAGGTGGAAGCAAAAGCCATCTGCTGCTGGGGATGGGACAGGAAACCCACCCATACTGAGGCTCTAGCACGATAAAAAGGCAAAGCTGCCATGGGAGTACTGAGAAAGTTCCACCCCGAGGAAAAGGTGCATAAGTACTGCCTAATATCGAGACTGGAGCATGAGAACCCAGAAACCACTGTTCCAACCAGGAGCCTTGCAATGAATAACAACAAGAAATAGTAATCTACCACTGGGGAAGGAGAAAAGGCAGAGAGAGAGGCAGCCACTATGTCTCAGGGATGTAGGACCTGCTGAAAGCAGAGGGTGGAACAGGAACACTGAGAAAAACTCTTTGGTACCCCAGGCCCCACACAAAGCATGAGGCAATGGCAATCTCTCACTCCAAGAATTTGAAGCCCAATGGTGTACTGAAAAATCAATAGCTGCAAGAAAAATCAAAGTCAGTCCAACTCCTGACTATTGATGCAATCCCCCAACACTAATGGGCAGACAGAAGAGGCCCACTCATTGCAGAATATAAATACTGTTTACCTAGGCCTCTAGCATTCTTTTACATACAATGTCCAAAACTCAATTTTTAAAAATGAGATGCAAAATACAAGATAAAAATGATCATCAAGAGATAAAGGAGTTGGGCTGGCACGGTGGCTCTGGTGGTTGGAGCTCCATGCTCCTGACTCCGAGGGCTGCCGGTTCGGTTCCCACATGGGCCAGTGGGCTCTCAACCACAAGGTTGCCGGTTTGGTTCCTCGAGTCCCGCAAGGGATGGTGGGCTCTGCCCCCTGCAACTAAAATTGAACACGGCACCTTGAGCTGAGCTGCCTCCCCGATGGCTCAGTTGGTTGGAGCGCGGGCTCTCAACCACAAGGTTGCCGGTTCGATTCCTCGAGTCCTGCAAGGGATGGTGGGCGGTGCTCCCTGCAACTGGGGTTGAACACGGCACCTTGAGCTGAGCTGCCGCTGAGCTCCCGGATGGCTCAGTTGGTTGGAGCGTATCCTCTCAACCATAAGGTTGCCAGTTCAACTCCCCTAGGGGATGGTGGGCTGCACCCCCTGCAACTAGCAACGGCAACTGGACCTGGAGCTGGGCTGCGCCCTCCACAACTAAGACTGAGAGGACAACAGCTTGAAGCTGAACAGCACCCTCCACAACTAAGAGATTGAGGGGACAACAACTTGACTTGGAAAAGAGTCCTGGAAGTACACTGTTCCCCCAATAAGGTCCTGTACCACTTCCTGAATTAAAAAAAAAAAATCTTAAAAAAAAAAGAAAAAGAGATAAAGGAGTCAAAAGGACCCAGAAGTGTTCAGATTTTCAGATTATGAAAGAGGGATGTAAATACAGCTACGATTAAGATATTATCTAGTGGAAAAGGTAGACAATGTACGTGAGCAGATGAGGAATTTGGGCAGAGAGATGAAAGCTACAAAAAAAATACAGCAAAGGGGAAGGCTAGAAATGAAAAACATGGTATCATAGATAAAGATTTCCTTCAATGGGCTTATCAGCAGACTGTATAAAACAAAGGAAATAACCAGGAATTCTAAAGAAACTTCCAATATTTCTAAGGCCAAAGCTCATATTCTTTCCCTTACAAATAACTCTGCCTTTAAATTGGAATTCCACAAGTTCTCTTTCTAGGCCCTCTTCTCTATGTTCTATGTGACTACACTTAGTCTAAAGCCTGCAGAGCCATCTACACGCTGATGAAATCCAAATTCCTATTTCTGCCTAAACATCTCTGAGCTCCGGGCTTGACAATTCCATTCACATGTCTAACAGGTATCTCAACATTAACATGGAAAAACTGAATTCCTAATTTCCCTTCACTCCCACCTCTGTCCCTAAACCTATTCTTCTCCCAATCTTCCTTTCCCCATCTTATTTAATAGCGTTTTGTTTAATAGCACTATTTAATTCGCCCAGTTGCTCAGGCCAAAACCAAAAAAGGCTATCTTTATTCTTTTTTTCCCCCCGCTCTATTTCTCACTCCTTACATCCAATATATCACTAAATCCTGATGTCCACTAGTTGTAGACAAGTTTCTGAACCTATCTGTATCTCAGTTTCACCATCTGTAAAGAGGTGATAACAATACAAAAAAAAGGGTACATTGTACTCCACAGGCCTTTTGTGAAATAATGATTAAATGAGTTAATATAATGTAAAAGGCAGTGCCTGGCATATTTATGTAATGTATAAGTGTTAACTACTAGTTTTATTATCATTATAATGTAAGTTCTTACCATCTTTTGCAGTAGCCATCTAACTGAGCTCTCTGATGCTACTTTGGCCACTCTCTAGAGCTGCCTTAAAAAAAAAAAAGATCAAGCCACTCCCCGGCTTTGAAACCCTTAAAAAAATTCCCATTGCACTGAGGATATGGACCAAGTCACTCTCCTGCTCAACAATTAAACATTTAGACACTTTGGTTTACAAGTATCTCTTTACATATACAAATATATACCGGAAAGGACTCAATCAAATAATCAAATAGCATTTCACACAATAGCAGCAACTGATTTAATGGATATTATACCTGGTTGAGGTAAGCAACAAGGCAAAGAAGCCTAGTGAAGGGAAGGTGAAAGATGGAGGTCTTTCTAAGAAGGTGGAGGTAACAGCAAAATCAGAAAGAGGAAATGGGTGAAAGAGAGAGATGTGGGAGACTTTACTTGCTTTGCAACTTTACTAACTGTCCTGGGAGCCACAGATTTAATGCTATGAATCATTTAGGCTGCTCTGGTTCTTATGCTGAACAGCAATGCTGAGTTTCTACACTGGTTTGGAAACTTCAGATCCTAACCACTCTAGTTCATCATAGGGTCTTCCCCTCTGGGATGCAGAAACTGGAGAAAAGAAAAAAGAGTAAAAGAAAGACATTCTATGCCAAACTCAGGAAACCCTCCCATCTCTGTCACTTCCTCTCATCATTACTGTAACATGCAAGACAATTCACCTGTCACTTGGGATACGGAGCACACATGCCCAGGAATTCCAGGTGTTTAATAAATAAATCAGCAGTCATAATACTTGATACAAGTACAGGAAGTGTTATTGTCTATGAGTTTATGTGACAGTCCTGAACCATTCTGGAATGGTACTTTCACCTAACTGCTTCTCTTTCTGTTCTACTCATCCTCTTCCCTTGTTCTGGGGAATTTGATTTATTATTAGCTTTCACATATGTTTTAAAGAAAACAACCAGATTTTTAAAAATTTTATTTATTTATTTTAAGGAGGGCACAGCTCACAGTGGCCCATGTGGGGATCAAACCGGCAACTCTGGTGCTACCAGCACCATAATCTAACCAACTGAGCTAACCGGCCACACCTAGCTTTCATATTTTAATCCATATTCATATAGAAATATTATTTTAAAAATAATACCTTGCAAGATCAACAAAATTGACAAACATTTAGCCAGACTAAGAAAAAAAGAAAGACTCAAATAGCTAAAACAGAGAGGATATTATAACTGGTGCTATGAAATAAAAAGGATTATAAGAGACTACGAACAATTATATTCCAACAAATAGGATGACATATAAGAAATGGATAAATTCCTATGTGTCTATACAACTCACC
Source organism: Rhinolophus sinicus (assembly GCF_057876585.1). Taxonomy (NCBI): domain Eukaryota; kingdom Metazoa; phylum Chordata; class Mammalia; order Chiroptera; family Rhinolophidae; genus Rhinolophus; species Rhinolophus sinicus. The sequence continues at coordinate 100,971,591 of NC_142518.1, forward strand.
AAAACTGAGTCATGAGTAAATAAAACATCTGAACAGACCCAAAACCAGTGAGGAGATGGAAGAAGGAATCAACACCTCCTAAAAAAAAAAAGCCAGGACCAGATGATTTCATTGGAGAATTCTACCAAACACTTGAAGAAGAAATAACACGAATCCTTTTAAAACTCTTCTAGAGGATGGAAGAAGAGGGCATACTCCCAAACTCATTCTATGAGGCCAACGTTACCCTGATACTATTACCAGAAAAAGACACTACAAGAAAATGAAACTACAGACCAATATCCTCAATGAGCAGTGACATAACAATCCAAAACAAAATATTACCAAACCAAATTCAACGAAAATGATCATACACCATGACCAAATGGGACTTATCCTTGGGATGCAAGGATATATACAAAAATCAATGTAATGCAATAAATAAACAATGGACAAAAACTACATAATCACCTCAGTTGAAAGCAGAAAAGACATTTGGCACAATTCAACACCCTTTTCATGATAAAATCACTCAATGACCTAGGAAAAGAAGCCAATGTTCTCGACACAGTAAAATCCATATATGGAAAGCCTAGCAGCTAATACCATATGTAACAGGGAAAGACTAAAAGCTTTTCCTCTAAGATCAGGAACAAAGCAAGGATGTCCACTCCCAGCACTACTATTCAACATTGTACCAGAAATTCTTGCCAGAGCAATTAAATAAGAAAAAGAAATAAAAGGCATACAAACTGGAAAAGAAGAGGTACAATTATCCTGGTTCACATATGATATTATAGGTAAAAAAAAAACCTCTGAATATTCCACACAAAAAAGTTAGAATTAGTAAACTATAATTCAGGAAAATTGCAGGATATCATATCAACAATCAAAAAACTATAATTTGGGCCAGCCCGGTGGCTCAGGCGGTTAGAGCTCTGTGCTCCTAACTCTGGAGGCTGGTGGTTCGATTCCCACATGGGCCAGTGGGCTCTCAACCACAAGGTTGCCGGTTGGACTCCTGCAAGGGATGGTGGGCTGTGCCACCTGCAACTAACAATGACAACTGGACCTGGAGCTGAGCTGCACCCTCCACAACTAAGATTGAAAGGACAACTTGAAGCTGAACGGCACCCTCCACAACTGAGACTGAAAGGACAAAACTTGACTTGGAAAAAAGTCCTGGAAGTACACACTGTTCCCCAATAAGGTCCTGTTCCTCCTCCCCAGTAAAAAATCTAAAAAACAAACAAACAAAAACACCTCCTATAATTTAATATATATATATGTCACAGGATATGGAGTTTAGCATTGGGAATAGAGTCAATGGTACTGTAACAGCGATATACGATGTCCCAGGGGTAATAGATGGGGGGGGTTAATCACTTTGTGAGGGGTGTAAATGTCTGTTACAATGGTTTGTACACCTGAAACTAATTAAAAAAAATCAGTTGCACTTTTATACACTAACAATGACCAGTTCCAAAAGGAAATTAGGAAAACAATCCCACTTACAATAGTATCAAAAAGGATAAATATAGTTAGGAATAAACTTAATCAAAGTAGTTAAAGATTTCTACATTGAAAGCTACAAAGCACTGCTAAAAGAAATCAAAGATAATACAAATAAATTGAAAGAAATCTCATGTTCATGGGTTGAAAAACCTAATATTGTTAAAATGTCTGTAATATCCAAAGCACTCTGCAGATTTAGTGGAATTCCTATCAAAAAGCCAATGGCATTTTTTGCAGAAAGAAAAAAAATCCTAAAATTCACATGAAATCTCAAGGGACCCTGAACAGGCAAAACAATCCTGAAAAACAAACACAAACAAACAAACAAAAACCAAACATGGATGCCTCATGCTCACAGATTTCAAAACATACTATGAAGAACAGTAATTAAGATGGATGGTATCAGCATAAAGACAGATATACAGACCAATGAATGGAGACCCGAAATAAAACCTGGCATATATGGCCAAATGATTTCCCAACAAGGGTGCCAAGACTATGCAATGGGTAAAAGACAGCCTCTCTTCAACCAATGGTATTGAGAAAACTGGACAGCCACATGGAAAAGAATGAAGTTGGACTCTTACCGTACACCACATACAAAAATAAACTCAACATAAAGACCTAAATGTAAGACCTAAACCTATTAGACTTCTAGAAAATCATGAGGGAAAAGCTTCATACCATTGGATTTGGCAATGATTTCTTAGTTATAATAGCAAAAGCACAGGAAAACATCAAAATTAGAAATGTGAATACATCAAACTTAAAAACTTTGCACCAAAGCACACTATCAACAGACTGAAAAGGCAACCTATGGAATAGGAGAAAATATTTGCAAGTCATCTATCTGATAAGGGGTTAACAGCTAGAATATATAAGAAACTTCTACGACTCAACAACAAACAAATACCCTGATTAAAAAATGGGCAAAGGACTTGAATAGAAATTTCTCCAAAGACATACAAATGGCCAATGGGCACATGAAAAGATGCTCAACACCACTACCCATCAGGGAAACGCAAATCAAAACCACAACAAGGTATGATCTCACACACGTCAGGATGGCCGCTAAGAAAAGAACAGAAAGCCACAAGTGCTGGAGAGGATGTGGAGAAGCTGAAACCCTGTGCACTCTAGGTTCAAAGGTGAAATCGTGCATCCATTATGGAAAGCTGTATGAAGGGTCCTCAAAAAATTCAAACCAGAATTACCATATGATCTAGAAATTCTACTTCTGGGTATTTATCTAATATAATTCAAAGCCGGATCTTGAAGAGTTATTCACATATCTGTGTTCATTACAGCATTATTCACATAGCCAGAGGTGGAAACAACCTAAAAGGCCATCAACAGATGAACTGATAAAGAAAATGTGGTGTAGCATACGATCAAGCATTACGTAGCCTTAAAACGAGGGAAATCCTGTCATATGCTACCATGTGGATGAATCTTATTTTTTTTTCTGTGATGAATCTTGAAGACGTTACGCTAACTGAAATGAGCCAGTAACAAAAGGACAAATACTGCATGCTCCCACTTATAAAAGTACCTCTCCAAAGCAGTCAGTCAGAGAAACAGAAAACAGAAAGGTGCTTCCCAAGGGCGGGAGGCAGAGGGACTTAGTGTTTAGTGGGTATGGTTTTAGGGTTATAGGATGAAAAAGTTCTCGAGATGGGTTGCACCACAATGCGAATGTACTTAACACTCCACTGAGCTGTACACTTAAAAGTGGTTACAATGGTAAATTTAATGTGTTCTTTATCGAAACAAAATAAAATTAAAATAAAAAATAATACCTTGAGACAAGGATAAAATATTTGTAAAAAACACATCTGATGAAGGACTGGTCTCCAAAATACACCAAAAACCTGTTGAAACTTAACAATAAGAAAATGACCAATCTGATTAAACAATGGGCGAAAGACCTGATTAGTCATCTCACCACAGAAGATACGCATATAGATGAGAAGCAAGCACATGAAAAGATGTTCAACGCCGAATGACATCAGGGAATTACAAATGAAAACAACGAGATACCACAACACACCTATTAGAATTGCCCAAATCCGCAACACTGACAACAGATGCTGACGTGCAACAATAGTAACTCTCATTCACTGCTGGTGGGAAAGCAACACGGTACGGCCACTTTGAAGACAGTCTGGCAGTTTCTTACAAAATTCAACATGCTCTTATCATACAATCTAGTAATCATGCTCTTTGGTATTTAACCAAACGAACTGAAATTTTACATCCATACAAAAACCTGGCCATGGATGTCTATAGCAGTTTTATTCAGAATTGCCAAAACTTGGAAGCTAATAAGATGCACTTCAGTAGGTGAATGGATGAAGAAAGTGATACATATAGACAATGCGCTATTATTCCGCACTAAAAAGAAATGAGTTCTCAAGTCATGGAAAGGCACGAAGGAAATGTAAATGCACGTTACTAAGTGAAGAAGTCAATTATGAAAAGGCTACGTACTGCGTGATTCTAATTATATGACATTATGGAAAAGGCTTAACTATGGAGTCAGTAAAAAGATGAGTGGTGGTCCCAGGTTGGATGGAGGAAGGGAGGGATGATGAGGCAGAGCACACGGAATGTTCAGGGCAGCGTAACAGTTTAGTGTGGTAATATAGTGGTGGATACAGGCCATTTATACACTTGTTCAGGTACACAAAATGTACAACAACGAAGAGTGAACCCTAATGTAGACCATGAACTTTGGATGATAATGCTGTGTCAGTGTAGGTTCACTGATTCTAACAAATGTCCCACTCGGCTGGCGGATATTGGCAGCAAGGAAGGTTGTACCTGTGTGGGGGGAGGGAGCATATATTAACGCTGTACTTTCTGCTCAATTTTGCTGTGAACCGAACACTTTTCTAAAAAGTAAAATTTATTATTAATGAACATAAAATCTGTTGGGAACAAAAAACATTATTTGGGGTGCAAAAGTGTAAAATCTTACTGACAGGAAGCTTATTAGGGAATAATAAACGATTACTTTCAATAAAAATTAAAATGCGTAAGATACTAGAAAAATAATAATACCTTTGGAACTCTTACAAAATGCTGGGGGAATATAAAATGGTACAGCTGCTGTGGAAAACAGTTTAGGGGTTCATGACGAAGTTAAACATAAGAATTACCATATCAAAGGAACAAGACAAACAAACAAAAACTCATAGGCACAGACAACAGTTTAGTGGTTACCAGAGGGTAAGGGGGGGGTGGGGGGAGTGGTAGAAGAGGGTAAAGGGGGTCCAATATATGGTGATGGAAGGAGAACTGACTCTGGGTGGTGAACACACAATGGGATTTATAGATGATGTATTACAGAATTGTACACCTGAAACCTATGTAACTTTACTAATCACTGTCACCCCAATAAACTTTAATTAAAAAAGAAGAAAAGAATTACTGTATCACCTAGCAATTCTACTCCTAGTTATAGACCTAAAAGAATTGAAAACAGGTGTTAAAACAAAAACTTGTATAGGAATTGTTCACACCAGCAATACTCATAATAGCCAAAGGATGGAAAAAAGACCAAATTTCCATCAACTGATGAATAAACAAATTGCGGTATAGCCTTACAATGGAATGTTATCCAGTCTTAAGAACTAATGAAGTACTGATACATGCTACCCCATGAACAACGCTTGAGAACATTACACTAAGTGAGAAGCCAGACACAAAAGGCGACATGGTATATGATTCCTTTTACAGGAAATATCTAGAATAGGTACATCCACACAAACAGAAAGATTAGTGGTTGCCAGGGCCCGGGGGAGGGAGGAATGTGGTGTGACTGCTTAATGGCTTAAGGGGGCTTCCTTTCCGGGTGATGAAAATGTTCTCCAACTAGACAGTCGAGATGGCTGCACAACACTGTGAATATACTAAATGCCACTGAATTAACTGTCCATTTTTAAAAGGTGTGTTTTTACCGCAATAAAAAAAGAATGAGCTACAGAAATGAGTACCTTGATCTTTTCACTTTCTTTTCTGACTCGCTCTGCTTTTTCAATAATGTAAACAGTGCTCTTGTTGACTTCATTGTCAGCTCTGTGCCTCAGCCAATCCTCATACCCCTAGAAGGACAAAACACAACCGTATCATCAACCTACATAAGGAAGCAAAGTTGTTAATTTCTACAACCCCCTAGGAGTTCCCAGCAGGTATTTATACTTACAGTATTCATTTCAATTCAGAATGCTAAAGAGACAACACGACATTTTTAGACAAAAACTTAAGATATGCTTTCAAAATACCCCTTCGGTAAACAGCTTTATTGTGTTCAAGGTTCCTCCATTCTACATTTAAGTTTTAATGAAAACACAGGCATTAGAGCCTTAATATTCTTCGACTGTGAAGGACTATAATCTATTTTTCTAATTCTACTCTTACTCAAGTTAATGTTAATTTTCTGTACTTACTGAATTTGAAAAAAAATTTTCTGGGTGTTATTTCCCTATGGACTTAATCACTTAAATATATTCTTGTGTAGTGGACTGCTAGAGTGATATTCTCTGAGGAAACTGAATTCCTCCCAGGGACAGAAAATAGAAAAGGCAAGTGAGGATTATTGTAGCAGAAAATCTATGATAAGCTTTGGAACTCAACAGTCAAACTTCTCCATTGACTTGGGGACAGAAGAAAATATAAATTGGTGTTCGTTTTTTTAGAATGAAAAGTAATCAGGGAAAGGTCTAATGGCGCGTTTTTCTTTGGGCTTTTTGTCTGGAGGATATTAAGGCAAAAGAACTAAGGAAAGAGGATGTCCATTTGAACATGACCTCCTCTCCTTTTTTACATCACTTTGCTTTTTTTCTTTATAATTATGTCTGTACCTTTTCAAATACAACTGTTTGAAAAATCTCTTGATCGCCTTCTTTTTTCCTCAGTTGCTCTACTCATTCCTATTCTGTCCCCTGTATGACAATGCTGGGTTGTCACTTCAGTGAGGAAAGAAAGACCCTAACGTGAACTAGTATTGGGAGTAAAATGAAATCACTAAGAGCTTTTGAAACCATACAGACTATTCTTGGAACCAGCAACTCTGTTAAAGAAAATAATTCTAACAGCCTAAGGGAAAGAACATTCCAAAAGTCTTTATTTAGCAACCAAACACTTCATAAAATATTCTTGCAGTTCCTGTTAGGCAAGATAGAAGAGCAGATAACCTCAAGAGGAAAGGTAACCTTGCTCCCCAGTGTTAAGTAGACCTTCATTCTGGAAGTTCTTTGAGACACTGTTGAAAGCAGTTTGATTAAGTCTTGTCTAAAAGTATGTTTGCAATTAGCCAGGTTTTGTGGCTAATTACGTGATAAAAATTGCTAACCTACCTTCCCCCAGTTTCCCGTTTCCATTGCCAATTTCATCTACAGGTTTCCAAAGGTGCTAACATATAAAATGCTCAAAATATTTTGAAGACAGCAGCATTACAAACTGTGGCAATTATCAGCTTTGACAAGAAACAAGAATGAAAAGTCTCTACCCACTATCCCCTTCAGCAACATCAGGAAAGACAACAAAATGAAAGTATTTATGCTCCTGCATCCTCTGCTATAGGCAAACAACAAAAGGAGTCCACTAGAATGGGACTTTTCCAGACAGACATACCACAATGGAAAAATTAATGCACTGTACAAATTTGCCTCCCATTTCCCGACTGAGCTGTACGTGCTACCTACGCTTTCTTTTAGGATTATATCCCCACACAAATGTTGAGGCGGAAAGGAGCGAGGAAATTAAGGATGTAACATAATAATTTTAATAAGAGGGTTTTTTTTTCCGTTTGTTTTTTAAGGCGGGCACAGCTCACAGTGGCCCATGCGAGGATCGAACCGGCAACCTTGGTGTTATTATTAGCTCCACGCTCTAACCAACTGAGCTAACAGGCCATCCTCACTAAGTTTTCAATAGGAACCAAATATAAACTAAATCCATCCAGGATACTGCCCACTCTATATAAATATGAAAAAGAACCTCTGACAATGAAATTCAAGCCAGACAGGACTGAGATGCAGACATAATCGTAAATAAGAAATTTACCTGCTTGATGGCTGTAACAGTTATAACAAAGAAAAGTGGAAGTCCACTGGTGACTGGGCTAGTTGGTGTGTCTACTGTGACCTAGGTAAAGGAATTAAATTGAAAGTAAAGTGAAAATAAATCAGTAACTTACATACAGCACCTATATGCTGCAACATTTCAGACAGAATGCAGTCAAAACATATTCCGGTAGCAGGGTGAATATTAACTTTCATTGAAACAAAAGCAACCCACATGGCAGTTAGTTTTAAGAAATCGCTCTAAAGTCAGGCTTAGTTTTCATCCCAGCTTGAATTAACCTCTTTACTGAAATATGTTCATTTATGTCCCATCTATTTATTGAGCACCACTCTGCCAGCCCCGGTCCTATGATCAGCCAAGTTCTAGAGATGCTGCTTTAAACAGATGGAGAAAAGTCCTTGGCCTCATATAGTAGCTGGCAGCTTACAGGGGAAACCAGGAATTAAAACAAGTGATACCTTGAGATTTGAAGAATAAACAGAAAGGATGAAGGGAGGGGCTTCCCAGGAACAAATAAGCGGTGTATACCGAGTCTCTATGGTACCAAGGAGTGTGGCACAGATAAGGAAACAAAGGGAGCCAGTGACAAAGGGGTGCGGCATGAGATGGGGCTGAAGAGGGAGACGGGGGCAGACCAGACAGGGCCCTCCAGGCTAGAGTTCATTCTTTATCCCACAAACAGTGGGAAACAACTGAAGTTTTTAGGCAGGGAGTGGTCACATGGAGAGAACTACATTTTGAAAAGATCATTCTCACTGCTTTGCAGAAAATGAAATGGAAGGGAACGAGAGCGGAGTCAGGGAATCCATTCAGGAGGCGACGGCTCAATCCAGGTAAAAGGTGACTTGGGTAAGGGGATGGCAGCGTGGGAAAGAAGTTGCAGAGATATTTTGGGGGCAAAATGGCAGGACGGGTAAGGGATTTCTTCTATGGGGTGATTAAAGATATCTTCCAAGGATCTGGTTAACAGGGCTGAATGGATGTTGTCATCATTCACTGAAACAGGAAAGCGTGAAAGAGAAGTAGATTTGAGGGAAGGAAGACCATGCGTTCCATCTGCCCTTCCGTGCATGGACTTTCATTTTCATCTCTGACTCCCAGCCAGACCTGCGCCTGCCATAGACACGTTTTTTTTTTTACATGGCTCTGCCTTCACACAAAGTCCCAGAGACCAGTCTTCACCATGTAAACTCCCTCCAATCCTTCGAGGCTCCGTTCCAGTACCACCTACTCTTTGAAGCCTTCCAAAGCGCCTCTTGGGTAGAAAAGAAATCGTAACTTCCGCCACATCCCCGTAGCATTATGCACATGCTACTTTTATGACTTTTACTACATTAAGTGAATACATGACTGTTTTTGGATATAACATATTCCTTAAGAGTAGAAAAGCCCCATCTTGATCTTCACTGCATCTGCTCAAATCTTTGCTGTCTGGACCACTGCATCGTACGTCACAGGTGCTTGGTATCCATTCGCTGAATTGCAATGAAATGCTCTGCACGCCAAGTAGCAGGACTGTTGTGCACATAATCCCCGATGTAGTTCATTTTATGCTGTTCTGTAAGACATCTGTGTTGCCATGGATGTAGACAGAGGAGCGCCTTTCAAATGCCCCATCATTCAAGACTGAAATTGGCTCTTTCCCATATCACAACTCAGACTGGTTTTAAGTAGCAGGACTAAATTCAATTACAGTACCATTTACTCAAAGCCTTACAGTGGATAAACAAAAGCACTTCACACCAACAAGGCAATCAAGCAATTTCATTGGAATGTTTCTGCTTCATTTAAAAAAAATGAAATGAGAAAAAAAGTACCCTTAAGGTAGTAAAATTTTCAGTGAGTAATTTTGGTGGCGGGGGGGGGGGGGGGAGATTTTAATAGCTTATAGACTTAAAGATGGAAGATGCAATTTTTCTTTTGGAAGACCATCTAATTTTGTTTAATACATTATTTTAAAAAATCTGATGACAGACCATTGTGAGAAATTGGCACATAACTTGAATGGAGTTGAAAGAGTTGAGTGACGTTACTACTACAGCACTTTTTCTGATAGAGTTTCTGTTCCCATTTATTTACCTTTAAAAATGACCAAATATTCTCATTATTCTCATCTATTAAAAAGTAGAAACAGAAACGATACTGAACCTTCAGGCTTTCTATCGTTAAGTGATAGAAAGACATAATTTAAATGTCTAAAATTTAAAACACAAAACATTTGCAGGAACTCACAGGAGCAGCTGAATCTACCAGGCTTTGACCCTTAAAGTAAATGAATGAAGCAGAGCAAAACTGATACTCAGGAAGATAAATGGTAAAGTTTCAACCAAGCTGAAACCAGTGGTTAACAAAGTAAAACAATTTAAACTACTTTCAATTTTGATCTAATGCCACTGCGTTTAATGGTATAGAACAACATGTCCTTCTAGCATGAACAAAGATATAAAATTCATGAAAGTTTTTTAAAAAGGAAGTCTCAACAAGTTTTCTGGTAAAAATGCTCCTTTAGAAATATATGAAATCATACAAATCTTAAAATGCAATATGAGTACTTTAAAAAGTATTATTATAATAAGCTCTACAGCATCTTTTTAATCACAGGGCATCCTAAGGTTAGAAATGGGTTGAAAATGTGTCTGAAGCAACCAAGTTTCTCAAAGTGGAGTGGTCATTTATGGAGGTCTTACCTGTACAAGGAAAATTATGAGAAAGTAAAAATTTGCAATTCTTCTAAACTGCTCAAACAGATTCTTTGGGAGGAAATTCCAAAGCGTATACTGTGTAAAGACAGAAGGAAAAATATATTATTAGAAAGCAAACTTACGAAGTGTTAGTAACGATGACTCATATGGGTCTGGATTATTCCACCACTTTGAAAACATGTTCAAACTCAAACCTCACACATATGAATAAGCATATACTTCCAGGGATAGCATGTAAGCACCTTTTTCAGAACGAAGTTTTCACTTTATATGGTATATAAATATAGTATATGGACGCATTTTTATTATTATTCACTTTATATATAGTATATGGACGCATTTTTATTACCGATTCCCCCTCAATAGGTAGTGAGTTCTGCAAGGACAGGCTGTTCACCTATCTTTTTATTACTTTCCCCCCAACACCTAGCACAGTACCTGACACAAAGTAGACACCAACTAAATTAGTGGGATGAATGAATGAACAAGGTAATTCTGGCTCTGTCAGCGAACCTCTGGAGTCCGGATGACCATCACAGAGCTAACTCTGGCCCTATCAGCACCTCCCACCTCCGTGACTGCTGAGGTGCCCACATAACCCTTGGGCACAGAGGGCTTTCACTTTACTCAACAACATACCACCCATGCTTTGGTAGCTGGTGACAGGTAAAGTTTTCAGTGCTGATTTGTATATGGGCAAAAGGAGAGAACTCTTGGGCCAACTATCAAATCACACAGACTTTCTCACTGATACCTTAAGCTCAAGGACGGGGTAACTTAAAAAATCACTAGAAGTTGGATATTTTAGCTGTCCCAATAAAGAAGACCAGAAATAAAAAAGAAAGACATGTTTCTTGACCTAAAGATCTAAATTTACAATAGAACAGTCTCCATCCAAAGTATCTCCATAATGTGAGAAACTACCCATTAAATAAAGTGACCGAAAAGCCCAAGTTGTAGAGTACGACACAGTATGTGGGAATTTACTACTAACCTCTTTAAAAGATTTATGGGCTTACGATTCAGGGAATCCCAAGAAAATGAAGATGAATGGAGGCAGGAATATTCAGTGATGCAGCTGCATTACAACCAACAGACAACCTAGAAGGTTCTTCCTTTGGGGTTCATGGAAGTGCCTCAGGGAAGCCCATTCAAAATGAAGTGTAGAACTGTGTGTGGGTGGGCGTCACTTGGGAGAAGAGTCCATACTTTTCATCAGCTTCCCAAGGCAGCTTGTGACCAAAAATCAAAGGGATCAACACCACTGGCTCAGATCAACACTTAATTGTCCTGATTACTTAAGATCCTGAAACAATAAGCTCAACTCCAACAACAGGCTAACAGCTGAACTTCTGGCTTATTGACCTTCTGTTCCCTAACTAAGGGATTTTTAATTAAACAAACAAACACTAGGAACTGTTACAGTCCTCTGATGGGTGGAATCATTTTTTGTTGTTTTTTTCTAGGCCCTCACTGTTCCTTTACCACTTTTCTAACTTCCTAAATGAAAGGCTCCCTTGAGGAACTCTGGTTGTTCCCTGTACAGGAAACTATTGCTATATGCCCTCTTCTTTCCTATTTCAGGTCCTGGGCAATATACTAAGAGGTCAGGGAACACATCACAAGCCCCCTCACAAGTGCCCAGCAGGTGTTTGGCATACAGAAGACGTACACAAAATCTTGATTAAAACTTGTGTGCTCGAGAGTTCCCTTTTCTCCACATCCTTGCCAGCACTTGTTTGTTGACTTACTGATGCACTGCTGGTGGGATAGCAGACTGGTGCAGCCACTGTGGGAATCAGTCTGAAGGTAGCTCAAAAACCTGGACATGGAACTACCTTCTCACCCAGCAATTCCACTCCTAGTATCTATCCGGAGAAATCCAAAACTCTAATTCAAAAAAATATATGCACCCCTATGTTTATTGCAGCACTATTCACAATAGCCAAGACATGGAAACAACCGAAGTGCCCATTGATAAGACAACTGGATGAAGAAACTGTGGTATATTTATACAATGGAGTATTACGCAGCCATAAAGAAGAAAGAAATGTTACTATTTGCACCAATATGGATGGACCTAGAGATTATACTAAGTGAAATAAGTCAGACAAAGACAAATACTGTGTGATCTCACTTATATGTGGAATCTAAATAGAACAAACTAATCAGAAACAGTCTCAGAGACATAGAGGAAACACTGAGGGTTGCTAGATGGGAGGGGGGTAGGGATAAGGGGGAAGGTGAGGGGATTAGAAAGCACAATCGTTAACCACAATATTGCCACGGGGATATGAAAGACAGTTTCGGGAATATAATTAATAATGTAAAGATTTTGTAGGGTGTCAGATGAGCACTTGTCTTATTAGGGAGACCATTTCATGGACGGTGTAGATGCCTGACCACTGCACTGTACACCTGAAGCTGAATAATAATGTCAACTATAATTTAATATATATATAGTTATGGGAAGTGGAGTACAGCGTAGGGAATAGAGTCAATGGAACTATAACAGCTATATACGATATCAGAGGGGTAGTAGATTGGGGGAGGGGGTAATCCGTTTGTGAGGGGTGTAGATGTCTAACTATTGCATTGTTTTGTACACCTGGAACTAATTAAAAAATAAACTCGTGTGTTGGCCATTTCCTCCTTTGCTCCCACAAAAAAGCAAATTCTCCTAATTATAATACAAATGTAATATAGCAAACAATATTCATACATTATTTCAATGCAGACCGAGAGAAACCTACTTTTTTAGAGTTGCCTGATTAAAATCAAAATGGACTTTAAAGCCATATACACCAAGTTATTAAAATTGTCTTGTTTACCTAAAAAGTGGACTCAGATATAGTTGCTATTTATATAGCAAAATTAAGACATTTGTTTCATTAACATTTGTTTATAGCATTTGCTTCATTAACAATGATGAAAATAGAGTTTTTGGTTTTGTTTTTTTAAATTTTTATTTATTTATTTATTTTAGGAGGGCGCAGCTTCCAGTGGCCCATGCGGGGATCGGGGATCGAACCGGTAACCTTGGTGTTAGTGGCACTATGCTCTAACCAACTTTTTTTTTTTCTAAATATGATTTTTTTAATTCTTTGACTTTTACTTTAGTCTTTTTTTTTAAAAATTTTATTAGTTTCAGGTGCACAAGACAAAGCAATACTTAGACGTTTATCATTTATATCCCTCACACTGTGTGAACCCCCCTCCCCCATCCAATATCCCTCTGACATCACACAGAGCCATTACATTTCCACTGTCTCTGAGAATAGAGTTTTTTAAAGAAAGCAGTCAGTGGATCTTTTACACTATCTTAACATGCAACTATAAACTTAATAAGCAACACTGACATTTAGAACATGTTTAAAAACAGGTTCTACAGAAAAATGCCAGCTTCCTAAGATTATACGCTGCATTTTATATCTGCTCTGTAGTGAATTAAATAATTGGTACACAAATGCGGCCTCTAAAGCAGCAACTATGTGAAAAAAATGTGGCTCAGCTCCTCAAATACCTACCATTTAATTTAACTGGAAACCAAAATATTATGATCTTTGATAAACAACTTTCCTAATTCAAAGGAGGGAGGTTGAAGAGAACTGAATCACAGTTTGAGGGTCCATTATTTCAGTTTAAGCAAAGGGAGGCTTTAGAACATTACTTGTTTTTACCTCAAGTCCCCAAATTTTCTGATTTAGCATTAAAAATGCTGATGGGGAAGCTAAAGTTCCAAATAACTTGTTCTACTGTGTCAGCATATCACAGGAGAAAGGGAGCAGTTAAAAAACTGAAGTAGTAACTATTAAATTTAACAGCCAATTGTGGGGCACTGACTTTTCTAACTACTCAGATTTGGATGTGATGGAACAAAACAACTACACTTTAAAGTTAGGAAGTAAGCAGAGCTCTAGCCTTGAGTAACTGCTTACTTTGTTAAATTACTGTATCCATTTTATTATCAACTCCTGTTGATGTGGGCATTAAATACGACTTTGAGCATCTTAGGAGTCTACTTTCATTCCCATTACCAACGTCAAGCAGAACTTTCTCTTTCATGTGATACTCTTTCCACCATAAATTCAGAAGAGCAAAAGGAGTTACCGGGATATTACTGCATTAGGATTTAGTAAATTTAGCTAAAAAAGGCACCTTCATAGATTTCGACAAGACTCAGACAAAAAAAAGTCTAATAAATTCTACGGACAATTCCAATTTTTAAATGCTCGTGTAATTTTAGGCTTGAATCTTTCATCCAAGGTATCCTTTCACATAAGAGTACTAATACTAAGTTTAGCAGCCACTGCTAAACTGTAAGGCAGTGTGGAGGTTCCTCAAAAAATTACGAATAGAATTACCATATGACCCAGCAATCCCTCTCCTGGGTATCTACCCAAAAAATCTGAAAACATTTAGAGATAAAGACACGTGTGCTCCAATGTTCATTGCAGCTTTGTTTACAGTGGCCAAGACATGGAAACAACCAAAATGTCCTTCGATAGATGAATGGATAAAGAAGTTGTGGTATATATACACAATGGAATACTATTCGGCGGTAAGAAAAGATGATATAGGAACATTTGTGACAACATGGATGGATCTTGAGAGTGTAATGCTGAGCGAAACAAGTCAGACAGAAAAAGCAGAGAACCGTGTGATTTCACTGATATGTGGTATATAAACCAAAAACAACAAAACAACAAGACAAACAAATGAGAAACAGAAACTCATAGACACAGACAATAGTTTAGTGGTTACCAGAGGGCAAGGGGGAGGGAGGTGGTAGATGAGGGTAAGGGGGGATCAAATATATGGTGATGGAAGGAGAACTGACTCTGGGTGGTGAACACACAATGGGATTAATAGATGATGTAATACAGAATTGTACACCTGAAATCTATGTAACTTTACTAATAATTGTCACCCCAATAAACTTTAATTAAAAAAAAGAAACTGGAAAAAAAAAGAGTACTAAGTTTACCCATGGGCATACTTTCCAGGAATCAGGTGGCATTCGCTGATTATTATCCCACTGAAGGGACTTCAAGATGAGGCTTAGGACTTTTAAAGGAAAAGAATGTGGAATAGTGAAATATGATGAAAGCTAAAGATCCTAGCAGGGGCAATCAGTGCTTCTTTTGCTACAGAAGAGGATTTCGGAGTTTCATACCAACTACAAAATCCTGATGATTCCCAAAGGTCCCTGCAGAGTTCATTAAAGTTGGAAGGCTGCAGAGAACAAGTTTTTCTAAAGAAAGTAATTTTGTTCCCCAAAGAAGAGAAGACCACTAGTTTTGTAAGAAAATAAAATCTAAAGTAGGTCAAAGTTTTTATCTTTAGTGCTCTTTGCATTAACAAGACTTATTCCCAGTGCTACACTGACATTTTTGATGGTATTTATAAACAAACAAAAAGTACCCAATTAAGACAAAGTTATTTTTATTACTAAAGGGTTGAGAAAGGAAAGCAACACTTGCTAAAAAGTTGGAAGGCAGCTAACATATTTTATGAATTGTACATTTCTTCAATTAAAAGATTCTGGTGCAAATACACACAGGCAAAAGACAATGTGAGAAAGAAAAAGTCAAATTATGAAATTGTTGTTCTTGCCAAAATGGACCGGAAGGTCTCCTTTTCAGAGAGACAATGCCACACATTTAAAACACATGAGACTGAGGATATATCAGTAGTGTCGCTCAGGACTATAACATAATAATCACGGAAATGTAAGTAATAATAGCAGCTACCATTTATTGAGTTGTTACTACATGCCAAGCACAGTGCTTAAATGCTTTCTGTGAATTACTTTATTTCATCCTCAGCACAGTCCTATGAGGTAAGTACTGTTTATTTTCCCATTTTACAGATAAGAAAATTGAGACACAGGGAGGTTAAATGACTTATTTTAACTACAAACCCAGGTCTTCTGTCTATAAGGATGAAGTTCTTTACCACTATACACTGTATGCTATCCTCTTACGTTAAGATTTCATTCTTTTTCTGAACTCAGTATACTGTCATTTCCTCTTTTTCTGCTCTAGAGTTTTTATGAAAAAGCAGACCCGTTAACAAGCAGTTAACTAGACAAACTGTAAACATAATATTTACAGAGAAAAACGAGATGTGTTAGTCTATCAATGTAGAAATGTTCAATTCTTTATTCTGGTTTCTAAAATATATACATACACATAGATATATAAGCAAATTTGTTTAGGAAGAATCTTTTTCTTTTTTGTCCCATGAGCTCTTGAATATTTCAGAAAATATCCTATTGTATTATTTTGACTACTGGCAAAACCGAAGCTAGCTAAAATATAAAAAATAACCTATTAAGTACAAAAGAGTTGAGAATTAAGCTGAGTTTTATAAGTTCTTTTAAAATATGAAAACACAAAGTATATCACAACAAAATGGTTACTGCTAGTTCACTGAAAAGCCATTTTACTATCTTCCACATAAAACACTATGGAAAACAGTAATTCCCTAGAAAATATTTTATACTTCACTTGATGCAAAAGGAGGGAGCAAACCGAGGAAGAAACCCAAACAGCATAATGATATGGAAAGGGCTCTTTATTTAGAGCCACTAGACCTTATAAAGCAGTTCTGCTCCTGGCTTTATCACTAACTCTACTTGGTGACCATATATCACTAACTTAACTTCTCTGGGTTTGCTTTCTACATGTGTAAAGCCAGTGAGTTGAACGAGATGACCTCTTAGGATCTTTCAGTTCTACAAGTCTATGATTCTGTGTCAAAGGACGACTACTGATTGTTTTCTTGGCTATACAGGTAACACACAACTTTCCGTGAAAGGACTATTCAGTATCTTGGGCACAGGTACAGAAACTACTGGCTGAGGATGAATTTCCTGCCATAAGGTTAAAAATTAACAGGAACAGACATTTTTATCCAAATATACTCAGAGTGCTCTATAGGCCAACAGATCTGCGCATAAGATAACAGTTTTCACTCATTCTGCCCATATTTGACATGTTAATCAAATAGCTAAATGTAATCTGTGCTATATCATTACCCAAAGAGAAATCACACGTATGTTTGAAAACTGAAATGTTAAATATTTTGAGGAAGGACATAATTTTGTGTTTCAGATCCTAGGTGTTTGCAAACAGGCAGTGAACCAAGTGGCACCAACACTGGAGATCTGCCTTGCCAGGCTGCATGAGGAAGTGAAGAAAATTATTAATTAAAATCTGTGCTATGCTACAAGAGATGGCAGCGGGCCCGCCCTCTAGCGCCCAGCACCTAACCTGGTCAGCCAAAGGTAAAGATTAGTAAACTACTCCTTGTAGAATGGTGACTACGAGGTACTAGGAACTATAGAGTGTTTTCACATGTGGAATATCAGCTCCATTTCACTGATGAGGATATTCAGACTCAGAGGTTAATTTGGTCAAGGTCACACAGCTAGTAAATGGTCAGGCCAGGAGTTAAATACAGGTCTTCAGACTCGCAGGCCACTGCTCTTAGCACTACAGTGTGCTGAAGTAAGATGATTATGCAAATGGTGACACAGCTATAGTGACTGAACTCTAACTGTTCAGCGCTGTATTGAACAGGATGCATTAGGACCCAGGAGTGGACGGGAGAAGCTGCTCATTGAAATAGGGAAAGATACACGTCATTCTTTTTTTTTTTTTTTAATGGTGAAGAAATTTCTTCTTTTTTTTAAATTAAAGTGTATTGGGGTGACAATGGTTAGTAAAGTTACATAGATTTCAGTACAATTCTGTATTACATCATCTATAAATCCCATTGTGTGTTCACTACCCAGAGTCAGTTCTCCTTCCATCACCATATATTTGATCCCCCTTACCCTCATCTCCCACCCCCACCCCCTTTCCCTCTGGTCAGATGTCATTCAATGATAGCACCCTCCAAAATAATATAAATTATTTACATACTAGTCCACCCAATTAAGGGCAATTCAGGAAGCTTTGTGCAAGTAAATAATTCCCTACTTTTAGTACACTTTTTTTTGGTCATCATTTTAAGTTATACATCACATACTTTTCAGTGCAGTTTTTAAATTATTTTAAATTATATTAGCAATATTTGGATAATTTTGAGTTTTTAAAGTTCCTTTTTAGCACACTTTAAGGCTTAAAGTAATATGTATGATCAACAGGCACTATGATTCATAATGGAAGGCAAGTGAATGATCTTTCAGCTTTAACAAGACAGAATGATGCTTTAAGAAAACTGCCTTTTGGTGGAGTAATGACCACAGTTGGTATATGATTGGTGTAAGTACACCTCCATCTATTGAGTTCAATAAACAACTTACCTTAGATGACACTATTCTGTTATCACAAAATCTTTGTGCAACGAAAGCTTCTGTTGCTGAAACTGGATGATTGCCAAGAATCACTGTGCGTGTACCAACTCGTTTCTCTTCTCCAGAGCACTGACCAAGAGAAAGAGAAAAAAGAGTCAGGTTTTCATCACATTTCTTTCCTGTGCTTCTGCAGAGTGGTAGGGAGAGGTGAAAACCTTGTTTGGAAAGTCAAAGTCCACTAAGCTCTTAGTTGCTGATTTAGTAAAAGTGTTGTTTGAGCCAACTGTTTTGAGGCCAACCCTGCAATTCTAAAATGTAGAGAAATAATATTTTTATTGCCAGTCGTTTTTCCTTCATCCACAGAATCTCAACGATCACCATCACAGCACCACACTAACTTAGGAAAGGTCAGACCGGAAACATTTAATTTTTATACAATGGTTCATGACAACCCTGTCTGGAGCAGACTGCAGAAAACATTATGCAAATTACTTCTAATCACAAAATAGTTACTTATAAGTATACAGAAATAGAATGGCTGCCTCTACTAAAGGAATTGAATAACTATTTCTACAAAGAAAAGTGGTAAACTCTTTGGCTTTACAGGAAAGACATTCTTTTGTGATCTCTCAGAGCCTATTGTCAAAAAGAGCCATTTCACACAATATGTCTCTAACGTTCCTTTTACCTTTTTAAAAAGTAGATTTGCTGAATCTAGAAGTTCCAAGGTTGAGCTCCATTTTACCTCACCTTTTAATTTCACCGAGGCTTCACAGTTTTGTTTCCTTAAATCAGGATAATATACTTTCTTATATAAATTTAGGACCGTCTCTTTGATGATACTATATTACCTTGTGTCGTGCGGGAGACCCTGCTCGCTGTGCCATTTGTCGGGTGGGGCGGCCTGCGGGGTCTCTGTTCCCGCTCCCCACACAAGAACGCAGGATATGGTGAGGCCAAAAAGGAACACCCACTGAGCCATAGGTAGGGGAGTCATACCACTATGGTCTCACTGGAGGCTGGGTTCACTGGACGTGCGACCTGCTGTCCGTTTTTCTGCCAACCGACTGACGACTCTCCTCGACTCTCTTGTTACATTAGTGGCCAACTGGCTAAGCGGCCACAGCCGACGGCCAACCAGCCACAGCCAACGGCCATCTACTACCCGAGCCAGCACCCTTCCACGTGAGGCCGAGAGCCTGTAAACTACTTTCTGGGGCTCTGTCCCCACACCATGTTTGAGATGAGCATGTATTTAAGTCAGAGGAAGTATGATAGAAACCAATATCCACTTATATATTTCTATTATTATTTTTAAAAGGATAATCCCTCAACCTAAAATGTTTCAGAAGTATATAACCACAAAGACTTTCCTTCCTTTCAAAGGTCAAAGATGTAAGTCTCTACCCCAAAATAATCATTTTAAGCAAAACTACTTAGAGCTTGCAAAGTTCTCCAAATGTCTGTCTTTGGGTGTATTCTAATTTGAATTTTTGCTCCTTATAGATATTACAGGGGAAAAGAATTTTTAGTTTGAAAATAAAAATCACCTCAAAGCATAGACAGATAAGACCTCTTGCCTCACCATTTATTTAAGCTTATTAAATTATTATTTAACGGGGTTATTTCCTTCAAAATCTGTAGGGAATCAAATGAAAAGTAACTGGGATAAATTGAAGTAGGAGAGATCGAGACTATATATAAAGGGTAACTCCTGGAAATCTACCCTGGCATGGCGCTAAGGGAGCTTGTGGGAATCTGTCCCTGGCAATCTGTCAAAAGTCAGTAAGTATCAGTGCTGGACAGCTTAGCTATTTACCTGCCTGCCCAAAGACAGGGCACGAGAACAACTGGTTGTACAAGGTCCTTCTCATGCTAAAAGTCAGTGATTTGCAGGTCAATCTTCAAAGAGTTCCTGGAAACCAGTCAAGAATACCTTCCCCAGAACGGCAGCTATATACATTTTGATTCAGGAACGGACTTTGTTTGCAACTGTAATATACAGGGTCTGACACAGCTTACTGATAAGAGCACTCAATTTTCCATACTTCATTTGGCAAAATGTAAACTGAAAGTGAATACACCTGCTAAAAGTATCGTTTATTCTGCTTCGCACCTATCCTCACCTTCTGTTGCAAATTACCATCTCACTGTAATCCCTACAACAGACTTGAACCTTATAATGTACCAACGCGAATTACAGAAAGTGTCAAGTCTGTATACACACACTGCAATTTACAACCTTTAATTTAATATTCATATGGTTGTTTCGTTTTTCACACAAGCAAGAAGTGGCACAGAGTAAATAAGGAAAAGCTACCCTTTTATGCCAGTTCTCAGATCATTCTGCAGATGGAAAGGGGGAAGAGTAAAAGGGAAACAGGTAGAGAGTCAGTGAATGTTTTCTGCACGTTTCCTGCACCGCTGACACAGACTATTCCCCTCAGTTAACAATGGTCACTGATGAACTTAAAACAAAAATGAACTAGTACTTTCCCAATTCTGAACTGTCTTCAGCTTTCTTCTCTGGCAGGTAACAGCATTCCAGAGAACAAGAGGAAGGAACAAGTATAATGCACTTTTTCAGCCACGATGATCTGACGAACTCCTTACATGTAATAGCATGTACAGTTTTCCTAAGTGCTGCCCCATATATTATCTCAGGGATCTCTTTCGAATAGGCCTAAGTGATCTCTAGCTCCACAAAATTGAAGAAAATGGGTTAAAATCGATGTGCAGGTGGTGGGGAGATCCTGGCAGTGACCATCATTAGGTGACAAAACGAGAGCATACCATGTTTACTCCAGAGGAGTTTTTGTAAAGGGGTAATCTCCTTGGCCCACGCAGGTTTGGTGTGGGAGCTGCCTGAGGGCTGGGGGTGGGGTGAGGTGAAACAAGTAACTTTCCCATGCCGGTTTCACTCCAAAATCTGATGAACCTCCAATTTTTGGTGGAACTTGGCTCTAACTGTTTAACGTTGTCTGGTCCACATATACAAGTATCTGCCGAGCTTGTGTAAATTCACTGTAATTTTCCACTTGCTGCCAATGTACTGTTAAAACAGTGGTTTCAATTCCTGTGATTTTGAATAATGCAGGTGCCTTCGCCAAGGCAGAGAAACTCCAAGCTGGAATCAGAAAAAAATTTCCCATTTGGACGGCACACAACGTAGTCTGGAGTGGGAGTGTATGATTCCTGCTACCCCACAATGAATTTTAATTCATTAAGTGTCCATCCTATGCTGATCTGCTTCCCATCCAAATGTCCCTAAGAACATTTTAAAAAATTGAAATATGCTGGCACAAATTCTATTTTAGTGACACACCATACACTACAACACAAAGTATAAAGAATATTAAAAAGTATATTTAGAACATGAATTAACAGGGAAAGCAATTTAATTTTCTTCCTCAAGACAAAAATCACCCTTTTGTACTCTTGATCTATACGTCCATAGTGTAAACTGAATAGTTTTAAAAAAGCAACTAGTTTATACCAGAACATAGACTCTCAGTAAAAATCAGAGTAAAATATTACTGTTACTCAACTAGCACCACCTTAAAATCCTGTGCCTTTGCTAGTAATAAAACAGAAAAAGCTGCTAGATGTATAATTTGTTTCTTGACTGCCTGTAGACCAGTGACTCAATTCAGAACTAAGGGAACGTAGAGACCTCAATACAAGACTGTCTCTATAGGGCGGATGGGTGGGCTCAGTTGGTTAGAACGTGAGCTCTGGGCAACAGGGCTGCTGGTTCGATTCCCACATGGGCCAGCGAGCTGCGCCCCCCGCAACTAGAATGAAGACGCTGAGCTGTCACTGAGCTCCCGGGCTGCCGGATGGCTCAGCTGGTTGGAGTGCGTACTCTCAACCACAAGGTTTGCCAGTTCGACTTCTGCAAGGGATGGTGGGCTGTGCCGCCCACAACTACGACTGAACAACGGCATCTGGACTTGGAGCTGAGCTGTGCCCTCCACAACTAAGATTGAAGGACAACAACTTGACTTGGAGCTGATGGGTCCTGGGAAAAACACAGTTCCCCAATAAAGTCCTGGAAATACATACTGTTCCCCAATAAAGTCCTGTTCCCTTTCCCCAATAAAATTAAAAAAACAGCAACAAAAGACTGTCACTATAAAGCTGGCATAGGATCTGAAACAGAGCTCACCTCGCCATCCTTTTCAGGTGTTCGGCAGACTTAAATTTAGCACTTAGTCATATATCAGTGGTTCTTAATTCTGGCCACACATTGACTTTAAACATAATACCAATGCCTGCGTCTTTTATTTATTATTTAATTTAATGTTTCTAGAAGCTCCCCAGGTGACAATTTTAATTTGTAGCCAGGGCTGAGAAAACTGCTACAGAATCTCTCTCTCTGAATTAATGATTGCCTTTAACTAACATCCTACAAGTTTTTAGTATACCAGCCATAATCCTACACTTTTTAAGTAAAATAATTTCAGCAATTTGCTTTTCAAAGAATAAAAACACAAATAACCCTCACCTAGTGCCTCCTCCCATCATTTTAAGATGCTCACAAAAATGAGATTCTCCTTCAATACTTATTTCGCATGTGGTTCATTTACCATTGATTATTTAGATCACTGACAAAATTTACAGGTCCTGATGTAATGCAAAGCAACTTGCTTTATCAACCAATCACTGATGTCATCCTGAGCAAACACAGCACTATTTTTATTGTTCATCAGACTGTTCTTTGAGTTACTAAAGCAAATATATTTGCTAAAAAATGAACAAAAGATCCCTATTAAAAATCTGAAAACTTGGCCGTAATTTAAAACTGTTCTCTGCACCCCAGCCCCAAGGCTATTTTCTTCTCTGAAGCACTAATATTATTGAACAGCATAATCAGTCGTAAAAAGTACAAATGAACTCAAAATGGAAAGAAAGCACATTTCATGGAACTTTCAGCCATCTATTACAATACTCCCCAAAGCCAGCATTTTTGTACTGGGTTTGGAGGGATGGGGTGCAGGAGGAGAACACTACTACGCCGGGGAACATTTCCAGTGTATTAAGCTTCTTGGTTAAAATTGCTAAAATGTATTCAGTGGTCAAATTGTTGGAGTTTCCAAGCCCACTCCAGTATAACAAGCGAAGAAGAATCATCTTGATGTGTAATTTATACTCATAAGACTAAAACGAGCTTTAAAATCATACTTTTCAGAGTTTGCTTTTACGGCATCTTCTTAAGTGATTAAGCTGTCTCTCCCTCCTTTGCCAGAGATAGTGAAGCAAGATCAAGACATGACGTTTTGTCTTCTTGCCTTTAAAGCTTAATTATGGTCATATTAACTGAAACTCAAACACCTGATCAAAAGAGAACTGAATATTCAAAGTACATCCCCAGACACAAAGATTGTCTTTAATTAGGCATTACTCCATGATGGCACATTTACTTGAATAGAAACTGCTATAGGAAATAGATTATACCCGCAAAATACAAACATCTAAATCAGCAAGCGCAATGCTCAGAAAGAAGTAGTGACCATGAGGATTTAGATAAGAAAGAAAGCCTTGTTCGGAACCTCAGAGTTAGATTTTCATTATCTAAATGTGATCTACCGAGCAGCTTCATTTCACCAGGAACGATGAATTCTGAGTGTTTCCAATCTGATCCCTCTCCCACCATGCCCTCACCCCAAGGACCTCAGGGCTACAGAAATGTGGCTCTAAAGATGAAATACAGCTCTCTTACAGAATGCCTAACAGAGTCGATGGGTCAAAAATGCTGTAAGCATTTACTGATTCAAGATTCTAACAGGAATTTTTTTTTAGTGATTCGGAGATTCTTCCATTCATAGAAAGTAACCTGAGACTCTAAAAGTTCAGGCTGGGGCTCAGCAACTCCACTTTCTTGGTTAAAAGTACTTCTAACCTAGCCTGATAATAGGCACACACGCTTAACTAGAGATAAACCGAGCACAAGTCTACAAGTCCCCAGAAGTTATTTTTCATTTTCACTACCCATATCTACACACCACCTTGCATTCCAAACACTTGAAAACTTTAAAAATCTAAATTGAGAGGTATGTAACTTCTAAGGCTAGGAACAACAGTGGGACCGGTTGACAATCCAGCTAAGTATGTCCTATAGTCCTCAGGAAACAGGATACATACATACATACACACACACACACACACACGCACGCACACAAATAGAACGCAAGTATAAAGGCCCGAGGACCTCAAAACCCAACCTGCCTGAAAAGAGAAGAGAATGAAACAGTGATCACACACTTCAAAGGAAGAAGGGAAAGATGGGGCTATCTGAATAACGACATGCAAAAAACTGCTAACACAATGGCACCTAAATTACAGAGAGAACGCTGCACATTACCAAGCAACTTGTACGAACCCCTCTGATCTTTGTAGTTTCCCGGAATTTGGGAAGACAGCCAATTATGGCTTGCAAGTTTGTGTTATGTCAAAGGAGGCAGCAAAGGAAGCACTAGAAGACTGGTCTGTTCCTTAAGACTTCAAAAGCAGAAAGCCGTCGGGTGGCCTGACCTCCATTACTGCATTTGACAGCTTCTCCAAAGACTTGCTGTGCCTTTGTAACTCTTGATTTTAAAGTATCATTATTTAAAAATATTAGTATATTATACCACATAGTATTTTCTCATCTAATAAAGTTCTTTTCTAACCCACGACTATAATCAATGGGTCATGATAAGAAGTGGGCTAAAAATCACTCTTTTGAAGAAAGTTGAATTGAACTTTGGTTCTAGACAGGTCAACAGTGTAAAACGAAAAGATATAATCTAGGTATTCGCTATGATACACGGAGTCCCCCCACCGTGACACTGAAGCTTCAAAAATGTGTGCCAATATATGTATATATGGTATAAGCAGATGGCTTTCGTGGAAAAGTACATTAGGGCTGGAAGATATTCCTCACTTTTTTTTTTAAAGATTTTATTGGGGAAGGGGAACAGGACTTTATTGGGGAACAGTGTCACTTCCAGGACTTTTCTCCAAGTCAAGTTGTTGTCCTTTCAATCTTAGTTGTGGAGGGTTCTGTTCAGCTTCAAGTTGTTGTCCTTTCAGTCTTAGTTGTGGAGGGCGCAGCTCAGCTCCAGGTCCAGTTGCCGTTGCTAGTTGCAGGGGGCACAGCCCACCATCCCTTGCAGGAGTCGAACCGGCAACCTTGTGGTTGCGAGGACACACTCCAACCAACTGAGCCATCCGGGAGCTCAGCGGCAGCTCAGCTCAAGGTGCCATGTTCAATTTTAGTTGCAGGGGGCGCTGCCCACCATCCCTTTCGGGAGTCGAGGAATTGAACTGGCAACCTTGTAGTTGAGAGCCCCCGCTCCAACCAACAACTGAGCCATCTGGGAGGCAGCTCAGCTCAAGGTGCCGTGTTCAATCTTAGTTGCAGGAGGCAGAGCCCACCATCCCTTGCGGGACTCGAGGAATTGAACTGGCAACCTTGTGGTTGAGAGCCCACTGGCCCATGTGGGAATCGAATCGGCAGCCTTCGGAGTTAGGAGCATGGAGCTCTAACCGCCTGAGCCACCAGGCCGGCCCATTCCTCAATTTTTAGAGACTGCATAGGTAAGAGAGTTTAATCTCAGCAGCAAACAGTATTACCTCCCAATGCAAGGAAAAGAACCAGTGGATATTAGGATGAAAATTGCCTTTACCAATATCATTACATAGAAGAGACAAATTCTCATCCAAAAATCATTTTCTAGGTCACCAGAGAAGAATTTTTTAAAAACATTTTTTTAACTTGAAAAAAAATTAATTGTGTTTTTCCACGACCCATCAGCTCCAAGTGGCCCATGTGGGGATCGAACCGGCAACCTTGTTGTTAAGAGCACCACGCTCTAACCAGCTGAGCTAACCGGCCACCCCACCAGAGAAGAATTTTTAATACAGTGTAAAAGACAAACTCTGGCTAGAGCAAAAAATATACATATTGTGAAAGAGGTGTTTGATATCCGCAACAGGGTTTTATCTGCCATTTCAGTGACAGCACCATTATTATAAAAGTGATGTAAGTTTCCTAGAAAGGCCTGGCAGTTCAACTACATGCTGGAGTGTGTCCGGTGAAACCAATGAATGCACCCCCCCCCCATATTGTTAAATATCGCACAGAAAGAAAACTAACTACCTAGAAACAAATGTCCCAGCTGTGAATGCAATTAGTTTAAGCAGTACTTCCAGGTTATACCCGGTAAATTTTTTAACACCCCTAATGAAAGAGGTAGGTAAAAACCAAGTTTCCATTGTGGAGCACGGATGAGTTGAATAAGCAAAGAAAACACGGGGGAGGGGCTCTGAGCTGTGATTCTCAAAAGGAAGTCTCACAAAAGGAAGCCACTTCTTCAGTGAAGCATTTCGAGTCTTCCATTCAACCACGGTATGGTGGCCAACTTCTCAGCTCAAATGACAATATCTTAAAGAAATGTCTGTTCTTGAAAAAAGTGTCCTCCCTACAGGTAAAGGCTTTTAAGGGCACGGTTTGGAGGGAACAGGAGAAGCAATAAAAGACACGGCCCTGGGAAATATTACTGTTCCGTACGGCTCAGTTGAGCGTCAATTTCCTTAACAGTAAAATAAGGTGATGTCCTGAAAAGACTGCTTACAGTAGGACTGACAAAACTCCCAGGTATCGGGCCGGCCCGGTGGCTCAGGCGGTTAGAGCTCCGTGCTCCTAACTCCGAAGGCTGCCGGTTCGATTCCCACATGGGCCAGTGGGCTCTCAACCACAAGGCTGCCAGTTCAACTCCTCGAGTTCCGCAAGGGATGGTGGGCTCTGCCCCCTGCAACTAAGATTGAACATGGCACCTTGAGCTGAGCTGCCGCTGAGCTCCGGATGGCTTAGTTGGTTGGAGTGCATCCTCTCAACCACAAGGTTGACGGTTCGACGCCCACAAGGGATGGTGGGCTGTGCCCCCTGCAACTAGCAATGGCAACTGGACCTGGAGCTGAGCTGCGCCCTCTACAACTAAGACTGAAAGGACAACTTGACTTGGAAAAAAGACCTGGATTTACGCACTGTTCCCTAATAAAGTCCTGTTCCCCTTCCCCAATAAAATCTTAAAAAAAACAACAAACAAAAAAAGACCAAAAAAACAACAACTCCCAGGTATCACTTTAAGGGCTCTCTAAAGGCTATTCACGTGAGAAGAGGATGAGGTTTCCAGATATTAACCAACTATATGAAGATTAAAACTCCAGGAATTGGGCCAGCACAGAATTAGGCAAGATAATTCAGATGTAAATGTTTTTATTTAAAGCAAGAAAGTTTCTGGCTCTACAGAAGAGCTAGAACAGGCAATTCTACTGCCACCCCTGGGTAACAAAGGGGCAGGGTGAGTTATAGCCCATGGGCAGAGTGCCTGGTGTTGGAAACACCATTCCTCGGTGTGGCTAGTGAGGCTGACAGGTGGCATGTTTGACTGCCTGTGAAGGCCACTCAACAAGTCCCCCAGAGGCTGTTGTGTATAATACAGGCCATCAGCCCTTCGGAACAGGGGATCTGACATGGAGGGAGTGAAATTAGGAATTCGTTTCTCCTTTTGTGGCAGAGCACATGGCCACGTGGGAATTGCACTGGAATTACTTACATTGTCTCGAAATCTTCCTTCTCTCTGCCCAAAGCTTTGCATTCAAAGCTGCTGCACACTAGAAAGATTGGGGGCTGCTGTAAATTGAACAGGTGGTCTGTTTGTACTTATTCCTAAAACCTGCTTAAGAGAGACATTAGAAATTAGCAGTATGTGTGAAGTAGAATATATAACTTTCAGTATATTGAAGCATAGACAAAAGAGCATGTCAGATGAATATCTGATTTATTTATGGCTTAATGGCATTATGCATGGCTTGTGTATAATAAAAACTTTGAGTGCTGCTAAGTAGGAATGCCACAGTAGGACGGACTGGCAAGAATATCAGCATACAGCATTCAGTGTTTCTCAAACTGCATTCCATGCGCCAAGCTAGTAATGAGGTTCCTTAGAGAAGCGGGAGGCTGCTCCTATAACCCCCCCTCCTGGTTACTCACAGCGCATAGTCATAGAATATAAGCTCTCAAAAGTCTTCAAATAAAGAAAACTCTTTATCTTTGGGTAAGTCAGCATTTGCCATAAAACTCTCCCCCGCTCCCCTGGGAAGATCCAGCGACACCACGTTCTCCACAATCCACTTTGGACACTGCTACTCTAATATATTTCTTACCTTATCACAATCAGCTAGCTATACTGGCAAAGCATTCAAGGGGAGAAGGGGAGATAATTGTTAAATTTGTGACAATTTCTCTCCCGGCATGCCAAAAATAGATAAGGAAAAGTAAGCGTTTGGCCGGGATCCCAGATGGGTGCTCTTGCTTCTAAGGCTTAATTATGAGAGGCAAGAAACAAGGAGATCTTGGTTCCAATGCCTTCTATCCATTGGTCGGTATGTGTCTTGAGGGAAGTAATGTAGTGATTTCTTCATAGATAACTCGAGGAGAACTTAACTAATTAATTTCATCAAGAGGATGCAGAGAAATTTGGGCCAGAATCTTCTATTTGCAATATAACTTGAACTGTGATTTGCGATGTTATCATTTGCCACATTTTTCTGCCTGGATCCAACAAAACACAAAACTTTCCAAAGGTGAGGAAGAGATATTTGGGATAAAGAATAATTTAAAAACCAATACACAATGACAAGATAATGTATTCAGGATGACATGTATTCAAAGTAGAGGAGGGAGAAATAAAGGAAACATGAAAAGTCACAAAGACCAGGGCAAGGAAGGCTCGTGTGCTTTCATGGAGCTAACTCTGGTACACTGTAAGGTATATTGGCTCTTTCAGGCTTTAACTATGTCACTGCGTTGATTTCATTTCCCCCCCCCAAAATGTGTCAGAAATCCACAAAAAACAAAAAAGTTGATATTTTGACTAATTTATGTATTTAATAATAACAATTTGAGCTGCTTTGTATATAAATGACATTATTTTTATGTATAAAAATTTCTTACTGTTATTCATTCTTGAAAAACACAAAAATATAGAAAAATGTACATCTACTTTCCTAAACTTCCTTTCTGGAAGGTTCCATCTGCAGTGGATGGAAATATTCATTCAATATATCCGACCGTCGCGACAAAATGGTTAAAGATGCCCACTTAAAGCGCCCAGTGTTGGGGCAGCCAGTTAGCTCAGTGGTTAGAGCGCGGTGCTCTTAACAACAAGGTTGCCGGTTCGATCCCCACATGGGCCACTATGAGCTGCGCCCTCCACAACTAGACTGAAACAACTACTTGACTTGGAGGTGATGGGTCCTGGAAAAACACACTAAAAATAAAATAAAAGTTAAAAAATAATTTTAAAGCACCACAGTGTTCATTTATTTAATGTTAACCTTTAGATGTGAGAAAAAAATGAATGCTTTCTCAAATGTGCCTGTTATCCAAGGGAAATAGTTTATTCCTGATAAAATAGAATGAAATTTATGCCCTGGCACTCAAGGTACCAACAATTTCAAGTTGAAACAGTTAGGATTCACTACCATAAGGGCAATTAAAAAAATAATGAACCACATAGAGATACTGTTTTTACCTGTATAAACGATTTTTGCTATAAAATGAAACACACACAAATAAAACCACTTGTAAGAATTATTAGAGCACACACATTCAAAATGTACTTTTCAAAACAAACACTACTTACACTAAAATTCCTATCACCCCCAAAACAAACAATTCTTTTTAACCAAAAATTACAAACAGTAGTTCGAGTTTCTGTTCAAGTATATGATTGAAAATAGCAATTGGTTATTTCCAGAGCACACATAGGGGGTATCTAGGACAATTTTAAGAATTTACAGCTGGCATTAAAAATACCTGGCAAGCTTCGAACAGGAAAAATGCTTTCAGCTAAACCATGAAGTTTAGTGGTTGTAGCATTAAGCAACTGTTGCTCAGTGGCACACACGCAGATAATTTATGACCAGTAGTTGGTAAGTGTTCGCAAAGACTCAAGTCTTCTGATTGCAATGCATTTCACTCTATTTCACATTAGAAAAGGCATGTGTGTATGCAAATGTGTTACTACATTTCTAAGTCCATTCTTACTCTACTTGGTAAACTCACATATGATGTAAAACATTTCAAACGTTGATAAACAGAAAATACTGCATGACAGCATTAGTTAAGGGTGGAAAATGGCACACCCCAGCATAATACAGACGGCCCTCAAAGGCTGGAAATTTAGGTATCAGATTAGTCCCTTCGACCTCATCTTCAATCCTAAAATTGGTGGGTTAGAGGAAAAGATGGGTTTATCCTAATGGTTACAAGCCTTTCTTGGAAGGAAATGTACCAGAATGATGTTAAGTACAGATTTCATGGATTTAGAATCCAATTCAGTCCAACGTGCCTTTGAGCTTCACTACAATTTTTCATAAGGTTGAGCAACAATGTGATGAGACAGCAAGGCATGAAATATTCACTGCAAATAAGGGGAGGGTCGTTCATGCATTTTAAAGGTAACATCCTTCTAGGATGGCTAAACATTTTAAAAGAAATGGAAAATAAAAAGTGTTGGTGGGGGGGCACCTTGTGAAGAAATTGCTGGGAGGAATGTAAAACAGTCCAGCCTCTGTGGAAAACAGTTTGGTGGATCATCAAAAAGCTAAACAAAGAATTCCCACATGAGCCAGCAATTTTACTCCTACACACATACTCAGAAGAACTGAAAACAGATGTCCAAACAAAACCTTGGGCATTAATGTTCCTAACAGCACTATTTACAATAGTCAAAAGGTGGAAACAACCCTAATATCTATCAACTGATAAATGGATAAACAAAACACAGTGTATCCATACAATGGAATATTAGTCAGGCACAGAAAGAATGAAGCACTGATACCGTGTTTTGCCGAAAACCAGACCTAGCCGGGCCATCAGCTCTAATGGGTCTTTTGGAGCAAAAATTCATATAAAACTCAGTATTATTTTATATTAATTATATATTATATCATATTATGTTATACCCAGTCTTATAGTAAAATAAAACTGGGTCTTATATTAATTTTTGCTCCAAAAGACGCATTAGAGCTGATGGTCCGGCTAGGTCTTATTTTCGGGGAAACATGGTACTCTTCCTCTTTACCTTCTTTTAATTACCCTTCAGATCGCCCAACTGTCACTTTCTCACTAAAGTCATCCCTGATGACAACTGAAATGAAGAGAGACTAATAACTTGGTCTCCAAAATCTATCTGCTACCGGGAATTTACAATGAGCAAAGCAAAGCAAGAAGAAAATCTCAATTCTGCTTTACAAAAAGCCACAACCCGATGTCTCACCAAAATTCTCAAACATTCTTGTCAACATTTACCCAAAGAAATCCTGGACTTTGCAGAAAGTGTGTTTTTTTAACCTTCTGATGTTTCAGGAAAAAGAAGGCAACAAGAACAGAGTTCTTGTGACAACAAGCTCTTGTGACAACACGAACTCTGTATAGTCTACGGACACTTTAGCTCAGTAAACATAATTTAACGTGACTGGCTATTGTGATGCCCTGTTAATTGATTGATATACACTTTAGACAATTTTATGCTGTGCAGTATACACATTCATCAGTTCCAGTTGATTAAACAGTTGATTTAATAGGGTGGTTATGGCCATTTCTATAAAAAAAACAAAAACAAACCTCAAGCCAGAAATATAATCCTCAAGGTAGTATTATTTCTGTGAAGAAAATCAGATTAGATTTACATTACTTTGACTTCCATGAACATAACCTGCCGTAACGCACATGGACAAGTGGTACGAAGTTTTTCAGAGGGCCTGTCACCCAGCTAGTGCGCACTGTGGAATACAGGCTGGGACGCAGACCAGCAGAATTCAAATCAGCCAGTCATGCACTGTTCTCCTTTCAAGTTCACCTCATTTAATAACCATAAGCTGGAGCAGGGTTATTTTTTGCAGGACTGATTTCTCTGCAAGAAGAGCAGAGAGAAATATCACTGACCTATAGAAAAGTCCCAACCAAGAAAGACACTGGTAAAGCTGTCAAAGGACATTGACACAATGTAACATCATCCATATGGTTTACAGAAGTAAAAATAAATTGCATTAAAAATAACATCTCAATGATTAACAGGTATTACAGGTATTAACAGATACTGTACTGCAAGTGGAAAAGAACAGTACTGTTTTTTACCACCAGCTGTTTTCACTTGCACCTCTAAATGTTTATAAATAAAGAATGCCAGTTCATGATTTATGTCTAAACACAACTAAGATCCATTGGTTGTTTCTATTTGGTCACAGCAAATACTTCCTCCTATGAAAGAACTTTCTACAGGGGAAGGTATGGGAGAGGAGCACCGCAGGTTGAAATGGCTGTCAGTACAATGGGTTGGGAAAGAAAGCTATTTGTTAAAATAAAACTCTAAATGAGAAGATTAAAATTCGACAGAGTTGATGGATATTAAAGGTCCCTAGAAATAAGGAAGTCCGAGATCTATGAAGCAAGTGGGTTGTCCACATGGACGTTAAAATGACATAAGATAATGGCAGGAGATGGGATGGAAAGGCCGTCAGGGACCCAAATGAAGGGAAAAGGCCAGGAGACATGAGGTCCATGATGAAGAGGGCTACACGCCTGTATCAGTATGAGCCCAAAGGGAGGAGGAACTCTTCCAGAAGTTAGATTAATGGGCTGTGGAAGCAACGGGGAGGCAAGAAGAGGGTGACTCTTCTTGTTGGAGTCTTCAGAAGAGAGCGAAGTCTCAAGGAAGGCAAGTATTTGCAGGGAGCGTCTTGTGATGTCAAGGACAGACAGAGATTGATTGACAAGGATGGTGGCTTCTACGGGTGGCAGTTCCATCAGTGGGTTGGGGGGGAGGGGAATAGTAGAGTCATGAATGTGCGGTGGAGGGAAGAGGCAGGGCAGGGTGAGGACGAGGACGCGCAGTTGGATGAGAGTCCTGGGTTGAAGTCATTGATTTTGGGGTCCCCAATTTTGTGTTTTGTAAAGACATCTGCCGTAAATGCC
The DNA here is from genome assembly GCF_057876585.1 of Rhinolophus sinicus. Classification (NCBI taxonomy): domain Eukaryota; kingdom Metazoa; phylum Chordata; class Mammalia; order Chiroptera; family Rhinolophidae; genus Rhinolophus; species Rhinolophus sinicus. The sequence continues at coordinate 101,005,210 of NC_142518.1, forward strand.
ATGTGAAGAGGCCAGAGTGCCTCGGGAGTACCTGGCAATTGCTCCCATCGGTCCTTTCCCTCCACAAATGCTATCTGGCTCTGAGCCTGACTAGAGTTCTGGGTTATGCGCCTCCTACCCCAAATCCTGATGTTTATTTTAACTAATGTAAGTCTGCTTCCTGCAAAATACAAACTGTAACAATAAACACGTTGTTTCCGAAGTGCAGCCAAAACCCTTAGTTATGGTGTCCTTACTTTCGGTGTTTTTTTTCCAGCTATATTAAGATATAATTGACATAGTGTTGTGTAAGTTTAAGGTATTCATCATTCAAGAGCAGCACAACTGTAAGGAAAACCTCTCCTTTCATCATTATTCAAAAAATGTGAGTAAATTTTCTCCCTTCAGCTTTTGCTATTCCTATGAGACTGCAGTGGATCTTCTGTAGAAAAACAACTCAAACACATAGCAAGTGGTATATTTCGATCGCAGAAAATGCCACTTACCAAAATTTTTAGCCACCCTGGTAGTAGAGAAATAACAAAAAAGGAGGTGTTAAAAATAATTTACACACACCCCCTCTTGCTCTGGAGTTGACAAATAATGGAGCCCAGTAGATGATTTTTTTAAAAAAGTGATTCCTCTAGGGAAAATCCTTCTTTCTTCCTTGCTTCCCTAGCTACCTAAGTTTCTGGCACTGGGAAATCTCAGGTTATAACTCAGATCCTATGGCTGTGTAGGCCCCATATGTTGCCTAGCCCAGGGTGCAAGAGCAAGTTCTATATTCCATACCCACTACCTGCCCTCCAAGGTTACCACCCTTCTCCCTGCCACATGGCAGCCAACAACTCTACCCCTTTCTTTCACTCTTTTATCTTCTGCCATCATAGAGGTCATCAGTCAGCAAGCAGGGGCAGATAAAGAGCTTCCCAGATAAGAAAAAGCTAAAGGAGTTCATCACCACTAAACCAGGATTACAAGGAATGTTAGAGGGACTTCTTTAAGACAGAGAAAAAACATCAAAATTATGAATAATAAAATAAATGGCAATAACTACATATCTATCAACCATTACTTTCTATGTAAATGGATTAAATGCTCCAATCAAAAGACATAGGAGGGCTGAATGGATAAAAAAACAAAACCCTTACATATGCTGTCTACAAGAGACTCACTTCAGATCAAAGTGAGTGATAGATAGGAGGGGCTGGGGGACGGGTAAAAAGGACGTACAGACTAATAAGTACAAATTGGTAGTTACGAAATAGTCACGTGGATGTAAGTAAAGCATAGGGAATACAGTCAATGATATGGTAGTAACTATGTATAGTGCCAGGTGGGTACTAGTCAGGGGAATCACTTCTTAAATTATATAGATGTCTAACCACTATGCTGTACACCTGAAATCAATATAAAATAATACTGAACGTCAATTGTAATTGAAAAATTTTAAAAAGGGGGAATAAAGGTGAAGAAAAATAAGAGGTCCAAATTTCCAGGTATAAAACAAGTAAGTCATGGGGATGTAATGTACAGCACAGGGAATATAGTCAGTAATATTGTGATAGCGTGGTACGGTGTCAGGTGGTTGCTGGGCTTATCATGGTGATCACTTCTTTAGGCATATAAGTGTTGAGTAAGTATGGTGTATACCTGAAATTAATATATTATTGTACGTTAGCTATATTTTAAATAAAAATCTTTTAAAATAGGAAAGTTCAACAATGCCAAATTTAGCAACCTAATTAAGAGACCCTGTAACATATGGAGAAGGGTACATACATAAAATTGGCAAACATTTACAGACTGATTTCCCACTCAGGGTGATTTGCTTATGGTTCTTGAGCTCCCTGTCTTATTTTCTTAATATACATTTGGGATTTGCTTCCTCAATAAGAATAAGCAACACCTAGCTGTGTGTTATAAACAGATGAAGAATTTTGTAGATTGACAGGTAGAAGGATGGACGGATGGAGTGAAAAGGATTACAGGCAAACAGATATGGCTCACTCATTTGCTTAAACTAGCCGAGGGCCAAAATCAGTATCATTTAGAAAGCCTTTTGAGATCAAGACTCGTCAAGCTATAACCTGAAACGAGAATCCAGTTTGATCAAGGCTAGAGTCTCAGTGTTCAACTGTCTCATAAATATCGTCTAATGGGTGTATTTTTAATGCTGAAAAATCAGAGGCATTCTGACATTTGCCATTCTAATGACCTTGTTTCAGAGAACTTGGCAATTATCAGGTTGTGTCAAAGTGCCCATAAAAGAGATGGTGAGGAAGAGGAGCATAACTGGCGGGGTGTGTGGGTTCTGGAGCTAGATGTCTGGGTTCAAAGCCTGGTTATATTACGTTACTAGCTAAATGACGTTGGGCAAATTCCTTAAGCACATCATGTCTCAGTTTCCCTGTCAGTATAAATGAGGATAACGTTGATGACGACGTATAAGGCAATTGTGAGACAGTACCTTCACATAGTAAATACTCAAAAAAGTATTACTCACTGTTTCATATATATAGCACAGGGAAAGAGCACATTCCTTTGCTACCTCTGGCCAGTTGTTTCTAACAGATCAAAAATGTCTATGTAAGAAAAATAATGTACTCCTAACAAATCATTGAAGTACATCCACAGGATTATTACACTTGTAATGCAGTGGCACAAATGAAACCACTGTGAACATATTCGTAATTAGAATAAAAAGAGAGATACAGGCTTTGTAAAATAGAAGCAGAGAAAGGAAACATGCTTACAAAATCAAAACGATCGTGACAATTTCTTGAAATGAACCACGTCACATCGACTAGTTAACACCGCTTAATTAGCGTATGGACATGAGCCAGAATAGTACATTGCGACTTTACTCAGGACTTCAGTGGAATTAGAAGATCTATAGCTCATTCAAAATGCTTGCAGAAAAGAAACTGAAGACAACTTCAAGAGGCTCAGGGTTGGAATTCAGAGAGCATCAGCATGGAGGGCACTAAAACAGCGTGTAATCAGATGTACACAACTATGGAAAGCACATGGCTCTGCGGCACCCACAGGAAGGCTGGGTGCTGGAGTGAAAGAAAAGCACATACGCCAGCAGACGGTGTGAGGAAACCTCCCACCTGCCCGGGTAGCAGCCTTATTAAAGGGAAGAAGAAGGAAGGTGTTCAGAGCAGCGAGCAGCTCTGGGTAAAGAGAGGCCCACAGGTGCAGACCTGGAAGCTGCTAGCCTTCACCTTCACCTTCTTCTCCTGTTTGTTCCAAATCAAATCTAATCACATGTGGCTAGGGGGTTGGGTATTTGTGAGAGCCCCTAAGCCCAAGGCCCATCCTTTTTTTCTTTTTTCTTTTTAAAGTGTTAAAGAACGACGAAAGAGTGAGGCACTACGATAAGCATCATTCCTATGCTCAGCTCCGAGGCCTATTCCATCAGAAAACCCCCTGAGTATGTTCCCCCTCTGACTCTCAGATTTCCCACTCATAAAATGTGGCCGCCAGCCAGTGTCCCTGCATCAAGCCCCGCTGCTCCTTTAAGCAGCAGTGGCCCCGTGTTAGATTTTAGTGACTGGGGGAAATGGGACAGAATGAAATCAGGAACCCCCCGCCCCCCAGAGCTTTTGCTTTTAAAGAGATTTGGAAAAACAGCCATAAATGCTTATGCTTCTTTGTTAATGTGGTGCTTATTAATAAATGTTTAAAGCATTTTTTTATAGTTCACATATTCACGTCAGCACAGAAACCGAAGAGACTTTGATGGGCGTAACACTAAGTACAAACGACATTAATTACTTTTTAAACACTGGAGTACTCAATAAAGTTTATCTGTAAAATACTTCTAAAAGATGACATTTTAATACTGTAGTCACCTTTCAGAAACTGCTGCCTTTACCTGTAATTCCCTCTACTTAAGGCCCACGGCAAGGCAAGCCCTTCCAAATAACCGTTGTTGGCAAGAGAATAACGCCCAATTCTCTGCTGTTCTAAGTCTTTATTATTATTACAACTAAAATCTTTAAACAACTTTGGAATTACTTTTAAAACAAGCATGTTTGCCAAACATATTTTGTCCCACTAGTATTGGGAATAATTAAGTTTAAGAAAGAAACTCCCACAGCCAGAGGAAAGTTGCAGACCACTACAGAGATTGCTCAGACTGTTGTGAGAAGCTCTGTATTGATTTCATCATCAACCTTCTGATTTTAATGTCATCCTCCAAAAATAAGGTTGTCTTATACATTTATATTTAAATATTTACAGTAAAAGGCCATACATCGCTTGACCTTAAGTAATAGCACCTGCTGCAAGAACGCAGCTACCCTCTAGATGTTCACTGGTATATTATCTGACAAACGGGAGAAAGATTTGCTAAGGGCTTTCAATTTTACTGCTGTCCAGTTGTTTCCAACCTAGTGAACATTGGATTTCCTTCTAACAGAATCCCCCCCCCACTGCCAAGAATTCCTAAACAGCTAAATTGTAAGACTTTTGTGGTGTAAGTGGCTATAAAACTCAGTAATAATCACCTATGGACTTGGTTTAGTGGACTGAAGTTTATCTGACAATCAGGATCAAAGAGTTAATATCAAAACTGACTTTGTAAATGTTTAAGCAAGGTTGGGTTGAGCAACTGTGGCATAATGTAATCCACTGTGTAACTCCCAAGGTTTACTTGTGTCACTGTGTTTTTTCCTTTTACTTATAAATAGGTAGATCAATTTATTTAGATGAAGAAATACCCAATCACCCAGTTGCTACAGTGAGAGCAGGATTAAAGCTCTGCTGGCAGCTATAAAACTCTATGAAGAAATTCCTCGATTCGCTCCTAGGAATAAACATTTAAAATTTGTAAAAAACAAAAACAAAATCCAACAACAAAACTATGTGAGGTGACGTATGTGTTAACTAATCTTATTCTGGTAATTACTAATCAATATATACATATTTCAAATCATTATGTTGTATACCTTAAACTTACACAATGCTATGTCAATTATATCTTAATATAGCTGAAAAAAAAGCACAAAAACCGAAAGTAAGGACACCATAACTAAGGGTTTTGGCTGCACTTCGGAAACAACGTGTTTATTGTTACAGTTTGTATTTTGCAGGAAGCAGACTTACATTAGTTAAAATAAACATCAGGATTTGGGGTAGGAGGCGCATAACCCAGAACTCTAGTCAGGCTCAGAGCCAGATAGCATTTGTGGAGGGAAAGGACCGATGGGAGCAATTGCCAGGTACTCCCGAGGCACTCTGGCCTCTTCACATGGCATTTACGGCAGATGTCTTTACAAAACACAAAATTGGGGACCCCAAAATCAATGACTTCAACCCAGGACTCTCATCCAACTGCGCGTCCTCGTCCTCACCCTGCCCTGCCTCTTCCCTCCACCGCACATTCATGACTCTACTATTCCCCTCCCCCCCAACCCACTGATGGAACTGCCACCCGTAGAAGCCACCATCCTTGTCAATCAATCTCTGTCTGTCCTTGACATCACAAGACGCTCCCTGCAAATACTTGCCTTCCTTGAGACTTCGCTCTCTTCTGAAGACTCCAACAAGAAGAGTCACCCTCTTCTTGCCTCCCCGTTGCTTCCACAGCCCATTAATCTAACTTCTGGAAGAGTTCCTCCTCCCTTTGGGCTCATACTGATACAGGCGTGTAGCCCTCTTCATCATGGACCTCATGTCTCCTGGCCTTTTCCCTTCATTTGGGTCCCTGACGGCCTTTCCATCCCATCTCCTGCCATTATCTTATGTCATTTTAACGTCCATGTGGACAACCCACTTGCTTCATAGATCTCGGACTTCCTTATTTCTAGGGACCTTTAATATCCATCAACTCTGTCCAGCATACCTCCGGTCACATGTGGACATCGACAGAAGACTGCAATTTGGTTTTCAGTGTCGTTCTCTATGCCAACTCTTGCCACAGCACTTGGAAATTCCACCATCTACATGGATGATCCATCCGGAAACCTAGACTTTCAAGTCCCAGAGCTCTTTTGCTCTAAGGATCTGCACCCTTGCTCTGCTTCAGCTAATGACTCTTGGTGACAGACTAGGATTTGTTCACACCTACTGCTTCATTGCTAACAACTCAACGAACAACAGCTTGCATGAAAGCGCTCTCTCTCTCTGTCTCTGTCTCTCTCCTTCCCTCCCTCTCAGCTTTCGGCTCTTTCTCTCCCACTACAACAGATCTTTAAGGCCTATAGTCTCTTGATCCCACCCTCTGTTTCTCCAAGTCCTATCTTCGCTTTCTCTATGAAGCCTGAACACCTTGCGTGCTCACGGAACTCAACACGCACCCTCAATTCCTCCCCAGCCTGGCTTTCTGCCATAATTGACCTATGAAGCCCTAAATCCAGGACCAATCTTAGAAACTGCTTTCTTCCTTCTTGCGTGAAGGAAACTGGGGACAGTTTTGGTTTAACCACACAGTGTGAAGAAAGAGGCCACTACGAATTCCTCAATGCCACTCCACAAACGTGCCACCATCCTCGTCCATTTCACTCTGCACTTACCCTCAGCACTGACGTCCAAGCTTCACAACTCATGTCCCCTAGCACGCTCCTCTCTGTATGGGTCACCTTGCTCCCGTGTCCCTTAGAAAGTCAGGTTCATCTCTTCACAGTTCCCTGTGTGCACTCATGGGCTCTTTCCCTCCAGTTTCAGAAGAGGGAATCTCTTAACCTGCTCAAGACTGATAAACAGCCTCCGTGTTCTTGATCTCTACCTTCCTACCTTTTTTGCACCAACAATTATCCCATCTCCCCTATATTGTCAACCACTTCATCTCTACTATCTATCTCCTGATGGTTCCTTAGCTTAAATACGTTTAAGTCCTTATTTTCTTAAACACACACGTACACACACACACACACACACACACACACAAACACACTTTTTTATTGAGAAAGTACCCTCTTCCAGTCTTCCCTCTCCTTTCCAACATAGGCCCAGTAAAAAGTAAAGCTCCTCTAGGGCAGGGATTTTTCGGCGAGTTTATGTTTTGTTTTGCTCACCGCCATACCACTGATCTGGAGCAGGGTCTGACACGTAGTAGGAGTCCAATTAATAAATGAGCAGCTTCCTCTGAAGGATCCACTCGCTCTGTCTACTCCGCCCCTCCCCTGCACTCTTCCCGCCCTCCCTCTGCACGCTGCTTCCTGCCCCCATGCTCCTACAGCTCTCACTTGCCAAACTGAACGGACAGTTCCCTACTTCACCTCTGTGGTGCTGACAGTCTTAACCATCTTGGAAGACTGTTTTCTCCTTTGCTTCCATGGTATCACACCTTCTCCTCTTACTGCTCTGGCCACTCCTTTTGAGTCTCCTTTGCCAAATCTGCTCGTCCTCCCACCGTGCTACATTACTAAATGCTGGTATTTCCCTGGGTTCAGCCCTCAGCTCTCTGTCCCTCGCCATTCTGCATGCTCTCCCCAGAGAACCTCATCCATATGCATGGCTTTAATTACCACCTCTATGCTGATGACACCAAAAAGGTGTGTATCTCTAGCCGCAGACTTGTCTTCTGAGCTCCACAAACAATAGGAAGGCAATGACAACCAATGACATCGGAGGACTTACATTCCAAAGCTTAATTCTAAACTCTTCATGTTTTTACTCATTTAGTCCTCGGAACCAGCTCATTAGGAACATACTATCATTATTAATATCACCGTGTAAAGATGAGAAAGACAAGGCACAGAAAGGAAAGCAACTTGCTGAAGACCACACGCTCATAAGTGGTAGAGCTGGTAAATAGTTATATGAATACTTTTCTTTAAAATAACAGCTTTACTGATATATAATTCACATACTACAGAATTCACTTGTTTCCAATATATGGTGATGGAAAGAGAACTGACTCTGGGTGATGAACACACAATGTGATATAGAGATGATGGATTACAGGATTGTACACCTGAAACCTATGTACTTTACTAACCATTGTCACCCCAATAAACTTTAATTAAAAATAAAAGAATTCACTCATTTAACAATGTAATAATGGCTTTCAGTATGTTCAATGCTGTACAACCACCACTGCAATCTAATTTGGGAACATTTTCATCGCCCCAAAAACAACCATGGTACCGATCAGCAGTCACTGATATGGGCACTTTTAAACTTTGATTTCAGAAACTGAAACTTTAAGATAATTACAGTGAAAAAAGAAACAAATACAATGTGTTTAGCCAGTTGAGACAAAATGGTTTCTTTTTTTGAAGTGTGGATTTACTAGTTTTCACCACACAAAAGATTATTTTTCATGTGTTTAAAACGGGAGTGTTCTACCAGAATCCGATTTACCCATATGGTACAACAAATTCAAACAAGAGCTAAATATTCCTACAACTAGACAAATATTGCAGACTTAATGTGTCACCAGAAGACAGACACACGCAATCCTTAGCAGACCGAAGATGACCTCTCCTTACTTAGAAAATTTTACACAATGCATGTGTCCTAGTTACATGAAAAATGAAACCAACTGAATAAAGCCAGTAGAGTATGTGAATGAGAATTATCAACAGCATATATGGTACAAATGAAAAGAAAATGCTTAACAGAAGAAAATGTAAAAGACTTTTTCAAAACAGAAGTTCATTAGACTTTTAATGACTAGGATTAGAGAAAGTATTTCTATGTTGCTGTAGGTACAGATGCAGCGAGTATAAAACTGCAGCGCTGATGCCAGCTTTCCTTGCCCAGTGGCTGCCTGCAAAGCACTAATGAGTTATTTCCAAACTAATTTACCGTTTGAGAACTTAGGATACACCAAGAAAGAAATAAGGTAGATACGTAGATTATAAGTGATGTGAGAAAAGAAGAACCATTGAAGGAAAGAATCGGTATCCAATTTTATGAAACTGAATTCTTTCAAATGTCTTGTTTCTGGCGCTTCCCTCTCATATGTATATATTGCACTTAATTTGAGGTTCAAAAGGTGTTACTTCAAAATGAGATTCAGATCCCACAGCTCCAAATAACCTTGAAACCATCACAGGTTTAGAAAGGCAGCTTTTTATTTCCATCTGGGATGAAGGTATGAGGAGGCTGAACTCATCTCCTGGGGCCCCGCAGACTCTTTGTTCAATAATCATTTGTTTGGCATCTACTATGCCCCAGACTCTTATGATGGGTGCTGGGGACCAGAGGGAAAGAACGTGGAATCCCTTTGCCTCACCGTTAAGGAGGGGAGGAGACATACATCTAAATGAGGCAGAATGTGAGCCGACGATAAGCAGTACAGCCTGGATATAACAAGATTGTTCCATTGTTTTAGACCAAGTATCCCAAATTTTTCTTCTAGAAAACATGGTAAGTCCAGCTGCAAAAACCATGTGAGTCACGGGAGAAAGAGATGATTAGTTCATTAGCAAGAGGGTAAAGAGTAAATCTGAGAAACATGAATATTCCTTCACTAATTCATTAATTCATTAATGACCTACTATATGCCAGGCTGAAAAGATATAAAGAATAAGATTTGTGTCCAATCTCCCAAGAAGGTCTCAGTTTAGTGAGTATAATAAAGCAACACTGATGCTGCATGCTGAGCAGTGGAGATGACAGACATAAAGCTAAGAATGGGTAACATCTATGGAAGATTTACCACGTGCCAGGTATCGCCCAAAGCATTTCATTCGTCTTCATTCATTTACTCCTTACAACATTCTATGAAGTGGGTAGCTATCAGTTTCTCCATTTTATAGAAGAGGAAAGTGGAACACAAAGAGATGACCAATCTAGATCAGGAAGGAATGGAGCCAAGGGTTGCATGTCGACAGACTCTCCAGCCTCCATCCTTAACCCCGATACTTGCTGTCTTGCGCAAATGCATAAATCAGGATTATGTAATCCTGGATGATAATCCTCACAGCAAAGCTATGAAGTAGGTTTCATCACCCCAGTTTAGAGAGGAGGAAATTGAGGGGCAGGGAGGATAAGTCAAATCGTTCAGTCCTCCAGTTAAGCAGCAGAGCCAGAATACAAATCCAAAGCAGTCCGAAATCTCTTTATATATTTGAAATATCAGCTCTAAACCCGCTGGAAAAGTAAACCACTATGTATATAGTTCTTCCAGAGCAGCCGTGTCCTACTGAAAACATACCAGTTTTTAAAATGCCTTAGGCGCACAGTGCCTTGGGAAGTAACTGGAGCAGCATCTGTGTCTGCATCAAACAATTACCACAGAAACGGATAACTCCCGAGGACCAGCGACACACAGCACTTAGATTAGTTTTGATAAGAACACCCCCCCCTCCCCGTCCCCACACACAGCAGGAGAAGATAAACAGGACATAGGACTGACATAAAGGTTTTGTTGGTAAGATAGTTGGATCTGCCATTATTAGACTGTGTACTGCAGGGAGTGACTTGTTCAGGGAGAATTCTCTTCCAAAGTGATTTGATCTATTAATTTGACCAGTTAGAAAAGCACACACGTTTTCATCATACATGAGAAGCACAAAACACTCCTCATGGCCACACAGCTGCCTGAGTGGTATGCACTTACTAAGATGCTGTATTCAAATGGAAATGGCTGGTGACACATACAAATACTGCTTCACTTAGAAGAGAAACTAGAGAACAATTTTATTAATGGAAAAAGAGACATTTCCAAAAAACATTGAAGCCATTAATAAACAATTTTTTCCTTAAAGAATTTTTTTAAAAAAAGTATTAGCAAAAAAGGTATTCTAGATTAACCGAAACATGTAATCCTGTGAAGGATGCTTTATATATCTAAAATAATTTTGTAGTTTACAGTACATAAAATGAGTCACAGTATACATGTAATATAAATATCATAGTTTTATAGCTATTAATTTTTAACTTGCTTGTTGAATATACTTTGCAGTATATTTTTAGGACTTATCTTCTTACAAATGGAGCTACCAAGTTTTCAACTTTAAGAAATCCAAAGTTTTTACTTTGTGCTAATTTTTGAAAAGTAGCAAAAACTTGCCAATTAGCAACATTCCAGAAGAACAATGGTATGAATTCTTATTCAAGTGTGTGACAGATACAGACAGTGGAGGTTAAAAGGACCTAGGATCTGGGACAGCCCGGTGGCTCAGGCGGTTAGAGCTCCATGCTCCTAACTCTGAAGGCTGCCGGTTCGATTCCCACATGGGCCAGTGGGCTCTCAACCACAAGGTTGCTGGTTCAATTCCTCTGGTTGGAGCGTGTCCTCTGAACCAAGGTTGTCAGTTCGATTCCTCTACTCCCGCAAGGGATGGTGGGCAGCGCCCTCTGCAACTGAGATTGCTCCCGGATGGCTCAATTGGTTGGAGCGCATCCTCTCAACCACAAGGTTGCTGGGGTTTGACTCCCGCAAGGGATGGCGCGCTGCGTCCCCTGCAACTAGCAACGGCAACTGGACCTGGAGCTGAGCTGCGCCCTCCACAACTAAGATTGAAAGGACAACAACTTGATTGGAAAAAAAAAAAAAAGTCCTGGAAGTACTCACTGTTCCCCAATAAAGTCCTGTTGCCCTTCCCCAATAAAAAATAAATAAATAAAAATCTTTTTTAAAAAAATCTAAAAGAAAATACTACTTTTGCCAGATGGAGCTTAGTATACACGCAGTTCTTCCCAGAATACCAGCATGAATAATTTTCTGCCTTTTTAAGCATCATTACAACCTGGAAAAATGGCTTTCCTGGCTGCAAAAAATGGAGGGCTCTGGAGCTGATGAAAATGAAGCAGGTTGAGTTAAAAAGGGTCTCAAGTGAGACAGATCCACTGGCCCAAGCCCAGCCTGGAGTCCTAAAACAGCATCAGTATTCCCCCCAACTGAAGGGGCTTCAAATCTCAGACTCTGAGTAACGTATTGCTTTAATAAAGGTAAAAGTTTAAAAGTTCCCATTTTTGCCTAAAATGGTTATGGTTTTCCTTTAGATATTCACATACCTAATATAAACACAAACTGCTATAGTAATTATTAAAAATCCCAAGCACTAACACAGAGAAAACGAAATAGTACTTTTAAAAACTCTGTTTAAGTTCCATTCAAACATTTATTTCACAAACGATTATTTGATATTTTCAAGCATGCAATAACCAGATTAGGCTCTGGAAATGCAGAGATAAACATGTATTAGGTTGGTGCAAAAGTAACTGCGGTTTTTGCAATTATTAACCTTTTAAACCGCCAACTACTTTTGCACTAACCTAATAGCTATACTAGGTATCTCTAGGCAATGTCCTAAAAGCAGAACAACAATTCACACTTAGTGAACATCTACTATATACCACGTACCTTGTAAAATGTTATATAGACCTGCTTATTTAATCTTCATGACAGCTACACAGTAAATATGACTATTAGCCCCATGTTATCACATTTTTTGCGGGAAACGAGTAAACTTGTCATATCGCCTCTAGTTGGAACCGGCAAAAATTTTGCAAAGTAAATAAATAGAGACCTCTTTTTAAACTAAAACACTGAAAGTTTCATAGAAAAATATCAAATAGATCGAAAGATATGAATATTTTATGGAAAGTCTAATTTTGGCGAGAAAATGTCAAAAAAAGCCCCACGTTACGACGCGATTTGGCGGGAAAATGCCCGCTTACAAAGTGTTATACAAGACTCAGGCGCAGAGAAATGATATAACCTGTCCATGGTCACGTGTTGTATATGAAATCAGGCATTCTGGCTCCACACAGTACACTCCTAATACATACAGTTGACCCTTGAACAACATGGATTTGACCTGCACGGGTCCACGTATACGTGGCTTTTTTTTCAATAAATACTGTAAATGTATTTTCTCAATAACATTTTCTTTTCTCTAGCTTACTTTATTGGAAGAATATAGAATACATATGCAAAATGTGTTAATTGACTGTTTATGTTGTCAGCAAGCTCAACAGTAGACTATTAGTAGTTAAATTTTGGAGGAATCAATAGTTACATGTGAATTTTCAACTGCATGGGGGGTTGGCACCCCCACATTGTTCAACGGTCAACTGTACTCTCTGAGGCAAACATTCTTTTAATCATTCAACAAACATTCACTGAGTGCCTTAGACAGGGAGAACATGACAGTTAAAAAAAAGATAAAAATCCCTACCCTCATGGAGCTTATATTCTAGTGTTAGAAGACAGGCAACAAACAAGGTTAAGTAAAATATACAGTGTGGGAGACAGTAATAAATGCTAAAGAGAGCAATAAATCAAGGAAGGATAAGAAGTATTGGGGGAGGTTACAATTTTAGACAGGATTGCAAAGGAAGGCCTCCCTGACAAGGAGACATCACTAAAGGAAGGACCCCCACCTTGCTCACACAGAGACAGAGAAACTAGATAAGGATTTCTTCCCATGGCTGTAGTCTCTAAAAACACAATCTAGTGGAGAAGACAGTCACCCAAATATATCATGATAATCCAATATGGTGAATACAACATCAGAAGAGCTAAGAGAGGGCACAGAGGGTGCCTACCTCAGGGGTTTGTGAGGACTTCGTGAATGTGATGCCAGAAGCAAAGATGAACAGGAATAAAATGTATAAAAAACTCGTACAACTGAAAATCAAAAAACACAAACAACCCAGTTAAAGAATGGGCAGAAGACATGAAGAGACATTTCTCCAAAGAGGACATACAGGTGGCAAACAGATGCATGAAAAGATGTTCACCGTCATTAATCGTCAGAGAAATGCAAATAAAAACCACAATGAGATACCACCTCACCCCAGTCAAAATGGCTATCATCAATAAATCAACAAGCAACAAGTGCTGGCGCAGATGTGGAGAAAAGGGAACCCTTGTGCACTGTTGGTGGGATTGCAGATTGGTGCAGCAGCCACTATGGAAAACAGTATGGAGTATCTCAAAAAAACTCGAAATAGAACTACCTTATGACCCAGCCGTTCTACTCTTGGGTATCTATCCAAAGCAATTCAAAACACTAATTTGAAAAAAATATATGCACCCCATGTTTACTGCAGCACTATTCACAATAGCCAAGATATGGAAACAACCCAAATGCCCATTAATAGACGATTAGATAAAGAAACTGTGGTAGTTTTTTACACTGGAGTATTACTTGGCCATAAAGAATGAAACCTTACCATTTGCAATGACATGGATGGACCCAGGGAATATTATGCTACGTGAAATAAGTCAGACTGAAAATGACAAATGCCATATGATCTCACTTATATATGGAATCTAAAGAACAGAATATACGAACAAAAAAAAACACACCAGAAATAGACTCAGAGATATAGGGAAAGAAAAAAACACAGATGGTTGCTAGATGGGAGGGGGTGGGGGAAAAGGTAAAGAGATTAGAAAGCACAAATTAGTAGTCACAATATTGTCATGGGGGATATGAAAGACAGTTTGGGGAATGTAATCAATAATGTTGTAAAGGTTTTATAGGGTATCCGATGGGCACTTGTCTCATTAGGGAGATCATCTCAGGGATGGTGTAGATGCCTGATCACTGCACTGTACACCTGAAGCTGAATGATACTGAATGTCAACTATAATTCTCCCTCCCCCTCCCCCTCCCCCTCTCTCCCTCCCTCAATGTCAAGCACAGCACAGGGAATAGAGTCCATGGAATTGTAACAGCTATATGCAATGTCAGAGGGGTAGTAGCTTGGGGGTTATCACTTTGTGATGGTGTAAATGTCTAACTAGTACATTGTTTTGTAGACCTGAAACTTAAAAAAAAAAAGATGAACAGGAGTTAGCTAGACTGAGAAGTAAGAGGGAAGATCAAGCAGAGGAGACAGCTGTGCGAAGGCGCAAGGGCAGAAGCCGGCGTGGCGTGATTCAGGGACCTACAAGAAGTTCTCCTATTGCTGAAGGCAGTTGTATAAGAAGGGTGCTAGGAGGCAGGGTAGGGACCCAGCACATGAGTGCCTGTGACCGCCTTCACCCTGGCAGGGTGGGTCTGGACCACAGCTGCTCCCAGGAGGATGGCAAAAAGTAGCCGGAGTCGTTAGAGGAAAAAAAGAGACAGGACATGGAGGTCTACTGCTTGGATGATGGCACATGGGGACGTCATCCACTCAGACAGGGAATGCAGAAGGACCGGATTTATGAATGGAGGTGATGGTGAGCTGTTCTGATACAGTGTCACTTCTCAGGGGCCTGTAGGAAAGCCAAGTGGACCTTCTCAGGAGGCATCCCCAGATATAGGTCTGTAGCTCCGGGGTGAGGGTTGACTCGGAGAAGAGATAGGTTTTTTCTTCAGCTACATAAATTTAGTGACTGAGGGCCTGACACTGAAGGAGCTCACCTCACACACACACAAAAGACCTTTAAGGAACAGTGTTTTAAGGGCTTTGTAAGGTTTTATAATGCTGGACAATATACACAACCCACACATTTCAAGGTATAATTCAATGGTTTACAACATGTTCAGAGTTGGGGTACCATCACCACAATTCAGTTTCACAACACTTTCACCCCCCTAAATGAAACCCTGTAACTGTTAGCAGTCACTCCCCATCGCCCCATTCCCCCCCACCCCAAGCCCAATAATCACTACTTTCTACCTATCCTGAGCCTTTTTTATAAATGCAGTAAGACACGATGTGGTCTTTGGTGTTTCACTTCTTTCACTCAGCATAAAGTTTTTCAGGGTCATCCATATTGCAGGATGTATCAGTGCTTCCTTCCTTTTCATGGTCATACAATAGGCCACCGGAAGGATATATCACTTTTGTTCATGTATGCATTCACCAACTGATGGACATCTGGGTGGTTTTCGCCTTATGGCTATTATCAATAATGCTGCTATAAACACTTGTGAACAAGTTTTTGTGTGAACATGGTTTCATTCCTCTTGGGCATATACCTAGCAGTGGAACTGCTGGGTCCTAGGGTGAGTCCATTGATTAGCTTTTTGAGGAACCAGCAAACTGTTTTCCGCAATGGTTTCACCACCTTTGCATTCCTGCTAACAAAGTATGAGGGCTCCAATTTCTCTCTATCTTGATCAATACTCTTATTTTCCCTAAAAAAAAAAAAAAGTCATCCGAATGGGCACGAAGTGGTATCTCACTGTAGTTTTGATTGGCATTTCCCGAACAACTAATTGTGTTGAGCACCTTTTCATGTGCTTACTGGCCAGCTGTACATCTTCTTTGGAGAAATGTCTATTAACATCCTTTGCCTGTTTTCAATTGGGTTATTTGTATTTTTCTTGTTGAATACACACCGTTTTGGAGTCTTCACTCTGATGCTACCTGGGGGCCCGGGGACAAGTCATTTAATCTTTCTCTAGTCAGTTACCTCACCTATAAATTGGGAACAATAATAGTACGTGTCCCATAGTGTTGTGAGGATTACATAAGACAGTATTGGGGATCATTAAATGGTAGCCATTATTGTTTAAAATATTTACTCACATTTTTAGATGCATATGTTCAAGGGTATGTGATGATGGTTTTCATTTTTACTGTTCCAAAAGTTCTGTTTACACTATTTTAAAATTATGATCTATCAAATTGGAAAACTTTAACTTGTAATATTACTCCAATTTTTAAAAACAGCCATGTGATTCTACAAGCAAGAGTAATAAAATGTAGAAGGATGTTTGTTAACACCATTGTTCATAATAGTAAAACAATTAATAATCCATATGTCCATCAGGAGGGGACTGTTTAAATTAACAGTGGTTTACTGTGCAACTGTTAAAATATAAGTAGCTCAAAATGTGCCAATATGAAACCATCTCACCTTTAACATACATTAATTGAAAGAGCAAACTTAAGATATTATGCATTCTATGATTCCAACTGTATACAAAAAAGATGTATGTGCACGTGTGTGTATGTGTGCTCACAGACATAAAAACAACCTGAACACCTACAGAAGAAATTTAACAGTGGTTATCTCTGGGGAATAGAGCTGTGAATGAAGCAGGAATGTCAACTTCTTTATACTCTCTGGAGTTTAAAAAATTTTAACCACATATAAACTTTTCAATTAAAAAAATCCTGATTGATTATCAATCAAATCTATCCCAGTTATATAAAATGCCAACGAAAGAGAGACAGACCCAGAATTAAAAGAAATCACTCTTACTGATTTTAGGATTAGATAAAAACTGATCTAAATTTTAAGTTATTATAAAGCACACTTCAGCCCCGGTTTGGCTGACACAACTTGAGTATTTTAAGACAACCAGGGAATTAAAACACAGGAGTGCTCTCTTTTT
Organism: Rhinolophus sinicus; assembly: GCF_057876585.1. NCBI lineage: Eukaryota > Metazoa > Chordata > Mammalia > Chiroptera > Rhinolophidae > Rhinolophus > Rhinolophus sinicus. The sequence continues at coordinate 101,022,384 of NC_142518.1, forward strand.
TATCACTAAATCCTGATTATAACAACACTTACTTCCAGAATGACAACAGCAGTAGCTGAAACGGTCTATCTCAAGCTCACCTTTGATCAGGCTCACCAAGACACCAGGTAAAAACCCGACCTCCTAATAGGTCCTATGATCTACCAAATATGGTTTTTTTCCTGTGAATTTCTTATGGCTCTATTGTACTGCCATCAAATCTGCTCTAGAACAATAACTATAGAAGAAAATTTGACTTTCAGGATATTCCCAGAAAGATATGAAAAAGGGAGTGGATGAGGGAATGGTTATCTTCAAATGCTTGAAATGAAAGTATTACACGTGTGTAACCCCACAATTCAGTTTTCTAAGTAGTAAGTATCCTGTGGACAATTCACTTCAAAAAAATTGATGGGAGGAAAAAGTGGGCCTTCGGTTAAAAAGTGGGGCTTCAGCTTTCATCATCAGCACTTTTAGCACATAATGCTTTGCTTTGTCCAAAGCATCCCAACATATACAATCTCATTATTTAAAGTTACTGAGCATAATGGATTTTAGCCTGATACAGCAACTTACATGAATTCCTGTGTCTGGTGATGTGTTTATTTACCAAGAAACTGCACTCCCAAGAGTAAAGGAACCACCCAGCCATAAGGCTTGTTTTTCCTTTCAGTGCAGCTTTCTTATCAGCAAGTTGATGAATACAAATCTAGTTGTTTTATACAGTGGGGCGGACCTCAAATGCTTTAGGAGATAACAATCTCTCATTCATTTAAGGCAGGCTGAATTCTATTTAAAGTGTCTTTGCCTTTGTATTTCAACACTGAGTGTGTTTGTAAGTCCTGGTATGATTTGTAACATTTTTATCTAAAAAAAGTGATAGCAAAACTGGTGGCTAGGGAGATTAATGGTATACTCTTAACATAAAAGTTGATCGACTCCATTGTAGAGACAGAAAGCAGTGGTGGATTAGGGGAAGGGAGAATGGCCAATTATTATTTCATGGGTTCAGAGTTTCAGTTCTGCAAGATGAAAAGAATTCTGGAAATGGGTGGTGGCGACAGTTCACAACAGTGTGAATGCACTTAATGCCACAGAACCATAGTAAAGATGGTGAATTTTTGTTATGTGTATTTTACCACAACTTAAAAAACCCCTCTAAATTGGCTTGTTTCCGAAATATTAAAAAAAAAAAAAAAAAGTTGATTGGCTCCAATGACAGTGCAGTGGCAGTTAAGAGTGCTCCCAAGGAGTCTATAAAACCAAGGGTCACTATGATTCCAATTTCTTGCATCTGAGGTCCATTCAGAACAGAAATAGAACAGAGACGGGAGGAGCTTGCCCAGATAAACTTCCTGCTCTGCTCCTAAGGAGCTTCGTGATTTGGACAAGTCATTTAAACTTTCTGACCCTAAGTTGCCTTATCTGTAAAATACAGAAATTAACAGTACCTATCTCCACCAGGTTCTTCTGAGGATTTACTGAGAGAATATACCTGTTAGAATACACATCACACTCTAATCCTTAGCTATTACTAGCAACCGCATGAATACACAAAGTCGATTTTCCCAAACTAAAGAGATGCATTTGTTCCCATTTTGGCAAAGGACTAAGAAGATGTGTGCAGCTGTATGCCAATCCTCAGGGATGATTCCAGGTGTTCTCCCCAATGGGTGACCAATTATGGGGATATGTGCGCCCCTAGGTTGAATCCAGGGTTTCACAAAAGATGCTTCTGAGAAGGTCTGCAAGAGAATCCCCAAGGAACTTGCTCAAAATGCAGAGCTCTCTGCCCCAAGACAAACCTAGTGAATCCCAATCTCTGGGGGCGAGCCTTCAGAGTCATAACCACATTGGCTGCAAACAGACTAAATGAGGGGAATTTGGGGGGAAGGAAGGAAAGGAAAAGGAAATTGAAGGGGATCTGGCTTTACAGTAAGACTTGCTGATTTCTCTTTACTAGCAGATGATGCATGGATCTTGACATCTATTTCCATGACTAACCAAATGCCTTGCCTAATTTAATTTTCTTCCCTCTCCTACCACCCTGCTCCCATCAATCGCATTCCTTGATGGAAAAGCATACCAAATTTAGGACTCAATCCTCTTGCCATCATACCACTTTCATGACCCATTCACTTACCTCCATTGTGGGAAAAGAATTTGAAACAAACGTCATGCTCTCAGAATAAAACTGCACAAACGTAGGTATTATAATATCTGCTTCTAGGATCCCTCTGGTTGCTCATCTGGCCACTTAGGTCTTGCTTATTGCTTTTCTCATGCTCTTTAACCAAGTAAAAAAAAGTACCTTTGAAGACCCTTCCTTCCCTCAAGGTAACCAAGAATACCAACCTGGGATTCTTCTGAAAATAGTAACAATAATACTGGAGCACTATGAACCTGGATAGCACCCTGGCCTTGGGGGGAGGTATGGGATTTTCTCAAGACACAGGAAGACAAGGTTGGAAAACGAAAAAGGAAAAGCCACAAGTTGTCTCTAAAACTTTTTTTTTCTTTTTTGAGAAGTGCTTCTCGCTCATTTTTCCTGTCGTTTCACAGCGGCCTTATACATTTTACCTCACAAGAAAACACATGACTTCACCTGCAGTATCAGGAACCGACAAAAGAGCCACACAACTGATGGTCAGCACTAAATCCTTCTATAGCTTAGAGTATAGGAGAAAGTAGGGTAGTCTGGGAAAAGAAACAACAGCAACAAAACATAGCCTTGAACCACACTCCCCACCCCACCCCCCAAACTACAGAAGTTATTGATGAAGTATCAATTGGAAGAAAATGCCACAGCCAGTTTTGTAACAAGTGGAACAGAAATGGTGTTCCCCCTCCCAAACAATTACACGTGAGTGATGTTAGAGAATAAATAACATTATCTCCAGAAGCACGCCCCAGCTACACTAATGTTTTTTGAGTGCTCTTTCCAAACAAAGCAGTACCTTAGCACAAAGTACAGTGCAATTTCCTAATACAACAAATTTATTTTACAAGAAATCTTCTAAGCTGCACGTGATAACCCATGTGCATCCTGAGCTGCACAGCAGGCATAATAGTATAACCAACCTCAAAGGGTCTGGCTGAGTACTCCTGGAGATAACTGTGCGTAAAGCATTTGAAACAGCATTTGCTAGGGGAACGACTGGGTTGGGGCAAAAGGAATTGCGGTTTTTGCCATTTTTAACCTTTTAACCGGCGATGACTTTTGACCAACCTAATAAAAACGGTAGCCGCTGTTATTGTTGGTAGTTTTAAGAAATAGTTACACGCGGTTAAGGTTTTACACAACTGAACATTTGAGATGAACCGTGGTAATTTGTTGAAATGGAAAGTTGACTTTAAAAACCAAAGGGCAGTAAGAGAGTTCTTGAAAACAGGCAAGAGACACCTATCAGGTGAGAACGGACTATCTATGCCACACGCAGGTTCAGCGGTGCTAAGGGGCATGAGGCGCAATCAAAACTACAATTTCTGCCCTGCGGAAGCTGACATCCTAATAAGGGCAAAAAGACAAACATTCACACTGCCATGTGCACAAATGTGCGACCAGACGCATCTGTGTTCCCGTCTGCCCACTTACCAGTGACCAGCCAGGAGCCCCTGAAGGGCTATGGCTCCATTTCGGCCGCCGTCTCACACCCAATCCCTCCAGCCCGCCTAGGCCTAGTCTGAGTTGCGGTAAGCCCCCTGGAAAGTGTCTTACCAGGCAAGTGTCTTACCAACTACTGGAATATTCCGGTACTGGTGTTCTTCCACTTGATTGTTTCCTGAATTGTTTATATTTGAATTTCCTTTTAGCATCTCAAAGGGAAGTTAAGAAATAGCAATTAACGTTAATGACCAGTATTATTTTAAGATACAACTTACTTATCACCTTTCCAGGCACAAGGCAAACAACCCTTAGGGCAGCAGCCATTAGCTAAACAGTAACTGTGGCTGACAAAAGATATGCCAATACCAGAGCAATGGCCTTATTTGTAGCTCAGTGAGAGCCTTTAACCAAGCTGCCACCCATTAGCCACAAGATATCCACACTTAAAGTCAACAGAGCTAGACAGAGCCCTGAACAAAAGCAATTTGGGGAAGGAGGAATGAAGAACTTCAAAGAAGAGCCTAGTGACAGATGGGTGACACTTCCACAAATGAACCATGCTCCACACGCCTTGCAAAAACCACTGTTTGCGACTGAGAACATATTATCTTTCTTAATAAGCAATAACAGAATGGTAAAAAGCGTGAGTTTTACATTTCTAGTCAGACTGCCTGGGTTTGAACCCTACCCCCTTTTAGGCTTTATGACCTTAACTTAAAACTTCTCTAAGCTTCACTTTCCTGACCTGTAAAACGAAAATATGGTAGAAGTCAGGAAATAACACACAGGGCTTACCATAGCGCCTAGCACATAGGTGGGCGGCACCAACAATTAGTTGTTATCATGGAAACAATAAAAATGATGCCAGAAAAGCCCACGAAGGCCTTTTTCACCAATAAAGGTCAAAATAGCAAACATTTACAAAGAGAAAAATAGGAAAAGTAAATCCTGGAAATGTTAACTACTGACAGAAAACTAAATTAAAAAAAAACAAGCAACTTTGTGTGAAATACTTAAGGAAGAAATACTTAAGGAAAAGCCAGCTTGATCATATGATCAGGTATATGATTTCTGTGTCAACTGTTAGGAAAATCTGACACCCCGAAAGAGCTTTAAAGAGTACACAGATTCATTCAATAAGCATTTACTAAGCACCTACTATGCATCAAGCAACCTCTCAGGTACCAGAGACAATGATAAATGCTAATAAAAGCATAACATGATGTCATGGGCAGAGCACAGAGATGGGAGGAATTCATTCTGGCCCAGGTATGTCAGGGAGGAGGGAGATCCAGGGCAGCGACACAGCAGAAATGACAGGAGTTGGGGAGAGAGGTAACTCCAGAGGCATCTGAGGTACATGCGAGCCTGTGAATACCGTGTTCCCCCGAAAACCAGACCCAGCCGGACCATCAGCTCTAAGGCATCTTTTGGAGCACAAATTAATATAAGACCTGGTCTTATTTTACTATAAGACCAGTTATAATATAATGTAATATAATATAATACCAGGTCTTATATTAATTTTTGCTCCAAAAGACACCTTAGAGCTGATGGTCCGGCTTGGTCTTATTTTCGGGGAGACACGGTACCAGCAACTATGTATGTTAGATTCGTTACAGAATGGGCCACAGCAGCGCACGTCCCTAGAAGTCCCATTCTGCTTTATCACAGAACAGGCACTCACCAAGTGCACGAACAACCAATTTTGATAACTCACCTGGAAATATTGAGATTTTACTCTCAGACTCTTGGTGGTTCTACTGCATAGTAATAAAACCGAGCTACCATTTACTGAACAAATACTTTATGTCAGGCACAGTCTAAGCCCTCAGCATGTATTACCTGTATTCATCTCCACATTACAAATGAAGAAACTTGCATCCCTTTAAGTGGCAACTCTAGAGAAACGAGACACGAGGAAGAGAGCATAGGGCAGACTTGGGCCTGGGCAAAAAGGCGTATCTGCCTCATACACCGTCCCACCCAGGGTACAACATTACATGGAGATCAGGGGCGAAATCTCTAGTTGCTGATAAAGGATGGTTTTGTCAGGCTTTATCCTCAGAGTGTCTATTTCATCTGGCAACATGTGGCAGTGGTAGGCCATTGGCAGGGATACTGAGATTTGGGATCCTGGCTAGCTCTCTGTTTCTTTCCATCAAAAATATGACCAACATCTGGCGGAGTCAGCAAACATCAAGATGAATGGGTCTCTCTACTAAGTCGTACGTTACAAACTGGATTGTCACACCTGGTCAAATTCTACTACAGAATTACAGTTCAACTGCACTTAATAGTAAACACACATGAGCCGTTAGCTGGGCCTTTGAGATGTCTTTGCTCTGTGGAAATTTCTATTCTGGTAGTAGTCGTATGAGATTTGATCTTTATCACACTTTTCCTGGCAGCAGTAAAATTCCATTTCCATCAACTCTGTTTCCTCTCAGAAAAGAAGTCTCTCAGGAAATACTCAAAACATTGTTCTCAACAAAGTTCTCAAATATGAATCATTTTCAACAGCCAGGAAGACAGTCCTTCCCCCACTGTTTTGCATCATAGTACTTTCCCTAAAATGACAGTTTTTGGGCAAGACACACTAATTTGAGAAAAAGACAAAGACAGCGTATATTCTTCATTCTTCCCCATCTGTGGTTTTGCTCAAGCAGTTCATTCTGCCTCATCTATTGGCTTGTCCAAGTCCCACAAACGCATTCACTCATTCATTCAACACACCTACCAGTTTTGCGGTCCTGTAATAGCTGGTAGAGGTTCACGCAAGTGTGTTAGGAATGAACCGGGCAGACACGAGGGGATGCTCATCATTGCAGGCAGTCGGACCATCGTGTGACAAGGTGAGAATGTCCTTCAAGGCAAAGTTTTCCAGAAGAGGAAACATTTAAAGGCGGCCCTTTAAAGGCAGGTAAGCAGGAGGAATTAAACGGAAGAGGAAAGGCATTGATGGAGGCGAAGAGGACTGCTGAGTACAATGAGCACAACCGAGCTGCTGCCTCAGAGACTCATCCCAATGTGTGTATGGAAGCCATGCTTCCAGCGGGCTGTGCCGACCTGATGAAGGCCTGACTACAACGGGGGTGGGACTCCACTGAGTGCTGACGTCGGACTCCCCAAAGGCTTTCCAGAACCTGCCTCAGTCTAGAAGCTTCTGCCTAAGCTACTCCGTCTCCCCTTCACTAGGGGTCAGACTTGCATCACGGACTAACGGTACACCCACCCTTCCCACCCCCCTCCCCACTGTCTCTCACACAGGCATTCCCTTAATAAAATCCTTGCAAGTTGAATCCTAGATTTGCTGATCAGAGGACCCAGACTAACACAGCATTCTGGACAGGGGGCTGGGCATGAGTAAACACCCAGAGGCACGAAAGATCAGGAAAGGCTCTGAGCTTCTATGCCAAGGAGTGGTGGGTGCCTAGAGCTTGCGGCAGAGGGGTGGGTATAGGAGAAGGAGCTGGGCCAAATCAGAGAAGCCTGTGTGTCCAGTTAAGAAACCTGGACTTGGTCCTCGGAGAAACAGCACCACCAGAAAGTTTCCAGCGGGGAAAGGGCATGTGTTTTCAAAACATTGTTCTGCTTGCAGAATGGAGCATGGACTGGAGGAAGCAGAATATAGAAGTATCTGTATGTATCCTTCCATCTTTTCTGCTAGCTTGCGAGTTCCTAAAGAGTAGAATCATATTTTTTGTTTGTTTTCATCTCTATGCCCCTGTAAAGCTTAGAATAGTGTTTAACACAGAGCAGCTACTCAAGAGGCCCCATCATCCACCTTATCTACCAGGCTGAGCCCAACATTTTAATTAAAACCACCCCAAAGTGTAATGACCAGCCTTTGATCGTTCCTGCTTGGACACTGGAACCCTGTCTAGCCAATCTAGAACAGGAAAGTTACAGGTATGAAGGGAAGAAGTTATTCCCAAAACGTTATGTCCCAACTAGTTATTTCATGACCTCTGTTTGAAGCTGGGCGTCGAATCACATTTGTTGATCGTAATTGTGGGGACAATGGTAGTCATAAAACATTTAGCTTTTGAATGTGTACGAATGCGTTTCTGAATGTGTCTTATGCACAGAGCACTGGACAAAAATCAGAATTGGGTTCTGGATACGGTGCAATAGCCGACAGTGATCTTTGGGAAAACGTTATCTCCAAGGTCTATTTTTTTATCATGAAATAGAAATAACGCCTCCCCTAATTTATGAAATGAGAAGATGCAGTCAATGTGCTTTGGAAACAGTAAAGTGTAAACTCTGTGTTGTCACAAATTTAAGAGGGCAGATTTCAAGCGAAGAGTTCTTACCACACACGTAAAAATAAAACAGGAGGAGACTTGGGGAGGTGACGGATATGTCTATTACCCTGATTGTGGTGATGATTTCAAGAAGGCATGCATATGTTCAAACCCATTAAATTGTGTACATTAAATATATACAATATTTTATAAAACAATCACACCTCCATAAAGCTGTTTCAAACAAGACTGGTGCTTCCCAATTCTGAGTTGTGATATTATCCCCAAATTCTCAAAATATAATTGATTTTCCCTTACTTTCTCATCTGTCAAATAGCACTTTTAGTTGAAAGGGTACAGCTATGAAATCAAATAATAATGAGACTCAATTCCTAGAAGGCTGTGCATTGCTGGAGCGGCAGCTGACAGCCCTCCTGAGGTCCTGGGCTCGGAAAGGTCATTTGATGATGGTGTGCTGCCCTTGCTCAGACGCCGCTTTGTTTCTCATTGCTATCTCCCTGACTTGACTGACGAAACACAGGCACGCTAGGGGCTCTACTTGTGATAACCAAAATAACCTTACTGAAAAAGGCAATCATTACCTCCAAACAGCCTGAAGTGGATTGTGTGAGTTAGGGAAGAGAGTCATGATGACTCAGAAACTGTCAGATCAGATTGGCTTGAGCTAATTAGGCGACTAAAAGCTAGCTATCAATGGTTGGTTGCCCATGAAAAATGAAAATGGCATCTCTAGTTCTCTGGGCTGAGACAATCACTTCCAGAACCCCACGCCCCCCTCAGAGACACACACACACACACACACACACACACACACACACACTCATTTCTAAAGCCCAAAGCATTCGGCAGAACTTTTAAAATCTTCCAAATTTGCAAATTGATTTAGTAAATTGGTTTCATTTTGATTTAGGAAGGAAACGGGTAACAAGTAGAGGAAACTAAGTCCATTTTTATAAAAAGGAACTTGCTTTAGATTATTTTGGCAAAAGAACTAAACAATCTGCAGAAATCATTTTAAGTCACACTTGGCATTTTCAAGTGCAAATTAATTATTTCCACTTATAAAGTACATTTAATGGTAAGAAATCAATAATGACGGCAATAATGGATACCACTGCACTGAGCACATTCTATGGGGGGCACTTTACATATATTATCTGTATTACTCCTAACAACCCATGTTAATATCTACATTTCAAATTTTAGAAAAACAGTCTCAGTGAGATAAATGTGCCACAAACAAAGTAAATGGCGGAGTTGAGGTTGAAACCAAGATTCGAAAAGCCCAGATTCTTAGATGGCGGTGAAAGGGGGTAGAGCATCTCTGTTTCCTAATCTCAATCTCTTCCCCCCCTCCATACCTGTCCCTGTTGCCCTCCTCCCTCCTACACACACGCATGCACTCATTTCCACAGCAAGGCAATGTAAAGCAGTGGGCTGATCATTTGGTTTCATAGACCTGCACGTGAAGTGGTGACTCTGCCATTTACTAGCTGCAAGACTTCAGTGGTACAAATTACTTGATGGACGTCAATTTCCCATTATATTTGATGAATTTAAATAAACATACACACTGTCTAGTACAGCTACTTGCTCTATTTGTTGCCTTTCCCCTCGCTCTCCTTTGATAGCCTGAAGACCAAATGAAGATGAAGCAAAGGCACTCTACCTGTATCGCATAATAGCAGGCATTTTCCTTAACAAGGATGGAAGTGGTTCTAGTGACCTATAAAATACACATATGGTAAGGAATTGCCAACAACTTTGTGGCATCTAACCATGATTTTTAGCCATAAAGTAGAATAATAAATAATGATCACATGGGATTTAGCCTAGGGAAACAAGGTTAGTTCAACATTCATAACTCAAACAGTGCCATTCACAATATCAACAACCTAAGGAAGAAAATCCATATGAATATTTATAGATGCAGAAAAAGTGTGATATTCATTCAAGTGCCACTTATTTTTAAAAATACTCAACCTAGAAATAGAAGGGAACTTCCTCAGCCTAATAGAAAACACCTATGAAAAAAACTATAGCCAACTCATACTTAATGATGAAAGATTGAATAATTTTCTCCTACAATCAGGAACAAGGCAAAGAATCTGCTCTTATCCCTTCTATACAATATCATACCAGACTGAAGTCCTAGCTAATGCAATAAGGCACAGAAAAGAAATACAGATAAAATTGGAGAGGAGAAATCAAACTGTCTTTTTTTCCACAGAAAGCGTAATTATCTAAGGAGAAAATCCAAAAAGAATCTACAAAAAGCTACTAGATCCAATAAGTAACTTCAGCAAGTTTGGAAAATAGATCACTATACAAAAATCAAGTAAAGTTTTATATATAGCAGTGAACAACTGGAGACTGAAATTTTTATAGGCACCATGTACAATAGCACCAGTAAATATGCAGTACTCAGTGATCAATCTAACAAAGTAGTGTAAGATTTATATGTTGAAAATTATGAAAAACATTGATGAGAAAAATCAAAGAAGACATAATTAGAGAGATAAACTGTGTTCATGGATCAAAGGACTCAACATTATCAATATTATAATTCTCTCCCAAATTAATTTATAGATTTAAATGAACCCCAAATAAAATCCAAGCTGGTTTCTCTTTTAGAAATTTACAAGGTGATTCTAAAAGTTATACGGAAAAACAAATAATCTAAGATAACTAAAAATATTTGGAAAGGGGTGGCCGGATGGCTCAGTTGGTTAGAGCACGAGCTCTTAACAACAAGGTTGCCGGTTCAATTACCACATGGGATGGTGGGCTGCAACCCCCGCAACTAGACTGAAAATGGAGACTGGACTTGGAGCTGATGGGTCCTGGAAAAAACACAGTTACCCAATAAAGTTAAAAAAGAAAAAAGAAAAAAAAAGAAACAGAATGTTGTCAGGACCCAGAAGTCCTCATTAAAAAAGAAAAACTGGAAAAAGTAGTTGGAGGACTCAAACCAAATGATTTTAAGACTTACTATAAAGCTATGCTATTCAAGACAATGTGATATTGGTAAAAGGATAATCGCATAGGTCAATGAAAAAAGAGGAGAAATTGATCTACCCATATATATGGTCAATTGATTTTTGACAAAGATGTCAAATTCATTCAATACTCAAAGGAGAATCTTTTAGTCTTTCAACAAACGGCGCTGGAACAGAAGAACTTATCTGTGTCAAAAAAAGAAACTCAACCTAAACCTCACTCTATATATACAACTTGAAGTGGATCATAGACTGAAATATAAACCAAACTCTAAAGCTATAAAACCTCTAGGAAAAAACAGAAGTAAATCTTCATGATTTTAGGTATGGTAACTATTTCTTATATAGGAAAGAAGAAGCATAAACCATAGAAGAAAAAAATTCATTTATTTCATCAAAATTTAAAACTTGCTCTTTGGAAGACAATAATGAAAATAAATAATAAAATATACAGACTGGGAAACATATTTGCAAACCACATATGTGACAAAGGGCTGGTACCCAGAATTTATAAAGAACCCTCAAAACCGTGTGTGTACACACACACACACACACACACACACACACACACACCCAACTGTATATTTAAAAACCATTAACAGACACTTGCTCAAAATCACTAGTCATTAGGAGAAACAGAATAAAATTACAATGAGATTATTACTACCTACTAAAATGACTAAATTTTAAAAATATTACAATTCTCTATAACAATGTTGGTAAGGATATTGGAGCAACTGGAGCCTGATATATTGTTGACAGGAATACAAAGTAGTACAGTCACTTTGAAAAACAGTTTGACAGTTTCTTATAAAATTACACACTCTTTTAAAACCAAGCCATCCCACTCCTTGGTATTTACCTAAGAGAAATAAATATACGAGTGTATGCCCACATAAACACATGACACAAATGTTTAAAGCAACTTTGTTCATAATCACCCTAAACTTTAAATTCTCCAAAACGCCCATCAATTGTTGAATGGATAGTGTGGTAATTCATATAGTGGAATTTTACTCAGCAGCAAAAGGCAGCAAACTTTCAATAAATGCAACAGCATGCATGACTCTAAAGAAGCATTATGCTAAGTGAAACAAGCTGGATTCAAAAGGCTACACATTTTGATCCCATTTATATGAAGTTCTGGAAATGACAGAACTATAAAGACAGAAATCAAATCAGTGTTTAGCAGTATGGGAAAGGGACTGACTACAAAGGAGCATGTGGGAACATTTTGCATGACAGAAAAGTCTATTATCTTGATTGCAGTGGTGGCTACAAACTATTAATTTTGTCAAAATTCAAGGGCTAGTACACACCTAAAAAGGGTGAATTTTACTGCAGATAAATTATACCTCAATAAACCTGAAAAAAAAAAGCATACCACTTCAGAAATGGCCGACCATTTTAGGCAGAGATCTACAACTAATCAGCACTGAAAGTGCTGAGTTTTGACTCTAAGGTTAAGACCCACAATTAAAGGACAGGAAAATAGGGAGGACAAAGCTCATGACAGTTTTGTGTGTTTTTCAGGGCTCACTGATAAAATTGTGTAAGAAAAGCCCTCCGGTAAGAAGGCGATAAATATGTAATTTAAGACCCAAATACCCCATCTGCTCTTTATTTGAAACAGATTAACCTAAAATGATAAATGGCCACTAACAGTCCTTACCAATTGCTTGACTTTGTAGATGACTCATTCAAAGGACTGCCTAATGAGACAGGAACCTGTTCAAGTACTAATTCTCCTCAATTTACAAGTGTTCTGATTTATAAGAGCAGGGAAGAAGCATTTTCATTCTTTGCAATTCCTTTCTCTTGATTTTTGTGTTCAAGAGACACAATAGAAGCTTATCTTGGCAGCAGAGGCTGCAGGGTGAGAGACGTGAAGCATTGTCCAAAACCCCCTGAAGGGCCTTTCTCCTTGTTTGGAAAGCTATTCAGTGACAGATGCAGGCAGGTATCTAGTAGTGGATAAGTAAGCCCGAGTGCAAGGCCCTGGATTTGCAGGAAGCTATGGTCAAAACAGCGGTAGGAGTTGTTTAACTAGCATTCTCAGAGCCCCAAGGCCTAAACTGAGAAAAAAAAAAAAGACTACAGAAGACTGGTCTTCATTTCTTCACTCATTTCTTCACCCATTCATCCAACAAGTATGTACTGACTGCCTATCTGGGCTCTGTGTTAAGGCTGATGATGATACAAAGATAACTGCCTGGTCTAGAGTAGCTTATGATCTTCTGGTGGGCAGGGTAGGGGTGTACAATGTCCAGTAACAGCAAACAGGCTGGAGTGCACCTTAATGAAAGAGGAAAGCTACAGCTGTGATGTAGTCCTCTTTGCACGCCATTCGCCATTAGGCTCTCAGCACGCCAAAGCTCACCAGAAAGACAAGACTGGCAGTCACTCCAGGGAGCAGGAAGAACATATGCAACAGAAGTGGGAGTAAGCACAACACAGCCAGGAAACTCACCAAGTTCTGGGGCACTGAGCCTGATGGAGAATGGTGTGTAATGAGACTGGAGAGAGGCTCGTACCAGAAAGGTTGAGGGCTCTGTACGTTGTGCCAAAGAATCAGCTGTCAGTTTGTGGGGTAGACAATAGAAAGCCTGTTAACCGGGCAGTAACAAACCAAGATTTGCATTTAGAAAGATGATTCTGAGGGCAAGTCAGAGACAGAGGCAGAAAGGAGATGTGGGGTTTCCTCTCTCTTTTTTGGGGGAGTACCAGGAAGTTGGTGTTGATTGTAGAGCCCTTCCATGAACCAACCTTGAGTCATGCAGAAGAAATGACCCATTTCTCTAAACAATCATGATTGTTTATTTCTCTATCCACTCTGCATCAGAGTAGCAGTTCCCTAAGGACAGGAATGGATGGACAGACACGGACACACACACACACACACACAGTGCCTGGCTAACAGATGTTCAGTATCTGTGTTAACTGACTGACTGAATGAATAGACAGATAGCCCAGACCCAAGACACCAATTGAGAACTGTTGTAAAATGTGATTGATGGGTTATTTGGGGCGTTGGTAAGCTACACATCACATGAAAAGTTGAACTGGATACATGGGGAAGTCTCTTCCAATGTGAAGATTTTGATTCTAGGCCACTCCCCTGAGAAAGTATCAAGTGGCTGGCTGCAAATGGGATGTGAGATTTGTTTTAAAGAAAGACAGAAAAAATGGGTCCAATAAAAATGTCAACGGGTGAGTTTATAATATCAGGAAATAATGAAGTCAGCTCCAAGCTAATAGCACGTTTTTTTTATCATGGCCCCAGAGAAAGGAAACCGTTGATGATCATAATTAAGCTTCTGAAGGCAGGCAGTGGTGGATCAAGCCCTGTAGTCTACATAGACATATGGGGGGGTGTCCAGTGCTTGGCAGTGGGCCAGAAAAGGAGAGGGGGCAGCAACAGGCAGGTGAGCAGTGAGCATCAGGAGAGTCTGCATGGAGAAAGCAGACAACACAACAGCAGGGAAATCTGGGAGAAAGCAATTAGTGAACATCAACAATGGGCAGCGAAGTCCCAAGTACAGGCGTGCGTCTAGGCAGAGTTCAACTTCCCGAGAGGCATGGCTGAAAGCAAACATATTCCTACCCTTGGAGGAACTTCAGCCCCAACCACTGGACCCAGACAAGGACCTCACAGGGCAAAAGCAGAACAGCGTCTAGTTTCTGGCATGGAAGTACAGTCCATTCTTCATCACAAGGAACTAAGCAGAAAGCAGCTCTACAAACACCTAAGCACATAGAGTCAGAAGGAGACTAGCAGACATGCAGATGAGCTCAGAAGCCTGAAGTTCCTGAAATTCGCCCCAACTCAGGACAGGCTGGGGCCCCAAGCCTTACTCAAGGCTCTGGCCACTGGATTGCTGTGAAGACACGAAAGCCAGCAGCCCCCTCACCCGCACCCTGACCCTCCCAACGTCACACAACATGAGGCAAGGCCATGAGCAAAAAAGAGCTACTCAAAGAATACAAATGAAAGAGAGTCTGGCATGTGGAAGGACCAGGGAAGAGGAACATGGAATTCAGTGTATACACATCTCTTCTCTGTTCACTTTCTCCATCCACCACCATTTCCCTAATCCAGAATACGTATCTTAAAAAGCTCTATAGCCCATACATATTACCCAGAAATCTATTCATTTTTGTATTTGTGGCCATATCTAGAAAAAAAATAATAATTTGGCATTGTTCCGTGGTCAAGACCCATGCCCCCAACTGTATACCGAGGGTGCCAAAAAAAACGTATACAAGCTGACACTTTGGTCAATGTTGCTCAAGCAGCAGTTCGTTGTAATCAGAAGTGTCTAGACGCTAATGGTAACCACTTTGAGCACCTCTTGTCATTGCATTAGTCAGACGTGACTTGTATCCATCTTTTGTTACCGGTATATATTGAGTTATTACAATTTTAATAGGTTTTTCCTTTCTTAAAATGTGTGTACATTTTTTTGGCACCCTCTGTATAAAATGTATTGTGGGAAGATTGGATTCCCTTTACATTTTTAAAAAAATAATTGTTATTGGGGAATATTGGGGAACAGTGTGTTTCTCCAGGGCCCGTCAGCTCCAAGTCATTGTCCTTTAATCTAGTTGTGGAGAGCGCGGCTCAGCTCCAAGTCCAGCTGCCGTTTTCAATCTTAGTTGCAGGGGGCACAGCCCACCATCCCATGTGGGAATTGAACCGGCACCCTTGTTGAGAGCTTGTGCTCTAACCAACTGAGCCATTGGGCCACCCCTCCAGAGGTTCAGCGGTAGCTCGATGTCTTCAATCTAGCTGTGCAGCCTACTGGCCCATGTGGGAATCGAACCGGCAACCCTGTTCAGAGACTGTGCTCTAACTAACTGAGCCATCCGGCTGCCCCCATTACATTTTAATGTAATGTAACATACGCTCATAATGTGTAACTGGGAGGACAGCCCATATTGCTACTCTTATTTCCCATTCTCAACCACAGACTTAGAAGGTCTTCAGGGGTTTAAGCAATGCTCTAGCCTATCCACTCTCACTGTACAGATGAAAATCTGAGGACCACTGAGGAAAGTTACATAAGAAACTACCCCCCAAATTACACAACAAACTAGCGGCAAAGCCAGCAATGAAACCCAGATGCCTCTGCTCCTTCCATGTTTGCAGTGTCAGCAAATCTGGTAGATGTGCCTGCCATTATGAAGCAAAATTGTTAGATGCGCTCACTCCTAATTTTTAACCCTTCCCACTGAGCTCACACACAGCCCAACAGAAGATCTCCATCTGCCCGGACGTTCCTTGATACATGACAGAATGGAAATCCACTAGCGGTTACACAATTTAGATTATCCAACTCCAAAAAGCAAGAGAAGGCCTCAAGCAACACCATCTGATTATGAGATTCTGCGGCTGTAGAGAATTAATCAAATTCATCCTAGAGGTTCATCGGCTGCATGACACACTCATTTCTTGATATTGAAACTCCCTAACAAATTTCAACACAAAGTATGCTGACGAGTTCTTCTGCTAGTACTTTCTGATCTTCATCTGCTACTATGACTAGCATTTGAAGGAATATAAATAAGCAGGTTGCTTGACCCATAGTATCTATACAATCTTTTGTACTTATATGAAAGCTTGGAGGATAGAAAGGGTCTCGTTTAGGGAAATCATTTTCACTGTTACTTGTGAATATAAAATAAGTGAAAAGAGAAGGTGAGAAAGTCTAATGACTGGTAAATCATGAATAATTGAGTTGCGCTGACACTTGAATAATGTGATTTAAATTATGTAACGACAGTCACGTGGAATCAAATAGTTAATTGTTAACTTTCTGTGTGCCTTTCCTTTTGGAACAATCTTTCTGAGAAGTGCTTTACGTTCCTTTACGTGCCAAGGACATGAATTGAGGACGGGGTAGGTAAAGAGTGATGTGTTCACGGCGCTGACCCTGAGCAGCAGCTTTTGAGCAAGTACTGCCACTTTAATTCTTTCACCCTCATTCTTTGCTCCTTTTCAATCTGGTAATTTCTAGGAATGAACCTTCTTTATGACACATGCTGTATATTTTTTGGTTTGAAGTCTTGAGTTTATGTGAAGTAAAGCAATGTTCTTTTTCAAAGCTCTCAGTTCTTAAAATATCAGAACCTGCAAAAAGCACATGCAGAGTTGCTATTATCCCTTCAAATCAAAAGCTCAGTCACTGCTATGAGATATTAAGAAAGAAGTTAGGAAGACAAGCAAATCTTTATGGGCTGCATCTATTCTGGCAAAAGCAGCACAGCAGAGAGGCACAAACATATTAAAAATCATTTTAGCAAGTGAGTTCTTGCCAAGCAAAAATATCCTGGGCCACTCTATCTACCTAAATGTTTTCACAGAGGTTTCAGCTAGCAGGCATTTAAATTCTAGGAGCAGCTACAGGTAAACAGAGGCTTGGAGGTTAAAAAATAAGAGTGCATGTGGGTAATAACTGGAGACAGGAATGTATTTGCAAAAATATATTAGGTTCCCCTAACTGCCCCAGAACAAATATTCACTAAAATATTCATTTTAATTTTAAATCCATTCACTGAATAAACTTCACAATTTAAACAAACATTTGAAACACGTCAACGATATATACCTGTCTCCTAATTAAATTAAAACTTAAAAGAAGATACCAAAAAATAATGAAGAAGGTCCCACTCAGCAAGAAAGATGTTATATGGAATTTCACGTTTATAAAAGAATCTCTTGGGCTACACTTACTGACTTGTTTCCAAAGAGTACAGTATGGAAAGGAGGAAAAAAGGAACTTCACAGTGGAGGAATCCAGTAAACACTAGTATAGACAGGTGATTAAGCTCAACACCGACAGTGGTAAGTCATACTGATAATATGTATTCTTGATATGGTGTGATAAAAATGACACTTCGGAGTAATAGTTTTACTGTTATATCTCCTCGGGCAAGGGAAGTAAGAAGAAAAAATAAACATATGGGATTACGTCAAACTAAAAAGTTTTTTTGCAGCTAAGGAAACCATCAATAAAACAAAAAGGGAGCCTACTGAATGGGAGAAGGTATTTGTCAATGATACATTTGATAAGGGGTTAATATCCAAAATTAAAAAAAACTCAATCAACTCAACACCAAAAAAACAAACAATCCAATTAAAAAATGGGCAGAGGACACGAAGAGACATTTTTCTAAAGACGACATACAGATGGCAAACAGACATATGAAAAGATGCTCAACCTCACTAATCATTAGAAAAGTGCAAATAAAAACCACAATGAGATACCACCTCACCCCAGTCAAAATCACTATCATCAATAAATCAACAAACAACAAGTGCTGGCGAGGATGTGGAGAAAAGGGAACCCTCGGGCACTGTTGGTGGGATTGCAGATTGGTGCAGCCACTATGGAAAACAGTATGGAGGTATCTCCAAAAAATTAAAAATGGAACTACCGTATGACCCAGCAATTCCACTCTTGGGTATCTATCCAGAGAATTTCGAAATGCTAATTCAAAAAAATATATGCACCCCTATGCTTATTGCAGCACTATTTACAATAGCCAAGACATGGAAACAACCGAAATGCCCATCGATAGACAACTGGATGAAGAAACTGTGGTACGTTTATACAATGGAGTATTACGCAGCCATAAAGAAGAATGAAATCTTACCATTTGCAACAACATGGATGGACCTAGAGAACATTATGTTAAGTGAAATAAGTCAGACAGAGAAAGACAAATACCATATGATCTCACTTATATGTGGAATCTAAAGAAAAGAATAAATGAACAAACTAATCAGAAATAGTCTCAGAGACATAGAGGAAAAACTGAGGGTTGCTAGATGGGAGGAGGGTGGGGATAAGGTAGAGGGTGAGGGGATTAGAAAGCACAATCAGTAACCACAAGATGGCCATGGGGACACGAAGGTCAGTTTGGGGAATATAATTAATAATGTTGTAAATATTATGTAGGATATCCATGGGCACTTGTCTTATTAGGGAGACCACCTCAGGGATGATGTAGATGCCTGATCACTGCACGGTACACCTGAAACTGAAGAATAATGAATGTCAACTATAATTTTATATATATAGTGGACTCCAGCATAAGGAATAGAGACAATAGAGACAGTGGAAATGTAATGGCTGTGTGCGATGTTAGAGGGGTAGTAGATGGGAGGAGGGGGTTTATCACTGTGTGAGGGGTATAAATGATAAATGTCTAACTATTACAGTGTTTTGTACACATGAAACTAATAAAAGAAAATTAAAAAAAAAAGACACTTCACCTCGCTAGTCTTCCAAAACTCAATAGCCTCAGTCTAATCATGAGAAAAACAGACAAATCCTAGTGGAGGGGCATTCTACAAAATACCTGACCGTATTTCTCAAAACTGTCAAAATCATGTAAACCAAGGAAAGTCTGAGAAACTATCACAGCCAGAGGAGTCTAAGGAGATATGACAACTAAATGTGACATGGTATCTTGGATAGGATCCTGGAACCGGAAAATTACATTAATGGGAAACTGAGGAAATCTGAATGAAGTATGGACTTTAGTTAATAATAATGTATCAATATTGGTTCACTGTGACAAATGTACATTACTAGTACTAGATGTTAATAATATGGGAAACTGCTTGTGGGGTATATGAAAACCCTCTGTACTATCTTTGCAACTTTTCTGTAAATCTAAAAATACTCTAAAACAAAAAGGCTTTTAAAACATTTATAATTTGTTTCTTGGGTATCTCCCGTCTCCATTCAAATCCTGCGCTTCTTACCCAGCATCAAGCAGGAGAATCAATGAGCCTTGGGCACCTGTTGTGTGAGAAATGAATTTGCTATGGATCACCTAATAGTCACCAGGAGGGAATGGTTGTGTCAAAACAGTGTCCTTGAGTCAAACAAGGAGCAAATTTAAAGTCAATGGCAAAATTGGGGATCAGTGACCTTTAATGATGCAATCAATCCATCAGCAAAAACAGACTGATGGTGCAGCTCAGCCCTGGAATCTAAACGCAGTGAAGAATTCGAACATCCAAACCTTGGTAATGCTTCAAAATGCCTTAGATCTAAATCTAGAAACCACAACAACCTAAACTTTAGCAAAAAACAGTATTGACCCCATATTAATAAACATTTAAAAAAATTAAAAAACAAAGTGCTCCAACGTTAGAATCATGGGCATTATCAGTTTTACAGTTGTTTCCTGGATTTGGGTGGCAGTAGATAAAGGTTAGATTCAGAGGAGTAAAGGTTCAAAGTACTATGTAATTTTTAACATCCAGGTTTGGGTTGACCAATCAAGCTGCCCTTGTTTACATTTCAGCTAATATCTGAAGATATCGACTGATAAAATGGGAGGAGGGAGACTGAAAAGTAGCTCATCATCCACTGTTGGTCAGATACAATGTACTTCATTTTGAGAGTAGATTTCAATCGAACTTCACATTTTACTTAGGCAAAGTCAAGCGTCAGTCAGCATGTTAATAGAACCCGAGTCTGCAAGCATTATTACCCATCAGCATCACCAGGAGGGATCCTTACAACACAGTCTGCCACCCCTCCCCCTAGAGAAGCTGATGCAGTAGGTCTGAATCAGAGGCCTGAGAAGTGCATTTCTAATAGCTCCGGGGTGTTGTGGATACTTGTCTTTTGTGACATTCCAATAACATTAAAATACCCACCGAACTCAAATGTATGCGATCTGGGACTTTTCTGCTCTTTTTCTTTACCAACAATTTTTTTTTTGAGCATTTATTCCAGTGCCCAGCACCATACTAGACATTGGCTCTGAGGATAGAGCAGTGAATAAGTAAAAACACACATGCCCGTAGATCTTGTTCTAGAAACGGAGGCAGCTAATAATTAGTTCCAAGATTCATTATTAATTACAATTGCAGAAAGACCTGTGAAAGAGAAGTACAAGGTGCCATGAAGTTCAAGGGAAGGCCTCCTTACGGAAGTGACGCCTGAGCTTAGTTCTGAAGGATTAGAAATGAGGTCGTTGGGGAGAGGACTGCATGATTCCGTGGGAGCGGTGTGCAGAAGTAGGAGGGTAGGGCCAGTGGACAGCAGCGCACCAGGCAAGGGCAGTGGTCAGATACGTTGTCGCACAGGCAGGCAGAGCCTGGTGGGCACCATAGGAGTTTCAATCTTACTCTGAGTGTGA
Source organism: Rhinolophus sinicus (assembly GCF_057876585.1). NCBI lineage: Eukaryota > Metazoa > Chordata > Mammalia > Chiroptera > Rhinolophidae > Rhinolophus > Rhinolophus sinicus. The sequence goes on from NC_142518.1 coordinate 101,043,404, forward strand.
GGGAAGCCACTGGGGATTCTTAGTGTGAAAATAACCTCAATTAATGTATGTTTTCAAAAAATCAGTCTAATGGCTTTGCAGAGATTGATTAAAGCTAGCCAAGAGTGGATCCAAAAAATATTAAAGAAGTAAAATCGTTGGGATTTGGTGATGGACTGGGTAAGTTGGAGTGAGGCCAAATTTAAATGTAACTTCCGAGACAGTGTAAAATGCTGTGAAGTGATCAGCAGCGCTTTTCCAGTCTGACTGGAGGTTTTCTCTGTGGTGCAGCATGAGGCAAAAAATGTATTTGATCTGTGCCTTCGAAAAGATGGCTTCACAAAAATACTTCAACAGTAGAATGACAGATCAAATGGTTCCCTTTTCCAAGAAGGGAAGATTACTTTTGAGAGCATTATATATTAAGCTCAAAGTTAACCTTACTGTCTCCTTTCACAGTTGTGAAAGCAAAGACTGACAGGGTTACTCATTGCATTCTGCAGTCTGCGAACTATAAAAGCAATTTTATTTTTACCTTTCTCATGGCATTCATCACTTCCTGCCTTGTATTTTCATTATATATCTATGCAGATGTGTCTTATCTTCCTTTCTAAACCATGAGTTCCCTAGTGAAAGATAATGATTACTACAATAATAAGAAATCCCAGAGACAATCTATATATCCAAATCTAGGGGTGTTAAATATGGGAAAGGGCATATGAGAAAAAAATTGAGAGAAAATCCTTTTCATGTGTCCCATTAAGCAAATGAGTTGTCCTTAGAAAACAAAAGTAGCACAGGAGTAGAAAAAGGTGCTTATGTATTTTACATTGAAACATACTTAAAACAGCACTCAAATATAATTTAAGAAAATAGCAAAGGACTGGAAAGTATTGCTTTCTGTAAATAGAAGGGCAAACTAAGCAAGATTTATATGACCAGGGGTGAACATGAAAATACTTCCTTCTGTTTATATCACCACATCCTTAAAACGGCTGACTGAAATTAACCAGAGTTTTATAGCAGACTCAGATGATAATTTCCACACTTAGAAAAAAATCGACCCCATGGGGAAAAAAACACCCTATAAAAAAAAGTATGTGCAACACTCTAAACTGAGTATAGCAGAGGAATCATAATTTCTCCCTTCTTAGCGAGTGACACTTACCAAGACAAAATCTCAGTCCAAAATCTCTGAGATGCTTCAGTCCAGATCCTAGTATTATGTAATTCATCCATCCAGCAATCATGGTTTAAGGCCTTCCTGTACTGCCTGCTCTAAGTGAAGTTGTGGCATAATGGTGCGTTTCCACTAACTAAATACTTACAGATAAGGTCTAAGATTCAATCATGTTAAAAACAACTCTGCGTTATGTTGGGCCTCACAACAACTGAGAAAGACCATTCTTGCTCACAGACTTCATTCAGGGCTTTATTCACATGGCAGCTTTTCAGGGAGCCCTTCCTTTGTCACCCTATGAAAAACTGCACCCTCCACCACCTGATATTTCCCTGCTTTATTTTCCCTTTATCACTCATCATTCGCATACAAGATATTACAATTATTTATCTTGTTTATTGTCGCTCTCCCTGTCTACTGGTTAGCCACCCAAATCTGTTTTTCCTTTCTTTCTGAGCACCTGGCTTTTCAGCTAGAAACTACACTGCCCTGGTTTCCTTGTGGCCTGGGAGGACAACGTGACTAAGATGTCCCCAAAACTACGTGTGTAATATTGATGTGTGAAACTTTCTGGTCATTTTCCTAAAGAAGCTTGCCCTGGACCCCTCTTTCCTTCTAGCTGGTTGGAACTTGCAAACCAAATGCTGAGGAAGGCAGAACTGCCCCACTGGCCTGGGACCCTAAATGACCTCATGGAACAGAGCCTGACTCCTTGCCCTGGGCTATTACATGACACAGAAACAAACATCTACTTTTTACTGGCCGTTGTATTTTGGAGTTCTTCGTTATATCCGTTTACCCTTTATGCTAACCCTAACAACAACCTCCCATATTACAATGTATGGTCCAAGGAGACAGATTTTTGTTTTGCTCACCAGTGCATCCCTAGCAAGTAGAATAGTGCGTGACATGTGGTAGGATACTCAATAAATACTTGTGAATTGATGAAATGAACCATTTCATTATCAATGCCCTTCCACATCTCCAAATCACCTTCATGGCTTCAAGTTCAGATTAGATTCAAATTGCTCCCAAAACAGTGTCCCAAAAGTTCCTACACCTCTTTCACTGCCATCTTTCCCTTCCTCCACTGAATTCCTCCCTTCAGCCCCATTACCTTCCTTTCACTTTCCCAATGGGCCTGGCCCACCTCAGGGCCTTTGAACAAGTTGGATCCAATACCTATTCCCACCCCTTTGAGGGAGAAGCAGTCCCTCATTCATTCAGTTACCTGCTTAACTGTCATCTTCTCAGATGGAACTTGCTGGCCATCCTATCAAAAACGGACACTATTTCTATTCATTTTATCCATAACTTATGAAAAATGAGTAATTATAAATTGTTGGGCTTATTTCTCATTGTAAATTAGATTGTAAGCTTCATAAGGACACAAACCACTTGTTTTCATTCACCACTTGGTCCCTGTTGCTTAGCGTAGTACTTAGCCGGTTATGAGAAGTCAATAAAGCAGTGAATAAATGAACTGCACTGAAGATGCTGAGTGTTTCTAAAAATATTTTGAGGTAGACATGAGTTAAAGCACAGGTAGCTCTCCATAAATGCAGTCTTCAAATGTCCTTGACTATCAACCTGAGGATAATGTAAATTTCTACTTATGGAGCTGTAAACCAAAGCACATTCTGGCATGCCTTTGTTTTCTTAGGATTATCATTCCTCCTTTCCACTGCTGGTTTGTAGTTGCTAACGACCAGGTGGAATTTGAATGACTCCCTATTGGTATGATGTACCAAGAGCAGCTTTCACCAGGACGTTTCAAATGCAGGTTCATCCGGGCATATACAAATTCCAAATAAATGATTATTGTATTTTGCAGGCATGCCAACTGGTCTCCCGGGACCTCAGACCCAAGAACCAAAGTTCATCTTACCTCTCAGGTCAAGGTTTCAGGTCATCGATTTGCTTCTGGATTATGAGCTGAGGTGGCCCTCTAGAACTGTGTGGGCACCGGCCAAACTGGGCACGCTGGAACACTCAGGAGGTATTCAGTGACACAGACTTTTAAACATGCTGTTTTTTAAAAAATGGTTCCTTTTGTATCTTGTCTGGGGTGGTACACAAACCTACACATGGGATAAAACCATGCAGAAGAACTAAACACACACACACACACAAATGAGTACAAATGTAACAGGAGAAATCTGAATAAGACTGGTGGATGTCATCCATGTCAATACCTGGTTGTGACATTATACTACAGTTTTGCAAGATGTTACCATTAGGAAAAACTGGGTGAAGGGTCCACGGGATCTCTATTATTTCGTACAACTACATGCATATCTACAATTATCTCAATCCAAATTTCAATTAAAAATTGCTGCTTCAACATAGAAACTCTAGGATGCTGCAGAATTCAAGCGGTTACTTTTCTGGGAGGAAAAAAACAGAAAAAAAAAAAACCCTCCAAAAAACCAGGAAGGAAGAGGCTGCGGAAATGAGAGAAAGAGAAGTAAAGTAGGAATGACCATGAAACTTCGTAATGGGGGAGATTACTAAAAGAACACTGCAATCTCTGAAAATATACCCACATATTTCCAGTGTACTTTCAGGTCACAATGTCAAACAGTAAAAGGTTGGTACAGAACACCTAGTTCAAACCCTGCATTTTACAGATCTAAAAAATGAAGCTCCACAAATAATTTGCCAAACTTTAAAACTTTTAGAGAAAATAAAAAGGAAACTAGCTTTCCAACTGTGGCATAAGGAAGGATTGCTTAAACAAGATATATAAGAGCACAAACCATAAAGAGAAAGATCAAAACAATTAACTAATTAAAATTATGAACTTGTTTATCAAAAACACCCCAAAAAAGTAAAAGGTCAAGTCAAATTGAGAAGATACTTGCAACAAATACCGTTTCCCCGAAAATGAGACCTAGCTGGACAACCAGCTCTAGTGCATCTTTTGGAACAAAATTATTTTACTTATTTTACCACAAGACCGGCTCTAATATAATATAATACTGGGTCTTATATTAATTTTTGCTCCAAAAGACGCATTAGAGCTGATTGTCCAGCTAGGTCTTATTTTCAGGGAAACAGGGTATGTAGATAGAATTGTATTTGTAATGGTTCAATTCTCAAGTTAGGTGGTAGGTGCACAGGTATTCACTTTATTATACACAGGTATATTTTACACGTAGTCTTCTATATGCACTTTTACAGTTTGAAAAGAAAGTGATTGGTCTAAACTTCTGGTTAGCGGGGGTACCATAACAGTAAGATTCCAGTCCCATACCTCAAAAAACTTCCACAATGCTAGGTATATATTAGGAACTAAAGACATTTATTGATGAAACCTGAATTTCATGACTACTTACATTACTAATTCCAAACATGGACTCAATAAATCCATTAATATGTCTTCTGATTTGGTTTCACTTGATTTGATTTTGATTACATTGCCTTCATTAGTATCTTTGATAAGTAACATGTCTAAATGTCTTCTGGGTCCTTCAATCATAGATTTTGATCCCCATTCAACTCTATGAGTCCTTAATAGCTGACCTATTTTGGCTTTTTCATAGGTATAATTTGAAATAGTCCAGCCCCCAAGTTTCACTTGATTTGATTTTGATTACATTGCCTTCATTAGTATCTTTGATAAGTAACATGTCTCAATTTGCACAAGAATATTTTAATAGCACTGCCTTACATTTCAAAACAGGGATATAGTTTACTGATACTTTTCATCAAGGTCTAAGGTCTAATCTAAATTAACAAATGATTATAACTTTTAAAATAGATTTCATTTATAGAATTCCATGAAACTACTTGCTTGCTATGGCTATTATCTTCTGGTTGAATCACTGGCTATAATAAAACACAGCACGCACCCACTTCTGCTCCAAAATACTATTGGTTCTTAGTTATATACATACAAATTATTTACTTACTCCCTCTTACTGTCTCCTAGCAGCTGTCACTCAGCCAATCCAAGAGCTGCTTCTCTGCCTACCACTGTGCAACTGTGTTCATAAGTAGAGACAAATATGTGTCTTTGAGAAATAATGTCTGGGGGCCATTAGCAAAGACGACAGTAGTGGTACTCCCCAGGAAGCCTGCCCATCATATTGTAGCATCACCAGAAATGCTCTCCTCCATTAGAGCTGTTAGCTAAGAGATTAATATATTCAAGAGTTTAGTTTAACTCTACAGCATAGTACTAACAAAGGTACGGGTCTCCATTTGATCCCCCACCATTCAGGTCAGTGTAAAAACAGAAAGGACAACCACTATTAAAAGCCCATGAATAGCCCGAACAGCTCTTCCTAAAATTTGTCATTGTTCCCATTCAAAGTATAGACAATTTAGTTCATGCTCATTACTATTGGCGCAAAGTACGTCAAATGACCAATCAAGAGATGGAGACCTGAAGACCATCAGAGATAAACAACCTAATAGAAAACCATCCAGCAAGATCCACTGCTGGGCTGTGAAGCATAAACATATAGTGCAAAATTAAAAAGCTGTGAAAAAACTTAAATACAGATGATCTAGGAGCCCTCATAATTCACAGAAGAGGAAACTGAAGACACAGGGTACAGAGCTGACCTTGAATTCCACGTTTCTGAACTCACATTCACTGAATAATCGTAGACAAGCCACTTGCCCTCTGTCTGTTTCCTCAGCTGGATACGTAAAGTAAAGAGACTGTACAATTAAACAAATGGTCTCAAAGATCGCTTACCAGTTTTAGGATTTGCTGAGCCTCACAGACCAGGTGGCAGTCCAAGCCTTTCATTTTATAGATGGGAAGGCTAGCAAACTATTTTATGCTAAGTTCTTCCAGTCCTGGTCTATAAACACTTTGGATTTGCTCACTCGTCTTCATGTGATCCTAGTACATAAGTATAATGTGTTATCTTGTTAATTTTACGTGTTATCTTGACTGGGCCACATAGTGCCCAAATATTTGGTTAAACATTTGGGGTGTGTCTGTGAAGGTGTATCTGGATGCGATTAACATTTGAATGGGTAAACAGTAAATCAGAGCATGCAGATTGCCCTTCATAATGTCAGTAGACTTTCTGCGATCAGTTGAAGGCCTAAAGAGAATGAAAAAGACTGCCCTTCCTCTGAGTAAGGGGAAATTCCTCCTGCCTTTGAGCTGCGACATCAGTTTAAGCTGCCTTCCGACTTGAACTGAAATACTGCTTCCTGCAGGGTATAGAGCCTGCTGGCCCTCAGCCTGGCAGTGTAAGTTACACATACCGTCAGCTTTCCTGGTTCTCAGGCCTTCCTTCCCAGTCTGACTGCAACCACACCATTGGCTCTCCTGGGTCACCAGCTTGCTGACTGCAGGTGTTGGGACTTGTTGGCCTCCATAATCATGTGAGCCAATTCCTTGTAATAAGTTTCTTTACATATATACATAAGTATATGTATATATATATATATATATGAAGAAATGCACATATTTATGTGTACACTTAAATACTATTAAGCATATTAAATATATAGGTATTTAAATATATACACATACACGTATAACACACACATACACCCTATTGGTTCTGTTTATCTGGAGGACCCTAATAATAAGCAAATACGTATAATGAACTAATGCTTGTAAAGAACTTAAAACAGTGCCAGGAACTTACCACTCTGGTGTTGTTATTATAATGGCAAGAAGGCACAAACAACTTACAGCTAAAACAATTCCATAAAGCTGCATGCAATATGTTCATGCAGCCATGAATCAGTAATCCAAGGTACTAATTGGAATAATTAGTTCTGCACACAGACAGCGTAACAGAACACAAATGCCTACACTGAAGGTTAAAAAAATGATAAAAAAAGAAATCCCATTTCAAATTTTGATCCATATAATGAGATTATTTCCATCCTTGTGTATTAAGGGCTTAAATGACACACCCCTATCATTTCTGAGTATCTGGTAACCAGCAAAACTGCAAAAAACTCACAAAAATAGTAACAATAAAAGTACTTGCACCTCAATATAACTGTTTTATAAATTTTTTAAAAATCAGTTATAAAATGTGTAGGAAAAAGTTATCAGGAATCCAAAATAAAAAATATCAGTCAGTAAATATTTTATGTTATTTATAGTGAAGCGAGTACTTTTAAAGTATAATAGCAAATTCTCAAGAAAGTCAATGATGTAAATAAATGTGTAGGCAACAATGGTGATGCTCATATAGTTATTAACTACATCAGAGAATATTAAATACCTGAAAACATAATGAGAAATAGATTTGATGTTGTATATATTACAAAATACAGCATGTGAGCCTAGAATAAATGGCTTCATTTCTAAAGTATGAGCAAAGGTAATTTTTTTAACTGAACACAACAGTGATGTCTAAAGACTGAACAATTTGATCTGTCCGTCCAGCTCTAAAAGTCTATGATTATAAATGGGAAATAAGATTAGAAATACAGGTTAGGAATCATATTTCATTTATTCAGCAAGTATTTATTGAGCATATACTATATGTCAGGCAATCAGGCATTAGTAACACAGCAATAAGCAAAAATGGTCACAGTTCCTATCTTCATGGAACTTATGATACAGAGGGAAGCTTGATACTAAATAAGTTAGCAAACAAATATAATATGCAAATGTAAGCCAATTGTGATAAGAGTGCACAGGAAAGGTTTATACCATGTTTCCCCGAAAATAAGACCTAGCCGGACCATCAGCTCTAATGTGTCTTTTGGAGCAAAAATTAATATAAGACACGGTCTAATATAATATAATATCGGCTATAATATAATACCGGGTCTTATATATTAATTTTTGCTCCAAAAGACGCATTAGAGCTGATGGTCCGGCTAGGTCTTATTTTCGGGGAAACACGGTAGCATCAAGTACGGCATGAGAGGTCAAAGGAAGCTGTGATTCATACAGATGTTTTCAGAAAAGAAGCCAAAGTAAACCGTGAACTGTGAACTATTGCTACATATAGACCCGAGTCCATGTTACTGCAAACTACATTGTGAAGCTTGAAGAACATCCCCACTGCTTAGACAACAGGTGTAGCTTACATAATCTGCTCTACCCAGCTGTTATTTATCTGTGCCAGTTCCCTCCTGGTTTCTGCTCCCTGTTGATCTGTAGGATTACTGCGCCTGCCAATATGATTTCCTGATTTATCCTTGCCCAAATCATAAAAGAATTATTCATTTCCCCTTTCGATAACAGTAAGAAAAGGCTGACAATTAAGAATCACCACAGCGATATTGCCGGGGTTATCCATGACTATAAAACTAAAAAAACAATAATCCGGGAATAAAACAATATTTATAAATATTGCCGTAAAATGCATTTTTTAGTCCAAGAATTTTTTTTTCTTTTGGCAGTTTTTCCTACATAGTCATCCTTGACTAAATACTCTTCAGTATCCCCGCTCTTTGGAATTGTTACCCAAAAGATTTTTCAATCATCTGCCTATGAGCTGACAGCTAGCCCTGTATAGAAAAGGATGAAGTAATGATACAAATGAGTGTTGAGACTATGGGAGAATGGATGGAACAAAGAGGGGTGGGGGCAAGAACAAAAATCTGCAAGTTAGAAAACAATGAAAATCCACGAACTTGGTGATGCTCCAGAGAGGAAACCAGCAAGTGTTGACGCTAAACTGGCAGAAACATCAATACTTCCTGGCTCCCCCACTGGCTGCATCAGTGTACCACCGCGGTCTGCTCTTCGGCTGCAAGTGACAAACAGTGAATGCATTTAACAATGGGAAAAGGAATGACCCATAATCCAGAAGCATGGCTGGGTGTAGCAATGAAACGTAGGTGGTGATTGCTGAAGTCTCAAGATCGTCTCAGCTTTGCTGATCAGCTTAATGACCACAGACAAGTCATTTCCCCTCATTGAAAAATATCAGTGTTTCATACCCTTAGTGTGTAGGAGAGAGTTAATACAGCAGGTCTGAGACTGCTACTGTTAAAAATCCCTGCATGCAAGGTTGGTACCCAGCTGGTGTCTGGGGACTTGGATTTTGGGAAGGTTTCCACCTCCCTAACTGGTAAGAGTGGCTCGCCTACACTGCAAACAATATGATTTATGCTAAATACGTTTTCTTTCTTAGAGTCTAGAATTTTGGCACATACCAGGCATAAGGTATCTATGTAATCAGCTCCCAATAAAAACCCTGGGTACTGAGTCCCTGATGCTCTTCCTTGGTAGACAGCATGTCACACAAGGTGTCACAACCCATTGCTGGAAGAATTAAGCACAACCTGTGTGACTCCGGTGGGGCAGGACTGTTGGAAGATGTGCCTGGTTTCCTCCCAACTTGGCCCCATGTGCCTTTTCGCTTTGCTGACTTTGCTTTCTATCCTTGTGCTGTAATAAATCATAGCTGTGAGTGCAACTCCACGCAGAGCCCTCTGAGTTCTGCCAGTAAACCATCAAACCTGGGAGTGGCTGGGGACCTGACACAACTGGTTGTGTTGAACAGTCTACCAAACATCGTTCCCACTTGTGAAGTAGGTACTACTATGTTCATTCTGTTGATAAAGAAAGTAAAGTTCAGAGAGGCGAACAGTGTACATAGAAAATAAATACTGTAGTGTTTACTATATATGGGCGTTCTCAATTTTTAGTGAGCCAAAGAACCATCTGGAGTGCTTGCTAAAAATGCAGTTTCCTGGGACCTTTATCACCTAAGACTTGGCTTAAGTAGGTTTGAGGCCCAGGAACCTGTGTTTATTATTACAAGCATCCCATATGATTCTTATGCAAGAAGTCCAAGGACCCCATTTTGAGTAACACTTTGATGTATATGAACTACTATGCCCCGTTTCCCAAGCTGGGTAGTTAATGGCAGAAGTAGGATTTGCACTAACCCTTCTAACAACGTTGAGGCTCTTTTAAAAACAAAACTGCTTCCGAATATGTCAAACTCTTCAGTTCCTCTGGTGTGCTCTGCCTTCTCACTATAGGTATCCACCCAGCTGACGGTGGCCGCGATCAGATGCAAACAGAGGAAAGCGTACCTTACATTCCCAGCACTCAATACTATGTGGTATCCTGAGTCCAAATAATGAACACTTACCACGTAAAGTCAAAACACATACAGCTCTAGGAGAGTTAACAACTGCAGCTTTGGTTTTCAAAAAGATTTGATGTGCCAGTGGTAACAGAAAATATAAACTTATGCACAGATTTAATAAAAAGAATACGAACTTGCTTATAATTTTAGAAGCTGAGGACAGTATGTTAACTACAGTTTTCTATGAGTGGCCAAGAAAGGGGAAGGTGCTAATGATAATCTTTCTGGCTAATCGAGAAAGCAGCCTTAACTAAATGCTCAACTTTTTGTGATTCCTTTTTAAGTGGGCATGAAAAGACTATTTTTTTCTCATTTAGAATAAGCATAGTATAGTACTCTGTCCACTGAAATAAGTTATTTTCAGTGCTATGCACTTAATAGTAGCCCAGTCTGAAATGCACTAACTTCTCGGTAGCTACTTACTCAATAGATCACTTTTCACCTGTTATTACTGACTCAGAGTATGTTATCGATTCAGTTCAAAACAATTTAGCAAGGGCCGGCCGCAGTGGCTCAGGCAGTTGGAGCTCCGTGCTCCTAACTCCGAAGGCTGCCAGTTCAATTCCCACATGGGCCAGCGGGCTCTCAACCACAAGGTTGCCGGTTTGACTCCCACAAAGGATGGTGGGCTGTGCCCCCTGCAACTAACAATGGCAACTGGATCTGGAGCTGAGCTGTGCCCTCCACAACTAAGACTGAAAGAACAACAACTTGAAGCTGAACGGCACCCTCCACAACTAAGATTGAAAGGACAACAACTTGACTTGGAAAAAAGTCCTGGAAGTATACACTATTCCCCAATAAAATCCTGTTAAAAACAAACAAACAGAAACAATTTAGCAAGTATTTATTTAGCATCTATGCTAGCTGCAAGATCATTATCAAGAAAACTTATTTTTACCAAGACCTAGGTAAGGAGGAAGAGACTAGGAAAATATAGCTGCCATAATATTTTAAGACAATACATAATGGAGAGCCTACAAAAATAATATCTGTTTAAACAGGGTAAGCTTCACCAATCTTCTCATATTCTATTAAATAAACGAGGGACAAAAAAAGTCGACGACAATCTGTGTTTTACAAATACAGATTAACCTTCCAATTCTGGAGACCCATGGTTCAACATTATCAGAGTCAGCTGAACCAGCAATCCCTCCATACACCGTGGTAACTGAGGGGCTGTCTGCCAACATGCTGGTATTGGGCATCCCATGCCCTTATCTGCAGTGCTGAGCACTCATTCATCATTAAACTGCAGTAGTGTTAACATATGCTGTACCCATGCTAATGTTTGTGTTACAATCACTGCTGATCTACCTTTATACCAGGCCAAGAAGGTAAGTGTTAAGTGACAGGACATAAACTTGAAAACAGCACCTGGTTCACATATGGAAGCCCAGAACCTTCTTCCACCAAACCAGAAAATTCCCCCCAATTTCAAGGATTCCAGATGCAAAACATTAATCTACATAAAGCACTACAGATTTACAGGAAACTCTACTACCTTGATGAAAAACACAGTATTTTTGTGTCCGAGGCTTTCACCCTCTTTGGGAGAACTAATAAACCATGTTGGACAAACACTCAGCCTTGATGATTTTTTCCATCATCCAACAAACCAGTACTTGAATTCACTCATGGGCTGGTTCTTTACGTATCAGTCACATGGAGGTTAGTTACGGTTCTCCTGGGGATTGACTGGTGGTCAACTGGCAGGCCGGGTGAGGAAACAAGCTCATTTGGACAGTTGTATCGGTATGAAAATGGCCAGCTTCACCTGCCTGAATGTCACCTCTGCCAAAAGTTCATTAAAAGCACAGGAAAGCACCTAATTTGTAGGCACTCAATATTATCCACTAAAAGGATGAATTATGAGCAATAATCATAAACAGAAGGAGCAAAGAGTAAAGCCTTATAGAAGGTATTTAGAATACATTTGGAGTTTTATGTTGCTTAATCAGTAAAAGGTAGAGTGGGGGAAAAGTTGTTTCCAGGTTATTTAATGAGTAAATAAGGTAATAATAAATATTTATTTCAATTGTGATTAATTCCTAAATAGGTTTCCAATCCTACACAGGATTCAGCATGAAGTAATTTAGTAAGTCAAAAAGGGGGAAGTTCTTGTTGTTTAGACTCTCGTGAAACCCATGTGAAAATGCTACTGCAATCACAGTTTGTTTGTTTTTTGTTTTTTAAGGCAGGTGCAGCTCACCGTGCCCCACGCAGGGATTGAACCAGCAACCCTGGTGTTACTAGCACCACGCTCTAACCAACTGAGCTCACTGGCCACCTCTAAACATACAATTTAAAGGAAATAAATTGGATAGACATAGCTACTATTGTTTATTTATTTGTTTATTTTTATTTGTTGTATTTATGGAGACTGGAGATACTGACTGGGAATAGGCAGTGCTTTTATAATACTCAGAGGCATCCAACTCTTAAATCTTTTAAGACACCACTTAACATGCCTAAATCCTAAAATCCTATATCAAATCCACCAATTGCTTTCTACCTCAAAACTGTCAAAAGGGAAGTCATAATTCATCGGAAAGGAAAGACAACAATTATTAATGGCAAAGATGTCAAGGCCATGTCTTTTAAAAAAATACAACGAATCACTATTTCTTTAGTTTGAAATTGGAGATCCTGGGGAAATCAGTGGCCTTCTTTAAATGATTCAGCAAACACTACGAAACCACAGATGATGCTACTTCCAAGATATACTTACATCCCATGTCAGGTTTAAATGTAAATCCCTGTCCTAACATGTAGTATCTACTTTGCAGTGCCCAACAACTACAAACACCACCAGTGTAATTTATTTAACATTCGAAGTCCACTTCAGACTTTAGGTATACAAAAAACACTGAAGTTTAGTAAGACTTCACAGCCCCATCTCTGAAATGTAAAAGCAATCACAAAACAGCACACAACTTGGACTACATCTACACTGCTGTACAAATCTCCAAGTCCAACCAAAAGCTTTAACGGTAGCCTTATAGTGATTTAAAGGGGAGTGCCCCCCAAATAATCTCCACCAGGCAAAAGATGAGGACATGTGGCTTACTGATCTAAGGGAGATCAAATCTGGCCCCCCAAAATTTTGAAGTCATTCTTTAGCAATGAATATTCCATAGCACGCTTCACATTCAATTCAATGGTTTGCAGACTAATTCCTTGCCCTAGGCCTAGGGCTCAGATACAACTCCTGAGAACCCTCAGATTTACTGCACTGGTACAAATTCCCGAGACTTACCATAGTCATGGTTGTGCGGGAAAATGTGAGCAGTTGGGGATTCCAGCTGAAACAATGAGGTCAAAGCTCATTTCAGTGTAAGCTTAAGGGATTTTCTGCGGAGATTTTGGTCAGGATGCAAAGAACTGGCCTCAAACCTGCAGGCTGGCACCTCAAGAACTGCTGCAAATTCTACTGCATGCCTTGGCGTCCTGGGCCAGCAGCACTTAATTACTAGACTCTGAAACAATGCAGATCACTCTTAGCAAAAGCAAAGCAAAGCAAAGGAGGCTCTTAGGCCAATACTTGGGTTGTTCAGTTTCAAATCCTTGAAAAAAACAAAAAATGACGATGTCAACATCTTAATTTTAAGCTAATGAATTTATTATGAACCAGAGTCCAGTTGTTTTCCACTATAAGAATGCCATGTGAAAAGACTATCATTTCCCCAAATATTACAATAAGATCTCTTTGTCACCTTTCCCTTTTTGTCAACCCCAAACAACACTCCAAGATCACAAGAATCTATGTGAAATAGAAGTACGAAGTACAATGCTCTTTTACCTTCTCTGGTTAAATGTGATGAACCAATTTTAGTCACTTGCTTTAGCAAAGCATCCAGTTCCTATAGATTTCAAGACCCTTGACATGTACGATGTAGTGCTCTGTGCCACAGGTAACCTGCTCCAATTTCCTAAGACATGTTTCTGGGTGAGGTGAACATTTAGAAAAACATTAACGCAGCACTCTTGTGATAATAATATCCTATAGAGGGATGTACAATCTTTTCTTTTAGCCAAGGTACATTTGTGAAAGTTTCCAATGCAGAAAAAATGAGAGCAAAATCATGCAACGCATGAAAAACGTCAGCAATGCTTTGATAAGGAATAATCGAATGAAAAGACCCAAATCGACAAGTTCTCCAACCCATACTGTGAGGGGTTGGGGGAGCGCACAGTACTCAACCATTTTCCCTAACGATAGAAAAATCTAAACTTACAGATGAACCCTTTCTTTCACATCACTAGAAGTAACAAAATCCTATTCCCGCCACCTCATCTGGCAATTAAGGAAGTTACGACAAATAGCGTATAAGTCATGGTCCCTGTTTTGCTCTATTCTTAACGTACCCTCTTACGAGTAAAACAGGTTACTCAAAAGTCAGCATGCAGCAATCGCTTTTCCCTACGCTCAACTCGCACGGAAAAGACATTCCGTGTTCTGGGGACTTGGGAGGGGGGAAACGTGGACGGAGGAGTCCAGCCGCAGCCTGCCTTCCCCCAGGGGTTCAATGTCTGGGGCATTCAGGGCGCGGCGAGGCTCCAGACGCGGCTCTTGGCAGCGGCTGTGCCGCCTGCAGGCGTCTCCATATCCATCCAGCCCACCGACAATCGCCCTCGCTTTTATTTCTCAGCCCCTAAAGGTGAGCACAGGCTGGGGTCTCCAAAGTTTGCCCAGTCTCCGAACTGCAGCCGCCCGGCCGAGTCCCGGGCAAAGCTGAGTCCTGCCCTCGCCTCCGGTCCCCTCAGCCCCCAGTTCTTTTTTTGGGCCACAGATACGGGTCTACGTTTACCTCCATGTGCTCGCGGCAGAGGAGACAAAAGAAAGCCACCTTCCTGATAATAAAACGCCATCTTCGACTAATTGACAAACCGAGGGGCCCCTGGGTCGGTCTCCCACCATCCAGCCTGAGACGGGCCCCCGTCTCAAGCGGAGTTTGTAACGGCCCCGGAAAGCTCCGCTTAAATTGTCAGGAGTGTGTGCGTATGGATGTGTTGGGGAGGGGGGGGACGGACTCTTGAGAGCCCTACCTGCCTCCCTACCCTGGCCGCCGGGACAGCGTGTTTCAGTGAGAATCAAAAGGGGGTATAGTGGTGGTGTCTCCCACAGATGCACTTATTTGCTCAGAAAACATTTCTGAGGGACCCGGCGGAGGGGCTGAAGAGCCGGAGAACCGGCCCGCGTGGAGCCGCAGGGAGTGTACTTACAAAGCGATGAAAGCTCCGGCGGAACATCACGTCCAAGGCTGGGGGCGCCAAGCTGGGCTCTGCCGGTCTGTCTGAGAAGGTGCCGTCCACACAACACACTGCGGCGTGCTCCCCCGCCACCCGCCGGCTGCCGCCGCCCTCCTCGGCTCTGCGCGTTCCCCCCGCCCCCCAGCTGCGCGCGCCCTTGCCGCCCCCACCCCCCGCCGCCTCACTCTCGGCCCACGCCCGCCCGCCCGCCCGCCAGTCCCGGGGGCGTCAACCTTGTGGCTCCCCCGTATCTGGCCCCACACCCGCCACCCCGCTGATCCCACAGCAGCCGGCTGAAAAGGCGAGCCCGGCGCGCAGGGGAGGGAAGGCGGAGGAACGTTAGGCTTCTCCTGAGGGGAGGAGACGCTCCTATCTCTCCCCCGGCGCCGGGCTCGGCCCCCGCGGTCTTCACTCTTCCCCCTTGCTGTGCCACCGCCCGCCCTCTCCCCTAGCCAGCCCGCGTGCTTCCGCCCCACTCCGGGCACGGGAGGACTCTCGCAGGCACCCCGCGCCTCACCTCGCCTCAGTCAGGGACTACTCCCCCGGCTCGGTCGGGAGTCCCAGCCTCCCCTGCCCCGGCCCTAACTCCTCCGCGGCTCCGCTTCGCTCACAACCCCTCCTCGGTCTGCCGCGGCCGTGCCGCCCCGCGCTTTCGTCCCGCACCCGGGCTGGGGAGCCACGGAGCCGCCCACCAGCCAGCCCCAAGCCCACGAGGCAGCCAGGCTGTGCGCGAAGAGTGAGAACGGCAAGACACCGTGGAGACACCAGCGCGGGCGGGGCAAGGGAACTAGTTATGAAAGCCGCCCCCTCCTCATCTGGAAAGGCGGGGGTCTCCCCACTGCCCTCGCCTCTCTCCTTTCCCACCTACGCGTCTGTCCCTCCTCTGGTTCTTTTTCTCATCCTGCCTCTCACCTAAGCCGTCTTACTTCCACTTTCCCTCTGAGGTTGTAAAGTCAGGCTTTGTGTTGTTGCTGCTGCGCAGCGGGGCGGTATTTCCCTGCCACCCCCCGCCTCAACCCCCGCCCCTCGCCCCTCCCCCGCACTTCTCCCAGGGCAACCTGGGAGTTGTAGTCGTGTCCCTATTCCGTCCAGTACCGCGGGCCGGGAGCTCCCCCATTCGCTCGTACTGTGCTTGGTTGAAGGAGGAAGCGGCTGAACTCGCAGGCCGAGCCGTAGTTCTAAGGACCGGCTGGATATGGAAGCCGCGAGCACTCTGTAGATTCCCCGGGTGGGAAATATCATAGGGATGAATGAGGCAAAGCCCAGAATGCTGGGAGCCTTCCCAAGGGCGCGAAAATTGTGAAACCCTCTACATGTTTGGGCTCTTAGTTTATAACTGGAATTCACGAATCTTTAAAAGCGAAACACGAAAGCTGAGTCTAGAATTGTCACGAGACTGGGCATCCCAACCCCACCTCACCCAGTTTCCACCGCCCTTTATGGCTTGCCCCAAGGCTGTTGAAGAACTTTTCAGATTCCTCTATAAAACGTAAAAAGCTAAGTAATGGGAGTTCAGAAACTACCGGAGCCTTGTGCTCGACCACGTTCTCCTGCCAGTCTGGGGTCGCTACATTACGGGCCTCATCCCCTCAAGTCGTGAAGGGCCTTTACTGCTGGCCATAGGCTCTTCTCTTTTTCGTCTCGGGTTCAGGTTCACTTCAACAAACCTTTACTGGGCATTTTCTTTGTACCAGGCACTGTGCTAGGGGCGGGACATGGCGAATTCTTGAAAGACCTCCCCAGTAAGATGGCCGCGGTCTAGTTAAGGGATACACACGTGCGAGAACAACCCGTTAGAAAGTGATAGCTGCTGGAGTAGAGGTTCGGAAAATACGGGAGAGGGATATTGCATCTGAAAAGGGGGTTGTTAAACTTTCCTGAATGCGCTGAAGATTAAACTGGACCTTTACAAGTAGGAAGGCTTTACAAGAGCTGACAAAAGGAGGCATTACAAAGTCCAAGGTGGAGGAAGAGGTGGGTGAGGAAGTGCAGGGCAAGTTAAGAAAATGGGCACACCGCCGACGTCCAGCCGGTGTGGGCGGGGGCGGCCAGAAGGAACTAAACCCCAAAAGGATCTTCAGAAACACCCTATGAAGTTTGAACTGGATTCTGGGAGCGAGTAGCCCATCCCCAATGACGTGCAAATGCAGGAGACTTAAGGTATGTTCCCAAACTGTCCTAATCGCCGAGAAGTAAAACCGTACGTTCCCAGTTCTTTCCCTAATTGTGGTTCTTTCACTTTGCTCACAGTTGAGGCTGTATCTGATGATTTTTTGAGATTTATGTTAAATATATATATTAATCAGATAGTAGGATATTTTGTTTTATTGCAAAATGGATCTAAGCTTTTGCCATCTAGTTTTAAAGATTTATTTTCAAATAGAGTTTATTTTCTGGCTTTACTTTTATTGAACACAGCAACTAGTATAATTTAACTCACTAATGATTTGTTGAACAGCTACTATATAGCAGGCCCAATTCTAGATTCTGGAATTTTGGGGTCTCATTCGTTCTAGGCATAATTCTACAATCCTTATCAATAAATGCATGCTTATCAATAAAACGGTTACTAGAAAATGAATTTAGACATTTGGTGATGCAAGTGCTTACTAGTAAATAATAAGTAATATCTTTTCATACACAATTTTGTTAAAACAAATGGAAAAATGTGCTTTGCTTATGAATTCAAACAGGTCAACTTAAAAAAATCAAAGAACTGGAAATTGTTTTGCAGTATTTTCTCACACACCATTGTGTGAGTATTATCTCACATACCATTGCCGTGTTGCCCAGCTAAAAGCAAAGCATTTAGCATCCTCCAAGATAATAGCAGTATTGTCATATTTTCATTTGTTATTGTAATTCCACTATCTCTAGGTCCTCTTAATTTGTTTCATCACAACACCTATACTCATGGGTCCATACTAATTTGCTTGACTATAAAAATGCAATTCCACATAAATTAAAATATGCTCAGCAAAACATAACATTTCTTGCAAGGTAATTTTTTTCCATATCCAAACTCAACCTGAAATTAGAGTTACTTTCACATCCTTTAGAGTTACTTTCCTTTGTTTTTTTGTTTTTTTTAAGACAAGAAGAAATTATTTTTGTTCTTTTCAGTGCTTCTTCACAGTTTCTAAAGAAAACCCAGGTGTAGTAGAAAGCTGTTGTCAGTGACTGTGAAAAGCAGACCATCAGCCTGTATTTTCTTTTGGCCAACTCCATAAACAGAACTGCAAAAACTAACTTCCTCCAGCCTAAACTGTCAGAAGCTGCGGTATATAACACCAACTCCTGTGGTGTATCAGCTGACTGCAGCAGAAGCCCCAGTCTCCTGCAGGCAGGAATTGTGAGGAAGCAGTCTTCTGTTCTTATTATATCTTGAGTAGATAGAATGCTTACTGTGGGATAAAGGGAAGGGAGTGTTCCTCCTTGACATTTTTAACCGTGTGGCCCCATTTCTGTGCAAGCCCCTCTTTTGACTCCCTTGTTCTTTCCCACCTTCTACCTCAACCCCTCAGAAATCTCACCATGGCAAATGGGCAGAACAACCTCTAGGGCACTGGATGCAGTCCACAATTGCGAAGGAGGGGAGCAAACTGCTTCTGGAGTCAGTCAGTTGATGAGCAATTTCAGGATCCAGCAGAAAGGAATGGTGAAAAGAAGGCACTTCCTCCATCTAATACTAAAAAAGGATGGAAAAAATTGAACCTGTTATATCAGCCTCTAAATCACTGCCATCAGCAAGTTGAAGAAATTCAACTGTCTCTGCAAGAGCTTTCAAATATACCTTAGGAGACTACCATTTGCCCACTTGAAATTTCTTTCTCCCTTCCAAGGCTGGCCTTAATGTTTATTCAAGACCAGTTTTACCCACATCTTCCTAATTATTGGCCCTCTCCAATTCATTCTTTACACTGCAACCACAGAAGTCTTTGGAAGATGAATCAGATCCAGTCACTCCTCTGCTTATGACTTTTCAGTAGCTTCTCATTGCTGTTAGGATAAGTCCCAAATCTTGCTTTACTATCATCTGCAAGGCCCTGAATTCTCTGACCCCTGCCTTCCTCTCTAGCCTCGGGTGGGCCTACTCTCCCCCTCACTCACCAAACTCCACCCCACTGAACACCTTTCATCCCTTGAGTTACCAAAACTCCTTCTCCCCTGACAGTTTTTGCACTTGCATCCATGTCTTTTGGAATGATTTCACAAGGTCTTTGCTATTTATCTTTCAGATCTAGCTTAAATGTCACTTTGTCAGATGAGATCAGGGCTCTCTCTTATAGTGCTCCAAATAGCTGTATTAATTACATTGAGGGTACTGACAGATGAGATTAGTAATCATGGAGGACAGCAGAAGTCCAAGGGGATTATGGATGATCTAATATTGTTTTACTTTTCAAAAAGAGGAAGTTGGTATAGTCTAGTAATCATGATGTCAAAGGCAGACAAGATTCTAGAACCAATGATAAAAAGGATGGGGTATTTTATTACAGTGGAAGGGAAGAGGCAATCACTAGGAACCCCAGTGAATTCATTAAGGTATAGTTTGGCATTCAAGATTCTGAGAAAATGATTTCTTTTTTCTTTTTTTTAAATTAAAGTTTATTGGGGTGACAATTGTTAGTAAAATTACATAGATTTTGGGTGTACAATTCTGTATGATGTATCATCTGTAAATCCCATTGTGTGTTCACCACCCAGAGTCAGTTCTCCTTCCATCACCATATATTTGATCCCCTTTACCCTCATCTACCACCTCCCTCCCCCTAGAAAATGATTTCTAATTCAGAATTCTACATCCTCCCAAACTATATTGGGAGGATAGAGACAAAGTTAGAGAGGTTATGGCATAAGAAGACTAAATCTTTATCTTCCATAATAAGAAGTCATTAAGTTAAAAGATACCAGTATAGTTATATTATTTAGCAATAAAGAAGTAAATACCAGAAGAAACAACATTTTAAAATAATGGAAAAGACCTCTAGGAGCATAAATTGAGAATGGGAAAGAATGGGATAAGGGTCTTCTATCTTTTCTCTCAATAAGCCTTATAACTAACTTTTAAAGTATGTACATGTATTATTTTCATAAAAATAAAAATTAGTTTGAAAATACAAATAGCATTTGTACATGCAGACAGGAAGTTGGAGAGTGTTCTAACCAAGAGAAATGGCAAAGATATGGAGGTGAAAATGTTCCAATAAATGGTAAGTGGACCTGCCTACGGGAGCAATGGGTCCATGTTGAGGAGTAGTAAATGATATAAAATGTCAACCTCCTTTCTTAGGAAGCCACTGGAATATGCATTCCATCATATGAGAGAGTAAACCAAGAAACACAAAGACATGAGACCCAGAGAACGGGATGAACATAAAAGAGAGGTGAAGGGAATTCTTCAGCTGATAATGAAAGAAAGTTCAAGGTAAGCAGCTGTGGGGCATACCTAGATAGCAGCCAAGACAGAGGAGAGTAGGAAGATGGCAGGATACAGGAGGGATGTCTCTAGATAATTGTTTAAAAATGAACTGATTACCTGATATGTTTGACCACATAGAGAGTAGTATTCAGAAAGGTTTTACAATTGCATGGAAAAATTAGTGAGGAGTTAGTGATCGAGACATAGAAAATGAAGCAAACAAATGAATAAAAAAAACAAGGTAGTTTTTAACTCTAGGAAAAACTGAAAGTTGCTCAAGAAAGTAAATGAGTCACGATAAAATGCTACTTGGCTCTAAAGTGTAAGGCATTTACATAGCCACTAGAATGAAAACACTATCTTACTGATACACCAAGTTAAAACTCTTGTAGGATGAAGGGAAAACAAGTTGGAAAGGTTGGTGTTGTAAGGTCTAAATCTTTATCTTCCATAATAAAAAGGCAATAAGTGCTACCTAAAAATAGAAAGATCAAGAAACATCAGTATAAGTACATTATATAGAAATATGGAAGCAAATACTAGAAGAAACAGCTAAAATTACTGAAAGTGGTTGCTTTAGTGCAGGGGTGTCCAAACTTTTTCAGTGTTTTTTACCAAGGGCCATATGCGGTAAAATACACAAACATCTGGGCCACTCACTTGAGGTGAAGTACGTATTGCCTCACCTGGTTTATTTAAGTAAACTAAATATATTTTTGGAATTTGCTGCGGGCCAATTAACAATGGATTGCAGGCTGCAGTTGGCCCGCGGCACGGGCCGCAGTTTGGACACCCCTGCTTTAGTGGTACAAATGAGAAGTTGGGAGAGATGTAGTAGAGGTCTGCTCTTTTTCATTATGTCTTTATTTAACTTTTTAATTATGAATATGCATTACTTTCAAAACATAAAAATTAATAAAAAGAGGAAATAGCATTTTGAATGGGCAGAAAGGAAGGAGAGAGCATTCCAGCAAAGAGAAACGGCAAAGATAGGAAGTAACAGGTAGAACTCCCTGGGGGAGTATGGGTTTACACTGGGGAGTAGTGAAAGATGTTTTGCTTTTTTTTTTTACAATGACTTTGTTTATTACCAGTTGCCATTGAAATATCAACTCGATGAGGGCACTGTTGTGTGTCTTTTTCACCGCTTATACTACCGCCTGGGCTCCGCCGGGGCTTGGAACGCACCTGGCACCTGCTCAGCGCACAGCCCTTTGTGAACGAACGTGATCCCTCCAGCTTCCACTTGGGGTCTGAGCCCCCAAAGTACTGAATTATTGCCGGTCTAGTCCTGTCGCCCCTAGTTATTGAGCGCTTAATGTGTGGAGGGCCCTGTGCTGGGGTGGGGGCACAGAGGTCAGGACTCGGGGTCACCAGCATCCCTCCCACCTTGGGTCAGAGGACCAGGGGGCCTAGAGGCCAATCCCAGGGACCCGGCTATGCCCCGTGAAAGATATTAATAGTTTTGATAGCTGTCATTTATTGAACACTTGCTATGTACCAGCCACTGTGTTACACTTTACATGTATTTCTCATTTATTCTCACTAACCATATAAGCTACCACTATTATCCTCATGCTATAGATTAAAAAAACTGGGAGGTTAGGGAACTTGCCCAAAGTCACAGCTATTACAGAAAATAACAGAACAAAGAGTCAAACAGGTCCACCTGACTCCAAATCCATAGCCTTAGCTACATTTTGAAGGCATAATTGACAAGATTCGATCACTGATTGAATTTATGGGACAAAGGAGAGTGGTGAATGCAGTGATTCTAAGGAGTAAGGGTGGTGAGTTGGGAAAACGTTTTTTCGTTTATTCATTTCAGCAAATATTTATGGAATACTGACTACATCCAAGCAGTGTGATGAAGCTATAGTAATGTACATGGGAGACACAATCCCTGCTCTCACAGAGCATACTATTAGTCATGCACAGGAAAATCATTCAGGGGGAATATCAGTGGAATACATTGTGAGTTCAGTTTTAACTATGTTGAAGTAACAATAGAGTGCTCAAATAAAAATGTCCAGTCCGCTTGGGAAATGTGGTATTAGAGCTTGGTATGCTTCGTAGAAGATGCTCTAAACCTCAAAAATCTATTCCTGATCAAGGGAAATCAGAACTGAGAAAAGCTACTTCATTTAATGCTTCAGAAATCCTGCATGAGCTTTGAGAGTACAGTTTCAATGGTAGTTGGGCTGGAAGCCAGATTGCAGGAGTTTATAGGTGTAAGCCATTCATTTGCAAAGCTTGATGGTGGAAGAAGGAAAAAGGTGGTACAATAGCTAGGAGGGCCATCAGGATTGAGCAACTTTTTTTCCCCCAAAACTAACGAGACCTATACATGTTTAAAAGCAGAGAGGGAAGGATTCTGAGAAAAGAGAAGCTCGAGATTTCCGAAAGAAGACAATTGAGAAAACTGGGCATGAAATGAAATAAGAGGACACGGACTGGAGAAAAAGAGGCTCAGATTTGACAGGGGAGGAGGGAACCTTCTTCCTCTCAGGCAGGAAAGGCTGAGATGGGAGAGAGAATCAAATGGTGTTAGATAAAGAGGATGCACAGGAGTGAGCAGTCTTTCTTTTGAGCAGAGCTTAGTTTTAGGGAGAAAAGTCAACGGGGAAGGGCATGGAGCTTCATAAGGAATCAAAGGGTAGAATTCAAAGTTCAGATATGAAAATTCACAAGTTTGGGAGATATTCAACAGCCTTATTTCAGCCACTTTCTGCTGTTTAAAATAATAGCAGATAGTGCCATCCTCCCGTCTTTCTGATCGATTAATTTAAATTTTATCTCACCCAGGCCAACATTTAGATATTAGAACTCAGGCAGGAAGCCATCAAAAAACATTAAAAATGGCTCTCTTCCCAGCAGTGATAGTGATGCAAACTCCCCTTAACTATCAAATCCAACCTTGAATTAATTAATATCTCTGTTGGTGTCTATTTTAAGTCATATAGTTCTTAGAGGCTCACTTTTTAACATTTGTAATTCCATTTGGCACTCTTCAGCAAGTGTTTAGTCTGCCCTACTTGAAGAAGTATTTGCCATTTTGGTTTCACTTGTTTCTCATCACAGGATAGAACTATTATAGAATACACATACATGCACAAAACACTGAACAAACACAAGGGCTTCTCGAGGGCAGAGACCAGGCCTTATTTCTCTTTCTCCCTATCTCCCAGGGAAGAGCGTGACACGCTGTTGAAGCTCAAGAAATGTTGACAGAGGAATGAATGATTATGTGCTGTTATGGGGAGAGCCGTAACTTGAGACCTAGGGGATGTCAATTCTGGCTGAAATCTAGAGTTCCCCTTGGACCAATCACGTACACTCTCTAGACCTTATTTTCCCCACAGGAAAATGAGGGGACTGGGTGATTTATTCATTACTCTGACTTATGAAATTTTATGCCATTTTAAAGCAGATAAATCCTCAGGTTTCCAAGTGGCAATATTTAGATTGATGTTAGAAACTTGTTCTAAGGCCCAGGCCACCCATTGGTCACTCCTATGAATCAGAGTAGATCTGTACCTCAGCTTGTCTCTCCTAGGTATGACTGACAACCAGGTGTGCTACTCAGAGTTCTGTCCACTGGGAAGATTTCCCTTTCCCCGGTGTCTTTTTGGGGGTCCCTGTAATGGGATTATATTGCTGTAGTCATTCACTGTCAGATGGTACCTGCTTAACTAGGGAAAGTTATGTATAAACCAGGCTCATGCATTTCTTTTTTATCTTAAGACATTTGGTCATAGGTAACTTACCAAGAGGCCACAGGTATGAATTGAGGGAGGGGCAGCAGTATGGCAGGAGAAGGCGCCTTGGGAGTCTGGGCCACCTGCTCATGACACTGACTTATGCCTTCAGAGCCTGATCAAGCTCCATCCCACATACGTACACACCTTCCACAAGATGGTGGAATACTTCTGGGCACCCCAGACTTTATGGCCAGGCAGATTAGGTAACACTGTTTGTGATGGGCAGCCTGTGTCTTTTATTCTCACTTGGCTAGGCATTCAGTCTCCACCAGAAACTATCAGCCAACCAGGAGATTCTTTTCAAATGAAGAGCTCCCAGCAAAACAGGAAATCAGTTGAGGTGAGCAAGGCAGAGAGTGTCTACTAGACCTCAAACTCCCATGCCCCATGCCCTCTACTTTTTTTTTTTTGAGAATGAACAAGAGTCAAAGATTTAATTCAACTCAGCAAAGTCGTAATGCTGATTCCAATAGAAGCAGAGTATTTATAGGCAATTTTATAAAGGAACGTAGGGTACAAATGAGGAGTTAGATAAAAAACTAGTTCATGTCCTACTTGGCAATAAACTATAACCTTTGGGGTTATCTTTTTTTTGTTTTGTTTTGTTTTTTTCTGAATAGACATCATTTGCATCTCTACTAGATGCAAGTTACATGAACTTCACAGAGACTGAGGCTTTTATAAATAATAAATAGCAAAGACAAGCAATGGTATGTTCTTCTAGAAAATTAAATATCCTTGAAATAAGAGGCTGTTGTCCTTCTTGCCTTTATCAAGAAGGATATTTTTTCTTTTTTTAACTGTTACAGAATAATTTTTATTTATTTATTTATTTATCTTTAGCTTCAGGTGTACAAACCAACATAATAGTTGGACATTTAAACCCCTCATAAAGAGATCACCTCCCCCCCAAGCTACTGCCCCTCTGACATCTTATATAGCTGTTTCAGTACCATCGACTATCTTCCCTATGGCGGACTCCACATACCATGACTATGTATACTTATATATTTAGTTATAATTGACATTAAATATTATTCTACTTTAGCTCTTCAGGTGTATAGCACATTGGTCAGGCATCTACACAGTCTATGACCTGATCCCCCTGATAAGTCCAGTGCCCATCTGGCACCTTCCATGATCTTCACAACATTGTTGATTATATATCCCATATTTTATTAACTAGCAATTTGTATTTCTTAATGCCTTCACCTTTTTCACCCTGCCCCCAACCCTATTCCCATCTATCACCCTGATAGATCTAGTACCTATCTGACACCATACCTAGTTATTACAATATTATTGACTATATTCCTTATGCCGTACCCTACATCTCCATGACTACTATAAAACAACCAATTTGTACTTCCTAATCCCTTCCCCTTTCATCCATCCTTACCCCCCTACTATCTTAAAGAAGTCCCTCTAACATTCCTTGTAATACTGGTTTGGTGGTGATGAACTCCTTCAGCTTTTGTGTCTGAGAAGCTCCTTCTCTGTCCTTCAATTCTAAATGACATCCTTGCTGGGTAGAGCAATCTTGGTTGTATGTCGTTGCTTTTCATCACTTGGAATATTTCCTGCCACGCCCTTCTTGCCTGCAAAGTTTCTGTTGAGAAATCAGCTGACTGTCTTATGGGGGCTTCCTTGTAGGTCACTAACTGCTTTTCTCTTGCTGCTTTTAATATTCTCTCTTTGCATTTTAATTGTGGTGTGTCTTGGTGTGGGCCTCTGGGTTCATCTTGTTTGGGACTTTGCATGCTTCCTGGGCTTGAATGTCTATTTCCTTCACCAGGCTAGAGAAATTTTCTGTCATTTCTTCAAATAGGTTTTCAATTCCTTGCTCTCTCTCTTCTCCTTTTGGTACCCCTATAATGTGAATGTTGGTATGCTTGATGTTGTTCCGGAGGCCCCTTAAACTCTCCTCAATTTTTTGGATTCTTTTTTCTTTTTGCTGTTCTGGTTGGGTCTCTTCTACTACCTTCTACATTGCTAGATGGATTATCTGCTTTATCTAATCTACTGTTGATTCCCTGTAATATATTCTTCATTTCCATTATTGTATCCTTTATTTCTGACTCGTTCTTTTTTATGGTTTCCATCTCCATTTTTATGCTTCCTCTCTCTTTGTTGAAGTTCTCCCTGAAATCACTGAGCATTCTTATAACCAGTGTTTGGAACTCTGCGTCTGATAGATTGCTTAGCTCCATTTCGCTTAGTTCTTTTTCTGGAGCTTTGTTCTGTTCTTTTATTTGGGACCTGTTTCTTTGTCTCCTCATTCTGGCTGCTTCCCTGTGTTTGTTTCTATGTGTTAGGCAGAGGTGCTATGTCTTCCGGTCTTAGTAGAATGGCCTTATGTAGTAGGTGTGCTGCGGGGTTCAGTGGTGCAGTCTTTCCGGCCACCTGAGCCACATGCTCCAGGTATGTCCCTTGTGTGGGTTGTGTGCCCTCTTGTAGTTGAGCCTTGGTTGATAATTGCATATCACTGAGAGGGACTGACCTTTGGGCTCACTGGTTGTGAGGACTGGCCTTGACTACAGTGGAAGAGTTGTTGTGCAGGGGCTGATCCTACGGAGCAGGTGCCTCACAGGACTCTGGTGCCTGCCCAATCTGCCCCTTGGGTGTGTTGTACTTGGATGCAGCTGGGTGATGCTCCAGGTCGTTTTGAAGCTGGCCACTGGGTGCACCAGCCCAGGACCACCTTGGAAGGGATCCACTATAGGTCAAATTCAGCCACAGCCTGTGCCCCACCGGGGCCACCTAGCAGGAGCCAGAAATCTGCAGATCGCTGCCACCTGTGCTGTGCTTGGAAGCGCCTTGAGAAGCCAAGCCATGAACCAAGGCCAGCTGCCACTAGTGCCAGCTTAGAGCTGCTCAGCCAGAGGTACAGGACACGCTCAAGCCAGATGCTGCTTATTTGGGTTCTGCAAACCTTTGAGAGTCTATGAAAATCTGCAGCTTGAGCCAAGGCAGGCGGTCTACACGAAAAAGCCACTGAAAGCAGCCTGGGTGTGCCTGAAAGTTGGGTGGGGCCAGGTCTCAAATCTCCAGGGCGGGGCCACCTAACAGTGGAGACTCAGAAATGGTGGAGACTCAGAAATGGCGGCTGCCTGTGTTCGAATGCCAGGAAGGGGGAGGGCTCAATGAGGAAACAATGATCTCTGCCAGCTCCCCCGTCCAGGAGAAAGCCTCCTCTCCAGCCCCTGCCCCACGCCAGACAACTCAATTCCCCACCATTTGTCCCTACTGTCTTTTCACCTGCTGCCCCAGCGCTGGAGCTCTGAGCGAGAGATTCCGTTGGTGGGTAAGTCCGTGAGCACTCCCTTTAAGAGAAGCACCTGTGAGTGCAGCCGCACTCACAACCAAAAATTATGGGGACTCCTCTCCCTGGCACTGGAACCTTGGGCAGGAGTGGGGCCAGGATCTCTCGCCCTTCTAGGGGATGGGGAGGGACCCCCCACAGCCAAAATAGCCCTCCCGATCTTTAATGGTCACACATGGGTGTGGGAGCAGCCCATTCCATGTCTCTGACCTTCCTACCAGTCTGGAGGTGGCTTCTTCTGCACATCCTTGGTTGAAAGGCTTCAGTTCAGCTTGATTTTAGGTGATTCTCAATAACGGTTGTTTTGTAGATTGGTTTTAATTTTGATGTGGTTATGAGAGAAGGTAAACAGCATTTACCTACTGAGCTATCTTGGTTGTCTCTGTGCCCGGTACTTTTAACACTGCCTTTTCCTAGCCCCTGCCTCTAGAGCCCAGCCTCGCTCTTCCTTATGAGTAGATGAATGAGATCTGATAATCCTTTTCCATCTAAGAATTTGGAGACTTTTGAAAGTGTTCAGATGTTTATAAAGAACTCCAGGGCCGGCCTGTGACTCAGGTGGTTGGAGCGCTGTGCTCCTAACGCCAAGGTCGCCAGTTCGATTCCCAGCTGGGCCAGTGAGCTGTGCCCTCTACAGCTAAGATTGTGAACAACAGCTCTCCCTGGAGCTCCGCTGCCGTGAGTGGCCAGAGTTTGGCGTGAGCTGCCGTGGGGCTGCTGAGTGCTGCTGCAGGCTGCTGTGTGCTTCTGTGGGCTGCTGTGTGCTGTGGTGGGCTACCGTGTGCCTCCATGAGCTGCCGGTGGCCAGCATGAGTGGCTGGCAGCCATTGTGAGCGGCTGGCAGCCGGTGAGAGCTGCCCTGAGCTGCTGTGAGCAGCAGACCGATGACCATGACCGACTGCCTCAGCCTGGGGGAACGCAAGGCTCATAATACCAGCATGGGCCAGGGAGCTGTGTCCTACACAACTAGACTGAGAAACAACGGCTTGAACCGGAGAGGATGAGGCAGGCAGAAGAAAGGGGGAAAAAAAAACTGCAGGGAGTGAGCAACACCTAGCCAAAGTAATGAGTCTATGGTTGTCATGCAGGGTGTCATGTGGGGTCTCAGCTCCCGCTCCCCACATAAGAACGCAGTACATGGTGAGGCCAAAAAGGAACACCGACGGAGCCATAGATGGAGGAGTCATACCACTATAGTCTCACTGGTGGCTGGGTTGGAGACACAGGAAGCAGGCGCCACACGATCTGCAACCCGCCATCCACTTGTCTCTGCCAACCAACCCCACTTGCTAACCGCAATCCGTGCTTGCTGGCTCAGCCACCATCTTCTTGCTAGCCCCCATTTGCTGCTAGCGTAGCCATGGCAGTTATATTAGTGGCCAATGGCTCACTGGTTACAGCTGATGGCCAACTAGCCACAGTTGATGGCCATTTACTACCTGAGCCAGCACATTTCCACATAAGGCAGAGAGCCTGGAAACTGCACTCCTGGCTCTGTCCCCACAATGGTGATGAGCTTTAAGTATCAATAAGTAAACCATTTGGGATGTTTTACATATTCAGAATATTTTCATACTAGACTATTTGCTTACTTCAGCCTGGGTTTAGGTGACGTTTTTCTACCACCTATAGTTTCAACTGTTTTCTCTGACTAATAACTTCTGCTTTACCATTGTTGGGAGGGTCAAGTTTCCTTTCTGCCCAGGTCGGCCTACCTTTCAGTGTTCAACATCTCCTCCTTACTCTACCCTCCCTACACCAAACTACCATACCTATGGGTTAGGGATATCTTCCTAACAGTCCTGTGTTGAACAGAGAACACCCAACACTACAAATAAGACTAAACCCATCAAGTAAATTAAGTACTTACACTGTATAGTTTCATTAGCATTTCAGAGTTGAACTGCCTCATCTTCTGTGTGTGTACATACTTGTAGATTATCCAGAATCACCTAGGCGATAAGATAGAACGTGGAATTCAAAGAAACAATGGTCTTGTCATGCTTTACAAGAAGTTCATTAACTCCTCCCCTGCCTAACACTACTAAGCTATGATTGACAATGTCTCAACTCCTGCTCAGCTATAAGTAATAATTAATAGTTAGGCTATTTCTCCGGAAACTCTCATTCTCTTAACTACTGGGTAATCTCCTCTCGTTAATGACTGTTTTACTTTACCATGGGGCAGCCATGTTTTCAAAAACCCGCAGGCTTCCACAGATGTTTTCAGCAGGTCTAATACCATGAGTCTCTGGCAGACCCCTTCCCCTCCTCCCAACACTGTTACACAAATGAACTTAAGTTAAAGGAATAGAACAGTCACAAAAGGATGGAATAGAGTTTATGAACCCATGGTGTGTATATTTGACAGACAACAGTTTTTTTTGTTTCTTTTTAAGCATTCTCTAGATCGTTTCCTTCATTATCTCCCTTGGGCTTCCACCCTCACTTATTTCTCAGTCTACCAGATATTTGGTGTTCCCTGAAGCACAGGACTCTTGATAATTGCCCCATTCACTCCGCTTCAGGATGCTTCCTGGTAGTGTACATATTTGTAATGTGTACAGTCCCTGATATGAGCAATTTGTATCTAATAGAGAGATGTGACATTACTTCACTTTTTGACAGTCTGTAAAGTGCCATATTTATATTAGTTGTTATTAATTATTAGCATTTAGTGGGAAAAGTCAGTATTTTCTTTGGTTTAAACCACAAGTGTCTCGGGAGTACATAGTAATTTTCCTGAATTAGCTTCTGTTGTTGGCCCAGATCATAAACAATATTCATGATCACAAGTGTACAGAGAATTTATTTATAGCCCTGACATATTTTTTCATGAACTGTTTAAATATCAATATAGTCCAAACGAAGCCTGCCAGGAAAATAATTGATTCATATTAGTTTCTATTGGTGACCTTCCATAGAAAGAAATTAAGGATTGCATAAGTATAAAGAACAGACAGGAACAGGCAAAAGTTCAGCAAACTGCTGTTATTATAGGTGATACAATTATGTATATTTTGAATTTTTCTGTGTACCTAATATTTCCATAATGTAGCTACACGGTGACCTTTGGCATCTTTCAGAAGAAGACATGCTTATTTCAATTTCTTCCTCAATTTGCGGGGATGGCAAACATATGGCACATATGTTGCCACGCCCCACTCCCACGTCATAGCTGACAGTGCTAGTCCATTGTGGCACTCTGTTTCATGAATCTGAAAGTAATCCTATAATCTCTTGCAATCCAGCCCTCTGCACAGTTATGTGAATAGATCAGAGTAGTCACCTGGGATGAAAGCCATTTGTCATTCTTGTTCTAACCTTAAGAGATCATACCATGTCTTAGTTAAGGATCAGTGGTGGCAATGAGTAGAAACACATCAAGCTATGTTCAGGAAGGGAAATTTATAAGAATACAACAGGCAATGAAGGACAGCCAGGCTACAAAGTGACTGAAACTAGAATTGGCAATCAGAAACCTAGTGTTTCTCTTCTATGTTCTCTGTCTCCTTTTTCTTTTGACTATCACCTTCTACTTTTTAGCTAACATGCCTTCCCAGCCCAACTCTACATGTTATTTAATTCAAGTATCCACACACAGTTCTCTCACTAGGATCTCTGTGTCTCTTATTGAAAATTCTCAAGAAACCAAATCTGACAGCTAACATATTTATGGGCTCCTAGGAGGTCAGTTGTCTACTTTTGGTCCAGCCAGGGTTAGGGCAGTGGAGTCACATTGTATGAAGGGCTGTCCCTCCCAGAGCTATGACTACATCAGGTTAAATAAACCTCAAGAATTTGTGTCATGGTGAGCAAATTGACTGTCCAATCTGTTCATATATATCAGGGGTGTCCAAACTGCGGCCCGCGGGCCACCTGCAGCCCGCAATCCATTTTTTTTATCGGCCCACAGCAAATTCCAAAAATATACTTAGTTTACTTAAATAAACCAGGTGAGGCAATACGTACTTCAGCTTGACTGAGTGGCCCGGCTGTTTGTGTATTTTACCGCATATGGCCTTTGGTGAAAAGTGTTGAAAAAAGTTTGGACACCCCTGATATATATTCTCTGTTTGTCCTCCCTGAGTAAGGTTGCCAGATAAAATGCAGGAGACCCAATTTATTTTGAATTTCACATAAACTATGAATATTCTTGATATACGCATACCAAAAGATTATTCGTTGTTTATGTGAAATTCATACTTAACTGGGCATCCTGAATTTTTATTAGCTAAATCTGGCAACCCCATCCCTGAGTCCTCTCTTGGACTCACCCTTTGAGCTGGTACAGTGAAATTTTTTCTAGTAAGTCAATAGCTGTTTCCCTTAGAGTGTGGGTAAAAATCTTAAACTGAAATATCTCTTACTAGCAGAGTCAGTGTGGCCACAGCAATAGTCTGGGTTTATAATATTGCATATTTTACATTATTGGCTCTGATTTTGAAGACTTGATTTTTCCTTCCAGACTGATTCTTTTTTTCCTGGGTGGACTGTCTCTTCCACAGAAGCTATTTGGGGGCAGAGTCTGACTAATGTTCATTCTATGTGCATCACTCAGTAGAGTGTTTGAGGCACCAGGAGAACGTAACAAATGTTACAATTTCAAAAAATAACTTTCCTGGAAGAGTTTCTTCAAACCAAGAATTTGAAGTGTTGTTGACTTGGGTAGGATTTGTTTAGGGTTTTCAGAACCACTTATTCTTCAATAGCCAAAGTACTGCTTGGTAAGGTCTGATTTATTCATTAATGGCTGACCAAGACCCAAGAACCAAACACAAAGTGCTGTTAAGATGTGGAATGTGGATACAGCCTAGACTTTCGACTTAAAAAAAGGGCCTCTGACTTTTTACTCGAATTGTAATCTTGGGACCAGCCTGCATATTCAGAGAGAGAAGACAAGAAAAAAGAGGGGAGAGGAAGGGAAGGGAAAGAGGGGAGGGGAGGACAAGAGTTTTAAAGCGGACTCCAGTCCACTTATCCAACCAGCAAAATGGATGCGGACTCCAGGGCTGCCTCACATACCCGGTCACAGGTTGTACAGAGAGCACGACAAACAGAAATCACCCTTCAAGGCAGTGACCTTACCCACTAGTTATGTGTGACCTATGTATATTAAACTCTGTACAATCAGATTAGTCACTTCTCCAGTGGGGAGGAGTCAGTGCAAGGGATGGGGGTGTGAAAAGACACTTTCTCTCTAGCATTCACCTCTTATTTTTCTATTACTTGATGTTAGCTATGATTAAGGCAGTAGCAAACTCGACCAGTACATTAGTTTCCTTGGACTGTCGTAACAAAGTACCACAAACTGGGTGGCTGAGACCACAGAAATTTATTATCACATTTCTGAAGGCTAGACATCTGATCAAGGTGTTAATAAAACCTTGTCCCCCGCTGAAGGTTCTAGGGAAGGATCTTTTCCAGGCTTCTCTTCTAGCTTCTGGCAGTTCCTTTGCTTGTGGCAGCATAACTCCCATCTTTACTTGGCATTCTCTGT
The DNA here is from genome assembly GCF_057876585.1 of Rhinolophus sinicus. Classification (NCBI taxonomy): domain Eukaryota; kingdom Metazoa; phylum Chordata; class Mammalia; order Chiroptera; family Rhinolophidae; genus Rhinolophus; species Rhinolophus sinicus. The sequence goes on from NC_142518.1 coordinate 101,076,868, forward strand.
TTCCTAGCCTTGGTCCAACTTTCCCTGGTTTATAACAGCACCAGTAATAATGGATTAGGGGCCCACTCTACTATGGTATGACCTCATCTTAACGAATTTGATCTGCAATGACCCTATTTCCAAATATAGCCACATTCTGAGGCATTGGGGGTTTAGGACTTCACCATATGAATTTGGGAGGGGGCGCAATTCAACCCATAATACCAAGTAATTCCATTACTCTTAAAGCATATATGCCTTGCAAATCTCCTGGATTTGCTTCCCTTGGTATTTGAGTACTCCTTAACAAAAGTGTTTCAATGTGGGTATTTGTGTGGCAGGCCTCGTATGCCTCAATAAAACGTGACCCATATTACTTGGGGTACAACAGAGGTGTACAACAAAATGTGAACTTTAGAGAAAGAAACTAAACAACAAAATTTGAGATGTCATGGTCACAAAAGAAAATTTTTTTCCCCTCCAGTTCAGTATCTAGTACCTATTTCATGAATAACGGAGGTGTTCTTTGGTAGACTGGGTACAACATAAAAGTGGTTTAAAGCTCTAGAGCACCATAAAAGTTTATTTTAGGCTTTTATAGTTAAGTGCATAATGACAGTAATGGCAAAAGAAAAGTGCCGTGAATTAGAGTAGTGTAATAGTCCAGACTGGTTTGCTGACAATCCACTGGTCTAGCAACTGGCATATGGGTCCTGAAATAGCTTACCCCCCATCACTTTAATTTTTGAAATGACTATGTAATATGTTCTTTTTAAAAATAATTGTTTTATTTTTCAGTTACAGTTGATATACAATAGTTTATTAGTTTCAGGTGTGTGTATAACAGTGATTAGACATTTGTATAACTTACGAAGTGATCACCCCAATAAATCTAGTACCCATCTGATACCATATGTAGTTATTACAATATTACTGACTATATTCCTTATGCTATACCATTCATCCCCATGACTATTTTGTAACTACCAATTTGTATTTCTTAATCCCTTCACCTTTTTCACCCTGCCCCTGGACCCTCTCCTATCTTTTACCCCAACAAATCTAGTATCCCTCTGACACCATACATATTTATTACAATATTATTGATTGTATTCTTTATGCTATACCCAACATCCCCATAACTACTTTTTAACAACCAGTTTGTACTTCTTAATCCCTTCCCCTTTTTTCACCCACATCTCCAACCCCCCTCCCATCTAGCAACCATCAAAATGATTTCTGTATCTATGACTTTGTTTCTGTTCTTTTGTTTATTTTCTTTTTTATATTCCATATTCAAATAGGCAAAATCACATTGCATCTGTCTTTCTCTGCCTGACACTTCCCTCAGCACAGTACCTTATAGGTCCATCCATGCAGATGGCAAGAATCCATTCCCTTCCATGGCCAAGGAATTTTTCATTGTATATATGTACCACCTCCTCTTTATCCATTTTTCCATCGACGGACACCCAGGCTACCTCCACATCTTGGCCATTGTAAACAGTGCTGCAATGAACATATGGATGCACGTGTCCCCTCAAAATATCATTTTTAGTTTCTTTAGATAAATACCCAGAAGTGGGATTTCTGGGTCCTTCTTTCTCTCTTGTTATAGCCGTTGTTCTAAAGTCTGTTTTGTCTGATATAAGTATTCCTACAACAGCTTTTTTGTTTGTTTGTTTCCATTTTCATGAAATCTTTTCCCATCCCTTTACTTTCAATCTGTGTGTGTGTCTTTCGATCTGAAGTGAGTCTCTTGTAGGCAGCATACGTAAGGGTTTTGTTTTCTTATCTATTCAGCCCTCCCTCCTATGCTTTTTTTTTTTTTTTCAGAATGCATATGTAGGCTTTTATTAGGGCAAGCGTTTCCATAACCATAAAATCTCTTTAAAACAAGTAGATGTTTCAAGTATCACCTTCTTCAAATAAAGCCCTCCTATGTTTTTGAGTGGAACATTTAATCCATTTACATTGAACGTAATTGTTGATAGATATGTAGCTATTACCATTTTATTGTTCATCATTTTTATCTTTTCTTTTTTATTTTTTTATTTTATTTTATTAAATTTATTGGGGTGACAATTGTTAGTAAAATTACATAGATTTCAGGTGTACAATTCTGTATTATGTCATCTATAAACCCCATTGTGTGTTCATCACCCAGAGTCAGTTCTCCTTCCATCACCATATATTTGATTCCCCTTACCTTCATCTCCCACCCATCTTTTTTTTTTTAATCTTAAAGAAGTCCCTCTAACATTCCTTGTAATACTGGTTTGGTGTTGATGAACTCCTTTAGCTTTTTCTTGTCTGGGAAGCTCTTTATCTGTCCTTCGATTTTAAATGATAGTCTTGCTGGGTAGAGTACCTTTGGTTGTAGGTCCTTGCTTTTCATCACGTTGAATATATTGTGCCAATCCCTGCTGGCCTGCAAAGTTTCTGTTGAGAAGTCAGCTGGCAGTCTTATGGGACTCCCTTATAAGTCAGTAGTTGCCTTTCTCTTGCTGCTTTTAGGATTCTCTCTTTGTCTGTAACCTTTGCCATTTTAATTATAAGGTGTCTTGGTGTGGGCCTGTTTGGGCTCATCTTGTTTGGGACTCTGCGCTTCCTGGGCTTGTATATCTGTTTCCTTTGTCAGTTTAGGGAAGTTTTCTGTCATTATTTCTTAAAATAGGTTTTCAACTCCTTTCTTTCTCTGTTCTTCTTTGGGTACCCCAATGATGCGAATGTTGGTACGGTTGATGTTGTCCCAGAGGCCCCTTAAACTGTCCTCACTTTTTGTTTTTGTTTTTTTTGTGTGTTTTTTTCCTGTTCTGATTGGGTGTTTTATGCTACCTTAACTTCTAAATTGCTGATTCAGTACTCTGCTTTATCTAATCTACTGTTGATTCCCTCTAATGTATTCTTCCCCCCCTTCTTCTGCCCCCCCCCCACTCTGGTTCAAGCCGTTGCTCAGTCTAGTTGTGTAGTACACAGCTCCCTGGCCCATGCTGGTATTATGAGCCTTGCACTTTCCCTGGCTGAGGCAGTTGGTTGCCGGTTGTCTGTCGGCTGCTCACAGTAGCTCATGGCATCTCACACCAACTGCTGGCTGCTCACAATGGCTCCCAGCCGCTCATGCTGGCCACTAGCCACTCCTGGCAGCACACAGCAGCCCGTGGCAGCTTAAGCCAACCTCCAGCTGCTCTCGGCCCCTCAGCTCCAGGGAGAGCCGTTGATCACAATCTTAGCTGTAGAGGGCGCAGTTCACTGGCCCATGTGGGAATTGAAGCGGTGACCTTGGCATTAGGAGCACGGTGCTCCAACCACCTGAGCCACCAGGCTGGCCCCTAATGTATTCTTCATTTCAGTTATTGTATTCTTCATTTCTCACTGGTTCTTTTTATATTTTATATCTCCATTTTTATGTTTCCTATCTCTTTATTAAACTTCTCACTGAGTTCGTCTACTCTTCCCCTAAGTTCACTGAGCATCCTTATAACCAGTGTTTTGAATTCTACGTCTGATAGATTGCTTATCTTCATTTTGTTTAGTTTTTTTTCTGGAACTTTGTTCTGTTCTTTCATTCGAGACATGTTTCTTTGTCTCCCCATTTGGCTGCCTCCCTATGTTTGCTTTTGTGTATTAGGGAGGACTGCTATGTCTCCTCGTCTTAGCAGAGTGGCCTTATGTAGTACGTGTCCTGTGGGACCCAGTGGTGCAGTCTCCTTGGTCACCTGAGCTGGGTGCTCCATGTGTATCCCTTGTGTGGGTTGTGTGTGCCCTTCTGCTGTAGGTGAGCCTCTATTGCTGTTGACATGTCAATGGGAGGGGTTGATCCTCACGCTGATTGGTTGTGAGGACTGGCCGTGAGTGAGTACACTGGAGGAGCTGTTGTGCAGGGGCTGACCCGATAGAGTGGGATTTGCTTTAGCGGGTCTCTGGTGCTTACCTAGTCTGCCCTTTGGGTGTGTTGTCCACAGAGGCAGCCGGGTTGTGCTCCGGCTTACTCTGAAGCCAACCATGAGGCGTGTTGGCCTGGGGCCTCCTAGGAGGGGCCCTGCCATAGGCCAAGTTCAGCCTGTGCCCTGCTGGGGGCCAACTGGCATGAGCCACAATGGCAGCGAACTGTGCTGGGCTTGGAGATGCCTAGGAGAGACCACCATGAACCAAGACCAGGTGCCGCTACTGCCAGGTTAGGGGGTGCTCAGCAAGAGGTATGAGGCATGCTGAGACCAGATGCTGCTTGTTTGGGGTTTGTGAACCTTTGAGAAGTTTTAGGAAAGTCCAAAACATGATCCAAGATAGGCCATTTGAATGGAAAAGCCACTGGAAGTGGCTTGGGTGGGTCCGCAAGTTGGTTTGGGTGGGGTCTTAGGGAATCACCAGGGTGTTAGCAAGGTTGATGGAGAGTCAGATATAGTGTCTACTCATCGGAAGTGGGGAGGGCCCAACAAAGAAATAGTGGATTCTGCCAGCTCTTCTGTCTGGGAAAGTGCTACCCTTCCAGCCCTTGCTCTTAGCCAGACATTTCAGTTCCTCCCCATATGTCCCCGACACCTTTCAAACTGCTGCCCCGGCACTGGAGCTGAAAGCAAGAGAGTCCATCAGCGAGTATGTCCATGCGTATGTCCTTTAACAGAAATGCCTGGGACTCTAGTCGCTGTTCGTCTCACTCAACCACAATATCCTCTGGTTTTCACAGCCATAAGTTGTAGGGACTTCTCTTCCTGGCATTGGAACCCTGGGCTGGGAGCCTGGTGTGGGGCTGGGGTGCCTCACTCCTCTCAGGGGGACCTCTGCAGCTGAGATATCCCTCCTGATTTTTAACCACCACACGTGGGTGTGGGACCAGTCTGTTTCATATCTCTGCTCCTCCTACCAGTCTCAATGTGCCTTCTTCTACATATCCTTAGTTGTAGGACTTCTGTTCAGCTAGACTTTAGTCGATTCTCAGTGATGGTTGTTTAGTTGATGGATGTAGTTTAGTTGTAATTTTGATGAGGTCATGAGAGGAGGAAAACATCATTTACGTACTCCGCCATCTTGACCAGAAATCCCCTGTGACATGTTCTTATTGTTTCCTATAGTAGCCTCAAAAGATCAGCATAGAAAACTTTATCTTTTATTTATTTATTTTTCTAATTAAATTTATTGGGGTGACAACGGTTAGTAAAATTACATAGGTTTCAATTGTACGTTTGTATAATACATCATCTATATATGACATCGTGTTCTCACCACCTAGAGTCAGTTCTGCTTCCGTCACCATATATTTGATCCCCTTTACCCTCTTCTACCACCCCTACCCCCCTTACCCTCTGGTAACCACTAAACTGTTGTCTGTGTCTATGAATTCTTGTTTCTTTGTTTGTTTTGTTCCTTTGTTGCTTTAAGTTTTATAGCCCATGTATGAGTAAAGCCATGGTTCTCGACTTTTTCTGTCTGACTTAGTTCATTTAGCATTATAATCTCAAGGTCAATCCATGTTGTTGCAAATGGCACTGTTTTATCAGAAAGCTTTATTTTTTACTATCTCACTCATTGTCATCACTGTTCTTTCAACAAAATTAAGGTTTATAAATGAGACTTCTGTACCCAATAGTGACATTCTTTTTTGAACAAATATCACACTCAGGAGTTGACTGCCTTTATTGCTAATAATCTGTAATATCTGCCATTATTCTTGTTATATTTAAAATTTTACTTAACTTTGCTGTGAATACCTATGTATTTATTTAGATGAACATGTGAAATTAAAGGTCAGACACTCAGTCACATTGTTGTGTTCCAATTTATAGCCATGCAATTTGACATTGATTTTCTTATTTTGCAAAATGGCAGAGAAAGTCTATATATGATAGATGCAGTCCACTCTCAATATTTTTGCGACCAATTATCTCAGCCATTTATTACTGTAGGCCTTTGTTCCTTCTGTTCCTCTTTCTAGTTACTTGCCTTTTGGTCATTTCAATACAGTATTTAAAAATAGTCCATTTTCCGAGGAGGATAGGTCACTAAGGGAAGAGACTGATGATGGAGGATACATATGAATTTTTTATTATTAACAAATTTCTACTATTCAGAGAAAAATAGCTATATTTGTTCCTATATTTTATTTTTAAAGGTAAAATACTTATATATGACAGATTTATGGCAATTGTTTTCTTCATCTCCTTCAGCAGTCTTTTCAATGTGTTATTTTGATTCAGGCACATAAAGGCATAATTCTAAACAAGTGAAACGATCTGAAAGTTCTTCAGTGTAAGCTACAATTATCCCTTGCTTATTTCAAAGATGACCCTTTCTGTGCGTTATGTAAATAATTGCAAAACTAATTAATCATGCTTAGCCCTTGTTTTCTAAGGTCACAGCCGCATAGGAATTATTGAGGGTTGTATATGGGTTACAATTAAGGAGATATTTGGCTGAAGCTCCCACAGAGCTATTTTCCTGTTTTTATTTCCCTTCCTTTGCTGCTTCTAATTCTTAGAGATTGCACACCGTGAGGCAGGGACTGTAGGATTTGGGGAACTGATAAAGCTGAAGACTTTTAATAAGTCCCTGCTTGAAGCCACCATAAACATCCCACATGTGGTGTATCAGTTCTCTGTGGCCACTTAAAGGTCTGTAATCCGGGCACAGTCAGCTCGCCTCCCCAACCCTAACGCAAAGTGCGCTTCTTGCTGAGTGAGCATTACTTCAGCTCTTCACAGCTCTCCCTCCCCACAGGAGGGTAGACGAGAGGATCTCTAAGCATCCTTTCAGCTCCATGTTTATATAATTTCATTTATAAAACGTATGTGAGAAATATTTGAAATCTGACCTGTTAACGCTTTTTTAAGGGATGGGTTTTTAGAAAGAGCTGTACTGAACAAAAGGAGCAAATTGTTATGTATTTCACTTCCATAACCAGGGGCAAGGTATGAGCTTTGGAGATGAGTGTAAAGAAGGTGGATTCAGCAGAAAGAGAGGAGGGATGGTCTGAGAGGGAAGTGCCATACTTGAACCTGGCTTCACAGTGCCCCCTGGAGAACTGAAATGTAAGGAAGCCCTGGGCTGACTGAACATATGGCCCTGACTCTTGCTGAATAAGGGGAAAAAAGAAACACAGAGCGAGAGAGAAGTTAGGAGTAAGGTACCATGAGAGATGAGACAATCTGCAAGAAGTCCAGGAAATAGAAATTCTGGACTCACTTAAATCAAGACATTTCCGAGAATTACTAAAGACTATTGGAGTGAAAGGACTTAATTATTTTAATTATTAGCCCAGGCAAGTTTTGACTGGTAATTTTACTTTTTTTTTTTTTTTTTGCTAGAATTCTTCTCTGACTCATGGTACGTATTTTTATTCCATATGCTATACTAATTTTATGTGTGAAGCCCCCATTAATGCACTTAGAATTTTGCATATTGAATGAGCTTCAAATATTCTGTAGACTCCTACTCTATAATTAACTGTGGTTTAAAAAGGAACATACATAGTTATGCAGATAACTTGTTCTTAAGATGTCATTATCATGAGTTGTCACTGGCAGTTAGTCATTTTTATTAGATCTTAATGTTCACAGCTTTTAAAGTATTAGAAGCCTGTAGTTTCAAAATGGGAAAGAGAATAGAGCTTAGATTATTTGGCTTCGCCTACCAAGACATAAGTTGGATTTCAACGGAAAACCACACAATTTTAACTTTTGTTATTTTCCAGGCTACTGACAGTTCAGATTAACTCTAAAATCATCCTATGACAAGAAGCCAGATTAGACAATGAAGTTGTAATTTTGATTTTAAAAAGCTTGGTCGTACATGCTGTCAAACACTGATCAACACCATCTAAACAAAGCAACCGTGAAACAAATTAGGAGAGGGATGGGGAAAGTTGAATACTGAGAGGATAATTGATATTAAGGAATTATTATTCATTGTTAGGTGAGATCATGGTCTTGTGTTTATGTATTTTAAAAGTCATTATCTTTTAAAGGTACAAATGGGAAGAGGAATGAATAGGAGTATAAATGAAACAAGATTGGCCATGTAGTGATAATTGCTGAATCTGAGCAATGCTTATATGAGTGTTCATTATACTGCTTGCTCTATTTTTGTATGTGTTTGAACTGTTTTCATAGTAAACAGTTTAAAAATTTAATCGCAACTTTTATTTCTATTTGTGAATTTTAAAAGGACCAGGCTTTTCTAACCCAAACCAATTCCAACCCTTTATAATTTATCTTTTATAAAAGGGTAATACCAATAGGAAATCAAGTCCATAATCTCCCACAATGCTTTTCAAATGCATATACACAAGCAGCTACTTAGTGCCATCTGTGAATTTCATGATGACCTTATGGGTACAGACCCCACCAGGGGACCACCAGTAGAGGCAGAGGCCATGGGGAAATCAGATCTGAATGAACATAAGACATCTTTATATGTTCCTTGTAGGCTGGTAAAATGGCCCATACTGATTAAAAGTCAAGTAGGGGTTTTGCTCACACCAATGGATTGGGTCATCTGTGAACAGGCAGGTACCCTAGAAGCTGGTAGTGAGAAGGCTGTATAGCATAATGAAAGTTTGAGCTATGATAAGCTAATCGATAGGCTAATATCTCAGTTCAACCAGTTGTGATCTTACTATATGTTAGCCTCGGTTAAGTCAGAATCCCCCATATAATGGGAGACTGTTGGCGATTAAATAAAATATGTGAAGTGTGAGAAAGTGTTAACACAGCAGCTCTGGTTGTTTAGTCCTTGTATGTCTTCAAGGGAATCTGGAATCATGAATGACCATTGGCTAACCCCTGGGAATGTGGTTCTCAGAATGTCTTATGTTAATGGTTGATGATTGTTTTGTATACCTGGAGCCATGGACCATGCTATGTCAGCTGATGAGGCTTGCTTTGTACTGCCATCAACACTGATGACATGCATCTGGTTTCGTCGTTGGGATCCTGACTTTCACTTGCCATGGTGGTCATGTGGTGTGATGTACCTGTGTGACCAGTTCTCAGTAAAAGCCTCGGACCCAGAGACTCAAACAGGGTTTCCTCGGCAGAGACTGTGGGGACAGAGCCAGGAGTGCAGTTTCAGGCTCTTGCCCTCACGTGGAAAGGTGCTGGCTCAGGTAGTAAATGGCCATCAGCTGTGATTGGATGGCCATCAGCTGTGGCTAGTTGGCCGTCAGCTGTAACCAGTGAGCCATTGGCCACTAATATAACTGCCATGGCTACGCTAGCAGCAAATGGGAGCTAGCAAGAAGATGGTGGCTGAGCTAGCAAGAGCGGATTGCAATTAGCACGGTGGATTGCAGTTAGCAAGTGAGGTTGGGTGGCAGAGAGAAGGGGACGGCAGGTAGCGGATACTGTGGCTCCTGCTTCCTGTGTCTCCAACCCAGCCGCCAGCGAGAATATAGTGATATGACTCCCCTATCTATGGCTCCCTTATCTATGGCTCCGTGGGTGTTCCTTTTTGGCCTCACTGTATCCTGCGTTCTTATGTGGGGAGCGGGAGCTGAGACCCTGCATGACATCTTGCATGACACATGGTACAGCAAGCAGGGTATGGTGTTGGCTGAAACTCTCCGAAAGGCGGTGGAGCAGTTTGTGCGTATGAACACTCAGTCTCAGGAAGACCAGGAGGAGCAGCTGCCGGAGAGCTGGACCCCCATGGAGGGGTGGGAGGACGTGGATGGTTCCTGACACATGGGGAGTCATGCAGGGTCTCTGCTCCCACTCCCTGCACAAGAACGCAGGACACGGTGAGGCCAAAAAGGAACACCCACGGAGCCATAGGTAGGGGCGTCATACCACTATAGTCTCACTGGCGGCTGGGTTGGAGACACAGTAAGCAGGAGCCACACGATCCGCAGTCCACACTCTGCCGCCTACTAGCTCAGCCACCATCTTCTTGCTAGCCCCCATTTTTTTGATAGCTTACCCACGCCAGTTATATTAGTGGCCAATGGCTCACTGGTTACAGCTGATGACCAGCCAATCACAGTTGATGGCCATTTACTACCTGAGCCAGCACCTTTCCACATGAGGCAGAGAGCCTGGAAACTGCTCTCCTGGCTCTGTCCCCACAGTTCCCCAACGAGCATAGGCCGGAGAAAGTGAAGGCCGTTGCGGCCCTGTGGGCTGGGAAGTGCTTGCTGAGGCCCTCACCCCCAGGTTGGGGAGGACTTGGAGCCCTCGCCCTGCGGAGAGGGCACACATTGTCAGGCCAGTGCACAGCCCTGGCGAATGACTGTGGACTATGGGGAATGGGCTCCATCCCTAATTTAATGGACAGCTTGACTGATTACTTGGGAACGTACCACCATGTGGTAGAACCTGTGGATGTTTGCTTTTGTGTCTTGACTGGCAGACATCGAGAATATGTGAGAACCATGGCTGTGCCCAGAAAGACTGGCTATGCCCAGAAGGACTGGCAGTACCTGAGAAACCCTGGCTGTGCCCCCAGGAAGTCTGGCTGTGCCCAGAGAGACTGGCGGTGCCCTGAGAGGCACTGGCTGTGTCCAGGGGCTGTGGCTGTGCCCAGAGAGAGTGGCAGTGCCCTGAGAGCCCTGGCTGAGCCTGGGGAGACTGGTGGTGCCCAGAGAGAGTGGCAGTGCCCTGAGAGGCCCTGGCTGTGCCCAGAGAGCCTGGATGTGTCCAGGATATTGCATTCACCTCCAGGCTCCTCGCATAGGGCCCCTCGCGGAAGACGCTTGTCACGTAGATTGTGAGGCGAGACCCTGTAGGGGTGGAGTGTGGGGACAGAGCCAGGAGTGCAGTTTCCAGGCTGTCGGCCTCACGTGGAAAGGTGCTGGCTCAGGTAGTAAATGGCCATCAACTGTGATTGGATGGCCATCAGCTGTGGCTAGTTGGCCATCAGCTGTAACCAGTGAGCCACTGGCCACTAATGTAACTGCCGTGGCTATGCTAGCAGCAAATGGGGGCTAGCAAGAAGATGGTGGCTGAGCTAGCAAGCGCGGATTGCAGTTAGCACGGAGGATTGCAGTTAGCAAGTGAGGTTGGTTGGTTGGCAGAGAAGCCGACGGCAGGTTGCAGATAGTGTGGCTCCTGCTTCCTGTGTCTCCAGCCCAGCCGCCAGCGAGAATATAGTGGTATGACTCCCCTATCTATGGCTCCGTGGGTGTTCCTTTTTGGCCTCACCATATCCTGCGTTCTTATGTGGGGAGCGGGAGCTGAGACCCTGCATGACAGAGACATCTGCACACGTCCCTACAGTTTGTTGCTAGAGAGAAAGCATGGCCTGGGAGCCCCAGATGGGGTCGTACTCCAAAGCAGGTGCCTGACCTCTCAGACTCCTTCTGATTGATACCTTTTTTCTGTTGTTCTCGGTCTATTTTTGCTCTAATCAAGCTTAGGCATGAGTATAACCTGCTATTGAGTCTTGTGAGTCCTTCAAAGTGAACCAGCAAACATGACTGCAGCTTTTGGACCCACAAAACATAAAGGCGCTAGTACAATGCCTGGAAAATCGTACACCTTCAATATAAGCTGGCTACTGGCATTTAACTTAGGCCTGGTAGATTGTAGTAGAAGACAGGCTGGTCATCCAATAATTTGCCTGCTTTTCTCAACCACGCCCTTAGAAGACGGCAAGATAACATCTCATCAGTGGATAAGTTAGAGGACATCACTCCAAGGTTCTCCCCTGCCCTTCCACCCCTGCCGATTCAGGGTGGGGAGGTACCATGTAGGGAAAATGGGTAGATGATCAGACCTCCAACTGGGGTGTTTTGAGAATGCACAACAGGGCAAACTTGTCCGATGTTGAAGGGTAACCTAAAGAATGAAAAGCCTTGTGAAGAGTTACAAAGACTAGAACATAGACTGGTATCATGGAGCTCCAGGGGTGGCTGCTGGGTGCCGGAGCCTCCCTTTAGGCAGCAGTCACTGGGGTCAGTGGTGTTAGAACTAGCAATCAGGCCGGCCCCGTGGCTCAGGCGGTTAGAGCTCCATGCTCCTAACTCCGAAGGCTGCCGGTTCGATTCCCACATGGGCCAGTGGGCTCTCAACCACAAGGTTGCCAGTTCAATTCCTCGAGTCCCGCAAGGGATGGTGGGCAGAGCCCCCTGCAACTAAGATTGAACACGGCACCTTGAGCTGAGCTGCTGCTGAGCTCCCAGATGGCTCAGTTGGTTGGAGCGCGTCCTCTCAACCACAAGGTTGCCGGTTTTGACTCCCCCAAGGGATGGTGGGCTCCACCCCCTGCAACTGACATCTGGCAATTGGACTTGGAGCTGAGATGCACCCTCCGCAACTAAGATTGAAAGGACAACAACTTGACTTGGAAAAAAGTCCTGGAAGTACACACTGTTCCCCAGTAAAGGCCTGTTCCCCTTCCCCTATAAAATCCTAAAAAAACCATAAAATAAATAGCTATCAGGAGTTTCCCCAAGTCAGCCAGAACCAAGCACATAGAGCTACTTCTCCCAAGCACTGGGCACTATAGAAAGACCATCTTAGACTGTGAAGACTGTGTGTTGTGTACACGTTAAAGCTAAATTGGGTTGGGACTTTAACTGAGGGCTAATCCAAGGGAAGGAGTCCAGGGTACCCTTTTTGCAATTCCGTTCTGGATTTGTGTATGTGTGTATATTTATACTTCCCATACAAGTGACCAGATCTAATGAACATACATCAAAAGAGCCTTCTGCAATAATAATTACAGCAACCTCATTTGTTATGTCATCCATTTATTTAATGTTTTTCAAATAAATTGCCTCCAAGATGGACAGGACTAATCACCGTAATGATGGTCAAGTGAATTTTCACTCCAAAAGAATGCTGATAAAATGGTACAAATTTACTTCTGTCCAGTCGATGCTTTGTACTTTTATTGAGCCCTTAATTATTTGGGGCCCCTTTAGGGATGACTTCACTGAGATTTATGTTGCAAATAATGGTTACCTCCCCATCACTGCCATCATCACTGTCATATGTCATCTTATCGCTGTCACTCACGTTGCCATATGGTGCATGGTGTCTGGAATACACGTTCTGAAAGGACTTGGAAAAAGGCTTTGCTTCATGTGGAAAAGGTAGGTTTTGAGCATTTGTCTTCTTGGGCTCAGAAATATCATTGGCCAAAGATTCAGAAGTATTCATGGAAACAAGGAATTGTTCCTGGTGGTACTGACGAGGCTTGATTAATTGAGGTCTAGGTAACGTGTCGGCCTTGCCTGTGCTAACTGAGCTTTTTGCATTAGGATGTCCGGAGGACTCAGTAAATTTCGGTAAACCGGTTGGCTTGAGTAGCAAGATTTGATTTTGTGGGCATGGTGGACAAGGTGGCTGGGTTTGTCGGACTGGATATTGTAGACTGGCTGGGCAAGGTTGCCTGACTGCAATATTTGGATAGGACCAACTGCCCTGACTGACCAGCTTACGGGAACCAGCTCGCTCCTGTAACTTATCCAGACTGCATGTTCTCTGTGACCTTTCCAGGTGGGGTGAACTGAATATAGTTTTGGGGCTCGATGGCTTAGATGATTTTTCTTGACTCGATGGCCTCATTAACTTTTCTGTGTTGGGTGGTATGGATGACATTTCTGGACTCGGGGGCCTGATTACGTTTTCTGGACAGGATGGTATAAAGGACTTTTCTGGACTGGAGGGTCTAGATAAGTTTTCTATATCTAATATCACGGATTGTTTTTCTGAAACGCACGGGCTGGCTGTCTTGGATTCATCGAGTGATATTTTGGATGACCTGGAAGACTTGGCCTCTACGCCTTCTTTTGGGACCCTGAAAATATAGAAAATTTGGAGTGTGACCATTTAAAACAAAAGAGTATTATCGCCATCACCAGAAACCAGAGACTACTGTGTCAGTTTAGACTTTTGGGGCTCTAGCAGGAAAACTGAACACAGTGAGAAATTGGAGTGTGGAAAAAGCCATGACAGATATGAACTTACGTTGAATTCAGGGTTTTTCATTTTCTTAAGAGCATTTTACCGTTTCGGTCACATTAGATTATATAGTCTACATATGGAAAAACACAAAGTCGTTTCAAATCTACCATTGAGAGAATTTCGTTTATTCCATAAGTTAAACTTTTTATAAAAATGTCACAAATTGATACAGAACTGATACACAAATGTCACGACTTGTCACAAGAAAAATGAACTCTTTAGACCAAAGTCATTGTTTTTCTATTATATTTACACCATCAAGCTTTCTATTCATGCGTGTTTATATTCACAGTATTCCTTGAAAACTGAAGGAAGGAAGCACTGGTATATTTCAGTCATCAGTCCTTGGATGGGGAACTTTCTAGGGAACCAGGATATCGGGGCCAGCCTGATCCTCCCCTATGAAAGGCAGGGATTGAGATCATGAGAACAACAACAGTGAATGAGTTTTCATGTTACTATATCTTAAAATGGTAGATTATCCCAAATGTTTTATGATGTTTGGAATGCTGAGACGCACTGCCCTCTCTGTCCCCCTCTTCATCTCCGTCTTATCCAGGTACTCATGCTCTGTTTTCCTAGACTCAGTTTATAACTATACATATATACAAAATTGTAGTTGGCATTCGTTATTGTTCAGCTTCAGCTTCAGGTGTACAGTGCAGTGATGAGGCATCTACATCATCCCTGAGGTGGTCTCCCACATGGGACACGTGTCCATCGGATACCCTACAAAATCTTTACAACATTATTGATTACATTCCCCAAATTGACTTTCGTATCCCTGTGGCCATCTTGTGGTTACCGACTATGCTTTCTAATCCCCTCCTCCCCACCCCCCTCCCATCTAGCAACCCTCAGTTTTTCCTCTATGTCTCTGAGACTGTTTGTGATTAGTTCATTCATTTATTCTTTTCTTTAGATTCCACATGTAAGTGAGATCATATGGTATTTGTCTTTCTCTGTCTGACTTATTTCACTTAGCATAATGTTCTCTAGGTCCATCCATATTGTTGCAAATGGTAAGATTTCATTCTTCTTTATGGCTGCGTAATACTCCATTGTATAAATTTACCACAGTTTCTTAATCCAGTCGCCAGGACTCAATTTATAATGAAATGAATAGCCTGGGGTGCAGCTGAACCCTGAATACGAGACAGCTTTGGCTAAAGTTGATAATGCAGTGAGAATATTTAAGAGCTAATTTCATATATGTGTAAGTATTCACCCATAAGACGTTGGTAGCTCCTTAGAAGTCTAAAGTTAACATTAAATAACCACAACAATGAAACCTCCACTATATGTATACACACATACACACACACACAGACACACACACACACACACACACACACACACACACACACACACACCCTTGGATTCTGAATTCAAAGGTGTAAAACTTACATTGCTGCTTTATCGCTTGGGCAGTTGTAATGGATACAGCAAAAACAGCCAAAGCCCAAAACCATGATCATAGTACCAATTATGTGGATGAGTACATGTCTTCTAAAATACTCCAGTTTGGTCTCCATTGATTCAGGTTTCTTAGGTCCTGTGAAAGAGATTGTGTCACCAGAAAATGTTAGGTGACCAAGTTTTCTTCCATCTGATCGTGGCTTGCCACTAAAGGTCAAAATCAAACCTCTTCATCCATGATTTTCTTAAGCATAAGTGTTCCACTGTCATTCTCTTCCCTCTATCATGTCCCCAGCCACAGTCTAGAAGCCAAGTCTGGGACACATCTCTGGCTAATCAGTACAATTACCTGGGTTACTCCTGCATCATGGCTTAGTAACCCCATCACTTAAGTTTTTGAATATGTGTATGTCTTGCATGTGTGAATGCACTTGAGTGGTGTGTGTGTGTGTGTGTGTGTGTGTGTGTGTATGATGGGAAAAGAAAAACCCTTGTTGAAGCCTACTATGTTAGATACCATGCCAGATTCATCCACAAAGTATTTTTTAAAGACTTTAATTGAAATACAGCTAACATACTATTTTATATTAGTTTAAAGTGTATACAGTAGATATTCAAGACTTATGTACCTAAAGAAGTGATCACCACAAGCCCAGCAACCATCTGACACCGTACCACGCTATCACAATTTTACTGACTATATTCCCTGTGCTGTACATTACATCCCCATGACTTACTTGTTTTTTACCTGGAAATTTGAACCTCTTATTTTCCTTCACCTTTTCACCCCACCTTTAAAAATTTTTCAATCACAATTCACATTTCATTCACATGGTATTATCTAGTTTGTTTGGGGACGGGGTTGGTGGATTGGGTGGGGAAGGGGAGCGAAGGGGACAGCATATCTGTACTCTTTATACTTTATGTGGCTTAGGTGTTTCACACAGGAGAAAAACGCTGAGGTATTGTCCTAGAAATTGTTAAAGACCAACTAATAGTAACATGTAAGAAACAGCCGATCTCTTAAACATCGCTAGCTAGCTTGTTTAATTAAGTGCTTGAATGCATAATATTATAGATCATAATTGCTAGGTTTTAAAAGGTTGGCTTCTTACCTTTAGTAGGAGACTCATCACTTTGAGTTGTATTTAAACAGCTAGCTGTCCAAGTGAAGAACAGTAGGACACAAATGAAAAGATTCATGTCCAGGGCTTTGTTCAAATGTTTCTTCTACCAAGGAAACTGCTGTATTTGACAGGGTTCAGCCTGGTCTAGGGCTTTATGACATCATTATGTTGTGTCATAATGTCACCATGGGGAAGCATGAGTTTCTGTGGAGGTCAAGTTAAGTGTATTAGATTTTATTCTAAGAAAATCGGGGTACCACTGAAGAGTTTCTGTCTAGTGAGTGACATGATACGACCTGCATTTTAGAGAAACCACTCTGACTGTTGTATAGGGAATAGGTGGGAGGGCCACACGGGGAAGAAGGCAGTAAGACAACTAGGAGACTGTTAGAGTGCTCCAGATGACAGGAGAGTGGCTTGAAGCAGAGTGGTGGTGGTGAACATGACAAAAGTCAATGAATTTGAGAAATATTTTGATGGTGGGTAGAACTTGATGATGGGTAGGCAATGAGGCATGAAGGGGGGAGAGGTAGCACGGATGATTCCTTCACTTAACAAAAAAAGTGTCGAGTGTCAATTATGTGGCAGGAATCTTTGCACTAGGCACTGGGCATTCAAATAGACATAGCTCCTGCCTTCGAGGAGTTTGCAATCTAATGGGAGAGACAGACATGTAAGTAATGAATCCCTAGGCAGTGTGCGTGTGTAATGTTACAGGAGCACACAGATGGAGTATGTATGCGCTCAGAGTTGAGACTCCTATAGGAGACGACCCTTGAGCCGAGGGGCAGTTTTTAATGTGGTTTTCTTTTTAAATGAGAGTAGGAATTCCTTGAACCCCAAAAGGAAGGGAAGAACATTGCGTTGCAGACAGAGAAATCGGTATTTGCAAAGCGTGGTTGAGGGACCCTCATTTCCATATGGCCAAATGAATAATGTGGGGAGGAGATAGCTGGAAATAAAGCTGGCGTGGGTAGGCAGGGTAACCCTTATACAAGGGTTGTGTGCTGAAGGCCTTTCTTTAGTCTTATTTCCTCATCTCTAAAATGAGTTGAAGAGAGATGAAAGAACACGGTCTGTAAGGGTAGCAGTCTTTGAAATTGTCTTCTGGGGACCATTGCAATTGAACAAAATTAAATCTCGTTTAGAAAATGCATCTGGCTTTTACCCTGAAAGTCTAAATAATCCTGCTCCCCAAATACTTTTTAACATGAAGATCAGGACATGTTATTTTTACTCAATATTATATAGCAGTTGTAT
The DNA here is from genome assembly GCF_057876585.1 of Rhinolophus sinicus. Classification (NCBI taxonomy): domain Eukaryota; kingdom Metazoa; phylum Chordata; class Mammalia; order Chiroptera; family Rhinolophidae; genus Rhinolophus; species Rhinolophus sinicus. The sequence goes on from NC_142518.1 coordinate 101,094,554, forward strand.
CTCAATAAAGCCAGGAAAAAACCCTAAAACAGGAAAATATTATTCCTTTTTCAATAAAATGATCTTAATTTCAGTGATGCTTATAAAGTGAAAGAATGTGTCTGTCAACTCTTTAAAATCAGTTTTTTTCTACTGATGGATAGTTGATAGACAATATCTTAAAGCCAGTATTTCAGAAATAGCTTCCAAATTAATTGGAACATTAACTTCATAGTCACAGTGGATACAGAAACTACTTTTTTTCTTTAACATAGACTCGTATGATTTGATTTATACGTTCACATGACTGGCACGTTAGAATTCATTTCACTCAGAAATTCTGTAGTAGGATTTTATTTTGTTTTATTTTGTTTTATTTTACTGGGGTCTATTGGGGACCAATGTGTTTCTCCAGGGCCCATCAGTTCCAGGCCGTTGTCCTTCAATCTAGTTGTGGAGGGCGCAGCTCAGCTCCCAGTCCAGTCACTGTTTTCAATCTTAGTTGCAGGGGCGCAGCCCACCATCCCATGTGGGAATTGAACCGGTAACCTTGTTGTGGAGAGCTCGTGCTCCAACCAACTGAGCCATCCGGCCGCCCCTCCCGCAGCTCAGCGGCAGCTCAGCGGCAGCTTGTTGTCGTCAATCTAGTGGTGGAGGGCACAGCTCACTGGCCCATGTGGGGATCGAACCGGCAACCCTGTTGTTTAGAGCTCACGCTCTAATCAACTGAACCACCCGGCCGCCCTGGAGTAGGATTTTGATTAAAGTTGTGCATAATAGATGTACTTTAAAATCTCATTTCTTGCTTCAGAGATTGTTATTGTTTTTATTATTGCCAGAAGTAGGCTGAGGCCCAGTGAGGCACTTGCCTCTCGCACGGAATTTATGTGTAATCAGTATAAATAATGTTTTAGTAATCAATATAAATCAAATTTTAATGCAATATTTAAAAAAATCAAAATTAATGCGAAAAATCCATGATGTACAAAATATAAAATATTTTAAAGAAAGACAGACTCTGTCCCTGTACTTGCCCTCTAATCCTGGCTCTGCATCTTTGGCCTGCAGGACCATTCTTATTCTTGTCCACTTTAGAAAGCAGAAGAGCAGGGTCCAGGGATTCATCCCATGCTTCTAAACAGGACTGTGTGGGGTGGCCAGTGCGCTCAGTTGTTGGCGTGCAGTACTCATAACACCAATATCGCCGGTTCGATTCCCACATGGGCCAGTGAGCTGCACCCTCCACAACTAGATTGAAAACAATGACTTGACTTGGAGCTGATGGGTCCTGCAAAAACACACTGTTCCCCAGTATTCCCAAATTAAAAAAATAACAGGGCTGTGTGGTCCCCAAGACCCCTAAAAATGTCTCTAGGACATTGGCCCCAGGACCCTGCTCCTGTGCTGCTGTTGGATGATTCTGTGTGAAGAATGCCTCTTCCTGCTGTCTCTTCTTGGCTCTCCAGAGTTGAACCCTCGCCACTTTTCTGATATCCCCACACTTTTATCTGATTGTCTTGCTCCCGAAGTTTGGCCAGCACCGTTGCCAGTGGAATCAGAAGTACCCAACGTCGTCCTTGCCCCCCACATGGCAAGTTGGAATCAGGCTTTCTTTCAGATGAGACCAAGGAACCACCTTCTGGGGTTGTCTTGTCATGGCTTTCTACTGCCCTCCGCTGGGCCTCAATCAACAGTGCAGTTCTACCTCAAGCTGATTTTTTCCCCCCTTAGATTTTTTTTTTTATTAAAAAAAAAATATAGGCATATATATTTATTTATATACCTTATAAAAATTTTAAACCACACAGAGATATATCAACTTTCCTTTCTGCCTTCAGTTCTTCTGACCTGATGAAAATTTCTCAAAGTATTTCTTGCTGATGGCCTGCCATGATGCCTGAAATCTTCATCTTTATTTTTAATTTCATTTCAGAATTTGTTAAGGGTTATATTAATCTATCCCCATTACGCAAAACCCAAAAATACAGAAATATGCAGAATGAAAAGTGATAATCCTTTCCTTCACTACCATAGTCCTTTCCCATTCTAATGATAATGACTCAAAAGTTTCATGTGCTTCTCAGATCATTTTCCACACATTTACGTACATATGAGATACGTGATTCGCGCGCGCGCGCACACGTACACACACACACACACACACACACACACACACACACACACACTCAACATGCCCTGTTTCCCCGAAAGTGAGACCTAGCCGCACAATCAGCTCTAATGCGTCTTTTGGAGCAAAAGTTAATATGAGACCCGGTCTTATATTACATAAGATATAAGACCGGGTCTTATATTGTAGGAAAATATATCACATCTTATGTGATATAAGACCGGGTCTTATATTATAGGAAAATAAGACCTGGTATTATATTTATTATATTATATTATGTTATATTATATAATATATCATATTAAATTATTTTTATACAGGGTCTTATATTACAGTAAAATAAGACCGGGTCTTATATTTTTGCTCCAAAAGTTGCATTAGAGCTGATGGTCCGGCTGGGTCTTATTTTCGGAGAAATACGGTAAATGGGATCATTCTGTAAGTACTGTTTTTCAGGGTTTTGAAAACTACACAACTATGTGTACACCCTTATTCACAGCAGCATGATTCATAATAACCAAATGGTAGGAACAATCCAAATATCCATTGAAAGATGAATATATGAACTGAATGTGGTATAGCCATACAATGGACTATTGTTTACCCTTAAAAAGGAATTGAGTTCTGAGACATTCTCCAATGTGGATGAACCCTGAGGACGTTATGGATGAACCTGGAGGACATTATGCTGAACCTTGCGGACAAATAAGGACCTCACAAAAGGCCAAATAGCGTATGATGTACTTCTGTGAGGTACCCAGAGTAGTCAGATTCATAGAGACAGAAAGTAGAATGGTGGTTACCTGGAGCTGGGCAGAGCGGAGAATGCAAAGTCATTGTTTAACGGGTACATAGTTTCAGTTAGGGATGATAGAAAATTTCTGTAGATGGATGATGGTGATAGTTGAACAACACTGTCCATTTATTTAATACCAGTGAATTGTATACTCAAAAAGAGTTAAAATGTTATGTTGTATATATTTTGCCACAATAAAACCTTGAAAAAAATTGCACAACTAATACCCGAGTGATTTCCTTAAAAAGAGAACAAACTGATGGTTGCCAGAGGGGAGTGGATTTGGGGAGCCGAGTGAAAAGGGTGAAGGGATTAAGAAATACAAATTGGTAGTTGCAGAATAGTCACGTGTATGTAAAATAGAGCATAGGTAATATAGTCAGTGTTGCAACAACTATGTGTGGTGCCAGGTGTGTACTAGACTTATGGGGGGATCACTGCATAAAGCATATAAATGTCTAACCACTCTGTTGTATACCTGAAAATAATGTAAAATATTATTGAATGTCAAAAATAAAGAGTCAAAGCCCAGATAAAAGGAAAAGTGAAAATGGAGTCAAATGTAAAGATTTACAGTGTAAAGCATAACTCACATCTTTAACCACTTTCTCTCCTCAATCCCATTCTGCTGTCCTAAGGTAATGGCTTTCAAACAGCCTGCTGTGTGTTCTTTGAGTTCCTTTTCTGTGTATTTACATCATCACAGATCATAGGTCTGGAGCTAAACTGTGTAAAAATCCTGGATCCACCATTTACCAGCGTGGTGACCCTGTGGGCAAGTTAATGATTGTATACTTCAGGTTTCTCATCTGTAAAATGGGAATAATAATAACAGGAGCTTCTGAATGCAGTGAAGATTAAATTAAATAATGCATGTATAGCCCTTAGCACAGTACCTAGCATATAATAAGTGGTCAAGAAACATTTGCTATTACTTTTGGATGTGGTGTCCATCTTTAGAGAGTCAGCACAGTAAGCCAGTAGGTAATATCTTTGACATTAAAAGCATAAATCAGGGACTGGAAGGCATTTGAGTGTGGAGAACAGAAAAGGCAGCAGGAGAGCTGAAGAAAAAGTGAGTGGCTGCCAATCAAATTTAGCATCTACCTTTATAGAACAAAAAGTAGAGGCGATATAAGGAAACATAAACACATAGTAATAAAGGAGACTTTTTAATTTTTCAATTGTAATTGACATTCAATATTATTTTATGTTAGTTTCAGGGGTACAGGACAGTGGTTAGACATTCATGTAATTTATGAAGTGATAACCCCGATTAGTCTAGTACCCATCTAGTAACTATCAGCTTGTTCTCTGTATCTAGGAGTCTGTTTCTGTTTTGTTTGTTCATTTGTTTTGTTGTTTAGGGTCCACACATAAGTGAAATCATATGGCATTTGGCTTTCTCAGGGTGACTTGTTTCACTTAGTATAATACCCTCCAGGTCCATCCTTGTTGTTGCAAATGGTAAGACTTCGTTCTTTTGTACGGCAGAGTAATATTCCATTGTATATATGTACCACTTCTTCTTAATCCAGTCATCTATTGATGGGCACTTAGGTTGCCTCCATATCTTGACTATTGTAAATAGTGTGGCAGTGAACATAAGGGTGCCTATATCTTTTTCAGTTGTTGTTTTGGATTTTTTCCGATAAATACCCAGAAGTGGAATTGCTGGGTCATAAGATAGTTCTGCTTTTAATTGAAACATTTTTTTGCAGCTGTATTAGTTTCTGTTTTTAATTTTTTGAGGAGCTTCCAAAGCATTATCCATAGTGGCTGCACCAATTTGTAATCCCACTAACAGTGCTCGAGGGTTTCCTTTTCTCCACATCTTCGCCAATACTTGTTGGTTTATTTATTGATGATGGCCATTCTGACAGGTGTGAGGTGATATCTTGTGGTTTTAATTTGCATTTCTCTGATGATTAGTGACGTTGAGCATCTTTTCATATGTCTATTGGCCATCTGTATGTCTTCTTTGGAGAAATGTTTATTCTGGTATTTTGCCTATTTTTTAAATTGGGTTGTTTGTGTTTTTGGTGTTGAGTTGTATGAGGTCTTTCTTTATCAATTTTGGATATTAACCCCTTATTGGTTGTATCATTAGCAAATATTTTCTCCCAGTTGGTAGGCTGTCTTTTCATTTTGTTGATGGTTCTCTTCGCTGTGAAAAACTTTAGTTTTGTGTAGTCCCATTTGTTTATTTTTTCTTTGTTTCCCTTGCCTTGAGGAGGTAAATCAGAAGAAATATTACTAAGAGCAATGTTGCAGAGTTTATTACCTATGTTTTCTTCTAGGATTTTTATGATTTGGGGGGGTCGTATTTTACTGTGTGTAATATGCACCCACATTTTTGGCCCAGTTTTCAGGGGAAAAAATCTTTTGTTTTAATTTTTTAAAGCAAAAATTTTATTTGTTTACATTTAGGTACTTGTTTTTTGTATGAAAAGAATTTTAGCACTTATTTTTTACATATTATGGTACAAGAAATTTTATGTAACAAATAATTATGAAACACAAGAACAGATACAAGGTACAATAAATTTTATGTACCGGCAACCAAATTTATGATATTTATGCATCATAGAAGGCCAAGAACTCTTCGTTGTTGGAAATTCATTTTAAGTTCAACAAAACCGATTATCATATTCCAGGGTATTATTTTGTATATGGATATTGTTATTTATTTCTAGAGTCACACTTTTAACTCAGAAGCATAAATAAAAGAATTGAAAACATTTATATAGATACAGCATTACTACTACCCATGTATAATGTACATCCTTATTTTTCCCTCGCAAATTTGGGCAAAAAAGTGCACATTATACATGGCAAAATATGGTAAATCTTTAATCCACTTTGAGGTTATTCTTGTAGATAGTGTAAGAAGGTGGTTTGGTTTCATTTTTTTTCATGTGTTTCTCCAGTTTCCACAACACCATTTGTTGAATGCACTGTCTCTTCCCCACTGTATATTCTTGCCTCCTTTGTCATATATTAAATGACCACATAGGCATAGGGTTATTTCTGTGCTCTATATTCTGTTCATTGATCTATGTGTCTGTTTTTATGCCAATATCAGACTGCTGTGATTGCTATAGCCTTATAGTATAGTTTGAGATCAGGTAGTGTGATGCCTCCAATTTTATTCTTCTTTCTCAAGGTTGCTGTGGCTATTCAGGGTCTTTCGTGGTTCTATATAAATTTTAAGATTATTTGTTCTAGTTCTGTGAAAAATGCCTGTGACGTTTTGGTAGGGTTTGCATTGAATCTATAGATTGTTTTGAGTAGTGTGGACACTTTAATGATGTTAATTCTTCCTATCCATGAGCATGGTGTATACTTGCATTTATTTGGATCTTTTTAAATTTCTTTTCTTTCTTTTTTTTTTTTAGATTTTATTGGGGAAGGGGATCAGGAATTTATTGGGGAACAGTGTGTACTTCCAGGCCTTTTTTCCAAGTCAAGTTGTTGTCCTTTCAATCTTAGTTGTGGAGGGTGCAGTTCAGCTTCAAGTTGTTGTCCTTTCAGTCTTAGTTGTGGAGGGTGCAGCTCAACTCCAGGTCCAGTTGCTGTTGTTAGTTGCAGGGGGCGCAGCCCACCATCCCTTGCGGGAGTTGAACCGGCAACCTTGTGGTTGAGAGGATGCGCTCCAACCAACTGCACCATCTGGGATCTCAGCGGCAGCTCATTGACTTCATTCTAGTTTTGGAGGGTGCAGCTCGCTGGCCCATGTGGGAATCAAACTGGCTACTTTGGTGTTATCAGCACCATGCTCAAACCAAGTGAGCTAACCGGCCACCCTCTTTGATTTCTTTATTCAGTGTCTTATTGTTTTCCTAGTATAGGTCGTTTTACCTACTTGGTTACATTTATTCCTAGGTATTTTATTTTTTTGATGTAATTGTAAATAGGATTGTTTTCTTCTCTTTCTGGGAATTCATCATTGCTGTGTAAAAATGCATCTGATTTCTGAATATTAATTTTGTATCCTGCTACTTTACTAAATTCATTTATGAGTTCTAATATTTTTCTGGTGGAATGTTTAGCATTCTCTCTATATAGTATCATGTCATCTGCAAATAATAGCAGTTTTACTTCTTTCTAATTTGGATGCCTTTTATTTATGTATTTTTTTGTCTGATCGCTCTAGGTAGGACTTCCAATACCATGTTGAATAAAAGTGGTGAAAGTGGACATCCCTGCGTTGTTCCTGATCTTCAGGTAAATGCTTTCAGCTTTTCCCCATTGAGTATGATGTTGGCTGTGGGTTTCTCATATATGGCCTTTATTATGTTGAGGTATGTTCCCTCTCTTCCCATTTTGCTGACAGGTTTTACCACAAATGGATGCTGGATTTTGTCAAACACTTTTTCTGCATCTATTAATATAATCATACGATTTTTGTTTTTCATTTTGTTTACGTGGTGTATCATGCGCATTGATTTGCAGATATTGCAACAACCTTGCATCACAGGAATAAATCCCACTTGATCGTGGTGTATGATCTTTTTGATGTATTCCTGAATTCTGTTTGCTAACAGTTTATTGAAGATTTTTGCATCAATGTTTATCACGGATGTTGACCTGTAATTTTCATTTTTTTGTAGTGTCTTTGTCTAGCTTTGGAATCAGGGTAATGATGGTCTCATGAAATGAGGTTGGGAGCCTTCCATTCTCTTGAATTTTTTGTACTAGTTTGAGAAGGATAGGTGCTAATTCCTCTGTGAATGTTTGGTAAAATTCACCTGTGAAGCCATCTGGTCCAGGACTTTTTTCGTTTGTTGGTAGTTTTTTGATCACTGATTTAATTATTTTAGTAGTAATTGGTCTGTTCAGACTTTCTGTTTCTTCTTGATTCAGTCTTAGAAGATTGTATGTTTCTAGGAATTTGTCCACTTTTTCCAGATTATCGAATTTGTTGGCATATATTTGTTCCTAGTAGTTTCTCATAATCCTTTGTATTTCTGTGGTGTTTAGTTGTCAATTCACCTTTCATTTCTGATTTTATTTGGGTAGTCTCTCTTTTTTCCTTGATGAGTTTGGTTAAAGACTTATCAATTTTGTTTATCTTTTCAAAGAACCAGCTGTTGGTTTTATTGATCTTTTCTATTGTTTTTTTGTAGCCTTTATTTCAGTTATTTCCACTTTGATCTTTATTATTTCCTCCTTCTATTCACTTTGGGCTTGGTTTGCTGTTCTTTTTCTAGTTTCTTTAGGTGTAGGTTTAGATTGTTTATTTCATATTTTTCTTATTTCTTTAGGTAGGCCTGCATTGCCATGAATTTCCCTCTTAGGACTGCTTTTGCTGTGTACCATATATTTTGGGTTGTTGTGTTTTCATTTTCATTTGTCTCGTGGTATCTTTTGATTTATTTCTTAATCTCATTGTTAACCATTCATTTATTTATTTTTTCATTTGTAGCATGGTATTTAATCTTCCATGTGTTTGTATGTTTTTCAGTTTTTTTCTTGTAATAGATTTTTAGTTTCATACCATTGTGTCAGAGCAGATGCTTGATATGATTTCAGTATTCTTAAATTTACTGAGACTTGTTTTATGGCCTCACATGTGATCTATGATGGAAAATGTTCCGTGTACCATGAAAATAATGTATATTTTGCTGCTTTGGGGGTGAAATGCTCTAAAAGTATCAATTAAACCCATCTGGTTGAAGGTATCATTTAAGGCTGCCATTTTCTTGTTGATTTTCTGTCTGGAAGATCTGTGCATTGGTGTCAATGGAGTGTTAAAGTCACCTACTATGACTGTATTACTGTTGATTCTCCCTTTATGTCCATCCATATTTGATTGATATATTTAGGTTCTCCAGTGTTGGGCACATAAATGTTTACAAGGGTTCTATCCTCTTACTGGATTGATTCCATCATCATTATGAAATGTTCTTTGTCTCTTATTATAGACTTTGTTTTTTTTTTTTTTTAAATTAAATTTATTGGGGTGACAATTGTTAGTAAAATTACATAGATTTCAGGTGTACAATTCTGTTTTAAAGTGTGTTTTGTGTGGCATAAGTATTGCTACCCCAGCATTTTTTTTCATTTCCATTTGTATGAAATATTTTTTTCCATCCCTTTACTTTCATTCTATGTGTGTCTTTTGATCTGAAGTGCGTCTCTTGTAGACAGCATATGTAGAGGTCTTCTTTACTTATCCATTCATCTACTCTATGTCCTTTGACTGGAGCGCTCAATTGCTTTATATATAAAGTAATTGTTTATAGATATGTGGTTATTGCTATTTTATTATTCATATTTTTATCTTTTTCTTGTTCTTCTTCTTAAAGAAGTCCTTTTAACATTTCTTGTAATACTGGTTTGGTGGTGATGAACTCCTTTAGCTTTTTTGTCTGAGAAGCTCTTCATCTATCCTTTGATTCTAAATGATAGCTTTGTTGAGTAGACTCTTCTTGGTTGTAGGTCCTTGCTTTTCATCACTTTGTGTATTTTTACACCTATCCCTTCTGGCCTACAAAGTTTCCGTTGAGAAATTAGCTGACAGTCTTATGAGATCTCCCTTGTAAGTAACTAGCTGCCTTTGTCTTGCTGCTTTTAAGATTCCATTGGTGTCTTTAACATTTGGTATTTCCTTTATTTAAAAATTAAATTTATTGGGTGACAGTGGTTAGTAAAATTATATAGTTTTCAACTGTATAGTTCTATAACACATCATCTATATATCACATTGTATGCTCACCACCCAGACTCAGTTTTCCTTCCATCACCATATATTTCCATTACGATGCGTCTTGGTGTGAGCCTCGTTGGGTTCATCTTGTTTGGGACTTTGAGCTTCCAGGGTTGTATGTCTCTTTCCTTCATCAGGTTAGGAAAGTTTTCCATCATTATTTCTTCAAATAGTGCCTCAATTCCTTGCTCTCTCTCTCCTCCTTGGTACCCCTGTGATGTGAATGTTGTTATACTTGATGTTGTCCCAGAGGTGCCTTAAGTTACCCTCATATTTTTTACTCTTTTTTGGTTTTTGCTGTTCCTATTGGGAGTTTTGTGCTACTTTGTCTTCCAAATCACTGATTTGCTCCTCTACTTTCCCTAATCTGCTGTTGATTAGTTCTAGCATATTCTTCACTTCTAACTGGTTCTGTTTGATAATTTCTATCTCCTTTTTTATGCTCACTATCTCATTGTTGACATTCAATGAGTTCCTTGAGCATCCTTTTAATCAGTGTTTTGAAGTCTGTAGCTGGCAGCCTCCATTCATTTAGTTCTTTTTCTGGAGTTTTCTCCTGTTCTTTCATTTGGGACATGTTTCTTTGTTTGTTGATTTTGGTTTCCTCTCTGTTTTGTTTCTATGTATTGTGTATCCCAGTCTTGGCTGGCTGGCCTTATGTAGTAGCTGTCCTGTGGGGCCTACTAGCACAGTTTCCCTGGTCACCTGTGCTGAGTGTTCCAGGAGTGTCCCTTGTGTGTTGTGTGCGTCCTCCTGTTGTAGTTGACATTTGATTGCTATTGATATGTCAGTGGGTAGGATTGACCCTCAGGCTGACTGGCTGTGAGGATTGGCCATACCCATGGTGTACGAGCTGCTATGTGGGGGCTGACGCAACAGAGTGGGATTGGCTCCATTGCACTCTGCTGTCTGCTGAGACCACCCTTTCCGTGTGCTGTTTGTAGTTTATTCGGGTTTTGCTCTGTTGTACTCTGAATCCAACCACCAGATGTGTTTGTTCTGGGGCTTCTTGGGTAGGGCTCCAGTGCATGCCAAGATCAGATGTTGATTGTGACCGGCCCGGGGTTACCTGATAGGAGCTGCAAAGTAATTTGCAGTTTGTCACTGCCTATGTTGGATCTGGAAGCTCATGGGAGAGGCCATACTGTGCACTGAGGCCAGCTGCCACCAATAGTAGGGCTCAGGCAACTCAGCATAAGCCCCAGAGCATTCCATGGCCTGCTGCTGCTGGCCAGCTGTCCGTAAGGCTCAGCCGCTGAAAGAGCTCATGCAGTACATGAGTTGGGTGAGGTGGGTTCTGAGGGAGTCTGCAGGGTGGTACTAGTGGTGTTAACCTGGTTAATGCAGATTCAGATTTGGAGGCAGTGCTGAGCCCAGATCGACTCAGGAAAAGTCTCAGAGCAAACCAAGGCCAGCCACAGCCCACCTAGGGCCTGTGGATCCCCGAGTGTTGTTCAAGAAATACTGTAGGATGGGCTGAGGCTGGCTGCCTGCTGCCAAATGTCCCACAAGCAGTGTCAAGGAGAGGCTGGTTGTTTGCTGCTGAAATAGCCTCCTGCTGTATGCAAGTTTGTGGAAGGAGGGTCCCTGGGGTTCACCAGGGTGGAACGAGGGGATTTCACCAGGGCAATGCAGTATCAGATTTAGCTAAGTTGGGGGAAGGCTCAACACAGCAAAGATAATGGCTGTCCCTACAGCCCTCGCTTTAAAGCCACACCACTCAGTCTGTCCCTGCATGTCTCTGGAGCCTCCTGATCTAGTGTCCCTCTGCTGGTGCCCAGGGTATGTGCCTGCAAGTGAGTGAGTCTGTGTGCAGGCCCTTATTGAGGATGCCTGTGTTTCAAGCAGCTCTCCTTCTCACCCAGACAGATGGAATCTTCGATAATACACAGCGAGATATTGTGAGGGCTCCTCTCCCTGGCACTGGAGCTTTGGACTGGGGAGTCTTGTGTAGGGCTGGGACCCCTCACTCCTCAGAGGGGACCTCCGGAGCACAGTCAAGAGATCCCTCTGTGTTTCCAACCACTACACGTGAGTGTGGGGCCAGCCCTTTTCGCATTTGTACCCCTCCTCACAGGCTCGAATTCTTCATTTTTTAAATAAATTTTATTGGGGAATATTGGGGAACAGTGTGTTTCTCCAGGGACCATCAGCTCTAAGTCATTGTCCTTCAATCTAGTTTTGGAGGGCGCAGTTCAGCTCCAAGTTCAGTTTCCGTTTTCAACCTTTAGTTGCAGGGGGCACAGCCCACCATCCCATGCGGGAATTGAACTGGCAACCTTGTTGATGAGAGCTCGTCCTCTAACCAACTTTGCCATCTTTCCTAGACTCTCCAATAAAGGAGACTTTAATTCACTCCTGTCAGTACAGGACAAATCAAATGAATGTAAAATTATTAAGGAGCTAGAAGACATACAGCATAATCAGTGGAGTGGATTCTACATATATATGTTGCAAAACCACTTCTCCCCACCTCAACCTAGTCATGATTAAGGGCTAGCAATCATAGAATCCCTCCTTCTTGGCCGCAAGGGTGAGCTTGTGGCTCAGGCTACACCAGTAATTATTTACTATCTCTGGCCATAGTGATTGGTTTATAGTTAGCCATATGATTCAGGGCAGGCCAATCAGAGGTCTTCACCAAATTTTTTCAAACAATTTGGGCTACGGATTTCCTTTACCACCACTGATGGTTTACCTGGCAAGAATGTGAATTCAGAGTTGCCTGTGCCATGGCCCCTGTTGGCAGGAGTAAGCTAATTTGAAAGAATAAAACCAATATAAAGAGAAACATGAAGATGAAAGATGGAGAGAGTTTTCCAGGGCGAGGCACTATTCCAAATGTTTCTCAGGCCATCTGCATCCATGGCTGTCTGGTGGGTTGATTATATGTATCCATTTATTTCCGCTTTTGACAGACTGAATGGAATTGGGCTTATACATTTGCAACCACAAGAGTTCTAACTAATATATATTGGTGAGGTGTGTGTGTAAACAGTATGATAATAACACAGGGGTCCCTGAGCCATAAATTCAGATCAGTGGGTCAAAGGCAGGCCCAGCATGTTGGTCTCAGAACAGCATCCCCCAGCCACACATCTGTAGCACAGGACATGCTGCTGAGGTAGAGTGAGGCTGAGGCCAACACTCACTGCAATTTAGTAATTTACCCGGGCCAGCCTGTTGGCTCAGGTGGTTGGAGCTCCGTGCTCCTAATGCCGAAGGCTGCCGGTTCGATTCCCACATGGACCAGTGGGCTCTCAACCACAAGGTTGTCAATTGGAGTCCTTGACTCCTGCAAGGAATAGTGGGCTGTACCCCTGCAACTGACATCTGGCAATTGGACCTGGAGCTGAGCTGCACCCTCCGCAACTAAGATTGGAAGGACAACAACGTGACTTAGAAAAGTCCTGGAAGTACACACTGTTCCCCAGTAAAGTCCTGTTCCCCTTCCCCTATAAAATCCTAAAAAAACCATAAAATAAATAGCTATCAGGAGTTTCCCCAAGTCAGCCAGAACCAAGCACATAGACCTACTTCTCCCAAGCACTGGGCACTATAGAAAGACCATCTTAGACTGTGAAGACTGTGTGTTGTGTACACGTTAAAGCTAAATTGGGTTGGGACTTTAACTGAGGGCTAATCCAAGGGAAGGAGTCCAGGGTACCCTTTTTGCAATTCCGTTCTGGATTTGTGTATGTGTGTATGTTTATACTTCCCATACAAGTGACCAGATCTAATGAGCATACATCAAAAGAGCCTTCTGCAGTAATAATTACAGCAACCTCATTTGTTATGTCATCCATTTATTTAATGTTTTTCAAATAAATTGCCTCCAAGATGGACAGGACTAATCACCGTAATGATGGTCAAGTGAATTTTCACTCTGAAAGAATGGTGATAAAATAGTTGGTACAAATTTACTTCTGTCCAGTCGATGCTTTGTACTTTTATTGAGCCCTTAATTAATTGGGGCCCCTTTAGGGATGACTTCACTTAGATTTATGTTGCAAATAATGGTTACCTCCCCATCACTGCCATCGTCACTGTCATATGTCATCTTATCGCTGTCACTCACGTTGCCATATGGTGCATGGTGTCTGGAATACACGTTCTGAAAGGACTCGGAAAAAGGCTTTGCTTCATGTGGAAAAGGTAGGTTTTGAGCATTTGTCTTCTTGGGCTCAGAAATATCATTGGCCAAAGATTCAGAAGTATTCCTGGAAACAAGGAATTGTTCCTGGTGGTACTGACGAGGCTTGATTAATTGAGGTCTAGGTAACGTGTCGGCCTTGCCTGTGCTGACTGAGCTTTTTGCATTAGGATGTCTGGAGGACTCAGTAAATTTCGGTAAACCGGTTGGCTTGAGTAGCAAGATTTGATTTTGTGGGCATGGTGGACAAGGTGGCTGGGTTTGTCGGACTGGATATTGTAGACTGGCTGGGCAAGGTTGCCTGACTGCAATATTTGGATAGGACCAACTGCCCTGACTGACCAGCTTACGGGAACCAGCTCGCTCCTGTAACTTATCCAGACTGCATGTTCTCTGTGACCTTTCCAGGTGGGGTGAACTGAATATAGTTTTGGGGCTCGATGGCTTAGATGATTTTTCTTGACTCGATGGCCTCATTAACTTTTCTGTGTTGGGTGGTATGGATGACATTTCTGGACTCGGAGGCCTGATTACGTTTTCTGGACAGGATGGTATAAAGGACTTTTCTGGACTGGAGGGTCTAGATAAGTTTTCCATATCTAATATCACGGATTGTTTTTCTGAAACGCACGGGCTGGCTGTCTTGGATTCATCGAGTGATATTTTGGATGACCTGGAAGACTTGGCCTCTACGCCTTCTTTTGGGACCCTGAAAATATAGAAAATTTGGAGTGTGACCATTTAAAACAAAAGAGTATTATCGCCATCACCAGAAACCAGAGACTACTGTGTCAGTTTAGACTTTTGGGGCTCTAGCAGGAAAACTGAACACAGTGAGAAATTGGAGTGTGGAAAAAGCCATGACAGATATGAACTTACGTTGAATTCAGGGTTTTTCATTTTCTTAAGAGCATTTTACCGTTTCGGTCACATTAGATTATATAGTCTACATATGGAAAAACACAAAGTCGTTTCAAATCTACCATTGAGAGAATTTCGTTTATTCCATAAGTTAAACTTTTTATAAAAATGTCACAAATTGATACAGAACTGATACACAAATGTCACGACTTGTCACAAGAAAAATGAACTCTTTAGACCAAAGTCATTGTTTTTCTATTATATTTACACCATCAAGCTTTCTATTCATGCGTGTTTATATTCACAGTATTCCTTGAAAACTGAAGGAAGGAAGCACTGGTATATTTCAGTCATCAGTCCTTGGATGGGGAACTTTCTAGGGAACCAGGATATCGGGGCCAGCCTGATCCTCCCCTATGAAAGGCAGGGATTGAGATCATGAGAACAACAACAGTGAATGAGTTTTCATGTTACTATATCTTAAAATGGTAGATTATCCCAAATGTTTTATGATGTTTGGAATGCTGAGACGCACTGCCCTCTCTGTCCCCCTCTTCATCTCCGTCTTATCCAGGTACTCATGCTCTGTTTTCCTAGACTCAGTTTATAACTATACATATATACAAAATTGTAGTTGGCATTCGTTATTGTTCAGCTTCAGCTTCAGGTGTACAGTGCAGTGATGAGGCATCTACATCATCCCTGAGGTGGTCTCCCACATGGGACACGTGTCCATCGGATACCCTACAAAATCTTTACAACATTATTGATTACATTCCCCAAATTGACTTTCGTATCCCTGTGGCCATCTTGTGGTTACCGACTATGCTTTCTAATCCCCTCCTCCCCACCCCCCTCCCATCTAGCAACCCTCAGTTTTTCCTCTATGTCTCTGAGACTGTTTGTGATTAGTTCATTCATTTATTCTTTTCTTTAGATTCCACATGTAAGTGAGATCATATGGTATTTGTCTTTCTCTGTCTGACTTATTTCACTTAGCATAATGTTCTCTAGGTCCATCCATATTGTTGCAAATGGTAAGATTTCATTCTTCTTTATGGCTGCGTAATACTCCATTGTATAAATTTACCACAGTTTCTTAATCCAGTCGCCAGGACTCAATTTATAATGAAATGAATAGCCTGGGGTGCAGCTGAACCCTGAATACGAGACAGCTTTGGCTAAAGTTGATAATGCAGTGAGAATATTTAAGAGCTAATTTCATATATGTGTAAGTATTCACCCATAAGACGTTGGTAGCTCCTTAGAAGTCTAAAGTTAACATTAAATAACCACAACAATGAAACCTCCACTATATGTATACACACATACACACACACACAGACACACACACACACACACACACACACACACACACACACCCTTGGATTCTGAATTCAAAGGTGTAAAACTTACATTGCTGCTTTATCGCTCGGGCAGTTGTAATGGATACAGCAAAAACAGCCAAAGCCCAAAACCATGATCATAGTACCAATTATGTGGATGAGTACATGTCTTCTAAAATACTCCAGTTTGGTCTCCATTGATTCAGGTTTCTTAGGTCCTGTGAAAGAGATTGTGTCACCAGAAAATGTTAGGTGACCAAGTTTTCTTCCATCTGATCGTGGCTTGCCACTAAAGGTCAAAATCAAACCTCTTCATCCATGATTTTCTTAAGCATAAGTGTTCCACTGTCATTCTCTTCCCTCTATCATGTCCCCAGCCACAGTCTAGAAGCCAAGTCTGGGACACATCTCTGGCTAATCAGTACAATTACCTGGGTTACTCCTGCATCATGGCTTAGTAACCCCATCACTTAAGTTTTTGAATATGTGTATGTCTTGCATGTGTGAATGCACTTGAGTGGTGTGTGTGTGTGTGTGTGTGTGTGTGTGTGTGTGTGTGTATGATGGGAAAAGAAAAACCCTTGTTGAAGCCTACTATGTTAGATACCATGCCAGATTCATCCACAAAGTATTTTTTAAAGACTTTAATTGAAATACAGCTAACATACTATTTTATATTAGTTTAAAGTGTATACAGTAGATATTCAAGACTTATGTACCTAAAGAAGTGATCACCACAAGCCCAGCAACCATCTGACACCGTACCACGCTATCACAATTTTACTGACTATATTCCCTGTGCTGTACATTACATCCCCATGACTTACTTGTTTTTTACCTGGAAATTTGAACCTCTTATTTTCCTTCACCTTTTCACCCCACCTTTAAAAATTTTTCAATCACAATTCACATTTCATTCACATGGTATTATCTAGTTTGTTTGGGGACGGGGTTGGTGGATTGGGTGGGGAAGGGGAGCGAAGGGGACAGCATATCTGTACTCTTTATACTTTATGTGGCTTAGGTGTTTCACACAGGAGAAAAACGCTGAGGTATTGTCCTAGAAATTGTTAAAGACCAACTAATAGTAACATGTAAGAAACAGCCGATCTCTTAAACATCGCTAGCTAGCTTGTTTAATTAAGTGCTTGAATGCATAATATTATAGATCATAATTGCTAGGTTTTAAAAGGTTGGCTTCTTACCTTTAGTAGGAGACTCATCACTTTGAGTTGTATTTAAACAGCTAGCTGTCCAAGTGAAGAACAGTAGGACACAAATGAAAAGATTCATGTCCAGGGCTTTGTTCAAATGTTTCTTCTACCAAGGAAACTGCTGTATTTGACAGGGTTCAGCCTGGTCTAGGGCTTTATGACATCATTATGTTGTGTCATAATGTCACCATGGGGAAGCATGAGTTTCTGTGGAGGTCAAGTTAAGTGTATTAGATTTTATTCTAAGAAAATCGGGGTACCACTGAAGAGTTTCTGTCTAGTGAGTGACATGATACGACCTGCATTTTAGAGAAACCACTCTGACTGTTGTATAGGGAATAGGTGGGAGGGCCACACGGGGAAGAAGGCAGTAAGACAACTAGGAGACTGTTAGAGTGCTCCAGATGACAGGAGAGTGGCTTGAAGCAGAGTGGTGGTGGTGAACATGACAAAAGTCAATGAATTTGAGAAATATTTTGATGGTGGGTAGAACTTGATGATGGGTAGGCAATGAGGCATGAAGGGGGGAGAGGTAGCACGGATGATTCCTTCACTTAACAAAAAAAGTGTCGAGTGTCAATTATGTGGCAGGAATCTTTGCACTAGGCACTGGGCATTCAAATAGACATAGCTCCTGCCTTCGAGGAGTTTGCAATCTAATGGGAGAGACAGACATGTAAGTAATGAATCCCTAGGCAGTGTGCGTGTGTAATGTTACAGGAGCACACAGATGGAGTATGTATGCGCTCGGAGTTGAGACTCCTATAGGAGACGACCCTTGAGCCGAGGGGCAGTTTTTAATGTGGTTTTCTTTTTAAATGAGAGTAGGAATTCCTTGAACCCCAAAAGGAAGGGAAGAACATTGCGTTGCAGACAGAGAAATCGGTATTTGCAAAGCGTGGTTGAGGGACCCTCATTTCCATATGGCCAAATGAATAATGTGGGGAGGAGATAGCTGGAAATAAAGCTGGCGTGGGTAGGCAGGGTAACCCTTATACAAGGGTTGTGTGCTGAAGGCCTTTCTTTAGTCTTATTTCCTCATCTCTAAAATGAGTTGAAGAGAGATGAAAGAACACGGCCTGTAAGGGTAGCAGTCTTTGAAATTGTCTTCTGGGGACCATTGCAATTGAACAAAATTAAATCTCGTTTAGAAAATGCATCTCGCTTTTACCCTGAAAGTCTAAATAATCCTGCTCCCCAAATACTTTTTAACATTATAAAGATCAGAACGTGTTATTTTTACTCAATATTATATAGCAGTTGTATCTCAATAAAGCCAGGAAAAAACCCTAAAACAGGAAAATATTATTCCTTTTTCAATAAAATGATCTTAATTTCAGTGATGCTTATAAAGTGAAAGAATGTGTCTGTCAACTCTTTAAAATCAGTTTTTTTCTACTGATGGATAGTTGATAGACAATATCTTAAAGCCAGTATTTCAGAAATAGCTTCCAAATTAATTGGAACATTAACTTCATAGTCACAGTGGATACAGAAACTACTTTTTTTCTTTAACATAGACTCGTATGATTTGATTTATACGTTCACATGACTGGCACGTTAGAATTCATTTCACTCAGAAATTCTGTAGTAGGATTTTATTTTGTTTTATTTTGTTTTATTTTACTGGGGTCTATTGGGGACCAATGTGTTTCTCCAGGGCCCATCAGTTCCAGGCCGTTGTCCTTCAATCTAGTTGTGGAGGGCGCAGCTCAGCTCCCAGTCCAGTCACTGTTTTCAATCTTAGTTGCAGGGGCGCAGCCCACCATCCCATGTGGGAATTGAACCGGTAACCTTGTTGTGGAGAGCTCGTGCTCCAACCAACTGAGCCATCCGGCCGCCCCTCCCGCAGCTCAGCGGCAGCTTGTTGTCTTCAATGTAGTGGTGGAGGGCACAGCTCACTGGCCCATGTGGGGATTGAACCGGCAACCCTGTTGTTTAGAGCTTGCGCTCTAATCAACTGAACCACCCGGCCGCCCTGGAGTAGGATTTTGATTAAAGTTGTGCATAATAGATGTACTTTAAAATCTCATTTCTTGCTTCAGAGATTGTTATTGTTTTTATTATTGCCAGAAGTAGGCTGAGGCCCAGTGAGGCACTTGCCTCTCGCACGGAATTTATGTGTAATCAGTATAAATAATGTTTTAGTAATCAATATAAATCAAATTTTAATGCAATATTTAAAAAAATCAAAATTAATGCGAAAGATCCATGATGTACAAAATATAAAATATTTTAAAGAAAGACAGACTCTGTCCCTGTACTTGCCCTCTAATCCTGGCTCTGCATCTTTGGCCTGCAGGACCATTCTTATTCTTGTCCACTTTAGAAAGCAGAAGAGCAGGGTCCAGGGATTCATCCCATGCTTCTAAACAGGACTGTGTGGGGTGGCCAGTGTGCTCAGTTGCTGGCGTGCAGTACTCATAACACCAATATCGCCGGTTCGATTCCCACATGGGCCAGTGAGCTGCACCCTCCACAACTAGATTGAAAACAATGACTTGACTTGGAGCTGATGGGTCCTGCAAAAACACACTGTTCCCCAGTATTCCCAAATTAAAAAAATAACAGGGCTGTGTGGTCCCCAAGACCCCTAAAAATGTCTCTAGGACATTGGCCCCAGGACCCTGCTCCTGTGCTGCTGTTGGATGATTCTGTGTGAAGAATGCCTCTTCCTGCTGTCTCTTCTTGGCTCTCCAGAGTTGAACCCTCGCCACTTTTCTGATATCCCCACACTTTTATCTGATTGTCTTGCTCCCGAAGTTTGGCCAGCACCGTTGCCAGTGGAATCAGAAGTACCCAACGTCGTCCTTGCCCCCCACATGGCAAGTTGGAATCAGGCTTTCTTTCAGATGAGACCAAGGAACCACCTTCTGGGGTTGTCTTGTCATGGCTTTCTACTGCCCTCCGCTGGGCCTCAATCAACAGTGCAGTTCTACCTCAAGCTGATTTTTTCCCCCCTTAGATTTTTTTTTAATTAAAAAAAATATATATATAGGCATATATATTTATTTATATACCTTATAAAAATTTTAAACCACACAGAGATACATCAACTTTCCTTTCTGCCTTCAGTTCTTCTGACCTGATGAAAATTTCTCAAAGTATCTCTTGCTGATGGCCTGCCATGATGCCTGAAATCTTCATCTTTATTTTTAATTTCATTTCAGAATTTGTTAAGGGTTATATTAATCTATCCCCATTACGCAAAACCCAAAAATACAGAAATATGCAGAATGAAAAGTGATAATCCTTTCCTTCACTACCATAGTCCTTTCCCATTCTAATGATAATGACTCAAAAGTTTCATGTGCTTCTCAGATCATTTTCCACACATTTACGTACATATGAGATACGTGATTCGCGCGTGCGCGCACACACGTACACACACACACACACACACACACACACACACACTCAACATGCCCTGTTTCCCCGAAAGTGAGACCTAGCCGCACAATCAGCTCTAATGCGTCTTTTGGAGCAAAAGTTAATATGAGACCCGGTCTTATATTACATAAGATATAAGACCGGGTCTTATATTGTAGGAAAATATATCACATCTTATGTGATATAAGACCGGGTCTTATATTATAGGAAAATAAGACCTGGTATTATATTTATTATATTATATTATGTTATATTATATAATATATCATATTAAATTATTTTTATACAGGGTCTTATATTACAGTAAAATAAGACCGGGTGTTATATTTTTGCTCCAAAAGTTGCATTAGAGCTGATGGTCCGGCTGGGTCTTATTTTCGGAGAAATACGGTAAATGGGATCATTCTGTAAGTACTGTTTTTCAGGGTTTTGAAAACTACACAACTATGTGTACACCCTTATTCACAGCAGCATGATTCATAATAACCAAATGGTAGGAACAATCCAAATATCCATTGAAAGATGAATATATGAACTGAATGTGGTATAGCCATACAATGGACTATTGTTCACCCTTAAAAAGGAATTGAGTTCTGAGACATTCTCCAATGTGGATGAACCCTGAGGACGTTATGGATGAACCTGGAGGACATTATGCTGAACCTTGCGGACAAATAAGGACCTCACAAAAGGCCAAATAGCGTATGATGTACTTCTGTGAGGTACCCAGAGTAGTCAGATTCATAGAGACAGAAAGTAGAATGGTGGTTACCTGGAGCTGGGCAGAGCGGAGAATGCAAAGTCATTGTTTAACGGGTACATAGTTTCAGTTAGGGATGATAGAAAATTTCTGTAGATGGATGATGGTGATAGTTGAACAACACTGTCCATTTATTTAATACCAGTGAATTGTATACTCAAAAAGAGTTAAAATGTTATGTTGTATATATTTTACCACAATAAAACCTTGAAAAAAATTGCACAACTAATACCCAAGTGATTTCCTTTAAAAGAGAACAAACTGATGGTTGCCAGAGGGGAGTGGATTTGGGGAGCCGAGTGAAAAGGGTGAAGGGATTAAGAAATACAAATTGGTAGTTGCAGAATAGTCACATGTATGTAAAATAGAGCATAGGTAATATAGTCAGTGTTGTAACAACTGTGTGTGTTGCCAGGTGAGTGGGTGTTTTGTGCTACTTTGTCTTCCAAATCACTGATTTGCTCCTCTACTTCCCCTAATCTGCTGTTGATTAGTTCTAGCGTATTCTTCACTTCTAACTGGTTCTGCTTGATAATTTCTGTCTCCTTTTTTATGCTCACTATCTCATTGTTGACATTTAATGAGTTCCTTGAGCATCCTTTTAATCAGTGTTTTGAAGTCTGTAGCTGGCAGCCTCCATTCATTTAGTTCTTTTTCTGGAGTTTTCTCCTGTTCTTTCATTTGGGACATGTTTCTTTGTTTGTTGATTTTGGTTTCCTCTCTGTTTTGTTTCTATGTATTGTGTATCCCAGTCTTGGCTGGCTGGCCTTATGTAGTAGCTGTCCTGTGGGGCCTACTAGCAGTTTCCCTGGTCACCTGTGCTGAGTGTTCCAGGAGTGTCCCTTGTGTGTTGTGTGTGTCCTCCTGTTGTAGTTGACATTTGATTGTTATTGATATGTCAGTGGGTAGGATTGACCCTCAGGCTGACTGGCTGTGAGGATTGGCCATGCCCACAGTGTACGAGCTTCTATGTGGGGGCTGACCCAACAGAGTAGGATTGGCTCCATTGCACTCTGCTGTCTGCTGAGACCACCCTTTCCGTGTGCTGTTTGTAGTTTATTCGGGTTTTGCTCTGTTGTACTCTGAATCCAACCACCAGATGTGTTTGTTCTGGGGCTTCTTGGGTAGGGCTCCAGTGCATGCCAAGATCAGATGTTGATTGTGACCAGCCCGGGGTAACCTGATAGGTGCTGCCAAGTACTTTGCAGTTTTCACTGCCTGTGTTGGACCTGGGAGCTTATGGGAGAGGCCATACTATGCACTGAGGCCAGCTGCCACCAATAGTAGGGCTCAGGCAACTCAGCATAAGCCCCAGAGCATTCCATGGCCTGCTGCTGCTGGCCAGCTGTCCGTAAGGCTCAGCCGCTGAAAGAGCTCATGCAGTACATGAGTTGGGTGAGGTGGGGTCTGAGGGAGTCTGCAGGGTGGTACTAGTGGTGTTAACCTGGTTAATGCAGATTCAGATTTGGAGGCAGTGCTGAGCCCGGATCAATTCAGGAAAAGTCTCAGAGCAAACCAAGGCCAGCCACAGCTCACCTAGGGCCTGTGGATCCCCGAGTGTTGTTCAAGAAATACTGTAGGATGGGCTGAGGCTGGTTTCCTGCTGCCAAATGTCCCTTAACTGTTCAAGCAGAGGCTGGTTGTTTGCTGCTGAAATAGCCTCCTGCTGTATGCAAGTTTGTGGAGGGAGGGTCCCTGGGGTTCACCAGGGTGGAACGAGGGGATTTCACCAGGGCAATGCAGTATCAGATTTAGCCAAGTTGGGGGAAGGCTCAACACAGGAAAGATAATGGCTGTCCCTACAGCCCTCGCTTTAAAGCCATACCACTCAGTCTGTCCCTGCATGTCTCTGGAGCCTCCTGATCTAGTGTCCCTCTGCTGGTGCCCAGGGTATGTGCCTGCAAGTGAGTGAGTCTGTGTGCAGGCCCTTATTGAGGATGCCTGTGTTTCAAGCAGCTCTCCTTCTCACCCAGACAGATGGAATCTTTGATGATATACAGCGAGATATTGTGAGGGCTCCTCTCCCTGGCACTGGTGCTTTGGGCTGGGGAGTCTTGTGTAGGGCTGGGACCCCTCACTCCTCAGAGGGGACCTCCGGAGCACAGTCAAGAGATCCCTCTGTGTTTCCAACCACTACACGTGAGTGTGGGGCCAGCCCTTTTTGCATTTGTACCCCTCCTCACAGGCTCGAATTCTTCATTTTTTAAATAAATTTTATTGGGGAATATTGGGGAACAGTGTGTTTCTCCAGGGACCATCAGCTCTAAGTCATTGTCCTTCAATCTAGTTTTGGAGGGCGCAGTTCAGCTCCAAGTTCAGTTTCCGTTTTCAACCTTTAGTTGCAGGGGGCACAGCCCACCATCCCATGCGGGAATTGAACTGGCAACCTTGTTGATGAGAGCTCGTCCTCTAACCAACTTTGCCATCTTTCCTAGACTCTCCAATAAAGGAGACTTTAATTCACTCCTGTCAGTACAGGACAAATCAAATGAATGTAAAATTATTAAGGAGCTAGAAGACATACAGCATAATCAGTGGAGTGGATTCTACATATATATGTTGCAAAACCACTTCTCCCCACCTCAACCTAGTCATGATTAAGGGCTAGCAATCATAGAATCCCTCCTTCTTGGCCGCAAGGGTGAGCTTGTGGCTCAGGCTACACCAGTAATTATTTACTATCTCTGGCCATAGTGATTGGTTTATAGTTAGCCATATGATTCAGGGCAGGCCAATCAGAGGTCTTCACCAAATTTTTTCAAACAATTTGGGCTACGGATTTCCTTTACCACCACTGATGGTTTACCTGGCAAGAATGTGAATTCAGAGTTGCCTGTGCCATGGCCCCTGTTGGCAGGAGTAAGCTAATTTGAAAGAATAAAACCAATATAAAGAGAAACATGAAGATGAAAGACAGAGTTTTCCAGGGCGAGGCACTATTCCAAATGTTTCTCAGGCCATCTGCATCCATGGCTGTCTGGTGGGTTGATTATATGTATCCATTTATTTCCGCTTTTGACAGACTGATTGGAATTGGGTTTATACATTTGCAACCACGAGAGTTCTAACTAATATATATTGGTGAGGTGTGTGCGTAAACAGTATGATAATAACACAGGGGTCCCTGAGCCATAAATTCAGATCAGTGGGTCAAAGGCAGGCCCAGCATGTTTGGTCTCAGAACAGCATCCCCCAGCCACACATCTGTAGCACAGGACATGCTGCTGAGGTAGAGTGAGGCTGAGGCCAACATTCACTGCAATTTAATAATTTACCCGGGCCAGCCTGTTGGCTCAGGTGGTTGGAGCTCCGTGCTCCTAATGCCGAAGGCTGCCGGTTCGATTCCCACATGGGCCAGTGCCAGATGGCTCAGTTGGTTGGAGTGTGGGCTCTCAACAACAAGGTTGGTGGTTCAACCCCCACAAGGGATGGTGGGCTGCGCCCCCTACAACTAAGATTGAACACGGCACCTTGAGCTGAGTTGCCACTTGAGCTCCTGGATGGCTCAGTTGGTTGGAGCGCGTCCTCTCAACCACAAGGTTGCCTGTTCGACTCCCGCAAGGGATGGTGGGCTGTGCCCCCTGCAACTAGCAATGGCAACTGGACCTGGAGCTGAGCTGCACCTTCCACAACTAAGATTGAAAGGACAACAACTCGACTTGGAAAAAGGTCCTCTAAGTTGACACTGTTCCGCAATAAAGTAAAAAAAAAAAAAAAAAAAATCCCCTACCAGCACACCTCGTCTTTGAAGACTTGAGCATTTCTGGTGAGAAAGCTGTTACCAACTTTCTCTCCTTATGCGCCTGTGTTTACTAACAAGACTTCCCTGCCAGTGCAAACGTGTTCTCACCTGCGCACACAATATGTGTTCGTATGCATGCCCTCAAGTACCTTCGCAAACACCTACATAAATATGCACAAAACCTCAGGTGAGAAATTGTAGGAAGCACCTGTAGGGCTATAAATTTTGTTTTGTTTATTTTACTGTTTCACATACCTATTAATGTGCTGGAGTTATTATCACATAAAGGGTGAAAAACCGTTTTGATCTCAGCTGCCAGTCCAATCTCAATTTGTTCAGTGACCGACATTAATGAAATTGCAATAGGTCGCTTTCTAGAAGGTCTTGAACATCTTCAAAAGGAGGTCTTGAGAGTCAAGTATCCAGTTCACAGTTCCTTGCCGGTTTTGCCATCGTGTGGGCAAGGTACACATACCCTACGGAGATACTGACCCAGCTTTCGTTTTGAAAAGAGCTCAAATGATGAGAGACATTTTCCCCTCCAGGGGTAGAGGAGAAGTGGGAAGGACACCAGGTGAAAATATGAATCGCAAATCGAGGAAGACTTTCACTACATCTTGACCACCAGTTCCGGCTGCAGGGTTTGCTCATTTGCACCCAGTGTCCCTCAGAGGAGCTAGCCCTTATCAGTGTCACTAGGTGCCAGGCGAGGAATTCCTGCTGCAGTGCTCCCAGTCGCCAGCTGGGTAGGCATTATGACTGCATTACTCTCTTCACTTTACTGACGAGCTCAGAATGGCTAAGCAGCTTGCCCAGGTTCCCAAGGCTTGTCAGTGGCAGAGCCAGGATGTTCTGAAAATAAACTGGGAATATGAACGGGAAATATAAAATAAAAAGTTTCATTAGGAAATGATATACAAAGGAGTATAGGTGACGTATGTATAAATTATGAAGCTAAATAATAAAATGAATACTCATGAATCCACCAACAAACATAAGAAAAGAACACCCATCAATGGCCTGGAGTTTCCCTCGGTGTCCCTATACTCCTGCCTCCCTGCTCTCAGATCCTGACTTTTTTCACCTTTGATTTTCATTAACGTTATTACCCAGAAGTACATGTCCCTAGTTTTGCTGAAATATATAATAATGGGAAGGTATTTTACATTTTTTCCATGATTTGCTTTATTTATTTATTTAGAATGTTTTAGATATTTTAAGTAAATTTTTTGTTTTAATTTTAGTTGTCAATTACAGTTACCATACAATATTAGTTTCAGGTGTACAGCAGAGTGATTAGACATTTATGTAACTTTCGAAGTGATCCCCTGACAAGTCTAGTACACACCTGGCACTATACATAGTTATTACAATATTACTGACTATATTCTCTAAGTTGTAGTTTACATCCCTGTGACTATTTTATAACTGCCAATTTGTACTTGTTAATCTCTTCCCCTTTTTCCCCAAGCTCTCCAACCTCCTTCCGTCTGGTAACCATCAATTTGTTCTGTGTATTTTTGAGTTTATTTCTGTTTTGATTTTTAGATTCCATGTATAAGTGAAATAATATGGTATTTGTCTTTCTTCGTCTGACTTATTTGTGACTTGCTTTATTTACTCAAAATTGCTTGCGACTTCCAGCCATGTTGCTGTGTGTACTTGCAGTTCTTTATTTCACTGATGTGTGGGACTCTACTATATGAATGTACTGGAATGTACTCATCCACTCTCCTGTTAATGGACACTTGGCTTGTTTCCATCTTTCCGCTATTAAATGCATTGCTGCTATAAATGTCTATGTTCCTGACTTTTGGTGCATGTGTATACGAGTTTCTCTAGGGAATATACCTGGAAGAGAATGGCTGCATTATAGGGCATGCAAATGTTCAACTTTTACATGATAATCTAATATTCTTCCCCAAAGTGGTTATATCAATTTATATTGCTACTAGAGTGTATGAAAGTTTCCAATGGTTTAAATCCTTGCTATCATTACAGGATACCAGAACTTTACGTTTTGGCCAAATGAGTGACTGCAAAGTGGTATGTCACTGTGGTTTCTAGGAGTTTGTCAGATTTGTATGTTTTCAAATGCAGTGGCATTAAGCTGTATCACTGGATGGGGCAAAGGGACAGTGTTTAAGAAGAGAGAACCACTTGGGAAAGTGTCTTTGTCCATTTGGACTGCTATAACAAAATACCATAGACGAGGTGGCTTATAAACAAAAGAAGTGTATTTCTTAACAATTCTGGAGGCTGGAAGTCCCAGATTACAGTGCTAGCATGATTGGTGAAGGCCCTTTCCCTGATTACAGAGTTCTTGTTGTATTCTCACCTGGCAGAAGGAGCTAGGACTCTCTGGAATCTCTTTTATAAGGGCAGTAATCCCATGAGGGCTCAACCGTCATGACCTAATTACCTCCCAAGGGTTCCACCTTCTGATACCATCACATCGGGCATTAGGATTTCAACATGGGAATTTTGGTGGGATACAAACATTCAGACCATAGCAGAAAGGGTTCTGAGTGAGGTCAGAGGTTTGTGCATTTATAAAACAGAAAAAAGTTACGGTAGATCATGAGCTCACCCCTGTCTAGTTAGCTAAGTACTCAGTATTATACCTCACATCTTGCCTTACTTGACCTGTGGAATCTGCCAGATCCCACCTGCCAGTCCTGATGTCTTTTGACCAGCCATCAATTATTGCATCATATACTATGGTGAAATTGTGTTTTAATTTAACCAAGCTGATTCAAACTGGGTCTTACGCTTCTTATCTTTTATCAAATAGCTTTAACATTTGGATGAACTTCCAGGAGTTTATTTGAAAATATCTTTTTTACCACTCTATCACTGGTTCATTGTCAATTCCTCTTTGATCATCTAAAAATTTTAAAATTAATTTTTAATGTGCATTTGGACTCTTATGTGGAGTTCTGAATGACATGTGAGAATGAATTTTTAGGAATTTATTTTTAGAACTAAAAATTAGCTTCCATTTCTTTGGCCTAGAACAAGGAGAGACCTTGTTAACTCTGCAGCTGTGAATTCTGATTGTCTTTGTTTTCTGGGAGACTTAGCTGCTGGTTGAGTGAGTCTGATAGTCTAACTCAGGTTTTGTCTTTTCGATTGAAACATATAGACATTAAAAACAAAACCCAACATAAGGATTTTAATGAAATGCTATTGGTATTCATAGAAGACTTTACCTAAGCACAGCAGAACACACATTTTGAGTGTGCATGGAAAATTTACCTACATAGAGCATACCGTGTATCATAAAATAAGTCTCAATTAATTTTTTTTAATTAAATTTATTGGGGTTACAATTGTTAGTAAAATTACATAGATTTCAGGTGTACAATTCTGTATTACATCATCTATAAATCCCATTGTGTGTTCATCACCCAGAGTCAGTTCTCCTTCCATCACCATATATTTGATCCCCCTTACCCTCATCTCCCACCCCCCACCCCCCAATCTCAATTAATTTAAAAGGATTTAAACTGTACTTTTTGACAATAAGGGAATTAAATGAGAGATCTATAACAGAAAAATCTTGAAAATCCCCTATATATTTGGAAACTAAATAACACATTTCTAAATAACCACCGATCAAAAAAATACATCAGAAGAGAAATTGAAAAGTATTTTGAAATGAATGAAAATGAAAACACAGCATACCAGAATTTGTCGGATGCAACTAAAGAATGCTTGGGGAAATTTATAGCACTAAACACCTATGTTAGGAAAAGAGAATGGTCTCAAGTCAGTGATCTCAGTTTCCATCTAAAGAAACTAGAAAAAGAAAAGCTAATTAAACAACATAAGCAGCAGAAAGGAAATAATAAAGATCAGAACAGACATCAATGAAAACTGAAACAATAAAAACAATAGAGGAAAAGTCAGTGAGGCAAATGCTGCTGGTTCTTTGAGAATATCAAAAAAATTGATAAACGTCTAGCCAGACTTATCAGGAAAAAAAGAGAGAAAACATACCGTGTTTCCCCGAGAATAAGATCTAGCCGGACAATCAGCTCTGATGTGTCTTTTGGAGCAAAACTTAATATATTATATTATATTATATTATATTATATTATATTATATTATATTATATTATACCCAGTCTTATATTAAAATAAGACGGGTGCTATATCAATTTTTGCTCAAAAAGATGCTTTAGAGTTGATTGTCCGGCTAGGCCTTATTTTCAGGGAAACATGGTATATGATGAATACCATGAGAATGAGAAAACTTATATCACTAGGCATTCCACAGATACTAAAAGGATGATACGGAAGTAGTATATACAAATGTATGCCCATAAATTTGACAATTTAGAAAGACATAAATGACCAAAGCTCCACCAGTTATTAGAATGAAACCTTCAAGAAGTTAACTAAAGTGATCAAGCCTTGGTTTCTTTGCGAAATGGTAGGATTGGTGTGGGGAGTAAATGCACATGAAGTTCTTAGCTGCTATTATTATTACGATCAGGCTGATACTAGGAAGAAACCATATGACCTACAGTCAACCACCATAGGAGATGGCTGATTTGGTAAACCACTTTCTTTAGACTCTGATCTTGTTCAATCTTATCTTTTTATTTTAAAAATTCTCCCGCTCACTAGCGAGTACTTACTGGTGCCTTGTGCATTAAAAGCCTGAATAATCACTATCAATACATTGTGGTGTTAAAAAAATTGTCATTTAAATAACTGGAAATTTCAAGAATTCAGAGTACCCAAGGAAAAATGATTTTTAAAACATTCTATGTACGTTCCTGGAATCTAGAGCAGCAATTAGAATTCATTCAAAACATTTTGTTCACTCAACGTGTAATTTAAGACTCTCCTAATCAAATGATCAGGTGTGTGGGTTTGTTTGCCTGCTGTGTGTCCTATTTCTTTTTCTTATTTAAGCATCACAATTTTTTCTGTTAGTTTCAGGTGTGCAAAACAACATAGCAATTAGACATTTACATAACTCACAAAGTGATCGCCCCAGTAAGTCTATTACCTATCTGACACTGTACATAGTTATTACAATATTATTGGCTATATTCCCTATGCTGTACTATATATCCCTATGACTATTTTTGAAATTATAGTTGACATTCAGTATTAGTTTATATTAGTTTCAGGTATACAATGTAGTAATTAGACATTTATATAATTTATGCAGTGATCCTCCTGATAAGTCTAGTACCCATCTGACACTATACATAATTTTTATAATATTATTGGCTATATTCCCTCATACCGTACTTTACGTTCTCGTGACTTTTTGTAACTACCAATTTGTACTTCCTAATCCCTTCACCTTTTTCACCCAGCCCCTCAGCCCTGCTCCCATCTAGTAACCATCTGTTTGTTCTCTGTATCTATGAGTCTGTTTCTGTTTTGTTTGTTCATTCATTTTGTCCTTTAGATTCCACATATAAGTGAGATCACATGGTATTTGTCTTCCTCAGTCTGACTTATGATACCCTCTACATCCATCCATGTTGTCGCAAATGGTAAAATTTCATTCTTTTTTATGGCAGAGTAATAGTCCATTGTATATATGTACCACTTTTTTATCCAGTCGTCTACTGATGGGCATTTCAGTTGTTTCCATATGTTGACTATTGTAAATAGTGCTGCAGTGAACATGGGGGTGTATATATCTTTCTGAGTAGTGTTTTGGATTTCTTTGAATAAATACACAGGAGTGGAATTGGTGGGTCATAAGGTAGTTCTATACTTGATATTCTGAGGAACATCCATACTGTTTTCCATAGCTTCTGCACCAATCTGCAATCCCACCAACAGTGCACAAGCGTTCCCTTTTTTCCACAGCCTCGCCTACACTTGTTGTTTGTTGATTTATTGATGATAGCCATTCTGACTAGTGTGAGGTGATATCTCATTGTGGTTTTTATTTGCATTTCTCTGATGGTTAGTGACATTGAGCATCTTTTCATATGTCCATTGGCCATGTGTATGTCCTCTTCAGAGAAATGTGTATTCAGGTCCTCTGGCCATTTTTTAATTGGACTGTTTATTTTTTTGGTGTTGAGTTGTATTAGTTTTTTAAAAAAAATAAATTTTGGATATTAACCCTTTATCAGAGGTTATTGGTGAATATCTTCTCCCATTCAGGAGGTTGTCTTTTCATTTTGTTGATAGTTTCCTTTGCTGTGCAAGAACTTTTTAGTTTGATGTAGTCCCATTTGTTTATTTTTTCTTTTGTTTCCATTGTCCAAGGAGATACATCAGTAAAAATATTACTAAGGGTAAAGTGAGAGTTTACTGCCTATGTTTTCTTCTAGGAGTTTTACAGTTTTGGGTCTTACATTTAAGTCTTTAATCCATTTTGAGTTTATTCTTGTATGTGGTATAAGAAGGTGGTCTAGTTTCATTTTTTTGCATGTCCAGTTTTCCCAGCACCATTTATTGAATAGACTGTCTTTACCCCATGAATAGTCTTTCCTCCTTTGTCATAAATTAAATGACCATATATGTGTGGGTTGATTTCTGGGCTCTCTATTCTGTTCCATTGATCTATGTGTCTGTTTTTATGCCAGTGCCATGCTGTTTTGATTACTATAGCCTTGTAGTATAGTTTGACATCAGGTAGCATGATACCTCCAGCTTTGTTCTTCTTTCTCAAGATTGCTGTGACTATTCGGGTCTTTTATGGTTCCATATAAATTTTAGGATTATTTGTTCTAGTTCATTTTCAACTGGGGGTCCCCAGCTGAACCACTGAACACAGAAAATATTTGAGTGACTATTTCCTCAATTTCTCCCAAGTATGATTAGTACCATTGCAGATGCATAGAAGAATAGTTAATTCATTGTATAAGGTGGAGGTCTTAGGGCATCAGGGCTTAATTTCCTTGCAGAACCCCAGTTGAAAAATGCTGATTTACAGAAATGAGACACCATCCACCCACCTCACAGGGATGCTCTGGGGATTATTAAGACAATGTCTGTAAAACTCATGAGACGCAAACTTAATGCTGTAGTCTAAGGTAATGCTGAGTTTCTGATTCATTGTGATTAGGCTGAACCTTTTAAAAATGTTCATTTAAAAAAATAAAAAATATATTTACTATTTTTTTCTTTATTTTTTAATTCAAGTTTATTGGGGTGACAATTGTTAGTAAAGTTACATAGATTTCAGGTGTACAATTCTGTATCACATCATCTATATATCACATTGTGTGTTCACCACCCAGAGTCAGTTCTCTTTCCATCACCATATATTTGATCCCCTTTACCCTCATCTACCAATGTTTACTATTTTAAAAATTGGACACATAAACAAAAAATACCACTCAGAAACACACCACCTAAGGATAGTCAGATTCACATTTCAGATGCATGGCCATCTGTTTTTTTAAAAATTATATGTACTTTTAATACAAGTGATATCCTAGAAGTTTGAAACTTAAAGACTAGCTTTCCCTTTAACCTCAGTCAGCACACAGACTTTAGAAGTTGAAAGGGATTTGGAAGAGAAAATAGCCCTGCAAAATTGGAAATAATTTGATGAAGGCAGGGTGGACCCAGGGCTGAGATGGCAGACTCCTGCTGCATAGCCTAGAGGTCTTTTCTCGCTCGCCACTGTTGCTCATTGTTGGAGGTCTGTTAACTTCAAGCTTTAATCAAATATCTTTTCTTTTAAAGTATCTGTCCCTTTTCCTGCCAAATGTGCTTAAGAGGAATTGGCTCTAAACTAGGAGGAGAGGGAATTTGGTTAAACCCATTGCTTAATGAAGCCCTAATATCATTCATTCATTCAAAACAGCTTTTGAGCACTTCGGTAGGTTTGTTTCTGGCTCAGCTTTTTTTTTATTAGAAAAGTGGATTGGCAGGTCAGACAGAGTTGATAGTGAGTAAAATAGGCCTAACTGCTTTATAACATGTTTTTAATTTAATGTTCAATGAAGGCCAGTTACCATACGTGCAAATCAATAAACAAACAACCATAGCTGATTGTCAGGCAATGGAAAACACTGCAAGTTTTTTGCTGCCTGCCTGGTTTCCTAAGCATGGTCTAATGCAATTTGAGATAACCTTGAAACTTTACACAAGCCTTATTGAAATACCTATTTTGAAATAGTTTAGAGTGGCCTGTAAGATGATTTCAGGTAGCCTGTAAATCATGTCAAACATCATAAAGCGCCTTGCCAAATTCTGACCATCTTTAGCAAGACTTGAAGATCAGGCTCAGAAATACACCGATACATAGTAACAAAGAAAGCAGGTAGGACTAGAACCTCATGGTTTAAGGGGCACTTGCAAAGCTTTCTTGTCCAAAAAACTCTTTCTCATCATATGTCAAGTGCCTCAAATTCTTTTGTTGTAGACTGGAGCCATATGACTAAGCAACTGTCTTAGTGGGGATTAGTTTGGGGAGCCTAGGTGAGGGGACCAAGAAGGGAGCAATTGCTATGAAGGGCAGGTGGCTTCAATAAGTGCTCTCTCCAGGTTCTTGAAGACAAAGATACAGAGGTTTCTGTCTAAAGTTTATTTTCCTTCTAAATGCAGTTCAGTTCTAACCCAAATCACTGTTTTCCCCAATAGACGTTCACTGTTTAACATACAATTCTCATGACCTATGTAGAAATGGTATGCTTTGCAACTCAAATTGTTCAAATGTACTGCTCTGCAAATTCCATTTTTGATTTGAGTTTGCTTAAAGTGAGAATTGTCTTTCTTTTTTTCTTTAACAGGACTTTATTGGGAAACAGTGTGTACTTCCAGGACTTTTTCCAAGTTACGTTGTTGTCCTTTCAGTCTTAGTTGTGGAGAGCGCAGCTCAGCTCCAGGTCCAGTTGCCGTTTTTTTTTCTAGTTGCAGAGGGCACAGCCCACCATCCCTTGCAGGAGTCGAACCGGCAACCTTATGGTTGAGAGGATGGGCTCCAACCAACTGAGCCATCTGGGAGTTCAGCGGCAGCTCAGCTCAAGGTGCCATGTTCCATCTTAGTTGCAGGGGTTGCTGCCCACCATCCCTTGCAGGAGTCAAACCGGCAACCTGTGGTTGAGAGCCCGCTCTCCAACCAGCTGAGCCATCTGGCACTGGCCCATGTGGGAATCGAACCGGCAACCTTCGGCGTTAGGAGCATGGAGCTCCAACCACCTGAGCTATCGGACCAGCCTGACAACTATCTTAATATTTCAAAATGAATATGTTTCAGTAAGAGAAAATAATTTCATCCCTATCTGAATGACATATATCTCAAAAGTCTGAAATTGCCCTCCTGAATCCTTAAAGTGTAAGAACATAATCTATCCTCACAGCAATAACAGCTGGGTCCTAAGCCCCATGTACAACAGGGAGAAAGTAGACCAATATTACTATCTAAAGGGTTAGGATGTGACCTGTGATCCTTTATAACAGTGTTTTAATGATATGTGTCCTCCCTTGTCCAGCTTTACCCAGCTTTGCTGTTTTTTTTTTTTGGGGGGGGAAGGGGAACAGGACTTTATTGGGGAACAATGGTCAAATTGTTGTCCTTTCAATCTTAGTTGTGGAGGGTTCTGTTCAACTTCAGGTTGTTGTTCTTTCAGTCTTAGTTGTGGAGGGCGCAGCTCAGCTCCAGGTCCAGTTGCCATTGCTAGTTGCAGGGGGCACAGCCCACCATCCCTTGCGGGAGTCGAACTGGCAACCTTGTGCTTGAGAGGACAGGCTCCAACCAACTGAGCCATCCGGGAGCTCAGCGGCAGCTCAGCTCAAGGTGCCGTGTTCAATCTTAGTTGCAGGGGGCAGAGCCCACCATCCCTTGCGGGAGTCGAGGAATTGAACTGGCAACCTTGTGGTTGAGAGCCCACTGGCCCATGTGGGAATCGAACCGGCAGCCTTCGGAGTTAGGAGCACGGAGCTCTAACCGCCTGAGCCACCAGGCCGGCCTTGCTGTTACTTTTTAAAATTAAAGTTTATTGGGGTGACAATGGTTAATAAAGTTACATAGGTTTCAGGTGTAAAATTCTGTAATATATCATCTATAAATCCCATTGTGTGTTCACCACCCAGAGTCAGTTCTCCTTCCATCATCATATATCTGATGCCCCTTACCCTCATCTACCACCTCCCTCCCCCTTCCCCTCTGGTAACCTCTAAACTATTGTCTGTGTCTATGACTTTTTGTTTCTTTATTTGTTTGTCTTGTTCCTTTGTTGCTTTCAGTTTTATATCACACATATCAGTGAAATCATATGGTTCTCTGCTTTTTCTGTCTGACTTATTTCACTTAGCATAATAATCTCAAGATCCATCCATGTTGTCGCAAATGGCAGTATTTCATCTTTTCTCATGGCAGAGTAGTATTCCACTGATTAGATAACCACATCTTCGTTATCTAATCATCTGCTGTTTTCTTAAAATGTGAAGGTATGGATTTCAAATGACCCACTTAAAAATATAATGAGTTACAATCTAGATATGTTCAAAATGTCTGACAGTGCGTACTTAAGCTAGTAATGAAGACAGCCGGAATGAACCCTTGAAGAGAAAGAGAGTACTATAAGAATAGAGAATGTGCCAGTGAGGTGCTTGTGGTAGTTGAAATTATACCACTTGTAAACCATTACCGAGATGCTGCATTAGGACAGTGGCATTATGATTTTTGTTTCCCCTCTGCTTTCCAAGCTTTCTTTTAGTGCTGTGACATTTTTGTCAGTAGCTACGTTTGTATGTATGTATGTACATCCTACTTTGATTCATAAGAATACAATGATACTGTTTCTGCAAATTACAATTTTAAAAGTTGTCAGCAGGGAGACATCATGGTGCAGTTGAATGAGGACTAGTTTGAGAAGTCTGGGGATCTGGATTTTAACCCCAACTCTGCCACCCTGGTCAAGTGACGTCCCCACTCTGTGCCTTGGTTTTTCTATAGGTAAAGTGGAGAGGGTGGGCAAGATGGTCTAAAAGGTCCTTTTTCAGTTCTCAGTCCTTTGACTTTTTCTTTCAGCATGTGTTGAATGATTATTCCATTCAAACTCAAAGTACTTAAGATATTAAAAGATCCATTTAAGTTTAAAGACTGTCTGTATCAGGATTTTGGCTTGTTTGTTTGACTTGGAACAGGAAAATAAACTCTATCTTTTTTATGGTCAATGCAGTTGTCTATGACATGCAAAAACCATAGTGGAAGGAGACAATTGATAAGGCCTTCTGTTCATTCCACATATGTACTGAAAATGGTGACACTCAAGAAACAGACTAGCAAAGAGGGCAAAGGAAAGCAGTATGTAAACCAGTATGTAAACATCACAATTGTAAGCATTTGCTCATAGAAGAAGAGAACCATGGTTCTGGCATGTGACTAAATTCCATGTAAAAGCTGCCTTTTTTGGTCATTGGTTTGAAAGAGTGTGTGGGCTTTCAGGTCCTGTGCTGACATTAAGAAACTGGGTTTAGTGTAGCCAGTTGGCTCAGTTGGTTAGAGCACAGTGCTCATAACACCAACATCGCAGGTTCCATTCCCCCATGGGCCAGTGAGCTACACCCTCCACAACTAGATTGAAAACAACTTGACTTGGAGCTGATTGGTCCTGGAAAAACACACTGTTCCCCAATAAAAAATATTTTTTAAAAAATCTTAAAAATAAAGAAAAAGAAACTGGGTAGATAGAAACACTTTTTGTGTTTTATAGCTCCATTTTTATGTTTCCTATCTCTTTGTTGAAGTTCTCCCTGAGATCATTGAGCATCATTATAACCAGTGTTTTGAACTCTGCATCTGGTAGATTGCTTGTCTCCATTTTGTTTAGTTCTTTTTCTGGAACTTTGTTCTGTTCTTTCATTTGGGACATGTTTCTTTGTCTCCCCATTTTGGCTGCCTTCCTGTGTTTGTTTTTATGTATTAGGTAGAGCTGCTATGCCTCCCGGACTTAGTAGAGTGGCTTTATGTAGTACGTGTCCTTTGGGACCCAGTGGAGTAGTCTCCCAGGTCACCAGAGCCAGGTGCTCCAGGTGTGTCCCTTGTGTGGGTTGTGTGTGCCCTCCTGCTGTAGTCGATCCTTGACTGCTGTTGGCACATCAGTGGGAGGGGTTGACCCTCAGACTGATTGGTTGTGAGGACCAGCAGTGACTACACTGGAGGAACTGTTGTGCAGGGACTGACCCTATAGAATAGGATTTGCTTTAGTGGGACTTTGGTGCCTGTTTAGTCTTCCCTTTGGATGTGTTGTCTGTGGAGGTGGCCTGGTGGTGCTCCAGCACAGTCTGAAGCTGGCCACCGGGCATGCTGGCCCCTGGGGCCTCCTGGCAGGGGCCCCACTGCAGACCCAGTTCAGCCTCTGCCTGTGTCCTGCCTTGGCTAGCTGGCATGAGCCACAAAAAGTGATCTGCAGATGTGTTCCACCCATGCTGGACTTGGAGGTACCTGTGAGAGGCTAAGCTGCACACTGTGGCCAGGTGCTTCTAGTGCTGAGCTTGGGGTTTCTTTGCAAGAGGTATGGGGCACATCAAGGCCAGATGCTGCTTCTTTGGGGTTTGTGAACCTTTGAGAGATTTTAGGAAAGTCTGCTATTTTTATGGAAAAGCCACTGGAAGCGGCTTGATTGGGTCTGCAAGTTGGGTGGGGTAGGATCTCAGGGATTCACTAGGGCAAGGCAAATGGTATTGGCCTGGTTGATGGAGACTCAGATACGGAGGCTGCCTGTGTCTGCATGCTTGGAGTGGGGAGGGTTCAACAAATAAATAAAGATCTCTGCCAGCACTTCTTTCTGAGGGAATGCTTCCTCTCCAGGCCTGGCCCCAAGCCAGACAACTCAGTCCCTCGCTGTATGTCCCTGGCATCCCTCTCGCTGCTGCCCTAGCACTGGAGCTCAGAGCAAGTGAGTCCGTTACTGAGTAAGTACATGTGTGGGCTCTTTAAGAGGAACGCCTGAGACTCCAGCAACCCTCCATCTCCCTCAGCCACAATCTCTGCTGGTTTTCATATCCAGAAGTTATGGAGACTTTTCTTCCTGGCACTGGAACCCTGGGCTGAGAAGCCTGGTGTGGGGCTGGGACCCCTCACTCCTCAGGGGTAGAGATATCCCTCCTGATTTTTTAAGTGACTTATTTGTAACTAATATCATATGGCACCGGTGATGAGATACCACTTATGTGACTAGGTTACAAGAGAGTGTAACCTGTCTTTCTGGCTGGCTTTGATATAGCAAGTTGCCATGTTGAGGAGGCCCATGTTGCAAGGAACTTAGCATGGCCTCCAGCGAACAGCCTGCTAGAAATTGACGTGCTCAGTCTTACAGATCACAAAGAAATGAATCTCACTAACAACATGGTGACCTTGGAAGCAAATCCTTCCCCATCCAACCTTCGGAAGAGAACCAAGTCCATTTGACAACTTCATCATGGCCTTGTGCGAAACTCTGAAGTAGAGGATCTGGTTAAGCAGTGCCCATCTTCATGACCTACAGAACTGGTTAGATAATAAATGGGTTCTGTTTCAAGCTGTGAAATTGTGGCAATTTTTTATACAATGGTAGATTATTAATATAGCCACTAAAGATACTATTAAAACTAAGTTATATGATGAATATTGCAAACACTTACATGAACTTACGATATATCATGCACTGTTCTAAGTACTTTACATGTATTAACTCAATCCTACCAACTACGCTATGAGATAGGTACTGTTATTACCTCCGTTTTCTAGATGAGAGAACAGAGGTGTGGAGTTGTTCAGTAATTTGGTCATGCACAGAAAATGGCAGAACCTAGTTATTCACCTAGGCATTCTGACTCTGAGAATCACACATTGTAACCACAACTACTCTGCTATATTGAGTCTAACATCATGCTTTCTGAAAAAGGTGCATGAGAGAACTTGGCAACTAAACCTTAATGAGAAATTTTATTAGTGAACATTTATTTTGAAAGCACGATGTCTTAAAATGGCCACACCTGAAAACAGATATCACAAGAAAATCTATTTTTATCTGCCGCAACTCTAGCAACTAAGGTCTCCCCAAAGGTGACCATGAAAGATAAGGGATTGGGACCTAAATAGATGATGAATCTTGAACAAACTCTTCTAATTTTAGATCTTTTAATACAGCTGAACACTCTCAATTAGAATGCAGGCTCCACTGCAGTTTGCTCTCAGAATTCATGTTATTCTAGAGCTAAAAACTGAAATAATTTACACATTAGAAATGTTGGTGTTTCATATTTAGTGCCGGTGGTTGGGAGAAGAGGAGGGCTTTGTGTTCCACAGAAAACAATGAGATTGAAAACAGGATAAAAGAAAGAAACATTAGTTTAGGTCTGTGAAAATTATATATTATTTCTAACATCTTTTCTAGTATGACGTAAAGTTTTACATAAATTAAAATATCTTTATACCAAGAAACACTTGCATTCACCATAAATAACATCTGTGTATTAGAATTCTGTGTGATGAAGAATTCTGGGTAGGTGACAATGGCAGCTACCTAGGTCCCAATCTCTCAACATTTCCTCTAAAAGCAATAAAGAACAATAAGAAGAGAAAAATACAATGACAAAATGATGCCCTCACCATAACTTGAACAGAAAGAATATCTAAACTTCAAAATAACCAAGTAAAAGGAGAAATACCAAATTATAGCATGTCATGTCTCATGATCCTTCACCCTTCCACTTGCCCTCCTACAAAGCTTTGTGGTGAGCAAGGCCAACTTAGAAAACCTGAGGGGAAAACGGAAGAGGGCAGATAGCTAAAAGGCCTAAGGTTACATAAAAACCATCACTAAAAATACCAAGTTCACTCTAATTTTTTGTTTTTTAATCAGTCTAGGTGGAACATAATAAACTGTAGGGAAGCGACTTAAAGGCATGTATCATTTGAAGGAGTAGATTTTGAAATACATAAGTTCTGAGAAAGGAAAAAGGTAAAAAGCAATGAGGAAGAAAACTTTGTCAGTGGAGTGGTGAAGGGGGAAAAAAGAAAAGGGGCAAGATTTAGAGCCAGGTTGACAAAAGAGAACCACAAAATCAGAGAACACACAAACTCCCCTATCACAAAAGCAGAAACACAAATTTATTAAATATCTGGATCTTGCTATGCTGACAGAAGAGGGTGCCATTAAAGTAGGAATCATGTAAAAAACACAATATGACAAAATGAACAGTAACAAAAAGATTAACAGAGCCATACAGAGTTGTTGCTGAGAGGGAAATTTATAGCACTAAATATCGAAAATAGGAAAGAAGAAGGACCTCAGAAAAACTAAAGAAAGAAGAGTAAAATAATCCCAAAGCAAGTAGAAGAACAGAAATAATAAAGAGCAGAAATAAATTAAATTGAAAATAGGAAAACAATAGAGAAAATCAATGAAGCCAAAAGCTATCGTGCTTCCCTGAAATAAGATCTAGCCGAACAATCAGCTCTAATGCGTCTTTTGGAGCAAAAATTAATATAAGGCCTGGTCTTATTTTACTATAATATAAGACTGGGTCATATAATATAATATAATATAATATAATATAATATAATATAATATAATATAATATATAATGTAATGTAATATAATACCGGGTAGAATAGAATAGAATAGAATAGAATAGAATAGAATAGAATAGAATACCAGGTCTTATATTAATTTTTGCTCCAAAAGACGCATTAGAGCTGATTGTCCAGCTAGGTCTTGTTTTCGGGGAAACATGGTAGTTCTTTGAAATTATCAATAAAATTGGTAAACCTCTATCAAAACTGAAAAAGATAAAAAGAGAGAAGATACGAATTATCAATATCAGGAATGGAACGGGATATTACAACAGATCCTTCAGCATTAAAGAACAATAAAGCAATACTATGAACAACTCTACCATCATAAATTCAAAAACATAGATGAAATGGATCAATTCCTTGAAAAACACAAACTACCAAAACCCATGCAATATAAAATAGATAATATGAATAGTCCTCTATTACAGGAATTGAATCTGTAGTTTAAAAGCTTTCATTAAAAAAAAAATAATTTCCTGACCTTGATGTTTTCACTGGGGAATTCTACCAAACATTTGAGAAAAATTAGCACCAGTTCTCCACAGTCTTTCTCAGAAAGTAGAAGAGGACAGTATACTCGCCAACTCATTATATGAAGCCAATATTACCCTAATAACAAAACCAGACAAAGGCAGTACAAAAAAGGGAAAACTGCAGACCAATATCTCTCATCATCTTAGATGCAAAATTTCTCAACAAAATACTTGCAGTTGTTATATAAAAAAGAATTATACATCATGATTGAGTAGGGTTTATTCTCAGAATACAAGGCTGGGTCAATATTAACAAATCAAAGTTATCTCTTACATGAACAGACTAAAGGCGAAAAATTGTGTGATCATATCAATTGATGCAGAAAATGCATTTGGCAAAATTCAGTACCCATTCCTGAATTTAAACAAAACTGGAAAATTAGAGAGGAAATTTTTCAACTTGATTAAGAATGTCTATAAAAGTCCTGCAGCTATCATGATACTTAATAGTGAAAGATTGAGTGCTTTCGCATTAAGATCAGGAGAAAGGCAAGGTTGTCTACTTTCCCCGCTCTTAACTCTTTACAGAGGTGGAAGTCCTAGCCAGCTCAATAAGGCAAGAAAAGGAAATAAAAGGCATACATATTTGGAAGGAAGAAATAAAAATGTTCCTATTTTCAGATTATAGGATTGATTGTCTATGTAGAAAAGGAATCTGGAAAAAGTTTGTAGAATTAATAAGTGAGTTCAGTAAGGTCACAGTATACAAGATCAACACACACAAGTCAATCATATTCCTATATACTAGCAAAGGACACGTGGAAACAAAAATTGAAAATACCTATCATTTATAATCACTCCCCCAAATTAGAATACTTAGATATAAATCTATTAAAACAATTACAGGATCTGTATGCTGTATGATGAAAATTTCAAAGCACAAATGAAAGAAATCAAAGAACTAAATAAGTGGAAAGACTTATTTGTTCTCATGGATTGGAAAATTGCAATTGGAATTCATAGTAAAAATATCAATTCTTCCCAAATTGACTCATAGGTATAATGCAATTCGTATGAAAATCCCAACAATATTTTTTGTAGATTTAATCAAGCTTATTCTAAAAACTGTATGAAAAGGCAAAGGAACTGGAATGGTTAAAAAGAATAAAGTGGGAGGAATCATATTCCTATTTTGAAGACTTCCTGTATAGGTACAGTAAGAAAGACTGCGTAATATTGCCTGAGGAATTGAAACCTAGATCAATGAATGGAACAGAATAAAATATCCCCCAAATAATTCTACAAATACCCTCAATAGATTTTTAAAGTTTATTTTTGAAATTTTTAGTGTAAAATTCAGTAGTTTTTAACATATTCACACAGTTCTGCAACGATCACTCTTATCTAATTCTAGAACTTTTTCATTACCCTGAAAAGAAATCTTGTACCCATTAACAGTCATTCTTCATCCCCCCACCCCCCCATCCACCAGGCCCTGGCAATGTACTAATCTACATTCTATCTGTATGGATTTTCTTAGTCTGGACA
The DNA here is from genome assembly GCF_057876585.1 of Rhinolophus sinicus. Taxonomy (NCBI): domain Eukaryota; kingdom Metazoa; phylum Chordata; class Mammalia; order Chiroptera; family Rhinolophidae; genus Rhinolophus; species Rhinolophus sinicus. The sequence continues at coordinate 101,137,160 of NC_142518.1, forward strand.
TTTCATATAAATGGAATTCCACAATATGTGACCTTTTGTGTCTAGTATGTTTTCAAGGTTCACCCATGTTGTAGCATGTATCAGTACTTCATTCCTTATTGTGGCAGAATAATGTTCCATGGTATTCCATTTTGTTTATCCATTTATCAGTTGATGGACATTTGGGTTGTTTCCACTTTGGGCTATTATGAATAATGCTGCTATGAATATTTGTGTACCAGTTTTTGTATGGACATATGTTTTGAATTCTCTTGGGTATAGGAATGAAATTTCCGGATCATATGGTAACTATAACTTTTTGAGGAACTGGCAAACTGCTTTCCAAAGCAGCTGCACGTGTTACCCTCCCATCAGCAATGTATGAGCATTCTCATTTCTTCACATATTTGCAAACACTTATTTTCAGTTTTTTAAATTTTTTTATTATAGCCATCCTTGTGGGTGTGAAGTAGTATCTCCTTGTGGTATTGATTTGCATTTCCCTGATAACTAATGACATTGAGCTTCTCTTCTTGTGCTTATTAGCCATTTGTGTATCTTCTTTGGATAAATATTTATTCAAATCATTTACCCACTTTTATTTAGGTAATTTGTCTTTTATTATCAAATTGTAAGCATTTTTTATGTATTCTAGGTAAGTTCCATATCAGATATATTTGCAAATATTTTATCCCATTCTATGGGTTGTCTTTCACTTTCTTGATAGTATTCTTAAAAGCACAAAAGTTTTTAGTTTTGGTCAAGTCCCATTTATATATTTGTTTTTTGGTCACGTGGACAAGTGAAACCATTGCCTAATCCAAGGTTATGAAGATTGATTTATACCTGTTTTCTTCTAAGAGTTTTATAGTTTTAGCTCTTACATTTAGGTCTTTGATCCATTTTGAGTTTATGTGTATGGTATGAGTTAAGGGTCCAACTTCATTATTCTGCTTGCGTATATTCAGTCACCCTGGCACTATTTGTTAAAAATACGACTCTTTTTCCATTGAAGGGTATTGCCACCCTTGTTGAAAATCAGTTGACCATAAATGTCTAATTTTTTAATGGAAAGTGATTTTCATCTTAAAATTATATAGCAATCCAATCATGCTCACGTTAAATATTAGAGTAGAATATGCAAAGTCTCAAAAAATTCCTCCTATGAACTCTTTCTCTAGAAGTGATTGGAGGTTGTACTCTACTAAAAATGAGAGAGTAAACCAAGAAAGAGACAGATACAGGATAAGATCCAGGAAACAAAGAATCCAATTCCAGGGAATGGTGAGGGAAAGTCCCAGGAGGACAGTCATTTTCTAGGCCATGAGAGAACTGGCCTAGTTTGTAGCAGGGTCATTGAGAGCTATGAGAGGGCAATCTTCAGGGAGAATATGGAACCAGAAAATTTTAAATCAGTTGGAGTGTTTGGAAAAATTATATATGGGTATTTTACAGAACTGTTAGAACCCCTGGATAAAAATAACATTAGAAATCTCAAAAAATGAATACTGAAACAGTTATTAACATCAGAAAAAAAATCAAAAGACTAACAATAATCTGTGAAGGCTAACTTACAATAATTAACTATTTTGCTTAGCAGTGAACAATAATTACATAGTCATGGCTGTGTAAACTTGGCAACTGATTTAACCAAGAATTGTGATAGAAGGATTGAGGGAAATGAAGGATACGGGGTTGAGTGGGGAGAAGTCTAAGAAAGCTAATAAATCTTTAACTATTGTCAGAGAAAGTCAATAGATAACATCTAAAATTGTTAACTAAATAGCTGTTTAGGCATATTATTTAGATTATATAATGTTTAAACCAGAAGAAACAGGTGAAACCATAGAAAAGCTTTGCTTCTTGTGTGGGTGATGGGGAGTGATGGAGCTGGGAACTGCTGTTATTTGCTATCAGCCATGCCTCAGTGGGATTTTATGTTGAACTTTGTTTTTATGTTACTGTGAGAAATAATTCTCATTCTTTCATTCGCAAGAGAGCAGGAACCACAAAAAGATCACTACCTCATAACAGCCGCAAACTTGAACTTCAACTTTGGTTATCTGAGCTTGGCCTCTGCATGGGAGAAGTATGTGGCAGAGGGGACAGGGCCTTGAGCCTTCTAGATGCCAACTTGTGATGATTTGAATTATGCGTGCAGGTGGCTTTCAACTGGCCAGCTAATTTCTGCAATATAGGAAATGACTGTAATTTCTGTTTCTGCATCTGGCCTCAAAAGAAAAAGTGGCCCCAATTGCCTATTGAATTTATGGAGATGAGATCTCAAGTATCTTAGGATAATTGTTGGATGAAGGGACAGGCTTTGCCAGAAAAGCAATTTTAGTAGTTCCCCTTCTCATAAGGTACTTCAACATAATTTTTCGATTAAAAAAAAATTTAAGTACCATGTCTTAAAAAACTCCTTTCTCGCCTGCTACTGGCTTCTCTTTGTTAAAGCATTTCAGTTCCAAGTTTTGTTTACTAGTTCACTAAAACAGGGTTCTGTGTAGTAAGCTTTCTTTCTTATTTACCATGTTTTATTGTGTGTTTGTCTTTCTACTTCTGTCCCACATGTATCTCCTGTTCTTGGTCATTATGATTCTGTGCCTCTTTTTCTGTTACTCATCTATCTCTTTCATCACCTCCCTAAACCTTTTTGTGTGTGTGTGTGGTGGTTTTGCCTCACACTCCCACATTTTTTCTCTCCATTGTCCATTCATTTAAGAAGTATTCATCGAGCAGCTATAATGTACATTTAAACATGACACTCCCTGAGACACAGTCTCTTAACAGTCTAATTGAGGTGACATACAAATGATGAATAGAAATAGTAATTAACTATAGTTAATGATGTAATCACAAAATTATTTCTAGACATGAATGCTATAGGATTAAAAAATAAAGGTAATACATGCTCATTGCAGGAAATTTGCAAAGTATAGAAAGTATAAAAAAATGAAAATTGAGTCAGACTGTCTAGGTTGGAATCTTAGCTCTATCCTTATGAGCTCTACAGGCTTCGGCAAATTGCTTAACCTCTCTGAGCCCCACAGAGCCTAGTAAACTTAAGCGGTATTAGTTGCAATTGTCATTACCCCCACTGTCAGCTTTCTGATCTATGGCCTTCAAATCTTTTTTCTTATATATATTTGATGACTTTTTATTGCTGCTTAACATGTTTTTCTCCGTGTTTCCATTTTTCCTAGATTATGTGTTATTTGCTAAGCTTATTAATGTTTTCCCCCTTCCTTCAATTTTTTTCTCTAGTTTCTCCTTTTTCTTTCTACATACAGCTATTCTTTTTTTCCCTCCCATTATTTGGCAAGTAGTCAGGCAAGAAATACTGAGCTGCTACAAAATACAGATACTTTGTTAAGGCCCGAGGAGATTGGAAATAGAAGATGAAGAAATTCATTCTTTTTTGGTAAACTTGCTTACGTGGGGAGCCAGCCTTGACACAGGTACTAAGAACTGGCTTCTGTTCCCTAGCTCTGTCACTTTCCACCTAGTGTGACACCCTAGATGCCTCACTTTCTTATTTGTACAAATGGGTACACGAATGCGTGCCCTACGTATATCATTAGGCTGTGGATTGTGAATATCAATGAGACACATGGGGAAGAATTGTAAGTACTCCGGTTTAGGGAGAAATCGGTTCCTACCTTTTTTATTAAGTGGGCAGTGTGGCTTGTTTATATTTCTTTTTCTAAAAATCTCTTGAAGAAGGTAATTTTAATTAGTCTTCTTGCCCTCACTAACTTTGTCAAGAAGAGTTGAATTTCTGGTGAGAATTACCTTCAAGCCAAGCTGCTTTAATATTCTAAGTTAGCTAAACATTTCATGTTATAAATCCCGTTATTACAGAAATGAAAATGCTGCCCTCTGCATAGATTAGCTGGCGCACTCCGCCCCCTCCTACCTGCTTGTCTTTCATAAACAATTGGAGTTCACTAGCCCTTGACCTGGATTGATGAACCAATGTATTATTGAGATTGAAGATTCATTTTCTGAGACATTTTCAAAGCAGAAAGACCAAGTGAAATCAACACCAACTTGGATTTTGCCAGATTTTAAAATGAACTTCTTTTCTCAGGCTTTGAGGAAACCAAATAAAATTCCCTCATAATTTTTTATCATAATAAAAAAAGATCCATATTTATATAATATCTTAAATTTTGGTTTAAGCACACAGAAAAATAAAATATTAGGAAGCTATATAAAATAAGCAAGGTGGAGTTGATGATCAATAAATTGTAGGTAGGTAATTGGTCATGGGGGTTCATTACACTAGTCTCTTTACTTTTGTGTGTGTTTGAAAATTGATGTTATGAAAAATAAAAACAAAGCAAATTCAAACAAAGAGACCATATTCACTGCTTGTTGCAGTTTATTTCCATAGGCATTTTCATGGCCTAAGAATTTTGATAGGTTAATTGGGAAATCTACAAAATCACGGAGAATTTTGAACTTTTTGAACCATTTCAGATTTGCTTTTATTTTATACAGAAAACACTATGAGGCGTATGATTGCTTTTTGTTGTTGTTCTGCAGGAAAGGAAACTTTGTGGTCAAGTTACCTGCCCAAGAAGATAGACTAGAAGCCAGGCTTTCTGATTTCTGTGCTGGAGCTCATTTTACACAAATGTCACAGGGACAAAATAGTTCCCAATTAAACTTGAATAAGCCGCCTCTAATTGCTGGAATGTTTTGTGAATGTGATGCCACCATGTTTTCTATATAGAATTTTAAATTCATAAGGACTGATGATGGATAGGGGGATGAGAAACTGCCATTTACCAAGCCAGACACTCTTAGGTGTTTTATATTCATTTAATTTCCCCCAAATCCTTATGCTTGAGTCCTGCCTACTCCAATTTACTGGCTGTAGGACCTTGAGCAAGGTATATGAAATCTCTAGACCTCAATTTCCTCATCTGTGAAAAGGAGGTGATAATGCCTACCTAACTGGGGTTTGAGGAGAATTAATGAGATAATGTATATAAAGCGCTTAACACAGTGCCTGGATTATACCAAAATTATTAAAAAGGTGATATTCTTAAAAAGCCTGGGAGGAGGATGCCTATAAGACTCAGGAAAGAGTACCAATCATTTAGAAAATTGCCAACTGTCTGGCATGGCTGTCTCCAAACTCATCCTTTGTTTGCTCTATTCTCACTCTGTAGTTTATGATAGGCACCTTGTTTTTAAAGCGCACACATGATCATGTTAATTATTCACTCAAAACTCTTAAATGGCTCCTTACAACCTCTCAACACTGCAGGATCTTTTTGTCAGCTAAAGACAAATCATTCCAAAGTTTACTGCCAGATTTGAACCTTTGCAATCCTCTGTAGAGCATGACAATGCTGTGTAAAATATATGCTGATGATAATTGAACAATTCAGTAAAGTTGGGAAGAACAATTCAATAAATGATGATATTTGAAAATATATCAGGTCCCGGTCAGGGTGGTGGAGTAGGTGAACATTGTGCTCACCTCCTCCCACAGCCACATCAAATTACAACTACCATGTTTCCCCGAAAATAAGACCTGACCAGAAAATAAGCCCTAGTAGATTTTTCAGGGTGACATCCCCTGAACGTAAGCCCTAATGCGTCTTTTGGAGCAAACATTAATATAAGACCTGGTCTTATTTTCAGGGAAACATGGTAAGTGACAGCAACAGTCATTGAGAATTGCCTGAAATCTGGCTGAACAGAAGTCCTGTAACGAAGGATATAGAGAAGCCTTCTCGAGACTGGTAGGAGGGGTGGAGATGCAGAACAGGCTGTTCCCACACCTACATGTGTGACCATTAAAAATCAGGAGGGAAAAAAAAATCAGGAGGGGTATCTTGGCTGTGGAGGTCTCCCTGAGGAGTGACGGGCCCCAACCCCACACCAGGCTCTCTAGCCCGGGATTCCAGGGCCAGGAAGAGAAGTCCCCATAACTTCTGGCTGTGAAAACCAGTGGAGATTGTGGCTGAGGGAGACGGAGGTTTGCTGCAGTCCGAGGCATTCCTTTTAAAGACCCCGTGCACGGATTTACTCACTGACTGACTCACGCACTCTGAGCTCCAGCACTGGGTCAGCAGCTTGAAAGGTACCAGGGACATACTGTGTTTCCCCGAAAATAAGTCCTAGCTGGACAATCAGCTCTAATGCGTCTTTTGGAGCAAAAATTTATAGTAAAATAAGACCAGGTCTATAATGTAATATAATATAATATAATATAATATAATATAATATAATATAATATAATTAATATAATACTGGGTATAATATAATATAATACCGGGTCATATTAGTTTTTGCTCCAAAAGACACATTAGAGCTGATTGTCCAGCTAGGTCTTATTTTCGGGGAAATACGGTATGAGGAGGAACTGAATTGTCTGGCTTCAGGGCGAGGGAAAGAGGGACAGTTTTCTCCCATAAAGAAGTGCTGGCAGAATCCATTGTTTCTTTGTTGCACTCTCCCCCATCCCAGCATGCAGATGGAGGCAGCTGCCATAGCTGAGTCTCTGTCAACCTAGCTAACATGGATTGCCTTGCCCTGGTTTTTCTCTGAGACACTGCCCCACCCAACTTTTGGGCACATCAAAGCCCCTTCCAGTGGTTTTTCCATACAAGTGGCCTACCTTGGCTCATGCTGCAGACTTTCCTAAAATCTCTCAAAGGTTCACAAACCCCAAACAAGCAGTATCTGGCCTTGGCGTGTCCCATGCCTTTTGCTGAGCAGCCTTAAGCCTGGCACTAGTGGCAGCCAATTTCCAGCTTAGACTCTTCCTGGCACCTCCAAGCCCAGCACAAGTGACAACCATCTCCAAATTACTTTGTAGCTCATATCAAGTGGCCCCAGGCTTGGCACAGGAAGTAGTTGACCTAGGCCTCTACCAGATCCCTTCCCAAGAGGCCCCAGAACCAACATGCCTGATGGCCAGTTTCAGACCACACCAGAGCACCACCCAACCATCTCTGCAGATGACACACCCAAAGGGCAGACTGGGCAGCCTCCAGAGCCCCCTAAAACAAATCCTGCTCTGTAAGGTAAACCCCTGCAGAACAGCTCCTCCACTGTAGTCTTGGCCAGTCCTTACAACCAATCAGCCTGAGGATCAATGCCTCCCGTTGATGTGCAAATATTAGGTTCGTGCAAAAGTAATTGCGGTTTAAAAGCTTAAAAACAATTGAAAAAACTGCCATTACTTTTATACCAACCTAATAGCAATCGAGGCTCAACTATAGCAGGAGGACACATACAACTCACACAAGAGATGCACCTGGAGTACCTGGCTTAGGTGACTAGGGAGACTGTGCCACTGGGCCCCACAGGACACCTACCACATAAGTACACTCAACTAAGACCAGGAGACAGAGCAGCCTTACCTAGTACATAGAAACGAACACAGGGAGGCAGCCAAAATGAGGAGACAAAGAAACATGTCTCAAATGAAAGAACAGAACAAAACTCCAGGAAAAGAACTAAACAAAATGGAGGCAAGCAATCTACCAGATGCAGAGTTCCAAACACTGGTTATAAGGATGCTCAGTGATCTCAGGGAGAATTTCAACATAGATAGGAAACATAAAAATGGAAATAGAAAACAAAAAAGAACCAGTCAGTAATAAAGAATACAATATAACTGAATAGATACAATGTAACAATAATAGATTAGATGAAACAGAGGCTGGAATGAACAATTTGGAAGGCAAGATAGCAGAAAATACCTGATCTGAACAGCAAAAAGAGAAAATCCCCCCAAAATGAGGATAGTTTAAGGGGCTTCTGTGACAACATGAAGCATACCAACATTTGCGTCACTGGGGTACCAGAAGGAGAGAGCAAGGATTTGAAAAAAACCTATTTGAAGAAACAGTGATGGAAAATTTCCATAACCTGGCAAAGGAAATAGGCATACAAGTCCAGGAAGCGCAGAAAGTCCCAAACAAGATGAACCGAAACAGGCCCACACCGAGACACATCATAATGAAAATGCCAAAGGTTAAAGACAAAGAGAGAATCTTAAAAGCTGTAAGAGAAAGGCAGCTAGTTACCTACAGGGCAGCTCCCCTAAGACTGTCAGCTGATTTCTCAACAGAAACTTTGCAGGCCATAGAGATTGGCATGAAATATTCAAAGTGATGAAAGGCAAGGACCGATAGCCAAGATTACTCTGCCCAGCAAAGCTATCATTTACATTTGAAGGACGGATAAAGAGCTTCCCAGACAAGAAGAAGCTAAAGGAGTTCATCACCACCAAAACCAGTGTTACAAGGAATATTAGAGGGACTTCATTAAGAAGAAAAGGAAAAATGTATATATAAATAATAAAATGGTAATAACTACATATTTAACAAGAATTACTTTCAATGTAAATGGATTAAATGCTCCAATTAAAGGACATAGGGTGGCTGACTGTATAAGAAAACAAGACCCTTACATATGCTGCTTACAAGAGACTCACTTCAGATTGAAAGACACACAGAGACTGAAAATAAAGGGATGAAAAAAGATTTTTTATGAAAATAGAAATGAAAAAAGAAGCTGGGCTAGCAATACTTACACCAGACAAAATAGACTTTGAAGTGAAATCTATACAAGAGACAAAGGAGTATCCAGTAATCCCACCTCTGGGTATTTATCTGAAGAAACCCAAAACACAGTTTGAAAAGATATAAGCATCTATATGTTCATTGCAGCATTATTTACAATAGCCAAGATATGGAAGCAACCTAAGTGTCCATCAGTAGATGAATGGATAAATAAGAAGTGGTACATATACAATGGAATATTACTCAGCTTTAGAAAGAATGAAGTCTTGCCATTTTCAACAACATGGATGGACCTAAAGGGTATTATGCTGAGTGAAATAAGTCAGACAGAGAAAGACAAATACCATATGATCTCACTCATGTGTGGAATCTGCAAAAAAATAAATGAACGAACAAAACAAACAAACTCATAGATACAGACAACATTTTGTTGGTTGCTACAAGGGAAGGGTGTTCGGGAATGTGTGTAAAAGGGGAAGGGATTCCGAAGTACAAATTGGTGGTTACAAAATAGTCATGGGGAAGTAAAGTACAGCATAGGGAAGATAGTCAATAATATTATCACTAAATATGGTGTCAGATGGGTACTAGATTTCTAGGGGTGATCACTTTGTAAGTTATATAAATGTCTAACCACTATGTCTAACCACTATGTTGTACATTGAAGCTAATGTACACTGAAGCATGTGAACTGTAATTGAAAAATAAAAAATTATTTTAAGAAGAAAGCAAGGCATGTAGTTAAAAAAAATCTATATAATAGTCATGTGAGTTTAATTATTTTATAAATTTGATTAGTTTATAAAGCAGAAAAAATGTTTCTCGTCTTTATAATAATATACTGTGTCTAAAGGATTTTTGTGAGTATTAAATTGTTCTATATTTTTTATAAAAAATTTTCATGTCTCATATTTCACATCCAAATTTATTCCTGGTGAATAAAAAAATGAAAGCATGAAAATGTGAATATTTGTCATACTTCTTTATAGAAAAGGATGTGCTAAGTTTAAAAACAATCGGATAAAATCATAAAAGAAACTTAAAATATTTGACAGCATAAAATGAAAAGGTTGTATATGTCAAATATAATAAAAGAAGAAGCTTGGAAAACTATTTGCCATAAATATGAGAGAAAAAATAATGTCTTCAATATCTAAAGAGCATATACAAAATAATAAGAAAATGCAAAGGCTCTCAGTGGGTAAATGACATTAAAGAACAAGTCACAAAAGAGGAAATGTGAATAGCTAATAAACATATGAATAAATGTTCACCTGCACCAGTAATAAAAAATGCTAATGGTACAACAAGAGACCAATTTTCACCAATTAATTAGCAAAGATGAAAAAAGACAATACTCTGTGTTAGCTAGGGTGCCATAAGAAGGGCATTCATACGCTGATAATGGGAGGGTAAACTGATGCAGTCTTTTTGGAAAGCAGTTTGGCAGTATGTTTTAGGAATTAAAATATAGTCCTACCCTCTGACACAGACTTCCACTGTTAACAACAATCACTCCCCAGGAAGTAAGCGGAAGTCTGGAGAAATTTATGCAAAGAGATTTATAATAACCAAATTGTCAATCAACCTAAATATCCAACAATGGGCATATGTGTAAATAAATTATTGTGTAAATTTTTTTAAGTTAAAGTTTATTGGGGTGACAATGGTTAGTAAAGTTACATAGATTTCAGGTGTACAATTCTGTAATACATCATCTATGTATCACATTGTGTGTTCACCACCCAGAGTCAGTTCTCTTTCCATCACCATATATTAGGTATAATCTTAACATCGATTATTATGAAGCTATTGAAAATTGTGCCTATGGTAACTATTAAATGACATGGAAAATGCTTATTATATAATGTTTAGAAATATCAAGATTATATATCACCGTGCATATATGTTCTCACCTGTGGAAAAAGGGATAGATGCATAGAAACAAAAGGAAAAACAATGTGGTAGGTATCTTTGAGAGGCGAGATTACGCTTATATTACCCGTGGTAAATTTTGTTTTACACAATCTTGACAATAGCTGTGCATTTTTTGTTACTTCAAAAATGAGTGTTAGAACATGACAAATGCTACAGACTATAAATACGAGTATGCGTTATCAATATTTAACCACTATGTATTATTATTGTATTTGATGCCCAGCAGATGGAGCTGCATCCCTTAACATTCAACTTAAATTCTGGGAATATTAAAAACTGCCACATTTCCATTTGTTTTGTTTTTTGAAGGAAATCCCTTCTAGCCTCCTAACGGTTTTGTAAAGCATATATGTTCTTTTTTAAAAAAAGGATTATGTTTAAAATTTGTTTTGAGAATTTCGTGAAACCCCTCTGAGATAATTGGAGACACCCTGGGGTGTCACAAAAAGCAGGACTATGTAATGGATTTGGGGGGCTAGGGAATTTGAGAGATTATTAGCTGATTGTGGGGGGAGGGTCACACAGAGCGTTGGGCAAAGCCAGGAAAAACAAGCTGAGGGTCCCGTTCACTGGATTTCACTTGCTGAATAAAGGCAGGGTAGGAAATGGAATTTTGACATGTAAGTGCACATGATTAGCATTTCAGCATAATTTCAGAGTTGATGTTTTTATTGGTCCTCACCACACTTTCAGGGTGTTGATTAAAAAACGCTGGCTTTGGAGTTAGAAAGACCCGGGTTCCAAGCCTAATTCCACAACTTCCTTGCTGTGTGACTTTGGGCATGTCACTTCACCTCTGTGTGCCTTTTCTCATTTGTAAAATAGGGAGAGTTAAAAAACAAACAACCTACTCCTAGGGTTGTTATGAGAGTCAAAAGAGACAATGCATGTAAAGTGTTTGGTATAGTGTCTGGCACATGGTAAGTGCAAAGTAAATCTTAGCTTGATTATCATCCACTCATTTGTTCAACGCACATTTTGGGCTGTGCACTGGTGCGACAGAGAACACAGACATAGTCCTGCCCCTAAGAGTTTAGGAGAGGGATACCGTGTAGAAGGAGCAGTGTGAGAGAGCTTGGAACTAAGATTTCTGGGTCTCTCTCTGACCCTGATTTATTTTAAACCTCAGATAAATTACTTAATCTCCGTTTTCCTTTTGGTAAAACAAGGGGTTTGCACAATATGATCTCTAAAATATCTTCCACCTCTGAAACATTCTATGACTGTATTTTAAAGAACACTACTGAATGAGATCAAATCAAAGTTATAATCTTTCAAATATATTCACATTATAAAGTCTTTTCTCCAGAGGTGCAAATTTCTCATAATTAGGTAAAGTCCAAGGGCAAACAGAATGATTACAGCAGAGGCTGTTTAAGATACCCATCTTTGAGAGGTTGGAGTAGAGAAAAATCAATCTTCACAAAAATATGGAAATAGAACCTTACAAGATATTTTATTTATGGCTAGCTTAATTACCAGATAATACAAATGGTTAATTTCCATTTTCACAAACTTTACAGGGCATCAACATGTCAAAATGCCTTTAGTATTTTCAAATTACAATAAGACCGTATTCCATTATTATAGTGTGTGTGCACGCGTGCACGTGCACGGGCATATATGAGCATGTCTGGGCTTGGGGATGTGTTTGCTTTTCTCTCTTGATTTTATATACTTAAATCAGTGATGGGCAAAAGTTTCCTGTAGAGGACCAGATATCAAACATTTAGGCTTTGTGGACTGTATCCCATTTCTGTTGCTGTGCTGCTTCTCTCTCTCCTCCTCTACCACTTTTCCTCCTCCTCCTCCTTCTTCCAACAATTTAATAACATGAAACCACTCTTAAATCACACGGTCTACAAACATTGGCTGAAGATTGAATTTGCCCTCCAGGAAGAGTTTGCTGAGTCTCATCTTAAATCAAATTTTCAGCCTCCTGTCTCTACTGGTTTGACATCATAGAATCTCTCCACTTCCGCCCCATTCCACCTCAGTCAGGGCCCAGGTGGTTGTTTGTCTCCCCAGTCTCCTCGTCTTATTCTCACCTGGTTCTGCACCTTCCCTGTTTCCCATCTAATGTCCTTCCCTTTAATTCCAATGATACCTTGGCTAACAGTGCAGCTCCAGCAGAAAGCATCACCCCTGAACCAAACTGATGGTGCTCTAGTCCCACAGGCTGACTACTCCATGGACAATTTTCCAGGTTTCCTGGGCCCAGCTCCCTAATCATGGCAATGGCATGGACTTAGTTCCCACCTAGAACCAAGCTTTTCATTATTGAGCCAATACTTACTGAGCATCAGTTATGTGTTTGGCATTGTAATGTAGACTCTAAACACAGCAGCGAAAAGCATGGCCGTGGTTGTGACCCTCACGGAGACAGACGTAGAAGCATTTCTATGTAATAATGCCAGAATTTGTATGTAATGTTGCAAGGACAGGAGCACAGAGGAGGGTCATGGAAGGTGGCACCCAGGGGAAGTAATATGTAACTCTTATTTCTAGGTAGGAAAGATATATGGAGTCCTATATTGGAGCTGACCAGAGCAGCAAGTACCCTAATCTCCTTAGCAAATGGGTCTTGAGCTCTGCTTAGAGTTAGACCTTTGCTAACAGTAATCCCACCCAAATCAGGTGAAATGCCTTTTGCCTGAGCTCCTGGTTTCAGTCCTACTTCCTAGGCTCACCAGAAATACTATATTAACAGCCTCTGGCCACATCCCCACATCTAGAACACTGACCCTGATCTAACCCTGAGAGTCCACCTCTTCCAGGTAAAGCAGTTTTGCTAAAGTGATCACAGTGGAGCAGCCAATTAGCAAGACCAGTGATGATCAACTTTACCAGCTTTCAACTCTTAAGATTAATACCAGCAATTACTCTTTCCAGATATTACACATCTGCCTTTTTCGTGTGCTGGGCCAGTTAGAAAGGAGGAAAGAGTAGAGAGCATCCATCCAAGTTTAGATGGATATTTTCTACACTCAACATTTTCAGTTTAAATTCTGAGTCACCATGAAAAGTGGTCCGAAAGGGTCCTCTTACTCTTCATTAACTGCAAAATGAATAAAAGCATCTCCTCCTTTTGTGCCCCCCTCGTGCAGGGGCTTCTTGGGAGGTATGTTCGCCTATTCATATGTTAATTCTGTAGAGCCCTCCATCTTTTCATGGAGGCCCTGTACAATGAGAGGGGAGCCTGCATATTTCAAAAGAGCAGCATATGCTCCTTAAGGTGAACGCGCAATATAACACCGCAGGGGAAATACAGTGCATTATTCTTTGCCCCTTTGCTCAGAGAGTTTACAAGCAACGTTTGGAAATGGATGGCATTTTTCTATATAGAGATTGAATTTGACAATTAACCATGATTTTTTTTTAATTGAGAGATTCAGGTCTTCTAAACCACTTTCCTTTTTTTTCTTATGTAAATAAAAGAAATAAGAGAAAAGAACATTTCAATTCCTGGAAAAGCTTCAGAAGAAAGAGCCTTCCCCTGAAGCTGTTTAACTGTTCTTTTGAAAATGAATTCTCCTCAGAAAAAATTCTGAGCTGGCAAGGAAGTGGACAATGTATATAAGTTAAATCTGAAATCTCTCATTCTCTCTCTTTTTCATTATTAAGCCTAATCTGTCCTATCACAAGAGTGCTTAATGTTTAGGTTATAATTTCAGATATGCAAATGATTCATTAGTTCAGTATTTGATAATCATATTTCAAAAAAACTTCTGATAGACATTAATTGCTTCTTCTAGAATTATATTCTAGTGCTCAGTAATGACAAACACTGTGTATTAATTTCACATGTATTAGAAATAATGACTAAAGTAAAACCTATTTGATGTAATGACCATTAGTTCAGAGCTGTTGAACGGTGCTTCATGGCTTAAGATGAATAATAATGGCCCATTTTTCATTAGACAGATGTTCCATCTTATTGTAAAAAGAAGTTACGTCATTGAAATAGAAAATGTAAAAGAATTAGAATATACTATATCACCAAGCTTGACTAGCCAATTGAACAATTAATGTCTGAAAAGCATTAGCATTTGCAATGTACTGTGAGCTGTTTTTATCATGTTTTCTATGGTATCAATTTTGAAGAATGTTTTACATAGAAAAATTTTTAAATTAGAAATCTAGAATCACATGCTTAGGTCTATGTGAAGTATGAAATGCTGTAGTGTCAACCCACAGTTTTGTTAAAAGAAAAGTTCTTTTAATTTGAAAAGCAACTGTTAACAGTGGTTGTCTCCTGGGTGGCTAGGAGACAGGCTTGTAGAGACCACTTTAGACTTACTTTTCACTCTATTTTTTTTCACCTTTTGCCTTGTGTACCATATGCATGTATTACATATTTTGAAATAATTTCATGATAAACAACAATAACAACAACTGATAACCACATATTAAAGTGGAGAGGTAGCAAAATAGGCAACAGCACAGGCTTTAAAGTCAGATACAGATACACACACCCTACACTCTGTACACATAGGAGTTCATCTCCTCATTTTGCCTCTTTCTAGTTATGAGGTCTTGAGTAATTTGGTTGCCTTTTCTAAACTAAGAGAACCTACCTTATGGGCTTGATAGGGGAATTTAAAATGGGTTTCAATATGGCACCTGGCGTGTGGTAGTAAGTGCTCGATAAATGTTGTCTAACATTATTATTTTACATCATACGAAAACAGTCTTATCTAATACAGTGGTCTCCTAACATCTATTACTCTTTCACGGTATCAGCATTAGAATCATAGCTTCTTTGTGGTAAAATTTTTAAACGTTAGTATTTATGTGTGCTTGCTGGTGTTTTTCTTTTTATTTATTTATTTATTTATTTATTTATTTATTTATTTATTATTATTTTTTTTTTAGTTATAGCCCACCACATTCCATTGGGGAAGAAGTGAAACAGATTCATTCCTCTCTTCCTCTCTCCCTCCCTCTGTTCTTTCCTTCCCATCACAAACTTTTCTTGGGTATTAGTTCCAGGCACTGTTCTAAGTGCTGAGTGCATACAAAACCTTAGAAATCACCTCTTCTCATTTTTCTACTGATGCAAGAATTTATTTCTGCCCCGTACCTCGTAGGTGATCCACCTACAGCTTTAACGCTTCCAGTAATAGGGACCTCACTACTTCCTGAATGATTTCTTTCCTTTGTGGAACAATTCTAACTTGTTAAAATGTTCTGTTTTTTCATTGAACTAAAAAATGGACGTCCCTGTGGCTTCCATAGTTAGGCAGACTGCTGTCATCCTCCTAACTCTTCTTCTCTCATTTGCGAAAACTTCACTTCTAATTAGTTGCAATGCTGGAATTAGAACCCATATCCCTTGACTCCTGCTCCAATGCTCTTTAGGGGGTCCTTGGCAATCAAAATCTGTCAGCCAAGTTGACTGTCTGACATCCCGTTGAACGTCCTGACCTTGTCAAGAAAACTGACTGCACTGAATACAAAGGAAAAAATTCCAAGAGTGCTCCCTAGGCAGGACGTGGCCCATCCTCGCCAGTGTTCCTCCAGTGCAGTGGTCACCCTAGCGTTGTCTGTTGTACCAAAGACAATAGATTGGGTGTGAACAATTCTCCATGTGTTTTCTAGGTGTGCCGGTCAAAAAGTGCTTTCCCTCGGTGATTCTCAGCATGGCATCCAAAAAGAAGACACATTTGCTTGATACTCTGTTCCGTTTTTCAGTGAGCCTCCAAGTTTACTACAAAGTCATTTGAATTTTTCAGTGTGTCCAATGTTTGTTGGGAACAAAATACTTTACCTTGGTCCCTTTGTCACCTTGACACTTAATTTTCAATGCAGAAAACAGGCCATCTTACGATGGGTTGTAGAAATATATAACTTCTGAAACAGGTGTCAGTGTCAGAGTCTGGAAAACCTTTCACAAGGTTAAATGTAAGACGGTCAGATGAATCGTTCTTATTCCTAGGCCTGCTGGTTAGTGGGCCAGCTGGGCAAGCTGGGACTGGGGCTGCAAATAAGGGGGGGAGGAGCCTTTCAGTGCCCCTGCCACTGGGGCAGGTCCTGGGTCGGGCCGGGGACTGGGAGTGAAAGGGGGGCAGCAGAGAACTGGCCTATCAATGAGCCAGGCACCCCCAGGGGTGCGGCAAGCCCTCGGGTGGAGCCAGTACAAGGGAGACCTCTGAGCTGAAGGGTGTGGGATTATCAGCCAAATGGATAGAAGAGATGCTAAGAGAGTAAGAGGCCTAGTGACTGGGTTGCCAGGTCAGGGGGAGCCGATCGCAGAAGAGGGAACCTTCCTGAGGGCAAATCCACCTACTCTAGCATCAGAACCCACCCCGTTTAATGGAATGACTATGAGCTTGCTTGGAGTCAAACAAATCTTGGCATGAAATGAGGCTTTGGCTTGGGCAGGTTATCTCTGAGCCTCGGTCTCCTCATGTATAAAAGTGGGAAAATAATAGTATTTACCTCATTAGCGTTGTTATAATTCTGGAATATACTGAATAATTAAAAACTGTATAATAGCAATAACTACCAGCTGCTGTTCAAAGTGAAGTTTTGAGGGGGCGGATGGTTAGCTCAGTGGTTAGAGCACGGTGCTCTTAACAACAAGGTTGCTGGTTCGATCCCCACATGGGCCAATGTGAGCTGCGCCCTCCACAACTAGATGGAAACGACTACTTGACTTGGAGCTGATGGGTCCTGGAAAAACACACTTAAAATAAATGAAAGTTTTTTTAAAAAAACAAGGATTTGATGAACCACTAGCTAGAACCTTCTGAACAGGAAGGCTAATGGTCCCCTTTGGAAACTCAGATTTGGGCAATAGAATTGTACATACTACTAAGTTGCCTCTATTCGTGATGCTTTTGAGATCATTTGAAAGTCTGAATATAAATTGCCTTATTATCACCATGAAACATGTAAATGTACATATAGTTCCAAATACATGTATCCAAACACTGTCTCCCAGACTGTCATTTACCCCTGGAATTGGCACAAGAACTCCTCTGAACCTTGGATCAGAATTTGTGGTTTAGAAAATAGGTTCAGTCTTCTGAGGGGGGAAGGAAAAGCTTTAAAGAGGATCAATGAGGGAATTTGAATGGGAAGCACTTCCTGAGCACAACCTGTTAGGGGGGCCTGTGGCCTGCGTTCGAGGAACGAGCAGGATTTTCCCCCCCTCCAAACATATCAATATAAAGTTCTGGGACATTTTTAGTAGCTGGGCATCTGCAGAACCAAGACAGGTGTGGACTCCTGCTAGAAAGTTCCAGTACTTTTCAGAAAAATAAACAATTCCTGGGGGTGCAAGTTCAATTGCAGTTTATTTTTCGAAGTGTACTGGTTATCAGACTGACAAGTAGCGCATTTGCATCATGATAATAAATAAATGATCTATTATTTGCTTCACCAAAGACTGTGTGGTGGGATAGTCAGAAAAGTTTTATATTGTTTAAACTATCTAGATGTTTTTACTCCTAAAATATGCTCTGGGGGGTGGGTGGGTGGAGAATGAATGAATCATATTTTAAAATTCACTAAGGGGCAAGAGCTTAGAAGACTTTTAAGTCTTTTCATTTGTCGCCTCCTCTGTGAAGCTGTGATACTCTGTACTCTGTCCAGGCCTCTATCACAGCACTTCTTCTTTTTCGTTTTTGTTTTGTTTTGTTTTGTTTTTAAGGAGGGCGCAGCTCACAGTGGCCCATGTGGGGATCGAACCAGCAACCTTGGTGTTATTAGCACCACGCTCTAACCAACTGAGCTAACTGGCCGCCCCATAGCACTTCTAATGTGTTTAAATGATCATTTACGTGCTTGGCTCCCCCAAGTGCTGAGATCCTTGAGGGCAGAAGCTGGGTTTTTTTGCATCTTCTTGTTTCTAGGGCCCAGTGCTGGGCCTGGCATAGAGCAGACACTCATAAAACGTGAAGTGAAAGCATACTCATACATGACATCAGGACACAAAATGTTTCCAGTTCTTTAGGATAAAACAAACTACTCACCTAATAGCAAAATTGTATATCATGTTTAGTTTTAGGCAGGTCACTATAATTTTTTTCTGAGATTGATCAGGTATTACTAAGACTACAAATTTTATCCCATACCAAATCTATGTAAACTCCAGTCTCTTATACAGCATGCCATCTCACTGTAACCAGACACCTTTATTTGTGGCATTGCTTTCTGTCAAAGAGAAGCCAGAGGCAAAACTGCGAGGTGGATGAAGTCCATCATTAGCATCACCAATTTCCCCTTTCATTAGCCTTTCAACATGTTCTTCCATTATTAAGAATTTATTGAGCACTTACTATGTACCTAGTATTTTGCTAGACATCACAGCAGGAGGTACAGAAGTCAAGGAGACAAGCCTAATCACCCAAAACATTTAGGGAGAGATATATGACAAGGGACTAACTGCAGATGCTGAATTGTTGGGGTGCAGATTCTAAGTGCTGCCGAAGGTCAGAGGGAGGAGGAGATGAATGACAGAGGAGTATTCTGGGAAGGCTTCCTGAAGGAAATGGAGTTCACACTGGCTCCTCAAAGATGGGAGCATTTAACAAGATAAAGGGCAAGCGGAACTTATTCCCAGGAGGGAGATCAATGTGAGCCAAGACCAGGAAGCAGGAATGAGTTGTGCGTGCCTTGAGCATAACAAAGCGGCTGCCCCATACCAGAGCACCTCTTTGCTGGTTCAGAATCGAGGCTTGCTAAGGAGAAAGTCAAGATAGGTGAGTGGCGAACACCAGGCTGAGTCATGGTGGGTTTCTCAGCTCTTGTTATTCCTGGTTTCTACTGTGCTTTTGCACTATCTGCATTCAAATGGTAGAGGACGATGGGTATGGTGGTTATGAAGTTCTTGACTACAATAAATTTCCTTGTCAAAACCAGCTGCTTCTTCCATCCACCACCCCGAATGCCTTGGTAAGCTTGCTGGGCACCAAAGAAGATGGGACTGGCTAGCACTTGAATTTGGATAGGTGGCAGGGGCCAGAGTATAGAGTTCAGTATCCTATCAGTAGAGTTTAGATGACAACAGCACATTTTTATGACGCTTTACACCTTACCAGACTGCTCTCCTGTCATTTGTTTCCTTTAATCCTCAGAAGAACCCTGTAAGGTAGTTGAGAAACATATTGTTATTCCTATTTTTATAGATGGGGAAGTGGATCTCAGCTTCCAGGTTGATTGCCCCTTACGGGCTCATAGGTGAGTTGAAAGAGGCCACCATGCAAACAAATAATTTTAATTAGCACTGTAATTCCTCAAAGCTCATCACATAAGTGGGCTCCCTGAGCTGTGATAGGTGGGGACCTGAGATGGGCATAGGAGGAGCAACATCTGCCTAGAACTGCAGTGTGTAGTGCTAGGACAGCCAAGCAGAGAGGCAACATCTGGGGAGATGCCAACTCAAGGCCAGTCATCCAGATGAAGCATCATTTCAGACAGGCTAGGCAGAGAGGGAAAACCTGGATGTGAGCCAGTGGGATCAAAACCATGAAAACCAGACAAGAAAAGGTACGTTTAAACGTGAGGGTGGAAAGCAGAACACAGAGATGTTATCTGAGCTGTTGAGGGCAGCTGCAATAGCCATTTAAATGATCCTTTTTTTAAAAAAAGATTTTATTGGGGAAGGGGAACAGGACTTTATTGGGGAACAGTGTGTACTTCCAGGACTTTTTCCAAGTCAAGTTGTTGTCCTTTCAATCTTAGTTGTGGAGGGTGCAGCTCAGCTCCAGGTCCAGTTGCCATTATTACTTGCTGGGGGCACAGCCCACCATCCCTTGCAGGACTCGAGGAATCGAACCGGCAACCTTGTGGTTGAGAGCCCACTGGCCCATGTGGGAATCGAAGCGGCAGCCTTCAGCATTAGGATCACAGAGCTCCAACCTCCTGAGCCACCACACCGTCCCCCATTTAAATGATCCTTGGTTGCTCGTGGTGAGGTGTCATTAAAAATTAAAAATTCTGATGGGAACGTAAATAGCAACATCCCCTCGGACCCCACTTCCCGCCCTGGTGATGTAGCTGGTATTTCCTTATGTTTACCTAGACAAAGCCATTGATGTGCTCTAGAGAATACATACCTTTTCCAGGAGTTTGAGTTGAACAATCTAGCCCCACAGAAGTTTCCAGAAAGGCCTGAGGTGGTTGTGGGGAGACTCCATGTTGCGTGCTAAACTGTCCTGAATTCCAGAAACCCAGGCATTTCCAAAGTGACCTCCCAATAAAGCTTACATATTTGCGTAGCTATCATGGCTGGCTGTTTATATATACCATCCTTTGTAACTATGTGAATTTTTAGGCCTACTGGCTGAATTGATGCTACAATAAAGAAAGCAACTTTATTAATGAATTTAGGCTCATAGGTGCGCCAGAGCATTTGTTGAGTCCCACCCCATGCTGCAATGCGGTCCTCGCTTTTGTAACGGTGTTTCTCATTTCTTTAGAGCTCTGGGTATAGGCTTCTGTGTTTGGATTAAAGTAATTATATGAGGTGTCATCAAATATGATGAATGTTTAAATAAAAAAAAGTATTACAGTAAAAGGCACATCACCATTAATCCCCCTCAAAATACTACCCCTCGCTTTGAACACACTTATCCCATTGTTCTTGCCACTTTCTGAAGCAGTTCTGGAAGTCCTCTTTCGTGAGTGTCATTAGTTGCGCTGTTGTGGCTGCCTCGATGTCCTGAATTGATTCAAAACATTTACCTTTCATGGTCATTTTGACTTTGGGGAAGAGCCAGAAGTCGCAGGGTGCGAGATCTGGTGAATAAGGTGGATGAGGACACACCGTAATGTTTTTAGTTGGCAGGAATTGCCATGTACCAGAAGCAATGTGTGACATGGAGCATTGTCATGATGGATGATGATTTATGACACATTTTAAAGCACACCTTCTCTCAACCGTAGCTCACACCCCACTGACTGCCCAGAACAAGCTGAAACTTGTCACACACTGTTACTAAGGTTCGATGAGCTGCTTCCCACATTGAAGATCCCTGCCTTTCCATTGGATGGCACTCGGCAGCAGTATTTAACATAGTTTTTGGTCAGAACGGAAAGGCTCTGTGTCACACATTGCTTGTGGTATATGGCAGTTTCTGTCAAATAAAAATATTACGGTGTGTTTTCAACAACCTTATTTAACAGATCTGGAACCGTGTGACTTCTAGATATTTCCCAAAGTCAAATGACCATGAAAGGTAAACATTTTGAATCCATTCAGGACATCGAGGCAGCCACTGCAGCACAACTAAAGACGCTCACGAAAGAGGACTCCCAGAACTGCTTCAGAACGTGGCCAGAACGCTGGGATAAGTGTGTTCGAAGCGAGGGGGAGTATTTTGAGCGGGATTAATGGCAATGTGTCTTTTACTGTAATAATTTTTTTTTAATTTAAACGTTCTTTGTATGTTTTGATCACACCTCGTAGTTTCAGGAACTCAAGGTAACTCCATGAAGCCAGCTCTGATTCACAGACATGAGGCCACCCAGTTAAAGGAACCAGTAATCCATGAGATCATCCCCATTGAGATGGGTGTGTATCTAGCATCCCATAAGTTGTGCTGTCCATAACACTCTGTCCTTGCTTCCTTTTGGTTTTTGGCCTCTCCTGGCTCGACTCCCATGATATGACCTTCCTATAAAAAAATTTAAATCCTGTATTTCATGCCACTTTTCTTCCAACCACGTTGTTGGTGCCTCTGCCAAATCCTATCTCCTGTAATGGCCTCAAGCCAAGGGTCTGGGCAAACCCCCAGTTTATGATGAAGTACTTTCAGATATGAAAGGGACAACAGTACTTCCCCATCTCCACTGTGACTGTGCCATAGATCTGGGACCGAGATGGCCTTGGACCTGCCAAGCAAGTTCATTGTCACTTCAGTGTGTAGCAAGGATTCCTCAGTTCCTGCACCACCCCTGAGTGCTACTCCCACTGAGCTTCAACCTCTTGGACCAGCTTTGGGACATTGAGGTCCTTACACAATTATACCATGGAGGCCCTTCAATCTCACCCTTAGCAGCAGGTGGTTAAAAGGGGATGCTTCAAGCTCTTGGACTTGGCAAGACTTTTATTAGCCATAATGACCCTCTCATTCCTCAAACATGCCAAGCTCCTTCCCTCCCATGGGGCCTTTGCATTTGCTCTTTCCTTGATCTGCAATGCCCTTTCCCTCCTTCTTTATGGGGCTGGCTCCTTATTATCATTCAGGTCTCTGCTCAGAAGAGCCTCCTTTGACTACCTCCTTCACTAATACAGCTCCTCACTCACATGTCGTCATCAACACTGTCTCTGCACTTACTCCACTGAGCTGCTTTTCATAAGACGCCCAGCTCCCCCACCTTATGTACTTCTTCCTTTTCTGTTCTCTGTTCATGGCCTGACTATGTAAGAGAACGTAAATTCTGTGAGGTCAGGAACTTCGTCTGTCATGTATGAATGGTTCCTGGCACCCAGAACAGTACCTGGCACATAGTAGGCATTCAGTAAGTGTTTTCTAAATTTACAGTTATTATTGCTATTTTCATCATTGTTATGAACTGGGCTGAAAAGAAAGTATCAAGGAAAAGGAAGTCACCATAAGGGTTTCCCTGTCACCACTGACTGCCATCCCATCCCCAGGGACCATGAGAAAGAAAAAAGCAAAAACACACATTTGAGCCCCATGTGGTAGCTTCAGGATGTCACCTGCGGGCCAAAAGAGAGTTTTTAGAGTTCTGGGTGCCCACCATCCTCCGTGGGACTCATTGTGACTTAACTGTCTCTTGAACCTTG
Source organism: Rhinolophus sinicus (assembly GCF_057876585.1). Classification (NCBI taxonomy): domain Eukaryota; kingdom Metazoa; phylum Chordata; class Mammalia; order Chiroptera; family Rhinolophidae; genus Rhinolophus; species Rhinolophus sinicus. The sequence continues at coordinate 101,160,392 of NC_142518.1, forward strand.
TGAATCAGCTCATTCTTCCATGCTTTCATCCACCCCTTCAAATCCACCGGACCTCACATTGCCTGTTTAACAAATCCACCTCCAAACAACCCTTTTATAAAAGAGCCACTTCGTGACTTAGCCTTAAATGAAACGTGCTTCTTTAGTGAAGAAACCATACCTCCAGCTGCTTCTTGAGCTGGCTGTGGGTCGTGTTCCTATACTTCATGGTGTGGCAGGGCCAGTTTGTCCTTTACTGTCCAAAGCCGCTTTCAGTCTATTGCTCCTTCACCCTCCTAAACAAAACAACAAACAAACAACAAAAACCCTTGCTCCTTTTGAGACGTATGCCTAACCGTTGAATTGCTCTTTAGCCTTCCTTCTTGGTCTCTTAGATACTTCTCTCTATTTATGAGGCCCATTCTTCCCCTCTATCCCAAATCTTACCATACATGCTGGATGAAGTCAACAGCCATTTGAAAAACCCATCCGACACCTTGATCTTGAAGCTCCTTGACCTTCACCTCAGCCACCCACATCTCCCATTTCACCTTGGAATTTTTCGGGACCTAAAACTTGTTCCACCTGTAAGACGACAACTTCAGGCATTCGTCTCTGGCTACAACTTCCTAGATTTTGAGTTTACTCAGTCAGTTCTGCCCGGCTGCCTCACTCCTCTGCTTTCTCCCATTTTTCCTTTCCTTTCCATCCATCTTACATAACGTGGTCCATCACTGTAATTCCTCTGTCAATATTCTTCATGACCCTATTGCCAATAGAGCAAACTTACTTGTGCAGGGGTGGGCCTAGGGGGAGGTGAGTGAGCCTTCCCCACTACCTCTTCCCACCGCCCCCCCCCAAAAATAGAAGGAGGCACTCACTGTCTGGTGCCAATCCTACATTTGCATGACCCTGACAATGAGTCCCTCCTTAAATGTGCTAGGGGAGGCGGAGTGTGGGAAGGAAACTCACTCACCTCACCCTACTAGCTAGGAAATTCCCAAACCTGGATGAATTCAATGAAATTACCCCCTTTCTTTATACCTTTCCTGAATTGGCTGGGTGCTGCCAGAAAAAGTCACGCAACAAGGTAAAGCATTCCACTGTAAATTCATGATTATTCACTTCAAGTGGTCCTTCAAACCTAGTCTAGCCATCCACTCATTTCCCACTCTGAACAATAACTATTTTAAATCTTTTCCACTTTCTTCAAACCTTTGCCCCTACTACTCACTCTTAGATGATGACTCCTATCTCTCTTTTCAGGGAAAATAGAAGCTATCAGACACAGTGCCCTTCGAATCCCCACATGTATAGTCTCGGCTGCATCCTTTTCCCGTTAGGATGAGGTGTCATCTTACTGCCATGACCTGCCTTCCCCTCTGGCCTTTTCTGGCATCTTGCCCGATTGATTGTCCTCTCTTTCTTCCACTAACTTAAATCTCTTCTTCTCTGTGAACTTTTTCCCATCCGCATTTAAACATGCACCCGTCTTTTAAAAATATCCGCCTGTGGTCATATTTCTGCCAAACTACTGCCCCATCTGTCTCTTGACCTTCGCAGCCAAACTTCTTTCGAAACATTTCGCACACTTTCTCATTGATGCTCACTGCTCCATCAACCGCAGTGTGGTCCCTGCCCACGCCACCGGCTTTCACCAGGGATCTCTTTGTTGCTAATGCTAATGGAAACTTCGAAGCCTTCAATTACCTGACTTTTCAGCAGCAGTCAACATTATCGTGTCCTTCTCAAAAATTTCTTGCTTTGTCTTCCACAACAACACATAATCCTGAATTTTCTCGTATTTCTCTGGATGTTCCTTCATGATCTTTGTGTCAATTGTCGACTGACAGGTTGTTACCAATCTGTTTTTCTATTTATAAAAATTCAGCCATAAAAAGAAGGAAACCTTGCAATTTGTGACAACTTGGGTAAAACTTGAGGTCATTGTACTAGATGAAATAAGCCAGATGGAGAAAGACCAAAAAGAAAAAAAGAAAAGAAAAAAGAAAAGCGGTAACTATGTCAGGTGATGAATGTGTTAACTAACCTTATTGTGTTAATCATATATATATATATATATATATATATATATATATATATATATATATATACCAAATCATCATATTGTACGCTTTAAACTCGCACAATGTTATATGTCAACTATATCTCAATAAAGCTGGAAAAAATAATCTTCAGGCTATTTTTATTCACATTAAAGTCTTGAAGTACTGGTTTAGACTAGTGGTTCTTAACTTTGCCTTGTTCTACCATTCCCCCTCCCCCCTTATCCTCTGGTAACCACTAAATTATTGTCTGTGTCTATGAGTTTTTCTTTGTTTGCTTGTTTGTTTGTTGCTTTCAGTTTTATATCCCGCATATGAGTAAAATCGTATGGTTGACTTTTTCTGTCTCACTTATTTCACTTAGCATGATAATCTAAAGATCCATCCATGTTGTCACAAATGGCAGTATTTCATGTTTTCCTATGGCCCCCCATCCCATGCGGGAATTGAACCGGCAACCTTGTTGTTAAGAGCTTGCACTCTAACCAATTGAGCCATCCGGTTGTCCTATACCACGTCTTCTTTATCCAATCATCTATTGAAGGACACTTGGGTTGTTTCCATATCTTGGCCACCATGAATAATGCTACAGTGAACATAGGGGTACATATATCTTTACGGATAAATGTTTTCAGATTTTTCGGTTAGATACCCAGAAGAGGGATTGCTGGGTTGTGTGGTAATTCTATTCTTAATTTTTTGAGGAACCTCCATACTATTTTGCATGGCAGCTGTACCAATTTACATTCCCACCAGCAGTGCATGAGGGTTCCTATTTCTCCACAACTTCTCCAACTCTTGTTATCACTTGTCTTCTTGATAATAGCCATTCTAACCAGTGTGAGGTGGTATGTCATTGTGGTTTTTATTTGCATTTCCCTAATAGCTAGTGAAGTTGAGCCTCGTTTTCTATATCTGTTGTCCATTTGTATGTCTTATGGAGAGAAGTGTCTTTTCAGGTCCTCTGCTCATTTTTAAATTGGATTGTTTGTTTTTTTTTTGTTGTTGTTGAGTTGTAAGAGTTCTTTATATATTTTGGATATTAGCCCCTTATTGGAGGTGTTCTTTGCAAATACCTTCTTTTATTCAGTTGGTTGCCTCATTGTTTAGTTCATGGTTTCTTTTGTTATGCAGAAGCTTTATAGTTTGACATAGCCCCATTCATTTATTTTTGCTTTTACTTCCCTTGCCTTTGAGGTCAAATTCATAAATTCATCTCTAAGACCAAGGTCCATAAGTTTAGTACCTATGTTTTCTTCTATGTAATCAATCGATTCCTATTTTTTAAAGCTCCATCAGTGATTCAATGTGCAGTCAAGGTTGAGAACCATTAATTTGATCCTAAACATTTCTCAAATCTATGAGTTTGGAGAAATAAGTTTGGGAACTCATCCTAGAAAAAGTGCTACATAACTCATTGCTGAATATCACTATGGTCACCTTCGAAGTACTCCCCTTGGGAAGCTATGCACTGATGCCAGCGCCTAGTCCACCCTTCAAGGCAATTTGGAACTCTTTTTCTGGAACGGCCATCAGAGCTGTCGTCATTATTACCCTTGATGTCCTGAATGTCATCAAAATGTCTTCCTTTCAATATTTCCTTTATCTTCAGGTAAAGAAAGAAGTCATTGGGGGCCAGATCAGGTGAGTAGGGAGGGTGTTCCAATACAGTGATTTGTTTACTGGCTAAAAGCTCCCTCACAGACAGTGCCGTGTGGTACATTGTCGTGATGCAAGAGCCATGAATTGTTGGCGAAAAGTTCAGGTTGTGTAACATTTTCACGCAGCCTTTTCAGCACTTCCAAATAGTAAACTTGGTTCACTGTTTGTCCAGTTGGTACAAATTCATAATGAATAATCCCTCTGATATCAGAAGTGATTAGTAACACCATCACAACAAGTTTGGGAACTTAATTGTCAGCCCTCGTATAGTTTATCTGTGGTATTAAAATTTCATGAGGGGGCCATTAGGGAGAAAAATGGCTAAAAAGTGTCCTGGGCGTTGGAGGGCAATGATGCATATAAAGGCGGGGACTCTGATATAGACAGCTGGAGGAGTTCCACACTTCAGAAAAGCTTCAGAAAGACTCAGTTGAATTCAGCCCTTTTTGTCATTTCGTTTGCCCCAGCAGCCCTTTGGCGCATAGTTCCTATGAAGAACACGAGTGGGGAAATGGCACTAAGCTGTGCCAAAAGAATTGGATCTGGATTGCATATTTGCCATCCCACAGCTCCAGGGTCCACATTGGGCAAATCATTCTCAATTGTTAGGAGGCCGGGGCTGAGAGCTCAGGTCTGAGGCAGGTTGCCTGGGTCAGAAACCTGGCTCTGACCTACACCTGGTGGGGTGCCTTGGACTCGCGCTAAATGTTTAGCCTCCCTGAGTCTCACTTTTTATCTATTAAATGTGGCTCCTACTAGTACCTACCTCGTAGGGTTCTTGTCAGAATCCAGGGAGTTGATGTTTGTCAAGATGTTGGAGCAGTGTCTGACACTTGGTAAATGCCCTCTAAGTGAGGGCATCATAACTGCTCCCCAAGTGTTCCTTGCATTCCACAAACGAGTCTGGGTAGGTCCTTCCCCCACTGAGCAAACATTTCGTGCCTGCTATGTTCAACGCAATGTGACATGTGCAAGGGCATGGAGACACATCAGAAGTAAACCCTGCCCGCAGGTATTCTACTGTCTTTCATGTGGGGCAACATGTGTATGAAAATAACTAGAACATAACACAGTGTGTGTATAGTTAGTGTCATTAGTGGTGCCCAGTGCTCTAGGAATAGAGAGGGGGCAGACATACATAGGAGGAACCATTAACTAAAGAGGTGGGATTTCAGTTGGGTCTTGAGGACAGCATACGAGGTCTGACAATTAAGTTTGCGAACTGGCTGCAATGATGTTGCTAACCTTTTTTGATATCAGAGGGATTATTCATTATGAATTTGTACCAACTGGACAAACAGTTCACCAAATTTACTATTTGGAAGTGCTGAAAAGGCTGCATGAAAAACATAGACAACCCGAACCTTTCGCTAATAATTCATGGCTCTTGCATCACGACAATGCACCAGCTCCCACGGCACTGTCTGTGAGGGAGTTTTTAGCCAGTAAACAAACAACTGTATTGGAACACCCTCTCTACTCACCTGATCTGGCCCCCGTGACTTGTTTCTTTACGTAAAGGTAAAGGAAATATTGAAGGAAGACATTTTTATGACATTCAGGACATCAAGGGTAATACGACGACAGCTCTGATGGCCATTCCAGAAAAAGAGTTCCAAAATTGCTTTGAAGGGTGGACTAGGTGCTGGCATTGGTGCATAGCTTCCCAAGGGGAGTACTTCGAAGGTGACCATAGTGAGATTCAGCAATGAGGTATGCAGCACTTTTTCTAGGATGCGTTCATGAACTTAATTTTCCGACCTCGTACATAGCAGGGACCATGGAGGAACCATCAACTAAAGACGTGGAATTTCATTTGGGTCCGGAGGTTAGCAGAGACACTGTGGTAGGTAGGGATTACTAGAAATGGGGTGGCACATTATTAGCAGAGTAAAGAGCATGTAGAAAAGCTGGGAAGAGGGAAAACCCAATGCATGTTTAGGGAAAGGTGATCAATCCACTTTCAGTAAAGCTTAAAAGTTGAGTGTGGAAGTAGGAGAAAAGTCCAGGGGGTACACACTGGAGCCAGTAATGATTTCTGTCATCACTTCTTTAATTTTGATGTCTCCCAGATGAAATGCAAATGTTAGGATATTGGGGTCTGTGTCTGTCTTGTTCTCTGCTGTATCCACTGTGCCTGGTACGCTACTTAGCAAAGCGTATGTAGGGTCTCAAGAAGAAAATGTTAAATGAATCCATGAAACAAATAGGTTTTAAAAAAGGATCTTAGAAGGAGATTTGGGCCATGGGTCAGTAGAGAGAAGCTTTTGGGGTGGCCAGATGGCTCAGTGGTTAGAGTGCGAGCTCTTAACAACAAGGTTGCCGGTTCAATTCCTGCATGGGATGGTGGGCTGCGCCCCCTGCAACTAAAGATTGAAAACAGCACTGGACTTGGAGCTGAGCTGTGCCCTCCACAACTAGATTGAAGGACAACGACTTGGAGCTGATGGGCCCTGGAGAAACACACTGTTCCCCAATATCCCCCAATCAAAAGAAAAATTAAAAAAAAGAAGAGAGGAGCTTTTGAAGGAAAGAACGATGTAAAATTAAATGTCATAGAGGTGGGCTACATCTTTGGAAATTATTCAAACATATGCATCAAAACACAGAGGAACGCGAAGATCTTTTGCCCAGGAGCCTGAGTCCAACATGAGCTTCAAAACCCAAACCCACAGGTCAGAAGTAAACAAAAGTGGGAGGAGACAAACGTGGGCAGGCAGTTGTCTCCGTGGTCAGGTGAGCTGTCAGGGGCCCTCTTGCTGTATGCAGGGGACTGAGTGCTTGGGGGTCAGCTTAGGCCATTTGTGGGCATGTGATTCCTCTACTGGCATGGAGCCAGCAGGAATCAAATCTAGGAATTCGGACAACCTCTATAAAGCTTGGAGCCAGATTAGAGGGTTTCTTAGAGATCGATGTGCGTGGACCTAGCAGTGGCCCAGGAAAGTCCAGAGCCGCCAAGCCAGGAGACCGGTGCTGGTCTGAGGGCATGGGGCCACACACTGGGTGTTCAGTCGTGTTTGGATTGTGAGAATGAGCCACTGGGAGGGGTACACAGCAAAGATTGGGGGACTGGGCATGCTTCCGTCTTTACATCAGTTGTTGTCCCTGTTTTTTGAACTGGTTACAAGAACATTCCTAATTGTATGGTCATATCTGAAGTCAGATTTATAAACGCGGTGTGCACCAGAAGTTGGATTTTATGTAGCCTGCTGGAAACTTGAGATGACCACAAGGTCAGGTACTTTCGAAGCAAAAACAGACCCAGGATTTTGTGCAAGCTTTTCTACTTCCTAGCTGTGGGACCTTGGGCAAATCCCCAAGTCTCTCTGTGCCTCCGCTTCTTTATCTGTAAATGCAGACAGTAATGGAATTTATCTCAGAGGGTGGTTGGAAAGACTAAATGAGGTAATGTTTGGTGCGTGCTTGATATGTGATAATTGGGTGCTAACCCCAGCCCACAAAACCTCTAAGGTAGCTTGCCTACGGGACAGAGAGGATACAGCCACTGTGCGTATCTGAAATCCTAAGGCCAAAGCGTCATCCATAAAGGAAAAATTCATATGTTGGACCTCATCAAAATTAGAACACGTGTTCTGCAAAAGCCCAAGCAAAAAAGGATGAAAAGACAGTTTACAGGCTGGGAGAAAATATTCACAAACCATATATATGACAAAGGACTAGGAACTCACAAAACTCAACAGGGAAAAGCAAATAATTAAATCAGAATTGGACATACAACATAAATAGTCATTTCCCCAAGGGGGATATACAGGTGGCAAATAAGCACATGAAAAAGATATCCAACGTGATTAGCTTAACATCATTATTAGGAGAATGGAAATTAAAACCAAAATGGTATAGGTGTGTACCTATCAGAATGTCTAAAATAAAAAATAGTGAAAACACACAAAATGCTGGTGAGGATATGGAGAAACTGGATCATTCATACATTGCTGGTGGGAATGTGGAGTAATACAGCCATTCTGGAAAATAGTTTGGCAGTTTCTTTTAAAAGTGAAAATGAGACTATTGTATGACCTAGCAATTTCACTCCTGGACATTTGTTCCAGGAAATGAAGACTTATGTTCACATAAAAATTTGTGCACAAATGTTCAGAGCACCTTTATTTATAATAGCATAAAACTTGGAAATAGCTCAGATGTCCTTTAATGGATGAATGGTTAAATAAACTGTGGTACATCCACCATGGTATATGACCCAGCAATGAAAATGAATGAACTGTTGATTCATGGAACAATCTGGATGACTTGCCAGGGAATGATACTGAGTGAAAAGAGCCAGTCCCAAAAGGTTACACACTCTATGATTTCATGTATGTAACATTCTTGTAAGGACAAAATTATAGAAATGGCAAACAGATTAGTGCTTGCCAGAGGTTAGGAATAGGGGTTGGGGTCTGGGAGGCGGGTGATTGTGCCTTATGTTCCTTATGGAGAAGGAACAGCCCAGTATATTGGCTGTGGTGATAGATAGTGAAACTACATATGCAATAAAATTACATAGACTAAATACACATGCATGCACATGTGTACACACACTAACGAGTACAAGTTAAACTGGGGAAATGTGAATAAGATCAGTAGATCATACTAATATCAACATTTTGGTTGTACTATTGTTTCCAAGGTTTTGCCCTTGGGGGGCCTGGGCGGAAGGTGCATGAGATCTCTCTGTGTAATCCCTTACATCTGCATGTCAATCTACAATGATCTCAATAAAGATTTCAATACAATATGTTATAAATAGTGACAAACGAACTTAATTGTAAAACCAAATCTGAAAATTTAAAAAAGAAATGGGAGAGAACCTATATGTCAGGAGGCCAGTGGTAGAATTCCCAGGCCACCTTAGGTCTTCTGGCAATTTCTACCCGGAGTACCATGTAACGAAGCCTTACCCTAGGTCCTGTCTTGGCTTTGTGGGACAGAGTACCTCATTGGTCCTGCAAGCAGGAGTCCTGGGAACAAGTGCTATGTATTTGCCACCCTTTATAGGAAGAGCGTATTGCTAACAGTGGTGTGGCATTGTGACATCTGGGGCTGAGAAGGGAATTTGGAGGCAGTGGGGTCTGATTCGTGCTCTACAAATCCCACCATCGTGGGTTACTGCCAATCAGTCAAGTCTGGGTTCCATTAGTGAGCAGGGTTTTACACTAGCGATTCTTTCAGGGGCAGGAACCCTGGCTCTTCTAATAGTAGCTAATATTCACTGAGTATGTCCTAGTGGCCAGGACCTGTGCTGAGTGCTTTACAGGAATTGACTTAGTCCTTGTCGTAGTCCATTTGCTTACTTTTGAAAACCAGGCTTTCTGGTGCCCAGACGCCTCAACCCAGGTCCGTTAGGTGTGCTTACCCATGAGGCCCTTGGCTGATACCTAGTTCTTCCTAGAGCAGCCAAGAGCCCCTTGGAATTGGGTTCTGAGCATCCCTTCCCCTCCAGCTCCTCCCCCCTGTGCCCCAGGATGGCTGGCCAGTTAGGAAGTGGCCGAGTGTGACAGCAGGGACTCGAGGTTAACTCCACCCACAACGTCCTATGGTTGCACAGCAGTGCTGCAGGGAAGGGATCTGGGTCACGATGGCTGACATCTATGAAGCACTTACTAGTGCCAGACATGTGCTCAGCTGTTACGGTGAGACTCTCTCATCGCATCCCCACCAGCATCTTGTGAAATGGATAGAATTTCCATCCCCCTTTTCTGATGAAGTGACCCAGGAGAAGTTGCCTAAGTACACAGAGCTGGTCAGTGGAGACCAGCGGCTTGCACCCAAGGCTGGCTGATGCAGGAGCCCATGATCATATCATGTTTGGGGGTCTGTCTGGGGCCAACTTGGGGCTCAGTAAATATGTGACAGATGAATGAAAGGCCACTCGATGAAGCCTGTCCCATGGCAGTTAGTAGATCTCAGGGTAGGTGTCCTGAAATGATGTAGCAAATCAGTCAGATGGGGTCATGAGTGTGACCCCAGCTTGTGCTTAAAATGCCCATCTCCTTGAAGAAGCCATCAAGTAAAGAGCTGTTGATGTCTGTGGAATGCCTGCTGTGCAGCCAGTACTGCGCTAGGCACGCTCGGGGGTACATATATCAAGGCTGAATGAGACAAGGTCCCTGTTTTAGGAAGCACTCCATGTTGTTGGGGACACACCACTGTGAGTTGTCAACTTCATGATGTGCACCTGCCATTTCAGTCTCATGAGTCCCCACTTCTCCCCACCTTTTTGCCTCTGATTGCAATCCTGGCTGCCTGGTAGGTTTCCATGACCTACTGAATCAGTCTCTGGGGGTGGGCCCAGCAATCTGTGTTTCAGTGAGCCCCCCAAGTGATTCTGATCTCCAGTTTGAGAACCACTGACTTATATAAAGGGCCTCGGATATAGCTGGTGCTTCATAAATGGTCAAGATGGTGATTTTGAATGGTTCTGATACTTTGCAGAACTGACTAATCAAGAAATTGGGGTTCCTGAAGGAGGTGACATGGACTTGGCATTCCATTCCAGTTTGGCTAGGACCTTGGTGGACTTAGCACTGAAAGTCCCACATCCTGGACACCCCCTTAGTTCCACACAGCTGATCATCCTACCGGTAAAACGCAGTATAAATAGGGCCATGTTTTTCCCAGTGTTGGCCAGGGTACCTTTATTTTCCCTGATTGTATGGATGGGAGAACTGTGACAGGGAAACGTCATACAGTCAGGAAGAAGTTGGTGGTCTCACTCCAGATCCTGTGCTCTTAACAAATTCCTGGAAGCGGAATTGCTGGCAAAGAGTCATACGTGAAAAATTTCGAACTCTGTTGCCAAATTCTTGTCCCAGACACACATGTATTTCTATACACGTTTGTGTATTTGTGTATATATCAACACAATGTATACATATGACAACAGTGTACAGAACTATGTTTTCCCCATCAGTCCACCAGCTGGGCCTTATGAACCTGCTTAATCTTTGCCAATCTGATAGGCAGTCCGCATGTTATTTTCGTGTGTACATCTTTTGACTTTGTCTAGTGTGCGGAGTTGATCAGCAGAGCGGAGTGTAATATGAGACAGGACATTGAATGGGTCTCTCTTGGCTTCATGTGAACTTCATTGAAGTATAAAGTCCGGGTGCCCTTGAGAAGCTTCTGGGGGCACCATCAAAGATCGATATGTAAAAGCCCCATCTCATTGGTCCCAAGCATTGGAGAGGTCACTTCGTGAAGAAGTTTGCTGGATTTCCCCAAGCCTCCACTGACGTAATCCTCCTCCAAGTTGCACTTATACTCTTGGGACTGGGCTGTTTAATGTTTCAGCCCTTCGGGTTACCTGGGAGAAAAACATTTGGGAGGTTTAAGCCACACACTCTATCGCTCAAGATAACTTGTCTCTCTCCTCCCACCTCCTCAGAGTCATGGTAGAGAGGAACCTTTGAGTTGTGACAAGAATAGGGGAGGGCAAAGGAGTCAAAAGCTTGAGTTTGCAGAGAGATATATAAATATTATAAATGTAGAAGACAATGCTAATGAGTGAAAATGCAACGTGTATTCCTGGGCAGAGCCCACACAGAGTTTGTGACTGACATGGAGAACACAGACGTGGAAAGAAAAATGAAATTTGGAGTTTAGAGATATGTATATGGCTTAGACTCTAAAGGGAGGAAGGAAGTGTCAGGAAAGACCTAGAGACTCTAAAGTTTGGAAGAAAGGAAAGTTCCACATGCCATCCTCCAAAAAGGAAGCAGTCTGCGTGGGTTGTAGGTTCTTTATACCCTGAATGTAGTAGCTTTCTGATACGATTGCCCACTTAACAGGTTTCTCTCAACTTGACTCTGGACAACTAGCATGGATTGGCACTTTGGCAAACAGGAAACCATAAAATCTTTCCTTTTGAAAAACTGTCCAACTTCATTGAGCTGCAATTTACATACAGTAGGATTTATCCATGTTAAGGGTATAGTTGGAGGAATTTTAGTAACTGTATAAAGTCATGTAACCGCCATCATCATCAAGTTACAGAACACTTCTGCGACCCTAAAAAATTTCCTTATACCCATTTATACTTTTCCAAGACCCCTGGCCTCAAGCCCCCACCGATTTGCTTTCTGTCACTGTGCTCTTTTTGTGTTTGACTTCTTTCACTTAGCAAATGATTTTTGAGTTCATTCATGTTGTTGGGTCTATCAGTGATAGTTTGTTCCTTTTTAAATTTTTTTAAGGGGGCCGCAACTCACAGTGGCCCATGTGGGGATTGAACCAGCAACCTTGGTGGTATTAGCGCCACGCTCTAACCAACTGAGCTACCTAGCCACCCCAAATTTGTTCCTTTTAATTGCAGTTTGTTTATCCATTCATCCGTTGATTCCTATTTGAATTTTTTTCCAGTTTGGGACTATTATGAATAATGCTGCTATGAACCTTTGAGTGTGTCTGTCTGTCTGGACATATATTTTCATTTTGGGGGGTATACCTAGAAGTGGAATTGCTGGGTTGTGTGTTAAGTGCATGTTTCATTTTATAATATATATTTACTGTCCTGCCATACTATTTTCCAAAATGGCTACGTAACAGCCATTTGAGTATGTGTGTAGTGATATATCATTGTGGTTCTAATTTGCCTTTTCCTTATGACTAATGATCTTGAGTATCTTTTCATATGCTTATTGGCCATTCATATACTTTCTTTTCTCAAGTGTCTGTTCAAACATTTTGTCAATTTTTAATTGGGTTATTTGTCATCTTCTTATTGAGTGATAGGAGATATTTATATTCTAGATACACGTCAGATAGATGTATTGCAAATACTTTTTTCTTCCTGTCTGTGGCTTGCCTTTCTATTTTCTTATGGTAACTTTTGAATAGCAGAAGTTTTAAATTTTGATGAAATTCAATTGATCGATTTTTTCCTTTTATGGTATATGAATTTTGTGTCCTAACAAATCTTTGCCTACTGCAAAGTCCCAAATTTTTCTCCTATGTTTTCTTCTAGAAGTTTCATAGTTTTGGTTTGTACATTTAAGTTTATCTATGAACCGTTTTTTAAAAGATTTTTATTCAAAATATAGTTAGAAAACAATATTATATTAGTTTCAGGTGTACACCATAGTTATTCAACATGTATATACCATGATAAGTCCAGCAACCATCTGACACTGTACCACGCTATCACAATGTTATTAACTGTACATTACATCCCCATGACTTATTTCTTTTATACCTGCAAATTTGAACCTCTTATTCTCCTTCACCTTTATCCTCCTTTTAAAAATGTTCAATTACAGGGGCCGACCCGGTGGCTCAGGTGGTTAGAGCTCCATGCTCCTAACTCCGAAGGCTGCCGGTTCGATTCCCACATGGGCCAGTGGGCTCTCAACCACAAGGTTGCCAGTTCAATCCCTCGAGTCCTGCAAGGGATGGTGGGCTCTGCCCCCTGCACTCTGCCCCCTGCACTCTGCCCCCTGCAACTAAGATTGAACACGGCACCTTGAGCTGAGCTGCCGCTGAGCTCCCGGATGTCTCAGTTGGTTGAAGCGCATCCTCTCAACCACAAGGTTGCCAGTTCGATTCCTCGACTCCCGCAAGGGATGGTGGGCAGCGCCCCCTGCAACTAAAATTGAACACGGCACCTTGAGCTGAGCTGCCTCCCGGATGGCTCAGTTGGTTGGAGGGCGTCCTCTCAACCACAAGGTTGCCGGTTCGACTCCCGCAAGGGATGGTGGGCTGTGCCCCCTGCAACTAGAAAACGGCAACTGGACCTGGAGCTGAGCTGCGCCCTCCACAACTAAGACTGAAAGGACAACAACTTGAAGCTGAACCCTGCAGTACACTGTTCCCCAATAAAATCCTGTTCCCCTTCCCCAATTAAAAAAAAAAGTTCAATTACAGTTGACATTCAACATTATTTTACATTAGTTTCAGGTGTACTGCATAAAGGTTAGACATCTATATAATTTAAGAAGTGATCCTCTGACTAGTCTTCTACCCACCTGGCAATCTACCCACCTGGCAATATACATAGTCATTACCCTATGCTTTACATCCCCTTGATTATTTTGTAAGAACCCTTTTATCACTGTTCCCCCTACCCTCTCCCATCTATCACCCCGATAAATCTAGTACCCGTCTGACACCATACATAGTTATTACAATATTATTGACTATATCCCTTATGCTGTACCCTACATCCCCATGACTACTGTGTAACAACCAATTTGTACTTCTTAATCCCTTCCCCTTTTTCACCCATTCCCAACCCCTCTGCTGTCTGGCAACCATCGAAATGCTCTCTGTATCTATGAGTTTGTTTCTGTTTTATTTGTTTATTTTGTTCTTTAGATTCCACATATAAGTGAAATCACATTGCATATGTCTTTCTCTGTCTGACATATTACACTCAGCACAATACCCCCCAGGGCCAACCAATATTCCATTGTACATAATACCACCTCCTCTTTATCCATTCTTCCATTGATGGACACTCAGGCTGCCTCCATATCTTGGCCACTGTAAACAATATTGCAGTGAACATATGGATGCACACGTCCCCTCAAAGTAGCATTTTGGATTTCTTTGGATACTCAGAACTGGGATTACTAGATCCTCCTTTGTCTCTTATTATAGCCTTTGTTTTAAAGTCTGTTTTGTCTGGTATAAGTATTGCTATCACAGTTTTTGGTTTTTTTTAAGATTTTATTGGGGAAGGGGAACGGGACTGTATTGGGGAACAGTGTGTACACTTCCAGGACTTTTTTTCCAAGTCAAGTTGTTGTCCTTTCAATCTTAGTTGTGGAGGGCGCAGCTCAGCTCCAGGTCCAGTTGCCATTGCTGGTTGCAGGGGGTGCAGCCCACTATCCCTTGCAGGACTAGAGGAATTGAATCAGCAACCTTGTGGTTGAGAGCCCACTGGCCCACGTGGGAATCGAACCGGCAGCCTTCGGAGTTAGGAGCATGGAGCTCTAAACGCCTGAGCCACCGGGCCGGCCCCAGCTTTTTTTTTTTTTTTTTTTTTTAATTTCCATTTTCATGAAATAACTTTTTTCATCCCTTTACTTTCAGTCTGTATGTGTCTTTAGATCTGAAGTGAGTCTCTTGCAGGCAGCATACGTAAGGGCTTTGTTTTCTTATCCATTCAGCCATCCTATGCTTTTTTTTATTTTATTAAAGTTTATTGGGGTGACAATTGTTAGTATAGTTACATAGGTTTCAGGTGTACAATTTTGTAATACATCATCTGTAAATCTCATTGTGTGTTCACCACCCAGACTCAGTTCTCCATCACCATATATTTGATCCCCCTTTCCCTTATTTACCACCCCCCATCCCCTAACCCTCTGGTAACCACTAAACTATTGTCTGTGTCTATGAGTTTTTGTTTCTTCATTTGTTTATCTTGTTCCTTTGTTGTTTTCAGTTTTATATCCCACATATCAGTGAAGTCATGTGGTTCTCGACATTTTCTGTTTGACTTATTTCGCTTAGCATAATAATCTCAAGATCCATCCATGTGTGGGTTGTGTTTGCCTATATAGTTGAGCCTTGATTGCTATTGGCATGATTGGCTGTGAGGTTTGGCCACGTCCACAGCTTATGGGATGCTGTGCAGGGGGCTTACCCCAAGGAGCAGGATTCCCCCCAGTGGGCTCTGGTCCCTGTTGAGACCACCTTTTCTGTGTGCTGCTTGGGGGGCTAATTGGGTGGTGCTCTGCCATGGTATGAAGCCAACCTCCAAGTATGTTGGTTCTGGGGCCTCTTGGGAGGGGCTCCAGTGCAGGCCCAGGTCAGCCACTGCCTGTGACTGGCCAGAGAGTACCTGGTAGGAGCTACAAAGTGACCCACTGTTGGTTGTTATCTGCACTGTACCTAGAGGCATGTGGGAGAAGGTATGTTTCGAACTGAGGACGGCTACCACCAGTACTGGGTCTGGGGTAGCTCCACAAAAAGCCAAGAAACTCCCAGGCCTGCTGCCACCTGCTGGCTCCCCTAAGGTTCAGCCGCTGATAAAGCCTCCAGCTGTTAGCAAGTTGGGTGAGAGAGGGTCTCAGTGAGTCAGATGGTCTGAGCAGCAGAGTTCACCAGGCCAATCAGATTCAGATTTGGCCATGGTGGGGGCGGGCTCAACACAGGAAAGATGGCGCCCACCGGCTGGCTGTACAGGAAGAGGGCCCCACACAGGAAAAATGGGGATGGACTGTCCCTCCAGTCCTCGCTCCGAAGTTACACAACTCAGTCTCTCCCCGTATGTCTCTGATGCCCCCAGAGTCACCATCCCTCTGCTGGATGGAGCTGAGGGTGAGTGCCTGCGCGAGCCCTTTAAGAGGATGTCTGGGTTTCCCATAGCCTTCCGTCCCACCTGGATAGTTGGAACCCCCATTATTTTTCACAGCCAGAAGTTGTGGGGGCTCCTCTTCCTGGCACCAGTACTCCAGGCTGGGGAGCCTGGTTTGGGGGGCTGGGGTCCCTCGCTCCTTCGTGGGGAATATCTGTGCTCGAGATATCTCTCCCGATTTTCAACACCCACACATGGGTGTGGGATCAGCCCGTTTTGCGTCTCTGCCCCTCTTACCGGTCTTGATGTGGCTTCTGTATATCCTTAGTTATAAAACTGTTCAGCTAGACTTCAGATGGTTTTCCAGGTTGATTGTTCTATAATTTAGTTGTAATTTTAATGTGTTCTCAGAAGGAAGCAAGCATAGTATTTACCTACTCTGCTATCTTGGATCTCCTCTCTCTATGAACCATTTTGAGTTAATGTTTTTGCCTTATGTGAAATAAGGTTGAGGTTCATTTTTTCCCCAACTGGATATTGAGTTGTTCAGCACCATTTGTTTCAAAATGTGCCCTTTTTTTCCTTTGTTAGCTTTTCTTTTTTGTGTGTCTCTCTCTATACTTGTACTTTATTGAGCTAAGGGTCTGTTGTCACCATCTGATAACAGTCCTCTGGACTTAGGTACTACTGTTGCTTGAGAAATGGTGCCTAATTGTAAGGAATATCAGCAATTTATTTGACCATGGCATTTGATAAAGTTTTGTGGGTGTGGAACTCATGCTACCACATACTCTGTGGTTCGTTAGCTCCTTGGAACTTTGGAAAGATGGAAAAATCTGGGCTTCAAGTAATATTATAGAATTTGGCTGGAGGATATTGAGAACTCTATGTCAGTTCTAAGTGATAAGGTCCCAGACTCCTAGCAAGCCCTTAAGTGAGGCTCCTATAGCTGGATGGAGCAGAACAGGATAAAAAGCTTTGTACATAATTTGGGATTTAAGTTTCCCTGAAGGAAAAAATAAAAGGTATTTTATTAGTACTTTAATTTTTCTAGGGGAATAGAACACAGATTGGGAATGTATTATAGAGTTCACTTTTCAAAAGTGATGGTAAATTTGTTACATTTTCAAATACTGTGGATATTATCCAGTGTATTTTGGTCTGATTTCTAAATTCTTAAATAATCACTGACTTTAAACATGCTTCTATGCACACGCGCACACACAGACACACACACACATTGTGATGGTTAATTTCATTCTTCAATAAGTTCAATAAGTTATGGTACATTTAGTGGTCATATAATAGAATATTATGCAGATATCAAATAGATTTTACTCATATAGAAAGATACATTACACATGTATATATTACATGCTTGTATGTATCTCTGAATCTATTCTACAGAAATAAAAGCAGGTGTAAATGTTTTTTTGTACAAAGGTGGTCACTATGGTATTACTTGTAATGATAAATGTAAAAATATAGTAATAAAATGTCCATAAAGGAGGGGCTGGTTAAATAAATATGATATCCCCATACAATTATTATGCTGTTGTTAAAAAGAATGAAGCTAGGACTGATAAGTGAAGTTTGGAAGAATCTATATATGAAGTTTGGAAGAATCTCCAAAAAATATTAATATTGGAAAAAAGAAGTGAGGAGCAAGATCATGTGAAGGTTAGGCTCCTAGTTGTATGTATGTGTGTGTGTGTGTGTGTGTGCGTGTGTGTGTGTGTGTGTGTGTGTGTGTATGTGCATAATCTGAAAGAACACATAAAAAATGTTAACAAATGATGACTTTGGCAGGGAAGATATGGGTCTGGAGTTGAGGGAGACTTACTTTCCACTGTACACCCTTTTGTACTAATTGAATTTTGTAACCATGTGCACATATTTCTTTTTCAAATGAAAAAATGCCTTTTTCTGAGCATCTTATTATCTAGAATTGAGATCTATTTATATACTGTGTCAGGAGTTTGAATTTGGAAGATGGAAATTAATCAGTTCCCTATCTTCGACCCCAACAATGTTGCTAACCTTCCACCAATCTTCTGATTCTGGATTTGAAGGAATATAGTTTGGGAGTAGACAGGCAAAACAGAGTATAGAGTTAGGAATAGCATGCTAGGGAGGGTTGGAAGTTAAGGATACCACAAGTAGAACCAAAGCACCTAATAACTCCAGACCAATATGCAACATGCTATCCCATTTATCCTCACCTGTCTTTCAAGACCCCACAAAGTATTGGGTGTAATTTAGCTCAATGTCTATCAGTCCTAGCCTCATTAAAATCACTTGCAGTGCTTTCAAACATTTGTTTTTATTATAGAAATAATAATCGCATACAGTTATTTAAAAAATTGAACAGTATAGAAGAAAAAGAAGTTTTGTGTTTAATAAGTAGCTTCCAATCTCCAGAGGTAACCACTTTGAACTATTTCTAGTTTTGAGTTTTTCTGATGATTAATATCATTACTTTAAGTAACGTTTATACTTCTTTCTCACTTTATCAATTTTAGACAGTATTTATATTAATGATTAATATAATTAATCATTATTAATGATTATATTAACAATCATTTATATTAATGATTAATGTCACACTCTAAATGATGTTTATACTTCTTTCTCACTTTATCAATTTTAGACGGTATTTATTGACTCTCTACTAAGATGAAGGATTTGGCATACTTACGCCACCTCCTTTACCTACTTCTGACTTTCCCAAAATTATGTTAATTACATTTTTATAATATTCACAACTTTTAGTGATTACCTTTACAACTTTAAATAATATACTACAATATCTATTTCTGGATCCAGTAATTGCAGACTATGTTTGTCAATACTCATGTCAGAGAAACTTTCCTATACTCTCTCCCTCCTCCCACTGCTTCTGACTTCTGTCAGCTCTAATATTATGTGTATGTTGTTAAGCTTGTAACAACTACTGCCTACATACGTTCAAATCCCAGCCCTGTCACTTGTTATCTGTTTAATCTTTGGTAAATTATTGAATGTTTTTGTGCCTTCAGTTTCCTAAACTGTCAGATGGAGATGATAATAACAGTATCTACTTCTAGGGCTGCTGAAAGATTAAATATCACTTAAATTGAGATAAATATTTCAAAGTACTTAAAAGAGTATTTGGTAAGTGCTCTTCAAGTGTTAAACTAAAAACTAAAATAGCAAAATTAAAAGTAAAATGAAATGTACAATTCTAATTAAATCCTGGGTATGCTTTATCTATAGTTTGATTAAAAAAATAAAACTAAAATGCAAAAGACACGAAGAGACATTTCACCAAAGAGGATATACAGATGGCAAATAGACACATGATACTATATTCAATGTTATTAGTTATTAAGGAAATGAAAATTAAAACCATGGTGAGTTATCACTATATATCTATCAGAGGAGCTAAGTTAGAATAACAAATGCTGATGAAGATGTGGTGAAACTGGGTCATTCATACATTACTGGTGGAAATGTGAAATGGTACAGCCATTCTGGAAAAAGAGTTTGGCAGTTTCCTTTAAAAACTAAACATGCAAGCACTATACACATCCCAGCAATTGTACTGCTGGGCATTTATTCTAGAGAAATAAAGATTTAAGTTCACACAAAACCTGTGATTTTGCTGATCAGTCAGATTTGAGAATCCATCTAGCTAATTCTTACAGTCGTATAACTGATATTATTAATCATGCTAACAGGTACTCTGTTTTGAGGATTTACTATGTTCCAAGCATTGTTTTAAGAGGGAATGAATGCATGGTATCAATTAATCTTTAAGTATTATCCGTATTTTAGAGAAACCTCAAGTATCAGAGAAATTAAATGACACAAGTTTTAAACTCCAGAGGCAGGATTAGAACCCAGGTTTGTCTGACAATAAAATCTTGGATTTTAAACAGCAAACTATGTTAGGTTTAAAATGGATATAGATTCAAGAGTCCCAAGGAAAACATCTGGAAGTGAAAGGACCTGATCTGGGAGCACAGGCAAAAGGACTGTGTATTGTCAACTAATTTTATAGCTAAAAGCTGGCAACTTTTAATCAGTTCAATCAACTGAGGAAGGTCATTTTTTGTGAGATACCAGTAATCTGAATAATGGACCGTGGATCAAGTGGGAAGCCTTAGCAATTTCTGTTGAACTCTGAGTATCTTGGATACTAGAGAAACTATTCAGAAACCCTAGCAATAAATACATTAAAAGTTTTCCCATGTAAGCATCCCTAACAAAGGTTGTATCTATAGGTTATTTGCAACTTTCTCCTCCACAATTTCTCTGGCTCCCATAATTGGAGTTATCCATCTAAATGGGAGCCAGAGAAAATGTGGAGGAGAAATGTCTGCGTATTAGTTAGACATGGAACGCCTTATTCAGTCGTGGTTAGGAGAAATAAGATTAGACTCCAAATGGCTCAATCACTTTGGTAGCTAAATGTTGGAATTATATATTTTCCCATTGTTGAACTAGAGCCTTAACTTTTACAAATACCAAATATGACTCAAAACTATTCACATTTACGAAGTCTGCCCTAGTTGCTCTTAATGTTCTGATATGGACTGATCTCCAAGATTTCTCAGGTAAAAAAAAATAGTGTATGTAATATACTGCTGTTTATGTTTAAAGGAGGGAGCAGGCATACTTGTGTTTGGTGGTAAATACATTAAAATCTTCATAAGGATACATAAGAAGAAAATAAAAGAAGCATGCCCTAGTAATGGGCACAAAAATGATGTTTAAAAATCTAAGTTTCTGTTGTTAAAGAAATGTGCGAAATGACTACACACACGCATAATGGAATAGTGAATTTTGTGCTACATTAGACCACTGTATGCTTTCATACTGTATTGGTTGTTTTTCTTGTGTAATTTAAAAACCCAAACCAACTTTGCTAATTAAGCTCTCCCTGGCCAGGAGCTCATTTGGATCCCTGACAGTCCCTAGTTAAAGCCTAGTTTGTAGGTTTTGACAGCAAACCAAGACCCTCTTGTTTGCTTCAGGAAAACTGGCTGGTTTTAGTCCCAGCCATTATTTTGCGGTACCCTCTTCCTAACAAGTCACCAGTCCTCTTGACCATGACTTACAGATTTTTGTGCCAGATTGTTCTTGGTCGTTTTTTTTGGTTTGAGACAGGTAGTAGTAAATGTGATGCAGTTATTGTTATCTTGGTTTTAATTCATGACAAATTATCTTGGAAACAGGAAGAAGGTGGTATATTGAGATGATAAAGTAAGGACAAAAGCAACCAACTCATATTACTTCAACTAATATATGTGTTTTGGGCACACATCTTAATTCTTCCAATTATTGCTTCTTAATTAGTCCATAACTCAGAAGATTAAAAACACCCTAGACAAGTGACAGTTTATGAAATGAAATGTTTAAAATATACTTTTTCTGATAATGGCAATCTATGTGAATAGTATTTAGTAATTTTTTTTTACAATTTTACTTACTTTTGTTGACATGTTTGGAAATAGGAAAAGAGGCTGAGTCATAAACCTTCAATATTTTTATAATTAAATCCACCTCTTCTCCCTTTATGTGACACCTTACCGGAAAAGAAATGACCTAAGAATTTCCACCTGCCTGATTTGACATTTGTAAGACATCTTATAGTAGTACTTTGATTTCCCAAATATGTTACCCAAAGTAACTAGTTTTTATAAATTTTGCCCTTTATGAAGCCCAAAACTAAGCTCAAAGGGAAATCACAAACCTCACCAAAGCGATTTAGAAATATTCCTTCTTTCCCCTATATGGTCTACTGGTGTCACTTAACAAAAACTCCTCAGTCTGTGACCTTGAAAAAGCTAGAGGCTAAAAAGGAGGAGTAGAGTATGAAGGTCATCCGCTCCAGCACCACCCAAAAAGGGGAGCAAATATTCATCCTAACAGGTAAGTGTTTTTATGATTATGGCAGATGGTGATGGAAGCAGAGGCAATTCAAAAGGGGAGACATGCGAAAGCAATAATTTTGAATGTTTGACATTTGTTTTGAAACTACCTTACTACCCTATACCCTTTACCATCTGTCTGTTATCCCTCTCAACACCCACCTCTGTCTTCCCACAGGGCTCCATTGTCTGCAGTTCCTGTTTCTCAGGGGCGGAGCTGTGGGAGGCAGCCATGGGTGCCATAATAGGCACCTGCGGCCAGCACAATGGGCTGTGGGTGCTTGTGGGAGAGACAGATTGATGTATTGTGCATGGGGGAGGAGGGCTGTCACTTGAATCCATGTGAACCCAGGCTTTAGGGGCAAGGGAGATTGACAGCTTTTGTAGGTTGCATTTCTTTTTCAAAGCTTGGCTTTAATAGACAGTAAGTTTGGGGCCCCAGGCTTTCACTCCCATAATTCTAACAGGGCAATCACGAGCATTCAGCATTTCTTTTTACCCCCCTTGTTACGCATTAAATGATTTCAGTAAAGGAATGTGCAGCATTAATTAGAATTTGTTAGCAGATACCAAGGGGAAAAGTTTCTTCACAACAACTATAGGAGGTGTCATTTGTACAAAGACTTTTTTGTTTTCTTTCCCCATTACATTATCACTGCAATATGTAAGGTAGTGATTCTTTTCATTTAAATTAAGTGGAAAGCTACTAAATCTTGTTTTATTCTCCAAAAAGAATAAGGTCCTTAACACTTATCTTTTAACTTCTTTCATTTCCTAAGGTTGGTGTTTACTTTTGCTTTCAGTTGGACCCATTTACTGATCTGTGTGGTTGTGTACCCAGTTTTGTGTACCATTTAGCTCTTACAATTACAGGCAACTCACTACTTACATATAAGGATTGTTTCAGGTGAAAATAGCTACCGATAATATTGAAAATCATTGACACACTGGGGCCCTTTTTGGTGACGGCACATTGAGAAATGCTAGAAATTAGACTCCTCTAGGTTTGTGTCCTAACTTATTTTCTAAAACTGTCTTTCCCTAGTTGATTGTAACCTTAGCCATGACACCACATTTATGGAAGAATGGGGCAGTCGCCAAGGAATATTTTTTCCAATAGAAAACTCATTCCTAAACCATGTCAGTATTTTTAAACATCAAAAGTCCCCTACCCCAAACACATAGATAGCCTTGTTTCCTTACAACTAGTTAAAATGATCTTTTTTTTTTTTTGGTTTGGTTTGGTTTCTATTTTCTATTCTTTTTTTATTCCTGACATTTTAGACATATAGGAACGTATATACCACTCTCAGGATACCTTGTAAACACACTTTGCTATCTGAGCAACTGATAAAACATTAAGAATTTTTGGTGTGATTTTTCAAACATCTCTCCACATAAAATCATTTTCTCTATGGAAGAAGTTGGAGGCTAATTGAATTCAAATTTTTCCCATTCAGTTGTTTTATTTAAATGTGTTAAGGGCAACAGTGAAAAATATTGATTAAGTCTACCATTATTTCGCAGAAAGAACATATTCCCACACAGTTGTCTGGCTCTGTCTATTATAATAATTTGGTGCAATGGCTTTAAAAGTAGTGGGGTGATAATAATTAGGGTGTGCAACAGAAATTTCAATGCTGGATTCAACATTTCACCATGCAGGGCATGAAAATTGCCGACCGGGGCTAGTCAGCTCTAAGTACTAATTAACTAATTAATCAGGTGCTGAAACCCACTGAATGGAGGATACCAGCCAGACAACTGAAGCCCAAGCAGAGAGTTGTGCTCTTTCAAAGACAGTGCTGTCTTTCTTCTTGGTTTTTAACCCCATGAGAAATGAGGGGAGAAAATATGATATGGTGTCCTAGTGTCAAGTCATTTCAGTACAAGGTTTTTGCTTAGAGAAGATAAAATAAATACATGCTCATCTGATAATTACTATGAGACACTGTGTGCAGGGCACTCCTCAAGGCTCTGGCAACCCCTCCAACTCCTTGGCCATGAAGTATTTCAGGGCTGGTATATGTGGGTGTGTGTGGGGGAGGGGGCTCTGCCTCCTTGGAGTTTTCTTCTACAGTATTTTTTTTAAACACAGGAGAATGAGAAACGTATTTCTCCTTTTGGGCAGATCTTAGGTCTTTTGCCTCATCCCTCCTTTATGTAAATGAGAAGAGTCCAATTACACATATGGAAAAAGGGTTTAATGAATCGTGAAAAAGCCCAGTTTGCAGAGAAAGGGCACAATCCCCTCTTCTTCTTCTTCCTCTCTTATATTTAATTTAGAAACATGTATTTCTTTTAAGGCAGATGATAAAAAGCTTAATGGTTAGATCATTTTATTTTAGATGTCAATTTTCATATTTGGGAACTATTAAACAAACATATTTTGTTAGAAGATTTAGCTTGCTTCCTTTATCTAAATTGTAAGGCTTTCCGGAGACTTAGCAAATATTTTCCAACAAAAACTGAAATTCTGACTTTTCCCCCTAAATTTAAAAAATCATTATGTTATTTCCTCTCATTTTTGATGTTACTCTTAGCTCAGTGTTCATTTTTCTTAACACAGTTTGCTCTGGAATTGTCAACACTGAAAAAGGATCGCATCATTACAAGGGAACTGTTACTGAATCCAAGGAAAAAAGACTTTCGTATCACACCGGTTTAGCTTAATTTTGTTATTGTTATGATGTTTTAACTAGCTAGAATTTTTAAGATGTTGGAAATTAGATAAGGTTTTTTTTTCTTTTTGTTTTTTCCTTAAAAAGGTACTGAATTTTATACTACAGCAGAAAATCCCGTGTTTGGGATTTCATTTTCCTATTTTTCTTTCCCCTTACTTCTTCATCTTGGAATTTTCAATAGTTGAAAGTAGACCACACAGAAAACCCCCAGCCCATTTTTTTTCATGACAGAAAGCCTTGCAAAAATATTGAAGGAAAAAAATCAATACTACGTATTTCTGAGCACGACTCTTAGAATTTGATGTGTGCAACTGGCCCGGAAGAGGTGCTTTGCAGGGACAGCAGCAAAGTTCTAAATCACGACTGAAAGTGCTTTCCAGAGACCTCATACCACAACATCATTGGGCACTTGGGGAAACTGAGGCCCAAGAAGAGGGGGGGAAGACTGGGGGAGGGGTTGCGTGATATTTATTTTTCCTCTACAAAATACTGCTTCGATTCACGATCCGCGGAAAACACTTTTCTTGGGTACCTACTGTGTGAAGGGCATCTCTGGGTTTCAGATTGCTTGCCTATTCATTAGGGCCGTGCTCCTTCCACTTTACCCCCCGGCCTTCCCGGATCGGCGCCCTGGATGTGATCGACACCATGAAGTTGCCCCATAATCCTCTCTGGCAACATAGGATGTAAAATTTGATCAGCTCATTGGATGAAGCCGACAAATCTCAAAAATGTGTGAAAAGGGGCCCAAGCGGTAGGCAAGCGCCGCGTTGAGGCAGCGCTCCAGCCGGCCCCCCTCTGAGTTCTAGGTGCGGCAGCCGCGGCGGAGAGGGGGTTGGGGCCGAGCCGCGGGGCCGCGGCGGCGGCGACCGAGGCAGCAACGGTCGCGTTTCGGGGAGGCCGCGGCGCCGTGGGGGGACCCTAGAAACGGACCGCGGGGCCGGAAGGGGGGAGCTAGGCGGCGCCGGCGGCTGCAGAGTTATCTCCGCGGCGTAGCTGGGGGCCGGGCCGGGCGGGGCGGGGCGTGCACCCGGACCGCGGGCGGCGCCGCGGCTCTTGGCCTCAGGGCCCCTCCCTCCCTCGCGCTTGCCGGCCGCGGGCGCACGCGGAGGTGGCGGCGGCGGCGAGCGCACGAGAAGGGGAGCTCGGAGCTGGAGGTGAGGTGGCGGTGGCGGAGCAAGAGTAGGTTGAGGAGGAGGCCAGCGGCCAGGAGGAGGAGGAGGATGGAGGAGCAGCCGAAGGAGGGCGAGGCCGAGGTCGCGGAACACTGGTTCTCCAAGTGGGAGCGCCAGTGCCTGGCCGAGGCCGAGCAGGAAGAGCAGCTGCCCCCGGAGCTGCAGGACGAGGCGGCCGCTGAGGCTGCGGGGCTCAAGAGCGAGCAGCAGAGGCTGTGGCATCTCTTCCAGATCTCGGCCACCGCCGTGGCCCAGCTCTACAAGGACTCGGGGTGCCCACAGCCGGAACTCTCCATGTGGGACCCCTTCCAGAGTGCCGCCATGGCCGTGACCAGCCTCTACAAAGAGAGCGGGGATGCCCACCAACGAAGTTTTGACCTGGGCGTCCAGGTTGGCTACCAGCGTCGCATCAAAGATGTGCTGGAGTGGGTGAAGAAGGGCCGGAGCATCATTCTCCGAGAAGACCTGATTAGCTTCCTGTGTGGCAAAGCGCCCCCAGCTCGTCCTCCACCTCGCTCCAGGATGCCCGCGAAGCCGCCCGCCGGGAACCCCAGCCAGGCCACGACCACCGAATCCAGCTCATCGGTGGACGTCGACTTGCAGCCCTTCCACGAGGCCATCGCCCTGCACGGCCTCAGTGGCGCCATGGCGAACATCAGCGTGCGATCTGGCGCACCTGGCTCCCCTCCTCAAGCAAGTGACATTGCCAGCGGTGTCACTAGTGGCGGGCTCCGAAAAAGTAGCATCCTCGAGGACGACTTGAACCCCAGCAACTCAGAAGAACTGGCCCTCCACCTGGACAGTGGGGGGACCCGCAAACGCACTTCGGCCCGGTTCGGTGGTGGCATCACAGACTCCCCAACCCATAAGCGCAACCGACTGGTCTAAAATGCCTCGTTGGTCACCCGCCGCCATATTGCTTGAAAGCTAACGAACTTTTAACTTGCTTGTCGAAAGGAGACTCGAGGCCATCTCTTCTTTCTTTAAGTTAAACGAAGATTTCTATCGAGTTTGCCATAATGAAACTTGAACAGTATCTCAGAGAGGCCTCATATGACTCTTACTTTCCCCAAAATAAAATGCTGGCAGAGAGCAGCTAGTTAGCAAGATCATTTAAAGCAGCAGTGGCCACTCAGGGCGGGAGCCTGGTTTATCTTGTTCACAGTTTTATTTCTTGGCACCTAGCACAGTTGTTGGTGCTCAATAAATGTTTGTTGAATGAATAAATGTGACCTTATTTAAAAGTTTTAAAGGGGAAGGACTAACAGGTGTTTACTTGGTTACAGGATGCTTTTATCCTTTATTGTTTATTTGATTGTTTGCTTTAAACGTTTTTGCCAGTTCGATTACATTTTATCAAAATGTAAAACTGGACATCTTTGTGCAATCTAGAGTCTTCCATTTTTGCTCCACTGTACCATGCACCTAATTTCTAGAAAGAGACTGCAAGTAATACCTAGTAGGCTGTGAGATTTTTTTTTTTTAAATAGTTGATTATTTTGGTGATTATGTAAGGGTATAAAGAGACACTATGATGGTTGGACTGGTAATACTTGATATTGAGTCAGTTCAATGCTCTTTCTAGGAAAATTAAGCCAACGAGATCCTGGGATCTATGATGGTGGCATCCTTGATGGCCCAGTGGTACTCCTTTTTCTTAGGAATGTAAAAAGTCCCTTTTTCTGAGGTTACGTACTTTTGGTGATCTCTGTTTTGAAATGGAAGATGAAGTAGAATGAGCTTCTGGGTTTTACTTGAGGGTACAGCAGTATATAACTAAAAAAGCACGAGTTTTTATTGAAAGAACCAACAGTAGACTACTAGCCCCACAAATTCACTGCATGATTTTGGGCAAATCACTTAATG
This sequence comes from Rhinolophus sinicus, assembly GCF_057876585.1. Classification (NCBI taxonomy): domain Eukaryota; kingdom Metazoa; phylum Chordata; class Mammalia; order Chiroptera; family Rhinolophidae; genus Rhinolophus; species Rhinolophus sinicus. The sequence continues at coordinate 101,187,998 of NC_142518.1, forward strand.
TCTATTGACCTCAGTTTTTCATCTGTGAAATGGAACTATGGGTCTCCTAAGGTCATTGTGAAGATAAGATCAAATTCATATTTGAAGTATCTAGAACAATGCTTGGCACCTAAAGGTACTCAATAAATGTTCTACATTCTCTGCAAATAAAAATCAGTAAAACATTAAAATCCATTGTATTTTAGGGAAAAAACACACCAAGAAACTAGATCAATTTAAAAATCAGAATGTAGAATCTCTCTTTGAGCTGGAAACTGCTGTTATATAGTTGAAACTTGCCTAAATATCCCAGATCTTGTATTAATTATAAGTGTGTTTAGCTCATGAGGACCCAGAATCATCACTCAGGGTATTAGGGTAGCCTTGAAGTTCCTGAAATTGCCTGAGGGATGTAACTTGCAACTGGATGCACCTTGCAACCAGAGTAATGAAAGCTCTCCCTCCTCTTGTCAAAGAATATGGACAAGAGGGTAAGAGTGGAAAGAAAGGATTTGGAAGTGAAAGTCCTAGGGACACCTAAAAGGCTAAGGTGGTTTTGAATAGGGGTGGGGTGGAGGGGAGGTGATGCAAGAGGGGTGGGAATGGAGGTAGTGGGAGTCAGGTTATAGAAGGGGCCACCTAGGTAAAACACCCAGCTCACCCCAGGCTCTCCCCCACACCAGCGCATAACAGATAGATGAGTAGTACCTTGCCTTGAGGTTCATTTCAGAGTTATTTCTGTTTCGTTAATGTAGGCTTTGGAGTAGATTTATAATTGACCAGTGTATTACAATAATACAACAACATAAGGTGAATTCCCTTATAGAATAAAACCTTGCTATTGAAGCACTGCACAAGTAGTTCCTGAGCCACTATGCTAGGCCCTGAGAAGGGATATAAAAAAGAGAACATTAAAAGCAATCCTCATCCTCAAAGAACACATTCTGGCTTGGAAGATAATGTAGTGAAGAAAGCACTTTTAATTGTATGAAAAGCACTCATGGGCTGTGCAGAAGAATTCAGAGGTTAGAGGCCCTCCTTGCCAAGAGGATCACAGCTTCCGGAGGAGGTGGCATTAGAACTGGGCCCAGAAACATGGGTAGGAGGGGAGGGCACACGTGATACCAGCAGAGGAAAGATATCTAACAAAGTTTGAGAAGAAGGAACGTAAAGTGGGTTAAGGGGATCACAGGAGCTGGGTAGGAGAAATAGGGGAGGCAGGGACCAAAGTCTCAAATGCCTGGCCTAGTACTTTAGATTCTGTCCTGTGGCAGGGATGGCACCACTCAATCTGTGCTTTAGGGAGATAGGTCTGGCAGGATGCCTGGTTGTCCAGCAGTGAGACACTGGAGCAGGGATAGCACAGGGCCTCCCTGTAGAATGCTCTTTCCTAGGGACGTTGGCATTTGGTTAACGGGTTCTGGAGATCCTTGAAAGGGCTTTCTCTGGGAAGTCTTTGCTCACTCACCCCTCCCACACCTCAAACCATACCAGGTAGGAAGCACCTCCAATGTGTATTCTGCACTGCTTCTTTATGTCTGAGAAAGCCTTCAATTCCAGCTGCAGAATCTCTTAGGGGGCCAGTCTTGAAGAAACAAAATAGCCGTGCTTTCCATCATCCTGCTTCTTGTGTTTGAGAACCCTCCTCCAGTGGAACCGCTGGGGCATTTGGGGTTGTAGGACTGACTGAGAAACCACAGACATTTTAGCAGGTAGGTATGGAGAGTTGTAAGAAGGCATGTCAGTAAGAGGACAGGGACCTCATTTGTCTTGCTTTCTTGTGTAACCCCCAGTGCCTTGCACGGTGCCTTATCCATATGGACACACAATAAATATTTATAAATGAATGGATGAGTAAGCCCCCATCCAGACCCAGATATAGCTATTCACCTGCTCCCTTTCTCTGTTTACTTACTGCCCAGCAAAAGCACCTAAACCTTATGCTCTAATTTCTAGATGACTATCCCTTGCGTGCCTTTACCCTCATTCCTAACTATTAGATTCAGCTTTTTGCAAAGTGTGGTCAGTCCCATGACCACCTCCCTTGAGAATCTACTGAGTTGCTTATGAAGCTGCCCGCTTCAGCACTGCCCTTTAGGTGAATTAAAATCTTAATGGGAGGGTCCCAGAAGTGGAAGCAACTTGCTTTCAGTAGGAGGCCTTGGTGATTGTGATACATGATGAAGTCTGAAACCTGAGTCACCCCATTGTGAAATTTGTGATTGATTTGAGGGGACAGTTTTGTCTATATATATCTATATATACGTATGTCTATCTATATCTATCTCTACATCTATCTCTATATCTCTATCTCTATATCTATATCTATATCTATCTTATTTTTCCAGTTTTGAAGGGCCTGAAGAAGAAACGCTTGTTCAGACAATCAGCAATCCTATGACTTTAACATGTGATGCCACTGGAATCCCTCCTCCCATGATAGCATGTGTGGTGGCGGAAAAATTTTCCTCCCACCTTTCTGAGTTCTTCTGGCTGTGCTAATAATTAAATTAACAGGAGAAAATGACCAAATGTATTACCTATGTACATACGGGGGTTCCATAAGAATATGAGACTTCTGTACCACACGTTTGCTCGTTCTCATCTAGTTGTGAATTGCCTCCTTTCCCTTTGAAATCCAAGACCCCTGCCTGCCTCTCCTTAGTCCAGAATGGCATATAAGCCTCAACTGCCCAGTGCGTCCTAGGGTCCCATATTCTTATGGAACCCCTGTATGTACATCTGTAATACATTTGATCAATCGCTCCTGACTGGCTTGCCAAAACTGTGCAGGCAGAAAAAATAATATTTCTCCCACTTTCCGAAGTTCTTATGGCTGGAGTGATAATCAAATTAACATGAGACAGATTAACAGGAGAAAATTACCAAATTTATTACGTATATACATCCAGGGGTCCTATAAGAATACGAGACCAAAGGATACATTGGGTAGTTGAGGCTTATATACCATTCTGAAATAAGGAGAGGGAGGCAGGCTTCTGGAACTTCAAAGGGAAAGTAGGCAAGTCACAGGTAGAGGAGAAAGGGCAAACGCGGTAAATAAATTCTTGCAGGGCCACCCAGAAACAACGGGACACAGAGGGGAGCCACACTTAGTTTACGCCATGGTAAACATACTAAGATTCCCTTCCTGAAGCAGGTTTTTCTATCTGAATTCCTTTAGACAGTTAAAGAAGGAGTCAAAGGTTCTTTCTCAGACTTTTGTTTCTTAAAAATAACCAGCTTAAAATAATCAATATCCCAAAGGCATATTTTGGGGTGGCAAACTCTGGTCCCCCTCACACCTTGAATGAGCAGTAGTGAAATCTGAAATCTGAGTGACCCTGATGTGAGATTTGTGATGCATTCAGGGAGCTCATTTTAAATTGGTCATTGTTGGTGAAGTGTCTATGTAGGCTTAAAATGAATCTCCCCATTTGTACATACTATCATTATCGTCACTTTGCATAGTTCATATATTTTCCTTCCAGGAGTGTGGATGAGAAGACTGAGGCAAAAACTTAAGTGAAATATCCTCTTTTTGTTACTTCGTAGGAGCCTGAGAGAAGGTTCTGATTTCCTCATGTTTAGCTGAGTATTTAATCCATTAGACCACTGCTTCCTCGTCAAAATTAGGAACTGAGTGTTAGGAAACATTGCAATTAGATCACTTGGCCTCTTATGAAATGATGATGGAGTAGGGGTCAGGGGAAGATTGTGTGTTGATCATCCTGGGCCTTCGTGGACATTTACATACCTCTTCTAGTAGCATATGCATGGTGGAATCCTTCCCAAATTTAGAGCCAAGCAGAACCTTAAAGATCATCTAGGGCAGAGTCAACCATTCCATTTACAAATGGGGCAACTGGCCTCCCCAGGGAGGACGACATTGACTTATTGGGAAGACTCCTACCCCGTGCCAGGTTCCGGTCTATTGCTCACTTCACTCTACCTCCCTTAGTTATATTGTGTATGACCTTTGAATTAATATGTTGATGACTGAGCAGGGCTAGGAAACTTGTATTGTGAAGGCACTCTGGTATGGCAAGCATACTATCTGTACTGTGCTGTGTTTATTTGAGGGAAGCTGTTCAAATTGTGCATTCTGGGGACATAAGTCACCGCTTACCACCACCACTGCATTCTAGCTACCAGCCAAACTGGACCACTAGAAGTTTCCTGAACTTTCTCTCCTCTCTGGCCTCTGGGTCCTTTGACCTTGTGGCTTTCTTAGTCTCGAATGGCTGGCCCTAAACTCCTTTTGGCCTACTTCGCTCCTCCTCAGCCTTCAAAGTTCACCTTGGACTTTGTGTTTTTTGGGGTTTTTTTTGATACCTTCCTTGCCCTTCCAAATTTGGGTGAAATGCCCCTCCCCAAATTCCCATTCGGACTCATCACAGTACTTGTCAGTTTGTGTCTTTGTTCGTCCCACTAGACTGTAAACCATTAAGTCACCCCAGGGGGATCTCTTCCCTATGGAGGTGTGTAAGAAATTCCATTACTGCACGTCCAGGTTGAAAAGCCATATTCAACATTACACCATACTTTTATAGTTTTCAATGAGAGAATGATCTTTGTCATAAAATCATGGGAAAGAAAGTTCAAAACAAAACTTCAGAGGAGCAGTTTTATTCTATGGGGCATTAAACGCACGTGCCCAAAGAAATGTAGCATATAACAAGTTACCAATGTTCTTATTTATAAATATGATTGTAGTATCTCAGGCATCAGTGGCAAGCACAGGCGATCCAGGTTTAAGCCGTGACTTACCCAATAACTGACCTTGAGCCAATCAGCCCTGTTTTGCTTGGTATATGAAATAGAGGAGTGAGTTGTCTCAGACTGTCTTTAAGATCTCATCAGCTCTGGCACTTTCCGATCTGTGGTTTGATTCAATACGCAGTGGTAGTAAAAACCTTATTTCTGTGATATTCTCATTTGAATATCTAGTGTCTGACCAGCCGAGCTCTGTGAGGCCTTGAAACCAGGGCTGCCATGTTGAAACAATTCCCAGCCAGGAGACTCACTCACCCTGTGGGAATGGCATGGCCACTTTTAAGACTGGAACATGTATGCACAGAGCAGGCTTACACTTACAGGCTCTTTTGGTTCCATTTTCCTTAGCAGTTCAAGAATTTTCAAAAGATGTCAGATGCTTAAGGGACATATTACAGTCAAATGCCCCCTTATTTGGGCTTTCTCAAAAATATAACATGAGCAGGAGGATGTTACACAGAGATGAGTTCATAGACTCATTGGGCTAAAGGACAACCTGTATGGCCACCGAGTTCGCATGCCCCAACTCTGGTATGAACTGGGGTGGTAGCCATCCTGCATCCATAAGCTGCTCTCCTCATCTTACAGAGCTTTCAGGAGAGTCCAAAACCTTGCTCAGGAACTGCCAGGCAGGTGTTTCGGAAAACAACCCCAGGTTTCTCAGAATCCAGCCTGCCCTGCTGCTCTTCCTCCGTGGTAGCCTAACTGCAGACCAGCTAGCTAGCCATCTCACTGGAACAATCCTTCTGCATTTTTCAAAGCGCTCATCTCCAAACCTTGGCGTAAGACATTTAAAACAAATCTGCTTCCTTTAACTTTTTCTCACTTTTTCCCCCGCCATTTTTCTTCCTTCCTCTTTTTTTTATTTTTAAAAATTTTTGCTTTTCCAGCCTTTTGGTTGGACATAATGCTTTTGTTGTGTTTCTATGATTCCTAATACACAGCCAAAAAAATACATTATACAGTATTTCTCACATTTGCTCTCCTACCCCTAATAGAGACCCTGGCTCCAAATTTCTCATTCTTTTCTACTTGAAATCCCAGCCTTACTTGACACCAGTACCCAATTCTGTGTTTAAGTGTGAATATCTCAAATTGGAAGCGTATGGGAAAGTTGGGGGAAATGTTAGATCATTAAGAAAATCATGTGCCTGACCACGTGGGAGCCTCTTAAATACAACTTTGGTGGTCATGACCCTGACCAGAGGGGGACGCCTGTGATGTCACCCCTTCCCCAAGTCCCAGTTTCACGGATAGTATCTCTGAATGGAATTGTCTGAGGGAGATTGTTCCTTGTGAAAAGTTCACATGATGGAGTTTGAAGAGCTTGTTTCACTTGGAGCCCAGCAGGACAGAGTGGTTTGGAATGCGCATTCAGTGTGTTCTGTTTGGCTTAAAGCTGTCACAGGGAACAAGTACTTAGCAAACAGCATGAACAAGGATTTGAACTAGAAAACGAGAAGGGCCTTGACAATATTGTAATAGTGACTTGTCTCCTCAAAAACTGCTCAATGGTGCACAAGGAGGTGATAAAGAAGACTAGGAAAATACATAAATAGATTTGGGTCTCATTCAAATAACACCATGGGGAAAGTTTGAACAGAGGTTGCTGGGTCACTGTGGCCATCTCCACTTTATCTGATAGGATTTTTGCCTCTTTGAAGGCAATAGCCGCAGACTAAGTGTCTACAGGATGTCCACACAACCTGTTGAAAATAGATCGATCAATCAACTGCTTAGTCTGCTTTCACAATGCCAAATGCCTGGGTCGCATGTGTTCCTTTTAGTATTTCACTGAATTAACGGAATAGATCTGTTGATACCATTTTTGGCTTTCCATGTTCTAAGTAGAATTGCATGCAATTGTACCAGGCTGTTCTCTTAAATGTTTACATTCCCTTTGCTTAAAAATCAGTTATTCCTATTTCTCTCTTTTTTATTGAGGTATAATTGACAAATACAATTGTAAGATATTTAAAGTGTACAGCGTGATGGTTTGATGTATGTATACATTGCGAAGACTCCCCCCCCCCAACCCCCGTCTAGTTAATTAATGAGTTCTTCCTATTCCTTAAAGTCTCTTTTTAATACTCCAATTTCAGGTGCTATCTGTGCCTTTGTACACAGAGCCCAAACCTTCATGAATGATAAAATGTAACTACTGCAGGTGTGTGCCGTCATCAGAGGCTCTGTTATGACGCTGTCCTCAGGGGCTATGCCATAGGATCCCTCCTGCTTTAGGTGAAACATGGGTATCAGAAGGTATTGATTACAGTGAAGGTCACATTTACCTAATTCTTCGCTGTAGCCACTAGTGCTTTAGCAAGGAAACAGTAGTTGCTATTATAAAGGGCCAAGACAGCCTGGTATCCAGCCTCAATACCTGTTAATAGACTCAGTGCAGAGCTTTAGGGTTGTGTATGGACATAGCCTGGTTCATTGACTTCAGTTTAAAAAGAGATCAAATCCAATTAGACCACCTCTTCCCAATTCAATTCAATTCCACAAACATTGTTAGGATGGAAGGCATTGTGCTACCGTGTTTCCCCCAAAATAAGATGGGGTCTTATATTAAGCTTGCTCCAAAAGATGCATTAGGGCTTATGTTCCAGGGATGTCATCCTGAAAAATCATGCTAGGGCTTATTTTCCAGTTAGGTCTCATTTTCAGGGAAACACGGTACCTCATGCAAAGCACTTGGAGTTTATTTTACCCTTTTGGTTTCTTGTGGCATTATGTCAGCACAAGTTGGTAAATATTGAGGTTTTATTCTTCAGGAACATCAAGAATACCTTTTCTTATTTACTTGTAACTCTTGAAAATTTTCTAATTTTCTTCTCTGCGTGGAAGGCCTTTATTCAGAACTCCTCTTTGTAGCTTGGGTACAGACACAGATATTTTGGATATGAAGGTGTAGTCTTGTATCAGTGCTTTGTGTGATCATAGGCCTTTGGTTTTCAGAGTCCCGATGGCCTCAAGAGGAGATGGTTTTTGGTGGATGTGCTAATTATTAGTGTTTAGGTTGTTTTAAGGATAGTCTTTACTAAGGGAGTGGTTCCAACTTTAGTACTGTCCAATAGAAATATAATGCAAGCCACATATGTAATTCTAAATTTTCTAGTAGCCACATTAGAAAAATACAAATAAAAGGTGAATTAATTTTTGAAACCGTGTTTCCCCAAAAATAAGACCTAACCAGACCATCAGCTCTAATGCATCTTTTGGAGCAAAAATTAATATAAGACCTGGTCTTATTTTACTATAATATAAGACTGGGTATAATATAATGTACTATAATATAATATAATACAGGGTCTTATATTAATTTTTGCTCCAAAAGACGCATTGGAGCTGATGGTCCGGCTAGGTCTTATTTTCAAGGAAACATGGTAATATATTTTATTATATACCCCAAATAGTTTCATTTCAATATTCAATAAGTATAAAAATTACTAGTGATATATTTCATATTATTTATAAAATCTTGTACTAAGTCTTTTAAATCAGGTGTGTGTTTTACATTTACATTGTATCTAAATTCAGTCTTGGTACATTTCATGTGCTCCAGAGGCACAGGTGGTTTGGTTAGTGGCTCCTGGATTGGACAACATCGTCCTAGATGGACCTGGCCACCAATTGGCATGGAGGCTTATGATAAATCAAGTACACTGACCTCCTTTAAGGGGTTGAACAGCACTGCCATACTCAGTTCCATCCATAATGGGAATCCCTATTGTCATATCTGAGATTATCAACCACTTTGCTTCAAGAACGGGGATTATGGCTTGTTCCATGCCTAGTACAGCCATGGCTCGTGATCCCAAGAAGCATCTGAAGCATGTAGCAGCTTCAAAGCATCGGATGCTGGGTAACTGATGGGTGTGTTTTCTCCTCGTCCATCCGCCTGTCCCCACAAGCTGAGAGAATGCGTCCCTCTCATCATCTTCCTAAGGAACAGACTGAAGTGTGCCCTGACAGGAGATGAAGTGAAGAAGATCTGCGTGCAGTGGTCCATTAAGATGGCAAGGTCCGAAGTGATGTAACCTACCCTGCTGGTTTTATGGATGTCATCAGCATCGACAAGACTGGAGAGAGTGTCTGTGTGATCTGTGACACCAAGGGTCGCTTTGCTGTTCATTGTATACACCTGAGGAGGTCAAGTACAAATTATGCAAAGTGAGAAAGATCTTTGTGGGTACAAAGGGAATCCCTCATCTGGTGACTCATGATGCTCACACCATCCGCTCCCCTGCTCCCCTCGTCAAGGTGAACGGCACCATTCAGATGGATTTGGAAACTGGCAAAATTACTGATCTCATCAAGTTTGACATGGGTAACCTGTGCATGGTGTCCGGAGGTGCCAACCTGAGAAGAATAGGTGTGATCACCAACAGAGAGAGAGACGCCCTTGGTTCTTTTGATGTGGTTCATGTGAGAGATGCCAGTGGCAACAGCTTTACCGCCAGGCTCTCCAACATTTTTGTTATTGGCAAAGGCAACAAACCATGGATTTCTCTTCTCTGTGGAAAGGGTATGTGTCTCACCATTGCTGGAGAGAGAGACAAGATACTGGCGGCCAAACAGAGCAGTGGATGAAACGATCTCTAGGTGACGCGATTGGAAGAATTTTTGTACTTAAAGATAATATAGCATTAATAAAGATGGCTATTATAAAGATAATATAGCATTAAAAAAAGAACCATGATTATGATTTTTATGCTATGTACTGATTTTTCTAAAAATATGCCTACAGTAAGCTATTACTCCATGGACTTGTTCCTTAAATACTGCATTCATTAAGGAGGGGAACACCTTAAACCTGTAAGTGGATAGGGCACAGAAAACAGGAAATACTTCCCTTAACAGTAAATGCACAATTCTCTTTTCCTTTAACAGTTAGCAGTGTTTATTGAGCAACTACTGTTTCTAAGGCGATGTGCTAGGTGTTGTGAAGGACACATGACCATGACGTGGTTCCTGACTTCAGGAGCTTAGATTATACTGTGTGAGTGAGGCAGGACATAAGCATATGAAGTGTCATCAAACAGTTCCGTGAATGCTGCTGCTGAGTGCCATCCAAAAGAAAGGCAGGGATCTTTAATACGGGAAGCAGTGCGTCAAGCCTTAGTAACAGTGTGTGACAAGTTTCAACTTGTTCGCTGCAGTCAGCAGGGTGTGAGCTACGGTTGAGAGAAGGTGTGTTTTATAGTGTGCCATGAATCATGGATCACGAACAACGCATTAACATGAAATTTTGTTTCAAACTGCAAAAAAGTGCTAAAGAAACACATGAAATGTTAAAATTCGTTTATGTTGATGCTGCAGTGACTATGAAGACAATTTACAAGTGGTTTGTGCGATTTTGTAATGGTCGTGAATCGAATAAAGACAAAGAGAGATTGGGACGTCCTTCAACATCAAAAACCCTAGAGAATGTTGAAAGATTAAGTGAAATAATTTGATTAAACAGGCGATTGACTATTAGGGAAATTTCTGAGCATCTGAACATCACTAATGGTTCTGTTCAAAGCATTTTAACAACAGATTTGAACATGAGGCAAGTGAGTGCGAAATTTCTTCCACGCATTTGGACTGTCGAACAAAGGCAACAGCGTTTGTCAATTTTGTTGCTGTTGTGTGATTGTGCTGCTTCAGGTTCCAGCTTTTTAAGACATGTCATCATGGGAGATGAAACTTGGTCTATGGTTATGATCCTGAGACCAAGGTTCAGAATTCTCAATGGAACTCACCCAGTATTCCTCCTGCCAAAAAAAGCGTGTCAATCAAGATCTATGAGTAACATCAAGGTGATGTTAATTGTGTTTTTTAACCTTGATGGAATTGTGTGACCTGAATTTGGTGAACTCTGATGATTAGAGTGTTTAAGAAATGATGTGCGTAGAAAATGGCCTTAGAAATGGGCAAACGGTTTTATCCTCATCATGACAACACTCCATGTCACACATCACTTCTGGTGTATGGCAATTTCTGTCAAATAAAAACATTACCATGTGTCCTCATCCACCTTATTCACCAGATCTAGCAACATGCAACTTCTGGCTCTTCCCCAAAGTCAAAATGACCATGAAAGGAAATGTTTTAAATCGATTCAGGACATCGAGGCAGCCATGACAGCACAACTAAAGACACTCATGAAAGGACTTCCAGAACTGCTTCAGAAAGTGGCAAGAATGATGGGATAAGTGTGTTCGAAGCGAGGGAGAGTATTTTGACGGGGATTAATGGTAATGTGTCTTTTACTGTAATTTGTTTTTGTTTAAACATTCACTGTATGTTTTGATCACTCCTTATATGCACACATGCAGGTACATACACACGAACACACACACACACAAACTCTAAGATAAAGTAAATTTGAATGAGTGCCATACTAGAGGAATACCACTTGTATTTGGGGCACAGACTGGGGAGAGATTAATTCCAACTGAAGAGAGCCAGGGTTGGTTACGGAACCAGTAATTGAACTGCGCCTTAAAGGATCAGTATTTTCAAGTCAATTAATCTAATGAGTTACTCCCAACATATTGTACAGACTCAAATTTGAAGTAGATCCTAACAGAGTTGAAGTTCACTGATTACTTGGGAATTTTTTCCACCCTCGGTCAGTCTGGAGGGAAACTAGTTTTCGTTCCCTCAATGTGCCAGTGGCAGACTCCACACAGGAGAAGTTAGCTCCAGCTAAATATGGCTTTTCTGATGTTACCTGACTGAACTCTTTCCCTTTTCAAGCTAGGGCCGCAACCAGGCTATTTAATTGAAATTGTGTTCTTGGGTGTGGGACTTTTCAGTTATGTGGAGCTACCGATGATCATTTCCATTGTCAGCTTTGGAAGGGGGATGTGGGGTAATTTAATTAATTATAATTAATTATCAACTTTGTCTAGCATTTATAGTTTACCAAGTGTTTTTGCACAGATGATTGATTACATTTGATTCTCATAGTTTCTTTAGCTGACATTATTACAGGTGAGAAAACTGAAGCCCAGAAAAATATACTGACGTGACTACGGTCCATTGGCTAGTAAATGTTAGAGCCGGATTCAGCCAAGGTATTCTGACTTCCTGGCCATTGTGTTTGCCTTTCCCCTGTCCTGCTTTTCTGCTTCCCCCAAGTCCTTCCTATCCTTCAAATACTGAAAAATAAGGATATGAAGGCTATCTCTCTGTTAAGAAATTTTCTGAACAAAAGTACAGCCTAAGAATAGATATATTAGAGAGGGATGGTTCACATCTTAAAACAATTATTCCATTGGTTCAAAAAGTGAACTCCAACTGGAGAGGTTAGCATATAATTTCATTTCCATAAAAATAATCTTACACCCAGCAGCGGAGATAGACATTTATTAGATGAAGTAAAGTATACATAACTCCATGGGGCAAGTCATTATTTGACGTAGGTAAGAGTAATTTTTTCATATTAGTCAGTTTTCTATTTCCAGAAATGTGTTCTAACCTGAAAACTCTGAAATCAGGGCAGAATTTCAAATTGAGTAGTTTTTTTCTCTTTTTTTTTTCTCTCCTGGTAAAACCCTCTTTTTCATACTCAAGGAGTTTCACAGGATGTAATGCCCTTTATTTTCCAAACCATTGCTCTGCCCGTAGGAAATTTCACTTCTAGTTCCTCGTTTTGGTGAAACTCCTTCTAGTTCTCTTTTCACTGATGTTCTGAAGGATCATCAGCTTTAACGATGGCATGGAAGAGTCCGATCTGACACACAGTGCAGCCAATTAACAAGAAAACCCCAGAAACAGCAAAACCTACTGGCATGGGTCACAACCTTATGTATTCCGTATCTTATTACCATTTGATATACATCGAGATGTGGCAAATAAGCAATTTTAATGGGACAGAAATGAAACTTCGGCTGTAACTATTGACCTATAACACAGCAAGAAAGGCTATTCATTTTCTTCCAAACTGCAGTGTTAATGTATGGTTTTCATTGACAAATAAAGACCAGCAGATGCCTAAGAAAATTAGGGGAAGAAATATACTCTTAAAATGCTATATGATCAGATTTCTCTAAATGCAGTATGGTTATCTCAAAAGAGACCTCTTAATTGAATATCATCAAGCATTTTCAAATGATGAAAGGTAGAGCGCTGAGTAAATGTTTCTAGGGAGTTTTTGTTCTGACATCTACAGGGTTAGAGTGCTGTTTTGACCTATTATTAGCATTCCCCAGCAATATCCATGTCCCATAGTCAGAATACCTGAAAAGGCTTTAACTGAAATTACGGTATTTTTCTGCCCATGAAAAGAAAGCAACATGTTTAATACAGAGGACTGTGAATTTAAGTTAGACTAAATCCTAGTAAAGCCCCTATGATAACATGCTTCACCTCACTGCAAGTCATGTATTTCTTGCAGAAGGAATTTCACATAAACTGAAACTTACGCACAAAATTTTACACAGGAAGGAACTCTGGGCCAGGAGTCGGGAGACTGGCTTCTCATCTGGCCCTAACTAGCTCTGTGATTCGCCTTCTCTGGACCTGAGTTTCCTCATAGATAAAATGAGAGGAAAGCTAGACTCAGAAACATCTTTCTGCGCAACTCCCTCCACCTCCAGCTTTACTGAGGTATAATTGACAAATAAAACTGTAAGATATTTAAAGTGTACAAACTGATGATTTGATCCGTATGCATTGTGAAAGGATCCCCCCTCCATCGAGTTAACACATCCATCACCTCACAGATTTACCTGTTTTTGTGTGTGAGAACATTTAAGTTCTACTCTCTTAGCAAATTGCAATTAAACAATATAGTGTTATCAACTATCGTCACCATGTGTTATCAACTATAGTAACAATCTTTTTTATCTCTAAATTCTACCTCTCCTTTGCTTCTGTGCTACTACATGCGATGCACACAACTTATTGGTTGATCATGTGATAAACAATCCATCAGGTTCACAATTGGAGTAAAAATGTTACTTTGGGGAAACTTGCCATAGTGACTGAATTACCTCTGAGAAAACAGAACCGTGAAAGGGCAACGTTCCCTAGTAGTTTTACCCCCCCGGATGCCCTTGGACTATACGGCATTTGCATATATTAGTGATGCAAATCTGGGAGAACAGGACCAAGATGTTATGACCAAGACACTCGATTTGCATTGGAATGCCCCATGCAGACAGCACATCAGAACTCATGAAGTGGCATTTGGCTTGTACTCTTAGAAGGCATACCAGTCTACAAAGAATCCAAACGGCAAATGTTGGGATGAGAGTGGTCCATTGTTCTTTTCTAACTGCAATTGATGCTGAATCTGAAGAGAGTGGAAAAAAATATGAATTTGGTCGTTTAATTAAAGTCACTTCCCTTGTATGGGCACGAGTGACCTCATATATAATATGAGGGCATAAAAGTTGGACAGAGACCTTCCAAGTCTGTGTTTCCATTTGGATTTTTTTTTTTTTAAAGGAGTGGGTTTAGCACTTGCTTGTTGGAGGGCAAGGAGAAAGCATTTTCTGAGATGAGGGGGAGCTCTGAGAGAATTTAGGTTCAAAAATAGACTCCAGTGCCTTTCCAATTTTATCCATTGCTAGACCTGCCCCCTGACGATTTTCTCTCAGGTTAAAGGACCGATAAGGTGACGGATACTATATGTCACTGTGTGTCAGTGGGTAGGTTTTAAACCAGTAAACGCTGAGAGTATTGGCTTTTGGACTCTTGGCTCCATCACTGTCCCCCCTTTCTGGCCCTGGTCATCTGATTGCCATCTTGCAAAGCCGGTACAAGGATTCCATACATCTTCCTGTCTCCTAAACACTTGTCATTTGGAGGGCAGGATGCCAGCGACGTGAGGGCAAAGTGAATGCTGTTAGTACAAAACAGGTTTCATTTATTGAATTTAGCAAAAACATATACAACTCATTTTTGCCAGACATTCTTCTAAGAGTTTTACAAATATTAACTCATTTAATTTTTATAACATGGATTATAAATTAGGACCTCATTACTTGTTCCCAATTTTACAGAGGAGGAAACTGAGGCACAAAGAGGCACAACTGCATTGTTTGAGGCCAAACAGCTACTAACAGCAGAGATTAAAACCCAAGCAGTCTGCTGCACTGTACACCTGAAGCCGAAGTTGAATAATATTACATGTCAACTATAATTTAATATATTTATAGTCACGGGATGTGGAGTACAGCATAGGGAATACAGTCAATGGAATTGTAACAGCTATGTACGATGTCAGAGCAGTAGTAGATTGGGGGAGAGGGGTTATCACTTTGTGAGGGGTGGGTGTAAATGTCTAAATATTACATTGTCTTGTACACCTGAAACTACTGCTACTGATACTACTAACTGCTGCTGCTGCTGCTGCTGCTGCTGCTGCTGCTGCTGCTGCTGCTGCTGCTGCTGCTACAAAACCCAAGCAGTCTGGCTCCACAGTGCATGCCTGTAACCTCTGTGCCCACGGGATACTGGTGTAATTCTCCATGGGCCTCACACCATAGGTGCAGCAGGTTTTGTGAGTAACCAGAAGGCCCCAGCGTTTGGGCCGGCCTGTGCCCTCCCACTCCTGTCAACCTGACTTACACCTGGATCCCGGAAATGTTCCATTTCCCCAACGCTGGGTTTTCCATGGCCAAACTCTTTCTACTCTTCAGACATGGAGAGTTTGTGTGCCCCGATCTCTGTCCTATAGGTTTTCCCAAGTTCTCAGACTTGATCTATAGAATAGCAAACATTCGCTAAGCCTCTTGGTTTACTCACCCAGCCAGTAAACCCAATGAGGAAAGACAGTGATGCCAATAATAGCTGTTGCTTATTGAACCTTTACTATGTGCCATGCACTGAGATGAACTCTTTGCATGGGTTGGGTTATCTTTCCTATTATTATTATTATTAGTTTCAGGTGTACAAAGCAACATAATAGTTAGACATTTACACCCCTCGCAAAGTGATAACCCTCCCCTGCCAAACAGTTCCATGGACTCTATTCCCTGTGCTGTAGTCCACCTCCCGTGACTATATATATATATATATATATATATATATATATATATTTATTTATTTATTTATTTATTTATATATGCATTTTTTTCCTCATAGTTGACATATAATATTATTCTACTTCAGCTTCACGTGTACAGCACAGTGGTCAGGCATCTACAGTCTATGAAGTGATCCCCCTGATAAGTCCAGTGCCCATCTGGCATCTTACATAATCTTTACATTATTTATTATATTTCCCATACTGTATTTCATATTCCCATGACTATATTGTGTCTACTAATTTGCTCTTTCTAATCCCTTCACCTTCTCCCCCATCCCCTGCCCTTTCCCATCTAACAACCAACAGGTTTTTTTCTGTATCTCTGAGTCTATTTCTGTTTTGTTTGCTCATTTATTCTGTTCTTTAGATTCCACATCTAAGTGAGATCATATGGTATTCGTCTTTCTCTGTCTGACTTATTTCACTTAGCTTAATATTCTCTAGATACATCCATGTTGCAAATGGTAAGATTTCATTCTTTTTTATGGCCAAGTAATACTCCGTTGTATAAACATATGACAGTTTCTTAATCCAATCGTCTACCGATGGGCATTTCGGTTGTTTCCGTATCCTGGCTATTGTGAATAGTGCTGTAATAAACATAGGTGTGCATATATTTTTTCAAATTAGTGTTTTGGATTTATTTGGATAGGTACCCAGGACTGGAATTGCTGGGTCATAAGGTAGTTCCATTTTCAATTTTTTGAGATACTTCCATCCTGTTTTCCACAGTGGCTGCACCAATCTGCAATCCCACCAACAGTTGCATGCATTATCTTAGTCCTCCCATTAAACCTGTGAGATGGCTTCTGTTATTATCCTCTTTTTGCGGGGAAAAAAACGAAGGTTCTCACAGGCTAGGTTACTAACCCAAGGTCACACTTTTAAGTTGGTGGTAGAGCCAGAATTTTGACTTGGGCCATGTCCTATCCAGAGCTCGTGGGTTTTACTATTACTTTATGCTGCCCCCAGCACTTTCCTGGGTCTACCCGCCCAATACCATACGTGCATTCTGCAGCTGTCTGTCTGTGTTGTTATTGATAGGCCCAATTCTATCTCATTGGGTCATCATTTTAATAGAAGTATACCATTTTCTTACAATAATGCAAACTGGTTTGGGATTGTAAGGGAGCATTTGCCTCGCCCATAAGGGTACCTTGTGTAATGGATCTTCCTAAGTGCCAGCTTGTCTTAGACAAGTTATGGAAAGAGACCGTGAGAGGATTTAACTAGGCCAAGGGGATTGGGGCATGCCATATATCATACTCCTGCGGGCTTTTTGAATGGGGAACTTGGGTCTTCCACTGGAATGGACCTGGATAGAAATAAGAGTGTTGTGAATAAAATATAGAAATTGTTATCATAGCAGATGGAAACACCTCTAGGGTTTGTGCATAGACAATATATTCCCAGGTGTACTTTTGTTTTTATGTTTGGAGATTAAATGATTGCTGCTCTCAACTGAATGCAGTTTGTTTTGAAAGCAACTGAGATGATATTAAAGCTATGGATGCTAATATATCCATACAAGAAGGCTAAATTGACCAAACCAGAATTTAAAATCCATTTGACTTTATTAATCTTTGTAACTCAAGTGACACTCCCCATCAGAAAGGATCCTATATGCCTTAGGTCTGATTCTAATTGCCAGTTAATAAAAATTCCAGGGTATTCTTAATCAGCCAATTAACTGACCTAACAATTATAATAGGGAAAGAAGGTGGGAGGGGTCGAGGCTGGGAATAACAAATACATCAAGGTGGAGTAGAATTCTTCAGAGGTTAATGGTGGACACCCTTTAAAGTAAAAGGATTTTATTCTACCTTGCCTAGGTTCCCATTTTTCTTTCCTTTCTCCCTTCCCTGACATTTGTAATTCTTGGAACCTAATTGGCTGATTAGCTAATTATGAGAGAGAGAGAGAGAGAGAGAGAGAGAGAGAGATATTTAAAGATGTGTAGAATGTGTATTTTTTAAAAAAAACAACACGGTTCTTTATTCTCTGAAACAATATTTATGTGACAATAGCTCACTGTGGTTTATTATTATTTGAAATTTAATTTTCTTTTTATTGTATATAAGTAACCCTAACATGTAAATTGAGGTTGAAATATAATGTGAAAAATCTGACATTAAGGAAGCCAGGTATTTTTGCTTGAACATATCTTCATATTTTTTTTTTTTTAAAAATAACAGTAAAGCAGAAGCTAGCTATCTTTATTGAAAGTGTATATGATTGGGACAGAATTATATTTCAATGTGTATGCTGGAATTTATGATACATTAAGAGGACTGAAAAAAGTGTGTACGTAGTAAAATTCTCTTATCAATTATCATTTACTGTTTTATAAATATTCTCAGAAGTTTATGATAAGAAAAACAGTTTAGAATAAAAATAACTGTTTTTGCTCCAATAAAATCCTAATTGCTGGGGTTTTCTTTGCAGGTGCAAGCACATTGTATATATGTATATATGTTATGGAAAGCTGCCAGAAGAAGCTCAAGTTCAATCTGCTACTAAACCTGCTCAAGCCCCATCCTCAGAGTTGTAAGCATTCTTTAAGATTTATGAGTTACATGTCATATTTCAGTACTTTTATCACTACTCACTTAGGCTTTGTCACCAGGCTATGATGAGAGCATTTTAGAGTTGGAAGGAACCTTAGAGATCACCTCATTCTACCTTCTCATCAAACAGAGGAGGAATAAAAGGCACAGGGAGAGGAAGGGACTTGTCTAAGGTCACAGGAAATTTTCTGGCTGAGCTGGGAGCAGGCCTGCAGATTCGCAGTCCTGTGTTCTTTCCTTTCTTCCCATCTTCCCCTTATATAAAAGATACCAAAGGGCAAATGTGAACCAGCATATTCTGTTAGAGACTGTTTTATTGCAAAATCTGTTGTACTGCATGTCTGGTTGCCTTCATTTTTAAATCATTCCTCAGTGGCCAACTCCAAGGCATATGTCTTAGTTTTATTCTTATGAGTCCCATCCATTTTTCTAACGCATTATTAACATGTCTTCTTTCTGTTCTGAAAAGTTCTCAGAGGAATAACTGTCCTGAATTTGGAAGTGGAAATGACTATAGGATCTATTGCTTTTAATCTGATGGCTAGAAGTGCTACCCTTTCAGTTCACTTAAAAGGATTGTTCAAAATAGTTCTCTAATGCGGTTATAAACTCCACTCAGCCTTACAAGGCTCATGTACCTTGATTTTTATTTGTCTTTTTTTTTTTTTGGAGGGAGAGGTTATTTGTTTTTTGTCTTCTCAGCTTTTTCTTGTGTTTTGTTTTCAATCTTCAGGCTTTAAAATTTATTTGTGTAGAGACTTCTCTTATTTTTCTTACTGAGGGCGAGTTTCTCTTGAGCTTGGAGGGTTCATCACAAATTGCTTGTAAATCAAGATCTGATTAGGAAGTAATATATTCATCTGTAACTCCTGCATAAAAGTTATTCAAGTATTGTGACAAAATAAGTGTTGTTTACTTTATACATTTTCTGCAAATTCTAAAGGTTTCGTCCAACTTAAAGGCTCTCATGGAATCTCGGGGATTGTGGCTTGCCCACTGAGAGTATAAAGGCTTGCTAAATTAAGTTGATTTGCCTGTGAAAGAAATGCTTCCATTATTCATGCCAGAAGCCTGTCACATCAAATTGAGGGAGTGGAGAAAACCCTTTTTTATCAACATTTAGAACCAAGAAAAACCAACCATTGAGGGCCTGAATTTCAATTGGGGAAAAAGTCAGGCTGAAAGCAGGGTTCAAAAAAAAGGGGGGGTTGGGTATTTGTCTAATGTTGAAAATCAGTAGAGGAGATTGATTTAACGTTGGCCGAAACTTTTTATATAGACAGACAGAATGAAACTTCTTAAAGCAGCAAGTAGTACATACAATTTTGGTGTCTTTCATGTGTAAACTTGTCAAAAGTAGTTAAGCTAATTCAAATTTAAATCTCCTTGAATTCCTATTCTTGGACTCTTAATTTGTTTATTTTAAAGGATTTAGGAATGCATTTCTTGGGTGTTACTGTTCAAACATTGATGAATGTATTTTGTTTTTCGAAGTTCAAGATTATAGGCTCTGGTGTGTGATTAGAAGTTGTATTAATAAAAGAAGGAAGACAGGCCAGTGAAGGACCAGCCCCCTTGTTTGTATCAGGTATGTAAGCATTTGTCTCTGTGTGGGTGCGTTGTATACATGTATGCACACACACATACATAACTTCAAACGAAAAACAGATCATGAAGAGAATAACACAACTTGGAAGAGTAAAGAGGGGACCATTTCCGAAGACAAAATATCCCCATGCAATATTAGTTTAGGAGGATTTTCTTGTATTTGCCAGGATAGAGGATTTTGTTAAATTTAAGTATTTGAAAGGCAATTACAGGATACATTATTTGATTACTTATATAATGAACACTGATGATCACATTTTTTGCAATATTTGATTTTTATCAGCATATGCATTTCAAATGATTGTGTTCCGCAGTAAAATCAATCACAAGAGCAAAGTTTCTTGCTTTTGCAGATTTAATCCTTAACCAAACTTTATTTACCTTGAAAGTGTTGCTGCCATTATTATCCAAGTAGTCTGCAAATGGTAATTTTAATCTGATTCTTAAAAGACATCTTTTGGGCTACTGAAAAGTGGGGAACATCGTTTTCTATGTTTCTTAGATATATTGTCACCGGTTTTTACCTAATTTTGCACCAAAAATTGCTCTAAAAATATAAAATAGGACAATGGAAGCTGTTTGAAGGGATTCCCTTTCCTCCCCTTCTTAAAAAAACGAGGCCTGAAATCCTGTTAAAGAATAGGACTGAATCATCCACCACGACCCCCCCACCCTGGTTTTTCTTTTTCTTTTTTTTTTTGTGGGAGGTTCTGCAGCACTTCAGTCCTAAATTGAATTTTATGCTTAATTGATATTTGTGTCTAGTGGAAATAAGAGTTGGTTTGTGGTGTTCAAAGTACAAAAGTAATTACTTCTCCGATTGACTGCAAATATGTGCAGGTTGTAGATGGGGGAGCAATGAATGAAATAGAGAGGCGATTGTACTGTGGAGGGCTGGAGAAGACAAGGATTAATGGTGAGCAGAATTGTATTTTGGTGTTCTTTCAGTAACGTTACAATCTCGCTGAAAGTGAATGCTGCTAACACGGCCTCAATGGGGCAGGGAGTTGGAATAGGGGTGGAGGCAGGGCGTGTGGAGGGTTGTTAACTGGTGAAAAACAGAGAATCATGTCAAAGTAGGAACTGAATACCTAACTTATGTGTATTTACAAAAGTACAAAACAACCCAAATAACAAAAGACAACTTTCTAATTTGACCTGTGCTATTTTGATATCATGAAACCGTCAGAGGTCACGCCTATTGTGGAAAAAACCCACTCTCTTCATTTGCTGGCTGTTTCCAACTTTCGGAATATAGATTATTGTCTGGTGACGCAATCTAAATGGGTGTGCAACAGGAACTGAGGATGGCATTAGTGAACTCTTCAAGTTGTTAAGTTTTCCCCCATGAAGTGTTACCAGTTTTAGGCAATTTTCAACGGCTGATAATGTTATTTTCTGATGAATGAAATTTGAATTACGTAGAATCATAAAATGGTAGCTTGTTAGAACCAGGAGAACTTCAGAAATTGGTTAGAGTTAACCGATCTTACAGATTAAAAAACTGGAAGCTCAGAGAGGAAGAGGAACAGAGTGGGCATCAAAACCTAGTTTTTCTCCTTCTCAGGCCAGTAAACTTCTCACTGGCTTACACATGACTAAAAGGCCCAGTTTTCTTCCACTTGGTGTCAAATAATATTGAAATGGACCATATTAAATAAAAATTAAAGAGAGCATGGGCAGAAGGGTGAAAAAAGTGAAGGGGAATAAGGTACAAATTGCCATTTATAAATAAGGTACGGGATGTAATGTACAGCACAGGGAATATAGTCAATAATATCATAATAACCTTGTACGGTGACAGATGGGTACTAGACTTATTGTGGTGATCACTTTGTTAGCTATATAAATTTTGAATAGCTATGTTGTATACCTGAACTAATATAATATTGTACGTAAACTGTATTTTAATAAAAATGTAAAAAGATAGGATTATAAAGGAAAAAATAAAAGTCTATTAAAATTTAAATCATAAATAGATAAATAAAAATTAAAGGTCTCTGCGACTCCAAGGCCCAGAGATAACCATTCACAGCTAAGTGTATTTTTTCTATGTTCCTCTCCCTCATGTACGAATATAAACATTATTTTCATCTTGTATTTTTCACATTTTTTTGCTTATTTCATATACGTATTTGATATATATGATGTTTAATATATAATATGTGATATGTAATCTGTAATGTGATTCTGTAGATTTTCCAATATGCACTACTTTTAATGAATATTATTATAAAATTAATACATATGAATGATCAAAGTACATGCACATTGCAAAAAAAAAAAAAGAAAAACCCCACAAAATCACATGCAACAGAAAATGAAACGCTTTCCAAACCTTTCCTTACCTTGTAAATGTACTCCTCTAAATTCCCACTATTAACAGTTTAGTGTATACCCTTTCAAACTCTGCTAAGTACAACACGCACACATTTAAAATTTATTATAGATTACTTCGCATAGTACTCTGTGAATTTTATTTTTCCACTCCATAACATCTCATGAGCATGTTTTATGTGAGTACAAATAAATATATCTTGTGTTTTTTAAGGGTTCCATAAAATTGCATTGTACTGATTTCGATAAATTTTAGTATATTTTTGTTTCTTGATATTTTGTAGGTTTCTTCTGTGAACTCCCTGTTTATGTTTTCTTTTCCTTTTCTTTTTTGGTTATTTTTCAATTAATATGTAGGAGCTGTCTGCATTGTATGGCTAGTAACTATTTGTCATAAACATTGCAAATATTTCCTCCTGTTTGTCATTTTTTTCACTTTTGTTTCTGGTATCTTTTTAATTCCTACACAGAAGTTTTAAATTTTTGTGTAAGCAGAGCTGTTAGGTTTTTCCTTGTTGTTTCCTGCAAAGAAAGGCCTTCCACCCCATGATTAAAACAAAGTACAAAAATACCTCCTGTATATTTTTTTCTGATACTTTTATGGTTTTAATTTTTTACACACTTACATAGACTAGGCACATAATGAGTAATGGTAGATCTCAAGTGTTCTCACCACACATGCACATGTGCACACACATACACACACACAAAAGGTAACTGGGAAGTGATAGATATGTTAATTAGTTTGATTGCGGTAATCCCTTCACAATATATACATATATCAAAACATCATTGTACAGCTTACATATATTCAATTTTTCTTTGTCAAAAATAAAATTTAAGAAATAGCACGGGCATTGAAATAAGAAAGGCTATGTTTGAGTCATTTCTCTATTAATTTCTAGCTGTGTGACTGTGGACAAGTCACTTTTCCTTTCTGTGCCTTGATTTCCCCATCTGTAAAATAAACTTAAAAATAGTTATTCCAAGGATTTAAACAAATTGAAGTTAACAGTTTTGAAGAACTCAGCCCAATGCCTGGTACGTAGTAAGTCCACAATAAATTATAGCTATTAGTCTGATTTAAATCTGTGATAAATCTAATTTATTTTGTCCATAATTTTGAAAAAGTAGAATTCTGAGTGGAATTACATTAAGTTTATAAATGCTGTCTGGAGACTAATATCTTTACTAAACTGAGTTTCTCATGTGGGATTCAGTTCTTTTTTTCATCTCCTTCATTGAAATTTTATCACTTTCTTAGTATGAGTCTTATACTTTTCTTGTTAGCGCTTGTTTATTCCTGGGTATTTCATAATTTTTATTGTTGAGATTGATATTTTTTTTATTACATTTGCCAATAGGTTACTGTTAGTATAAAGGAAGTTGACTGTTTTTATGCATAGCTTATA
Organism: Rhinolophus sinicus; assembly: GCF_057876585.1. NCBI lineage: Eukaryota > Metazoa > Chordata > Mammalia > Chiroptera > Rhinolophidae > Rhinolophus > Rhinolophus sinicus. The sequence continues at coordinate 101,211,709 of NC_142518.1, forward strand.
ACGGTTCACCTCATTGAATCCTTTATTAATTCTAATAGTGTACTTGCTTGAGACTATTGTATCATCTATTCTCTCTTTTAACATTTATTATTCATTTTTAATCACCTCATTGCTTCAGACAAAAAGTTGAGAATAATACAGAGGCAGTGACACCCTTTTCTTGGTTTGGATTTTAATGTCTATAGGGCATTGACCTTTATCATGAGGTTGCATTGGTTTCTGACATTTACTTTTGTATTGATAAAGCTGTTTCTATTAGGTTTCCTAGGTTTTACAATCAGGAATGGCCATTGAAATTTATCAGATGCCTTTTTGGCATCTAATGGGATGATCTTTTTATTTTTTTTAAATCTCATCCAACTGGTTAATGTAATGCACTTATGTTGAACCATTCTTACATTCCTAAATTAAAACCTATTCTATTCTGGTGTATTGTTCTTTTATTGCACTGCTGGCTTCAATTTGCTAATAATTAGGATATATGCATTTAAATTCGTGAGATTGAATTTGTATTATCTTCACCAGGTTTTGGTACAAGTGTTACAAGTCTTCCAAAGGGGAGCGGGGAAATGGGGAGTTAAGTGTTTAATGGGTACAGAGTTTCAGTTTTGCAAGATGAAAAGTTCTGGATCTGGATGGTGGTGATTGTTGCACAATACCATGAATGTACTTAATACTACTGGACTGCTCACTTGACAATGGTTAAGATGGTAAGTTCTGTTATATGTATTTTATCACAATGAAAAAAGTTATTAAAAAATGTAAAAGGCACTATTGAAAGAATGAAAAATAATCTACAGACTGGGAGAAAAGATTTACAAATTGCATATCCAGCAAAGGTCTTCTGTGCAGAATATATAAAGAACTCTCAATACTCAACAATACAAAAACAAACAAGCAAGTTTTTCAAATGGACAAAAGATTTGAACAGATACTTCACCAAAGAAAATATATATATGGCAAATAAACATGAATAGATGCTCAACATCATTAGCAATTAGGAAAAGCAAAACAAAATTACAATGAAATACAACCATAACATTAGAATGGCTAAAATAAAAAACATACTGACATCACCAAGTGCTGGTGAGGACATGCAATAACTAAAACTTTAAAACACTGCTGATGGGCATTCATAATGGTACGGCCACTTTGCAAAACAGTTTGGCCAGTCTCTTACAACGTTAAGCATACACTTACCATATGTTATAAATACTACTTGTAGATATTTACCTGTAGAGACATGAAATTTGTTTTCACAGAAAAACTTGTACACGAATACCTATAGCAGCATTATTCATAATGACCCCAAACTGGAAACCACCCAAATGTCCTTCAACATGCGAATGGAGAAACTAACTGTGGTACATCCATGCAATGGAATATTTACTCAGCAATAAAAGGAACGATGTACTAATACACGCAGCCACATGATCCAATCTCCAGGGCATACTGAGCAAAAGAAGCCAATCTCAAGAGGGTACATACTATAGGGTTCCATTTACATGACATTCTGGAAAAGGCCATTTACATGACATTCTGGGAAACTGTAGTGATGAGAACAGACTAGGAGCTGCCAGAGGTTAAGGGTGATTGGAGGGTGTGATTTAAACGTCATGAGGGATGATGGAATGTTCTGTATCCTCATTGTGGTGGTTACATAAATCTATACATGTGTTAAAACTCAGAACTGTAACCCTGCAAAAGGTCAATTTTACTGAATGTAAATTTTTAAAAATAATAGTAAAAAATAAAAGACTTCCAAATTTATCTCATAAACTGTCTTTTTCTACAATCTGGAATAATTTAAACATCACACTAATTACCCATTTCCTGAACATTAGAGAGAATGCAAGGTCTAAAACAATTTTTTTTTGTGGTAGATATTCAGTAAACTTTTTGAATTCTTCTATGACTATTGTTCTATTTATACTGCTTGTTGCTTTTTGAGTAAATTTTGCAAATTTATAGTTTCTCAGAAAATGGAATATTTAACCTAATTTTCAATGGCATAAAGTTGTGCATACTGTTTTCTTATAACTTGAAAAGTCTGTTCTATTTCCATTTTATTATTACTTAAATTGTATGGTATTGTTTTCTCGGTCAGTCTTGCAAAGTTTTTATATAGTCTTTTTTTTTTTAATTTATTGGGGTGACAATTGTTAGTAAAATTACATAGATTTCAGGTGTACAATTCTGTATTACATCATCTATAAATCCCATTATGTGTTCACCACCCAGAGTCAGTTCTCCTTCCATCACCATATATTTGATCCCCCTTACCCTCTTCTCCCACCCGCCACCCCCCTCTTTTTTTTTTAAAGGAAGCCATTGGTTTTACTAACATCTACTTTTATGTTTTTTAAATTAATATATTAATTTCTGTTTCATTTAAATGGATTTCTTCATCATACTTTCTTTTGGCTTCCCACTTTGTTTTTGTAGTTCATTTTTAGTTGACTGTATTGCTTATGTATTTTCAATCTTTCTTGTATAATAATAAAATAGTTTAAGGCTATGGGTTTTCCTCTGAATGTGATTTTCATTGCATCTTACAGGTTTTGACCATTTTCCATAGCCTTCAAATTGTCTGTAATTCAGTTTTGACTTCCTCTTGGTCAACAATTCACACATACATTTTATTATTAATTTCTTGCGTTATTTTATAATTGTGGCCAGGCAATGTAGCATGCAGGATTTTCAAAGTCTTTAGCTTTTCTTTGAGGCTGATCATTTTTTGGAAGTGTTCTAAGAACATTTAAGAAAACATTGTATTCAGGGCATAAAATTCTACATTGATTAAAAACAAACTGATCAAATGCATTATTTAAACCCTTATTTATTACATGTCTACTTAATGTTCTAAACTTCTGAGAGAGGTGTGTTAAAATTTCCCATATGATTATAGGTTTATGAATTCTCTCAGTATTTCTAATAGTTTTTTTTTAAATAAATTTTACCGCTGTGTCGTTCCATAGATAAAGGTAAATGATAGTGTTATCTTCTTTGTAATTTTACCCTTAATTATTATGAAACATCCCTTAATTTCTCATTTAATGCTTTTGGCTTTACAGTTGACTTTGAGATTAAAATGGCCTTTTTCCTGTTTTCATTTTATTTGAATTTGCCTGGTATATCTTTGCCCATATTTTTATGACTAGTGTTTTTACATTGTTTTAAAAATTAAATTTACTGGGGGGACATTGGTTAATAACATTACATGTGTTTCAAGTGTACAATTCTAGAATACCTCACCTGGATATTTCATTGTGTGCTCACCACCCAAAGTTTAATCTCTTTCCATCACCATATATTTGACCCCCTTTATCCTCTTCATCCTCACCCCACTCCTTTCCCCTCTTGTAACTACCATACTGTTGTCTGTGTCTATGAGTTTGTTTGTTTTGTTTGTTCATTTGTTGTATTATATCCCACTATAAGTGAAATCATATGGTTTTTGTCCTTTTTAGTCTGATCTATTTTGCTTAGCATGATACTCTCAAGATCCATCCATGTTGTCACAAGTGGCAGTATTTCATCTTTTCTCATGGCCAAGTAATAGTCCATGGTATATATGTACCACACCCTCTTTATCCAGTCATCCATCCAAGGACACTTGGGTTGTTTCCATGTCTTGGCCACCATCAATAATGGCAGAATGAACAAAGGGGTACATATATCTTTACAAATAAATGTTTTCAAATTTTTTGGGTAGATACCCAGAAGAGAGATCCTGGATCATGTGGTAACTCTATTCTTAATTTTTTTGAGGAACCTCCATACTGTTTTCCATAGTGGCTGCACCAATTTATATTCGCAGCAGCAATGTATGAGGGTTCTTTTTTCTCGGCATCCTCTCCAACAGTGCTATTTCTTGTCTTATTGATAATAGTCATTCTAACAGATGTAAGGTTGTATCTCATTGTGGTTTTGAATTGCATTTCCCTAATAGCTAGTGAAATTGAGCATTATTTCATATATCTATTGGCTATTTGTATGTCTTCTTGGGAAAAGTGTTCAGGTCCTCTGCCCATTTTTTAATTGGATTGTCTGTTTTCTTGTTGAGTTGTATGAGTTCTTTATATATTTTGGATATTAGCCCCTTATTGGAGGAATTGTTTGCAAGTATCTTCACCCATTTGGTTGGTTGCATTTTTGTTTTGTTGATGGTTTCTTTTGCTCTGCAGAAGCTTTTTCATTTGATGTAGTCCCAATCATTTATTTTTGCTTTTACTTCCCTTGCCTTTGGGGTCTAATTAACAAAAGCCTCTCTGACCATGGTCCATAAGTTTAGTATCTGTTTTCTTGTATGTATTTTATTTTTCCAGGTCTTACATTTAAGTCTTTAATCAATTTTGAGTTAATTTTTGTATATGGTGTCAAATAACAGTCTGTTTCATTCTTTTGCATGTAGTGTTCCCATTTTCCTAGTACTATTTACTGAAGAACCTTTACTTTATTCATTGTATGTTTTTGGCTTCTTTGTTGAAAATTAGTTGCCCATATACATGTGGGTTTATTTCTGGGCTCTCAATTATGTTCCATTGGTCTGTGTGTCTGTTTTTATTTTCTGACAGTACCATACTATTTTGATTATTATAGCTTTGTAGTATAATTTGAAGTCAGGGAGTGTGATACCTCTGGCTTTGTTCTTTTTTTTTTAGGATTGCTTTGGCTACTCAGGGTCTTTTGTGGTTCCATACAAATTTGATGATTTTTTTGGTTCTATTTCTTTGAGAAATGCCATTGGGATTTTGATGGGGATTGCATTAAATCTGTATATTGCTTTAGGTACTATGGCCATTTTAACTATGTCAATTCTTCTAATTCATGACCACAGAATGTCTTTCCATTTCTTTTTGTCTACTTCAACTTCTATCAACAATGTCTTGTAGTTTTCAGTGTATAGGTCCTTCACTTCTTTTGTTTATGTCAAATTATTTTAGGTATGCCTCTGGTGAACAGTTAATAGGTAGATTTAAAAACTATTTTACTTAGAGTTTTTGTTTTTTAATAGGAAAAATCAGTCCATTTGCATTTATTATAAAAACTTATTGTGTCTCTCTTCCTTCTATCTTTTAAAAAATGTTTTCTGTTTAGTATGATTTCTTATCGTTTCTTTAATTTTATCTCCTCAATTTTGCTGGAACAAACACCTTTCATATTATAAAGTTTTTTTAGGGTGATTAAAAGTTCTATTTCAAATTTCTATTCTATTATTTTTTTGTAACTGATTAACAAACATATTCGAACCTCTGTTTCTCCATCAATTTCAAAAATTCAACAGAAATTTTGTCTCTCCTTCCCAATTAACCTTGACAAGATGAGAAATTTATTGTAGTTTCCTCTTATCCCTTGTTTCCTCTCACTGGTATTGGAGTAATCTGGAAAATTAGCTCTGGATTAGTTCTGCACTTTCCCCTTTACCTCTTTTATTTTGAGAAATATTTATTAACAGAGGCATTACACTTCCTGACCACATGATAAAGAGTGGTTTTTATGTAAAGTTTACTGGTTTAATTGCTTAGCATTATTTTTATTTTATCTTCTATTTTGAGGCATTTACTCAGATTTAATATCAATTTAACTAGGACACATCGGTGAATAAATTTTGACATCTCGGTGGACATTTGGGTAGGAATTTTGCTATATTTTCTTCATCTGTTTTTGAAATATTTTAAAATAAAATTATAGACATGGTGATATTTCACCTGTATATAATTTCTGTATGCACTTCTAACAAAAAGGACATTTCTTTTTCCTGCATGACCATAGTACCATCAGATTTTTTGCTATTATGAATAATGCTGCTCTAAACATTTGTGTACAAGTTTTTATGTGAACATGTGTTTCAGTTCTCTTGGGTAAATACCTAGGGATAAAATTGCTGGGCGATATTGCACATCTATGTTCAACCCTTTCAAGAACTACCAGACTGTTTTCCAAAGTTATTGCGCCATTTTACATTCCCACCAGCAGTGTATGAGTGTTTCCATTTCTCCACATCTTCTACCGCACTTGTAATTGTAGTCTGTTTGTAATAGCCATTCTAGTGGGTGTGAAATGGTATGTCATTGTGGTTTTGATTTCCATTTTCCTGATGGCTAATGGTGTTAAGTGTCTTTTCATATGCCTGTTCGTCATTTGTATATCTTCTTTGGAGAAAGGTTTATTCAGAGTCTTTGTCCAGTTAAAAAATTTTTGTCTTTTTATTATTGAGTTGTAAAAGTTCTTTAATAGCTCCTTGTCAGCTATATTATTGGCAAATATTTTTCCCATTCTGTGGGTTTTGTTTTCAATTTATTGATCGTGTCCTTTGACTCACGAAATACTTTAATTTTGATAAGGTCCAATTTATCTATTTTTTTCTCACTTGTAATATTGATATCCAAGATCATGAAGATTTATATCTGTTTTCTTCAAATAATTTTTTTAGTTTTAGCTCATACACTTAGATCTTTGATTCATTTTTAGTTAATTTTTGTATATGGTATTAGGTAGGGATACAGCTTCATTCTTTTGCACGTGGATATACAGTTGTCACAGCAGTATTTGTTGAAAGGTTATTCTTTTTCCATCGAATTATCTTGCCACTCTTGTCAAAAATCAGATGACCATGGATGTAAGGGTTTACTTCTGGACTCTCAATTCTATTCCACTGATCCATATGCCTACCCTATACCACTCTAGCTTTCTGAAATTGGGAAGTGTAAGTCTTTCAATTTTGTTCTTTTTCAAGATTGTTGCAGCTATTCTGAGTACCTTGTTTCCATATGAATTTTAAGATTAGTGTTAGAGTTTCTACAAAACAAACAAACAAACAAACAAACAAGCCAGCTGGGATTTTGATGGGGATTGTGTTGAGTCTATAGATCAATATGTGGGAGTATTGGCATCTTAACAATACTGAATCTTCCAATCCTTGAACACGGGATATCTTTTTATTTATTCGGGTCTCCTTTAATTTCATTCAATGATGTTTTGTAGTTCTTAGTATATAGGTCTTGCACTTCTTTTGTTAAATGTACTCCTAACCATTTTATTCTTGTTGATGCTATTTTAAATGGAATTGTTTTCTCAATTTTGTTTTTAGATTGTTCATTGCAAGTGAGTAGAAATTCAATTGATATTTGTATATCGATCTGTATCTTGCAAGATTTCTAAGCTAATGTATTAGCTCTCGTATTTTGGTGAATTCTTCTTGGCTTTTTCGATGTAAGATCATATCATCTGCTAATAGAGTAGTTTTACCTCTTCCTTTCCAATTTGGATACCTTTTACATGTCCTTTTCTTCCCTAGTTGCCTCATCTGGTATTCCAGTATAATGTTGAATAGATCTTGTGAGAGCAGACCACTTTGTCTTGTTTCTGATCTTAGAAAGAATCCATTCCTTTACCATTAAGTGTGATGTTAGCTGTGACTATTTTCCCTTCGTTTTAAAATTTATTTTGGTTAAGTGTGGAAATTTCTCTCTTTCTCCATTTTACACACACACACACACACACACACACACACACATATATGTGGGATATAAAACTGAAAGCAACAAAGGAACAAGACAAAGAAATAAAGAAACAAAAACTCATTGACACACACAAGAGTTTAGTGGTTACCAGAGGGTAAGGGGGGAGGAGGGCGGTAGATGAGGGTAAGGGGGATCAAATATATGGTGATGGAAGGAGAACTAACTCTGGGTGGTGAGCACACAACGTGATATACAGATGATATAGAATCGTACACTTGAAACCTATGTAATTTTACTAACCATTGTCACCCCAATAAATTTAATTTCTTTTAAAAAAAGAACAGCCAATTAGATTTGGGAAACACTTTCAACTATGTGACTCCTGCTTGTTCGTGGTAAGATTGCAAGGAGTGCAGTGAGGGCCAAAGCACAAGACGGAGATGGTAAGCAGCCCCACATCACTCACACATGTAGAGAATGGGGCCAGGAACCAGATTTTCTGAGCGTTCACTCTCCTAGGCAATAAAAGTGTAACTCTTTTTCCTAAACTTGGCATTGAAGAGTTCCACAATTTTTATGGCCGTCTCACAGAGGAGCAATTTTTTCCAAATTTGAGAAAGAGGAGGAAAAATATAATTGTTTGTCTCACATGATTTCTTCACCTCTGTAAAGTCTTCCAAAATGGCTTTTTAAAAAGTGACCCACCTTCTTTTGAATATGTTAACGCCCCCCTTCACAAAAACAGGAAACCTTTAGCTAGTAAAACTGTACCGCCTATCCCAACTCATGATACATTTATTGAAAGAAAAAAATTAAACCACTATCTTTTGCAAACCCCAATAAACCATTCTAAACATTTAGTTCAGGCAAGCAACTCCCAGAAAAAAGCAAGAAACTTTCGTTTTCCCTGAAGGGCTTGTGACATCAGAAGCCATGTTGCTTCTCAAGCTTGCTGTGCTAGCAGTTTAGCCATGAATTTGTAGGTGGAACAGTTTCTGGGACCTCCCTTTGGTCTTTCTTTTCTTATACTTCTAATGCCTTTTTTCCTTCCTCTGATTTTTCCTTAAATATGAAATTATTCTCTTTATCCAAGAAGGCATATACCAGACTTCACTATGTGGCAGTTTTCCCTTTATAAAAGGAGATCAAAGCCAGCCATCACTCAACTGTAGACAATTGTTGCTGTGAAGAAATGTAAGGACCAGACTTTCCAGAGCCTCCAAATTTCCAGAGAAGTGAAAATACTTATTTTTATTGATAATCTCCCATTTATAATTGTTGACAGATTTTAATTTTCCGGTCTTCCAGAGACCATGTTTAATCTCTAGTTCAGTCCAAGTGGAAAAGACTCAGTTATCTTTTAAGGTGATTTTAAAAAATAAGTTAAAAATTCTATAGTTAATCATATATTTTCCATTTCAGGTATCCTTCGTTCCTTTGTGTATACCCAGATTTTTGTCTATGAGTTAACATTTTCTTTTTGCCTAAAAGACTTCCTTTAATATTTCCTGTATTACAATTTTGCTGGCAATAAATTCCCTCAGCTCTTGTATGTATGAAAAAAGTCTTTAAAACATTTTTAGTTTGAAAAATGTCAGACATATAGGGAAGTAGAATAAATAGTTCAATGAACATTCATATACCATCATCTATATTTAGCAATTGTAATAATTTTGCTATATTTGCTTAATAAGTTTTTTAAATATTTTAAAATAAATTACAGACATCCTGGTATTTCACCGATACGTAATTTTTACACGCATCATTAACAAAATGACATTTTGTCTCTACATAACCACAGTACACTTATCACATCTAACAAAGTTGACAATAATTCCCTAATATTCTATAACATCCAACTACATCTAAATTTCACTGATTGTACCGAAAATGTCTTTTTACAGCTGGTTTATTCAAACCAGATTCCATTCAAGGGTCATTTGGTAGTTATAGCTCTTAAGTCTCTTCAAATCTAGAACAATCCTGCTGTCTCTTCATCTTTTTTGGCCCCATGTGTGATATTGTGATTTATGATAAGAAATACTATGTATTTGGTCTTTGTCACCATTTCTGACAAACAGCTCCTAAAACCTTTGGAGTTTCCTAAGTGATGAGAGCATAAAGGTGTCAAAGTGTCTTTTGTTATGGTAATAAGGTGACTTTTGGAAAGTGCCTAAGGATGAGGGCTAGTTGTCAGGGGAACCAACCAGGTGATTAGAGGGTTGGAACTTTCAGTCTTCTCTGGGGTGGGGAGAGTGGCTGGAGTTTGGATCAATGGCCAATGGCTAATGATTTAATCAACCATGCTTATGTAATGAAGCCTCCATAAAAGCCCAAAAGGAAAGCGTATGGAGAGCTTCCGGGTCAGTGAATCCTCGGAGATGCTGGGAGAGTGACGCACCTGGAGAAGGCCTGGAAGTTTTGCACCCTTCCCCCATACCTTGTCCTATGGATATTTTCCATCTGGCTGTTCCTCAGTCATGGCCTTTTATAATAAACCGGTGATCTAGTAAGTAAAATATTTCTTTGACTTCTGAGAGCTGCTCTAGCAAATTAAACCCAAGACGGGGATCGCAGGAACCTCTGATTTATAGTGCATTGGCGGGAAGTACAGGTAACCACAGGGTGAGAAGGGTGGTCTTGTAGGACTGAACCCTTTCCTTGTGGAATCTCATGCTATTTCTGGGCAGATAGTGTCAGAACTGAGTTGAATTGTAGGACACCCAATTGATGTCTGGAGAGTTGCTTGTCGGGTGTGTGGTGGGAGCCTCCCACACCTCACACTGGAATTTGGTGGGCAGAACACAAAAGACCGTGACCTTGCCTTGTTTCAGATACCAGGTCAGCTGTCTTGTGGAATGCCCCACTTTCTGAGTTTTTTTCGTGGTTTCCTTATTGTGTTGTTTAACTTGTTCTTTTCATTTGTTCCCCTCCCTTTCATAACAGCTGCATTTTAATGCTAAAGGCTTGTTCTGGTTCTGGTTAAATACTTTTTGCACAAATAATTCAGAGGTGATGCTGTACGCATCAGGAGGCACATAGTATGTGGCACATAAGTCCCACTATTAGTGATGACAAAATTGAACAGTGGGTTTGGGTGGTATCATGCGGGGCGGCCTGCGGGGTCTCTGGTCCCGCTCCCCACATAACAATATAGGATATGGTGAGGCCAAAAAGGAACACCCACGGAGCCATAGGTAGGGGAGTCATATCACTATATTCTCTCTGGCGGCTGGGTTGGAGACACAGGAGGCAGGAGCCACATGATCTGCAATCCACACTCCACTGTGCTAACTGCAATCTGCTCCTGCTCGCTCAGCCACTGTCTTCTTGCCAGCCCCCCGTTTCTGCCAGCGTAGCCACAGCAGTTATATTAGTGGCCAATGGCTCACTGGTTACAGCTGACGGCCAACTACCCACAGTTGATGGCCATTTACTACCCGAGCCAACACCTTTCTATGTGAGGGCGAGAGCCTGGAAACTGCTCTCCTGGCTCTGTCCCCACACTCCACCCCTACAGGCTCTCGCCTCACAAGTTACATGACAAGCGTCTTCCGCGAGGGGCTCTGTGTGAGGAGCCTGGAGGTGAATGCGATATCCTGGACACAGCCAGGCTCTCTGGGCACAGTCAGGGTTTGTCAGGGCACCACCAGTTCTTCTGGGCACAGCCAGACTTCCTGGGCTTCTTAGGGTACCACCAGCCTCCCCGGGCACAGCCAGGGCCTCTCAGGGCACTGCCACTCTCTCTGGGCCTCTCAGGGTACTGTGGTGGAATAACAGCGGCTCACAGGCAAGGTGCTTACTGTCATGCTGGGAGGCCTGCGGGGTCTCAGCTCCCGCCCCCCCATACAAGAACGCAGGATATGGTGAGGCCAAAAAGGAACACCCACGGAGCCATAGGTAGGGGAGTCATACCACTACGGTCTCACTGGAGGCTGGGTTCACTGGACGTGCGACCTGCTGTCCGTTTTCTCTGCAACCGACCGACGATTCTCCTCCACTCGCCTCCACTCGCCTCCGTAGCCGCAGCAGTTATATTAGTGGCCGATGGCTTAATGGCTACAGCTGACGGCCATCTACTACCCGAGCCAGCACCCCTCCACGTGAGGCCGAGAGCCTGTAAACTACTTTCTGGGGCTCTGCCCCCACACTTACATATTCTCGATGGCTGCCTGTGGGGACAGAACCCCAAAAAGCAGTTTCCAGGCTCTCGGCCTCACATAGAAAGCTGCTGGCTCAGGTAGTAAATGGCCATCAACTGTGATTGGATGGCCAGCAGCTGTGGCTAGTTGGCCGTCAGCTGTAGCCAGTGAGCCATTGGCCACTAATATAACTGCTGTGGCTACGCTAGCAGAAAAATGGGGGCTAGCAAGACGATAGTGGCTGGCTGGCAAGCGTGGATTGCAGTTAGGATGGCTGGTTGCGGACAGTGTGGATCCAGCCTCCAGTGAGAGTATAGTGCCGCCAGAGAGAACATAGTGGTATGACTCCCCTACCTATGGCTCCGTGGGTGTTTCTTTTTGGCCTCACCATATCCTGCGTTTTTATGTGGGGAGCGGGACCAGAGACCCCGCCTGTCACCCTGCACGACAAATGGAGCAGCGAGCAGGGTCTCCCGCACGACACTGCCGGTCAAGACAAAAAAGCTAGCATCCGCCAGTTCCACTACATGGTGGTATGTTCCCAAGCAAACAGTCAAGTGGTCCATTAAATTAGGGATGGAAGGCAATTCCCCATAGTCCATAGTCACCCCACAGGTGGTGACCGACGAATTCCTCCATTGTAATGTTTGTTTCCTACTGGTGAACTTAGAATTAGTGGAGTGATACTTTGGTATCCTGGTGTGGGAACAGAGCCAGGAGAGCAGTTTCCAGGTTCTCGGCCTCACGTGGAAAGGTGCTGGCTCAGGTAGTAAATGGCCATCAACTGTGATTGGATGCCCATCAGCTGTGGCTAGTTGGCCATCGGCTGTAACCAGTGAGCCATTGGCAACTAATATAACTGCCGTGGCTACGCTAGCAGCAAATGGGGGCTAGCAAGAAGATGGTGGCTGAGCTAGCAAGCGCGGATTGCAGTTAGCACGGCGGATTTCAGCTAGCAAGTGAGGTTGGGTGGCAGAGAGAAGTGGACGGCAGGTTGTGGATAGTGTGGCTCCTGCTTCCTGTGTCTCCAACCCAGACGCCAGCGAGACTATAGTGGTATGACTCCCCTACCTATGGCTCCGTGGGTGTTCCTTTTTGGCCTCACCATATTCTGTGTTCTTATGTGGGGAGCGGGACCAGAGACCCCACCTGACACCTGCGTGACACCTGGGAATATCCAGTTTTCCATCAACTTTTCACCCAATGATTTATCAATCTATTGATGATTTTGGCTTGCATCATTTATTTCATTACAGTCAGGAAGATGGCGATTTTCTCGTTCTATCACTCCTTTAGTTATCGGCTGGCATTCTTCTGAGAGAACGTTTCCTCATCAGCTGCATCTTTCGCTTTGTGTTTTATGTTCATTTTATCAATATGGGTCTAGATTGCTCAGTGCTGTTGGTCTTAGGAGTCCCAGGTCAGGGTAAGCTGCCAGGTGATTGGTGGACAAAGGTGATTTTTTTCTCTCTGGTAGTCCAATTGTAAGTAGATTACTTCTAGTACACAAGGGTTTGTTGAGAGCCTGGTGGACCCCAACCTTGATCTGCCTGCTTCTCATGGGAGGCCTCCTGTCAGGGGAATAGATGCCAACTCTGAAGCTGCCCACCTTGCTTACCGGTGACCAGCTGATGTGTTATTTCTTCCCATACACACGGAAGGACAGCCATTTGTTTTCAGTTACCCACTGTGGCTGGCTTTGTTGCAGGCATTATGTAAAGTGCTTTCTGTGCACTAACTCAAGGAATAGTCACAACAGCACTTGGAGGCACGTGTTATTTCCATTTTATTAATAGAGATGAGGGAACCGGGACCCTGATTGTTTAATTAACTCGCTTGGGATCATATAGCCAATAGATGGAAGAACTGGAATTCAAACCGAAGTCTGTCAGACTCCAAAGTCTACGCTCTTAATTAACGGACTCTAAGATTTGGGGGAAGGAAAAGGCCAAGTCCGCACTGTTTCTTTTAAAAAAGGAAGTTTACTGGCTCTGGAAGGAAGGCTCATTGGAGAGGTGGTTTTTTACTTGGGAAAGAACATGGACCAAACAAGGGAGCCAGTGATGGATCTTCATTATCTTCGTTAGGACCCTTAGTTGTGAGACGAAACCAGTTTGAAGTTCTGTAGGTAAAAAGGGATATCAGAATCCATGGAACAGTTTGAACAGCCCAACCCCAGGAACAACTCGATCCAGAGAACTGAGTACAAAGGAGACCCTCTGCCATTCATCTATACAGCAGGGTACGTGTCGGACGCATCCTCTCACCGCACACTGCCGCTCCTGACAGAAACCATGGCTGTTGAATGTGCTGGACTGTTACATCTTATAACTTTCACTGATTTGCAACTCCATTCCAGTATTAAAAGTTCTCAGGAAGGGCTCTGATTTATCCAGCTTGGCTCAAGGCTACAACCATGTGGGGTCATGTAAGAGTGGGGTGATATCCATGGGAACTACACTTTTCCGTTAATGGGAGGAGTGGTTCTCAGAATAAGGGGTGGGGGTTGCTGGTCCTGGAAGGCAGGGTCGATTGAAAATACATAGTAGGTGTCTACTACCCTGAGGTTGAGGGGAAAAAGCCAGCCTTTTGGGGCAAAGGGATACAGAATAGAGATTTTGCATCAAGTAGTTGGGGCAGGGAAAGGAGTGAGTGAAGTATTGTGCTGAGAAACCAGGGGCCAAAGCCACACCCTCCCCCATGGGACCTGGGAGGTTATCTCATGTAATCCTCCCAATAGCCTGGATTTGGCAAGGATGGAGATAATTATCTTCATTTAGCAGATGAAGACGTTGAGACTGTTTTTAAGTGACTTACCCAAATTCACTCAACCACCAAGTGAATTTGATGGTTCTGTGTAAGGCAAGGGCCACGTGCATCTTTAGTGTGATCTCCATGAGTTAGTGAGTTTCTGGCCTGGGGCAAGTTACCTTTGCCCTAAATGAGACTTGACTCCCTATTCGTGTGCTTTTACTAAGAAGTGTGAAGTTTGAGATGCAAGCCTCTATTTTCTTGTAAGAGTACTGCGGTGGCCACGAGGGGCACCTCTCAGATCTGCAACTTCAGGGAGCCTTATTGAATGATGATCTCAGCTGCCGAGCTCGGAAATCCTGCGGTGCATTGGCACAAGCCTGATTTTCCCATGGGCTGCTCCCAGTCAATGCCTGAGTAGTAAGTACACCAAGGATACTAAAGAGGACCCACTCCTGGGAGATGCAGAACTCCTTCCTGTCACGGGTGACTTTGGCTCCAGGATTCCCTGTTGGTCTTGCTGAGATTTTCTTAGAGCTGCACTGTAGTGTAAGACTTTTCACACCCAAGTTAGCTTCCTTCCCTCCCTCCTCCACAGAGGCAGACTTGTGTTACTGTCTCCTACTTTCGAGCCTCTTCTGGCTTTCCCCATACACATGGTGTATTTTCTCTCACAGGTGTTTTCTCCAGTAAATCCATCTTGTTATCTTCTTCTTGGAGGACCCAGACTAACAAGTACCCCTTTACTGGTGCATTGACACTGGACCAGGTAAATAATTTCAGGAAATAGGATGAAAAGGCCAACCAAATAAATGGGTAATGCAAAAAGAAAGACCGCCAGAATGGAACTGTCAAAGAAAGACAAATGGCAAATTTATTGTATGCTTCAAATATCAATTTTTTTCAGGCAATGGTGCAATTCTAATTTGGTTATGGGTACTAAATGTGCATATTAGCAACTCCCAACAAATAGTTTCATTAAAACACTTATTTGAAAATTGCAAGAAAATACAGTGCCTCTTGGTTGGCACAAATTGGGATTAATATGAATGTCTCTTGGTTGGCACCAATTCTGGAAATATTGAAGAGGAATGAAGGTCATAACTTTCTAAGTAAGGATGCAGGAAATAATTTTTTCTGGTTCAAAGAGTTCCACAATAAAAGAGATTGTTTTCTCTATTCTGGGTTAAAGAAAGTAACTGTTTTAGACGCTAAGGCTGGATTCTATACATTATTATAACTTTTTGACTGCTGTAAGGTTAGGGTTTGGAAGGAAGAAGAGGGGGAGAGGAAAGAAGATGTAATATAAATATCTGATGAGGCATTTGGACGGGATCCGAACACCAAATACTCTACCTCCATGAATTAGTAACATTCAGATTTTCAAAGCTCATTATAAGGTCAGCTTACATTTCTGAGTAGCCACACGTAACAAAAATACACTTGCTCCCATAGGTTTAGAGCTTCAAAAATTCATAAAAAATGAAATCCTAAAATATTCATTGAGTGTCCTACTGTGTGCATAGCAGTTTTGGAGGAAGCAGTGATATTACAGAGAACAAGACAGACACAGAATGATGTCTGTGTGACATTCTTTACTTGTCTGTGGCCCTGCTGTGCTATTTCTGTACTTAAGAAAAATGGAAGTTCACAGTAGAAATGTTCAATTAACTGTTAACACCTTCGTCAATTAAGACATCATTTCCAAATCTGATGAATGACTTCAAAATAACCAATTCATTGTAATCATCAGGCGGAAGAACAGTCCTACTCTCCAGGAAAAAAGAGCAGATAAACATGTAAATGAACTCACAAGTCTTTTAAACACACTCTCTGTCTGGAATGACTGAATATTAATGCGCAAAGTTTTCCATGTGTTAAATGATGAGCTGAATTACAGTGAGCAATACGACATTCAATGATAATCTAATTATATTTTATTTTGTAACATAGTTAATAAGCACTAGATGATAAGCGTAAGACATTGCAGATACAGCTAGAACAAGAAAAACTGTGTTGAAATCTCTGAGGACCAAGTCCCACAGCTAGTGTCAGGCTTTGCAAGTACCATGATTGCTCACCCAGTTTCCTTCTCCACACGGTGCTTGATTTCCTTCCTTTCACTGTCTCTATCCACCAGGAGATTATAATTTGAGAACCCAGTTAAAAAAATCAGCAATGCCAGAAAGCCTTCCCTGACATTTAACCCTTGGGTTAAATGTGTGACCATAAGGACTGCACCTTGAAAACCTCCAACTGCAGGGAGCATAATTGACCAAGGGTCTCCCAGCTACTGTGCTGTTAAATTCATCCCCAGCTTTGCTTTAAGGCCATGTTTCTCACGGGGTGCTCCCAGTCAGTGATTGAAGGGTTGCTAAGGCAGATTTGTTCCTGGGAGACATGGCTCTTCTTTGATTATGACTTTGGCTTGAGGAGTCCCCAACCACAGCTTTGTCAAACTTCCTTTAGGCTGCAGGGCAGTCTAGGGAGCTGCCACACAACCTGTTCTCCCTTTTTCCTTCATTCATGTCAGACTGGCGTCAGGATTTGATGACTCTCCCAGTGTTTTTCTGGCTCCCTCCCTGTTTTCTCTCACACAAGCATTTCCTCTCATAAAATCCTTGCTTCTTTAATTTTGTCTTGGCCTTGGTTTTTCAGAAGACCTGAACTAACAACCCTCCCTTCTCTGAGGGGTACCTCTGCAGTTGTCCTGATTTTAATCTTGAGTGGCCACAAATTTTTTGTTTGCACATCCATACTCTGCTGTGAGGTCCTGGAAGGTAGGGTTTGTTGTGCCTTATTCATGATTTTATCCTTGGTGCTTAACATGTATTCGGTGCATAATCAATGTTTGTTGAGTGACTGATGAATGTATGAAGACAGTAGAGTTGTTAGGAGCCACCAACTCAGAAAGATGTGATTTCAAATCCTGACTTTGCTGCTTTAGTAGCCCTGTGACCTGGAGCAAGTAAGTTATTTCACCTCACTCTGCCTCTTTCCTAATCTACTTTCTGTCCCTATGGATTTGCTATTCTGACATTTCATGCAAGTGGAATCACATGATATGTGCCGTATGTATTGGCTTCTTAGCTTGATGTTTTCAAGGCTCATGCCCATGGTAACATGCCTCAGTACTTTATTATTTTTATGACTGAATAGAAATCCATTTTATGGATAGATCACATTTTATTTATCTTGTCACAAGTTGATGGATACTTGAGTTGTTTCTACTTTTGGCTATTACGAATAATGCTGCTGCGATCATTTGTACAAGTTTTCTGTGAACCCATGTTTTCAGTTCTCTTGGGTATATACAAAAGGTGCCAAAAATATGTATACACATTTTTAGAAAGGAAAAAACTGTAGTAATATATACCGATAACAAAAGATGAATACAAGTCACATTTGACTTCTGCAATTACAAGAGGTGCTCAAAGTGGTTACCATCGGCTTCCAGACACTTCTGATTACAGCGAACTACTGCTTGAGCAACACTGACCAAAGTGTCCACTTGTGTACATTTTTTGGGCACCCCTGTATATGTAAGAGTAGAATTGCTAGGTTTTATGGTTACTTTATGATTAACTTTGTGAAGCACTGTCAAAATTTTTTCCAAAGCAGCTATGCGATATTATTAGGTTGGTGCAAAAGAAATTGCAGTTTTAAAGGTTAAAAATTATTGCAAAAACCTCAATTACTTTTGCACCAGTCTAATACATTTCCACTAGCAATGCACCGTGTTTCCCAGAAAGTGAGACCTAGTCGGACAATCATTTCGAATGCATCTTTTGGAGCAAAAATTAATATAAGACCCGGTCTTATTTTACTATAATATAAGACCTGATCTCTTATATAATATAATGTAATATAATATAATATAATATAATATAATATAATATAATAATATAATATAATATTATACTGGGTCTTATATTAATTTTTGCTCCAAACGACGCATTAAGCTGATTGTCTGGCTAGGTCTTATTTTTGGGGAAACAGGGTATGAGGGCTCCAGTTTCTCCACATCCTTGACAACACTTATTGTTTTCTGTCTTCTTTTTAATTATAGCTGTTATGGAGCATATGAAATGGTATCTCATTGTGGTCTTGACTGGCATTTTCCCCTTAATGATATTGGGCATCTTTTCATATAATTATTGGCTATTCATATATCTTCTTTGGAGAAATGTCTATTCAAATCCTTTGCCTATTATTAATTGAGATTTTAGTCTTTTAATTGTTGAGTTATAAGTTTTGTTTATACAGTCTATATACAAAATTTTTTAAAAATCAGATATTGGTATGCAAATATTTTATCCCATTCTGTGGGTTGTCTTTTCATACTCTTTTATATTGTCCTTTGACCTACAAAAGTTTTTAATTTTGATGAAGTCCACTTTATCTGATTTTTCTGTTGTTGCTTCTGCTTTGGATGCCATATTAAAAATAAAGTTGCCTAACGAAAAGTCATGAAGATTTATACCTATGTTTCCTTCTAACAGTTTTATATTTTAGTTCTTAAATTTAGATCTTTAATCCATTTGGGTTAATTTTTGTATATGGTATGAATTAGGGGTCCAAATTAAATTTTTTTTTTGTATGTGGATAACCAGTTGTTCCAGCATCTTTTGTTGAAAAGGCTATTGTTTCCCCATTGAATGGACTTGGCACCCTTGTCAAAAAGCAGTTGAGCCTAGATGTATAACTTTATTTCCAGACTGTATTCCATCAATCTGTATGTTTATTCTTATGCCAATATCATACAGGCTTCATTACTGTAGCTTTGTAATAAATTTTGAGACCTGGAAGTGTGAGTCCTCCAACTTTTGTTCTTCATTTTTTAAAATTTTAACATCGTTTTGGCTATTTGGGATCCCTTGAATTTCCATAAGGATGTTATGATCAGCTTGACCATTTCTTCAAAAGAGGCACCTGAGATTTTGACAGGGATTTTGTTGACTCTAGATTATTATGGGGAGTATTGCTATCTTACCAATAATAAGTCTTCTGATCCACGGAGATGGGATGTGTTTCCATTTATTTAATTTCTTTCAACAAGGTTTTGTAGTTTTTAGTGTAGAAGTTTTGCACTTCTTTTGTTCAATTTATTCCTAAATGTTTTATCCTTTTTGATGCTATTACAAATGGAATTGTTTTTTTAATTTCATGTTTGGACCATTGATTGCCAGTGTATAGAAATACAACTAATTTTTGTATATTGATCCTTTATCTTGCAACTCTCCTGAACTCATTTATTAGTTTTAACACATTGTTGTGTGTGTGTGTGTGTGTGTGTGTTCTTGAGGGTTTTACATATATAAAATCATGGCATCTGTGAGTAGAGATTGTTTTAGTTCTTCCTTTTTAATCTGAATGCCTTTTCTTTCCTTTTTTTGTCTAACTGTCCTGCCAAGAACTTTCAGTACAATGTGGCAAGAGTGGATATCCTTGTCTTGTTCCTGATCTGAAGGGGAAAGCATTCAGTCTCTCACCGTGAAGTATGTTAGCTGTGGGTTTTTCATAGATGCCCTTTATCTGTTTGAGGAAGTTCTCTTGTATTTCTAGTTCATGTAGAGTTTTTATCTTGAAAGTGTTTTACATTTTATCAATTTTTTTCTGTATCAAGATTATCATGTGTCTTTTTCCTTTATTAATATGATGTATTACATTGACTGATTTTCATATGTTGACCCAACCTTGCATTCCTGGGACAAACCCCATTTGGTATATAATCCATTTTATATGCTGCTTAATTTGGTTTTCTAGTATTTTGTTGGGGACTTTGCATGTAAGAGATAATGGTCTATGGTTTTCTTGTGATCTCTTTGGCACTGGTATTAGGTTAATATTGTTTTCATATTACTATTGTTCCCTCTTCTACCTTTTGAAAGAGTTTAAGAAGGATTGGTGTTAATTATTCTTTAAATGTTTAATAGACTTTACCAATGAATTCATCTGGTGTAGGCTTTTCTTTATTGGAAGTTTTTGATTATTTGTCTTAATCTCTTTGCTTGTTCTGTATATTCAAATTTTCTGTATATTCAAATTTTCTATTTCTTCTTGAGTCACTTTTGATAGTTTGTATGTTTCCAGTAATTTGTTCACTTCATCTCGGTTATGTAATTGTTGGCATACAATGGTTCATAGTGTTTTCTTATAATTATTTTTATTTCTACAAAATCAATAGCAACATCCTCGCTTTCATTTCTAATTTTTATAATTTGAGTCTTTCTCTTTTTTTTGGATCAGTCTAGCTAAAGGTTTATCAATTTTGTTAATCTCTTCAAAGCAACAACTTTTTAAAAGTTTTTTCTTTATTGCTTTTCTATCTTGTATTTTGTTTATCTTCACTATTTATTATTTTCTCCCTTCTTTTGCTTTGGATTTAGTGTGCTCTTTTTTTCTACATTTCTTAAGATGGTAGGTTAGGTTAGCGATTTGAGAGCTTTTCTTTTTTATTCTTTTTACTGTAGGCATTTTCAGGTATAATCTCCTTGCTCTTGTTGTAGCCCATAAGTTTCATATGCTGCATTTTCATTTTCATTCATTTCAATGTATTTTGTAGTTTCTTTTGAATTTCTTCTTTTATTTAGAAATGTGTTGTTTAATTTACACATGTAGTGAATTTCCAAATTTCCATCTGTTATTGATTTCTAATTTCAATCTATTGTGGTCAGAGAACATTCTTTTAGGATTTCATTTTAAAAAAATTATTGAGACTAATTTTGTGGCTTAATATATGGTTTATCCTGGAAAATGTTGCATGGGTACTTTAGAAGAATGTGTGTTTTACTGTTGTGTGAAGTGTTCTATATAGGTCTGTTAGGTCTAGTTGGTTTATAGGGTTCTTCAAGTTTTCTATTTCCTTGCTGATCTTCTCTCTGGCCACTCTATCAGTTGTTGAAAGTGGGATATTAAAGTCTCCAATATTGTTGAAATGTTCATTTCCCCCTTGAATTCTGTCCGTTTTTGCTTCAAGTATTTAAGCCCTCTTGTTCAGTGCATAATTGTTATATCTTCTTGATGGGTTGACCCTTTTATCATTGTATAATGTCCTGTGTCTCTCCTAAAAATTTGTCTCTTAAAGTCTATATTGTCTTCATATTCATGTAGTCAAACATATTCCTTTAGATAACTTTTCTTCTCTTTACACATTTTAGGTTTATATTGTTTCTAGTATTTTGTAGAGTAAGTTTTCAGAATGTTCATTTTCCCTTTAACATTTCTATATCTAATTAAATTGTGCTAAAATAGTCAAAGAATATTGTTTCATGCAAGATTTTCAATTGAAAATCTTGTCCTTACTATGAATGTCACACCAGGGATGAATGTGGCCAATTCCCTAAGTTTGAAATAAAAACCTCAACTGGGATGATAGTTCTAATATGTGAGAGCCTTGATTTTCCTCTGAACATTGAAGTAAAAATATGAATGGTTGTTTATACCACTTAAATTGAATATTTTCGTAGCACTTATAGGCTTCATTTTAAAAAAATTTTTATTAAAATATAGCTAACATATAATATTATATTAGTTTCAGGTGTACATCATAGTTATTCAACAGTATCCACCTGGCACTATATATAATTATTACCATATTATGACTGTATTCCCTATGCTAAAGAAGTGGTCACCATGATAAGTCCAGCAACCACCTGACACCGTACCACACTATCACTATGTTATGACTATATTCCCTATGCTGTACATTACAGCCCCATGACTTATTTATTTTATACCTGGAAATTTGAATCTCTGATTTCCCTTTATCTTCCCCCCATTTTAATTTTTTGACTACACTTGACATTCAGTATTATTTTGTATTAATTTCAGGTGTACAGCATAGTGGTTAGACATTTATATAATTTAAGGAGTGATCCCCCTGACTATTCTAGTACCCACCTGGCACTACACATAGTTATTACAATATTATTGATTATATTCCCTATCTTTTACTTTACATCTCCATGACTATTTTATAACTACCAGTTTGTGTTTCTTAATCCCTTCACCTTTTTGACTCTGTCCCCAACCCCCTCCCATCTATCACTCTGATAGATCTAGTACCCATCTGACACCATATATAGTTATCACAATATTATTGACTCTATATCTTATGCTGTACTTTACATCTACATGACTATTTTGAAGCTACCAATTTGTGCCTCTTAACCTCTTCTCCTTTTCATCTGGCAACGATCAAAATGTTCTCTGTATGTACAAGTTTGTTTCTTTGTTTATTTTGTTCTTTAGATTCCGCTTATAGGTTAAATCATATGACATTTGTCTTTCACTGTCTGACTTAACTATACTCAGCACAATACCCTCTAGGTTCATCAATATTGTTTCAGATGGCAAGATTTTATTCTTTTCTACGACTGAGTAATATTCCATTGTACGAAGTGTGATGAAAAAATACGATGAATACTGCTGCCGAGTGCCATCCAATGGAAAGGCAGGGATCTTCAATAGGGGCAGCAACATATCAAACCTCAATAACAGTGTGTGACAAGTTTCAGCCGTTTGGTGCAGTCAGTCGGATATGAGCTATGGTTGAGAGAAGGTGTGTTTTAAAGTGTGCTGTAAGTCATCCTCCATCATGACAATGCTCTGTGTCACACATCGCTTCTGGTACGGCAATTTCTGTCAAATAAAAACATTACGGTGTGTCCTCATCCACCTTCTTCACCAGGTCTGGCACCGTGTGACTTCTGGCTCTTCCCCAAAGTCAAAATGACCATGAAAGGTAAATATTTTGAATCAATTCAGGACATCAAGGCAGCCACAACTGCGCAACTAAAGACACTCATGAAAGTGGACTTCCAGAACTGCTTCAGAAAGTGGCAAGAACACTGGCTGCTCTTGGAGAAAGTGCCTCCAGCATTGGGGGAGTTGGGTGGGGTGTGATCCCAGTGAGTCCAGCAGGATGGAGCCCTGGAGCTCACCAGACCAATCAGATTCAAATTTGGCTGTAAGTGTAGGGGGAGGGCTCAACACATTAAAGATGGTGGCTGCCTGCCAGCTGCAAGGGAGGAGGTCCTCTTACAGGGAAAATGGGACTCTCCTCCAGCCTTGGCCTTGAAGCCGCACTCCTTAGTGTGCTCCCCGTATGCCTCTGACGCCTCCCGAGTCACTGTCCCTCCGCCAGAGCCCAAGGTGAGTGCCTGCGAGTGACTCTGTGCGTAGGCTTCTTAAGAGGACGTTTGGGTTTCCCACAGCCTTCTGTCCCACCCAGATGGTTGGAATCCCCATTGTTTTTCACAGCCAGATACTGTGGGGCCTCCTCTTCCTGGAACCAGTACTTGGGCTGGGGAGGCCAGTGTGGGACTGGGGTCCCTCGCTCCTCTGGGGCTAACCTCAGTGGACGAGGGGTCCTTCTTAATTTTCATCTGCCACATGGAGGTTTGGGACCAGCTTGTTTTTTGTCTCCTCCCCTCCCACGTGGCTTCTTTATATCCTCAGTTATACAAGTGCTGTTTAGCCAGACTTCAGATGGTTGTTCAGGTTGATTGTTCTGTAATTTAGTTGTAATTTTGATGTGTTCACAGGATGAAGCAGGCATAGCATTTATTTACTCCGCCATTTGGATCCTCCTCATCTTAACCATTTTTAAGTGTTCATTTCAGTAGTGTTAACCATATTTACATTTTTGTGAAACAGATCTCCGGAACTGTTTCATCTTGCAGGACCAAAATTCAATATCCATTAAACAAGAATTCTCCTTTGCCGCCTTCCCTTAGTCCCTGGGAACTAACGTTGTTTTTATATCTATGAATTTGACTATTGTGGATACCCCATATAAGTGGAATTATATAGTATTTGTCCTTTTGTAACTGGCTTATTTCACTGAGCTTAGTGTTCTTAAAATTCATCCACGTTGTAGCATGTGACAGGATTTCCTTTCCTTTTTTAAGGCTGAATAATATTCCATTGTGTGTATATACCATATTTTGTTTATAGATCTGTCAGTGGACATTTGGCGTGCTTCCACTTCTTCGTTATTGTGAATAGTGCTGCTGTGAATATGGGTGTGCAAATATCTCTTTGAGATGGTGCTTTCAATTCTTTCAGATATATGCCCAGAAGTGGGGTTGCTATATAATGTGGTAGTTCTATTTTAAAATTTTGAAGGTCAAATTATTGTTTGATATATGATTCACATACCATACATCCTGCAATTTAAGGTGTACAATTCATTGGTTTTAGTATGTTTATAATGTTGTGCTACCATCAGCACTATTTTATTCCAAAAGAGTTTTATCATCAAAAAAAGGAAATTCGTACCTGTTGGCAGTCACTTCTTACTTCTCCCGTCCTTCGCAGCCTCAAGCAAGTACTGATCAGTCTACTTTTTGTCTTTATGGATTTTCCAATTTTGGTCATTTCGTATAAATGCAATCATACAATCTGTGGTCTTATGTGAATAATTTCTTTCACTTACCATGATGTTTCCAAGGTTCATGCACATTAAAGCATTTATGAGTACTTCATTCCTTTTATTGCCAGGTAATATTCCATTGTATGGATGGACCACATTTTGTTAATTCATTTATCATTTGATAGACATTTGGATTATTTCCAGTTTTTTTTTTACTATTATAAATAATGGTGCTATGAATATTTTTGTACAAGCCTTTGTGTGAACACATTTTTAATTTCCTTGAGTATATACTTAGCAGTGGAATTGCTGGGTTACATGGTAACTCTGTGTCTACATTTTCAGGGAACTGTAGTGTTTTCCAAAGTGGTGGCACCACTTGCAATTTTACCAGCAATGAATGAGGATTCCAGTTTCTCTATATTTTTATCAAAGTGTATGTTGTCCACCTTTTTATTATAACCATCCTAGTGTGTATAAAGTGGCATCTGTTTGTGATTTTTATTTGCATTTCTTTAATGGCTAATGATCTTGAGCATCTTTTCATGTGCTTATTGGGCACTTCTATTTATTCATTGGGGACATGTCTATTCAGATCTTGTTCTAAACCAAAAAGTTTAATTTTTAAAAAGCCTGGACCAGTGTTCCCCAGATCTGTGATGCGAATGACTTAGCTCTTTGAGATCTGGTGACTCTTCTATCCACATGGGGCTTTCTCCTACCTTTTGCTCTGGTAAATAATGCAGCTCACTGTGGTGGGGGCAGGTATCACAGGCTGTGGACATAGACCTGGGTTGCATCTCAGTTTCTCCACTTCCAAGCTTTGTGACCTTGGACAATTCACTTAAAGTAGCTATGCCTCAGTTTCCTTCTCTGCAAAATGGGGATACTAATGAAATCTGACATGCAGAATTGTCCTGGGGATTAAATGTATTTAAAGGGTCCAGGTCTTGTTTGCAGATGAGATGATCATCTACGTAGAATATTCCAAATGAGTAATAAAGAAAAAAGCTTCTTAGAACTAAAAAGTGACTATTCGCAGGATGCAAGGTTAAGATATAAAAGTCATTGCTTTCATATATACCAGCAATGAACAATTGGAATTAAAAATTAAAAATCAGTGCCATTTACAATAGCACCAAAATTCAAATACTTATATATAAATTTAATGAAAACACTTGTAGGCTCTATATGCAGAAAGCTGCAAAACTCTGATGAAAGAAATAAAAAATGATCTAAATAAGTAGAGGGATATTTTGTGTTTGTGGATAGAAAGACTCATATTATTAAGATGCCAGTTCTTCTCAATTTGATGTATAGATTCAATGCAATGCCAATCAAAATTCCAGAAAAGTTATTTGTAGATATTGAGAAACTGATTCTAAAGTTTATATGAAAGGCAAAAGGCCTAAAATTACCAACAAACTACTGAAAAATAACAAAGTTGGAGGACTCAGGCTTTTACTACAATTTCAAGACTTACTACAAAGCTACCGTAATTGAGACAGTGTGGTATTGATAAAAGAATAGACAATATAGATCAATGGGACAAAATGGAGCTCAGAAATAGACCCAAACAAATGTAGTCAACTATTCTTTGATCAAGAAGAGGCATTTCAATGGAGAAGGGATAGTCTTTTCAGCAAATGGTGCCAGAAAAACTTGACATCCATAAGAAAAAAAGAGCTTAGACACAGAACGTATATCTTTCACAAAAAATGAACTCAAAATAGATAATAGACCTAAGTGCAGTGTGCCTGGATTGTGGCATGTGCTCCATTGGTGAGCACCATGATTGTTTTAGAATTCTTCTGAAGCTTTGTTGAGTTGTCAAGAACTTGTGGTGCTTGAGGGAGGCCGAGCCGGCCTTTAAGAAGCCTGATTTCCCCCCCAGGTTGGCCAGGGACCACCTGCATCAGAAGTCACATGGGGTCTTAATTACAAAAGCAAATCCTGGGCCTATTGCAGACTTAGACTCGATATGACTTTTGTGTTTTGTTTTTTCATAAATAATGCCTTCAGGTGATTTTGATGCACATTCAGGTTTGAGGATTTAGGGTGTAGGTCTAAGATAAGGAGTCTGTCACCACTTGGGTTCCAATCGCAGCTCCACGAATTGCCATAGTCCATGGTGTTGTGGAGGGAGGAGTCGGCTCTGGATTTAGACGAACCTGGGATTCATTTCTGCCTCTGCGCCTTATTGATGGTATGGTTTAGGCAAGGTACCCTCCTCTCTGAGCCTTGATTTCTCTTTTGCTAAATGAGGAGGGTAAAATAGTGGTACTTGCCTCCTAGGCTTGTTGGGAGGTTTAAATGAGACAAAACCTGGCCTCTTAGGTATTGTCAGTGTCAATTGAATTACATCTGACCAGTCACCCAAAGGAAGGCAGGAGTGTGAGGAAGAAAGAAAGAGAAGCGGGTTACTTGTTTGGTTGTGAGGGAGCTGCAGAGGGGGGCTTTGGATAGCCAGAAGGCAGGGAGCGGGCCATGTATGGATGGAAGTGATGCTGTAGAACTCAGTAGTTTAGCATTCTTTGGGAGCTGGGTGCCTGCTCTCATACAGAAATGGCACTGAGAGTGGAGAGATTCGAGTTCTGAGTGGCTGCCTGATTTCTGTTTTCAGAGTATGAAAAGCCAGTCATAGACCACAGCTATCCCATTCAAGAAGTGGCATTTTTCAAAGGAAGCTGTGTTTTTAATATTCTATACTCTTGGCTTCTTCAAGATGAGAAAAAAATTCCTGGGCCCCCTCTGCTGGCTGTACTAGAGAAGAGCAAGTGAGGAAATGACCAGAATAATCCCTAAAAACACGCACCCTTCCACAGGGACATTCTAACACTTACAATTACAGAAAAACAGAGCCACATGCACTCACAGGTCCTTGCACGCAGATCACACACAAAGACGTGCACAAGCATGTACTGCCATAACACACACCCACATTAGTGCGAGGTGGTTGAGGGGACCAGCTCAGGCCTCACACTCAGGCCTGCACCCCCCATTTAGAGCTGTGCAACCTTAGGCAGGTTTCCTCCTTTTTTTCCACCCAGATTTACTGAGGTATAGTTAACAATTAAAAATTATATATATTTGGGCCGGCCCGGTGGCTCAGGCAGTTAGAGCTCCATGCTCCTAACTCCGAAGGCTGCCAGTTCGATTCCCACATGGGCCAGTGGGCTCTCAACCACAAGGTTGCCAGTTCAATTCCTCGAGTCCCGCAAGGGATGGTGGGCAGCACCCCTGCAACTAAGATTGAACACGGCACGTAGAGCTGAGCTGCCGCTGAGCTCCCAGATGGCTCAGTTGGTTGGAGCGCAGGCTCTCAACCACAAGGTTGCCGATTCGACTCCCGCAAGGGATGGTGGGCTGTGCCCCCTGCAACTAGTAACGGCAACTGGACCTGGAGCTGAGCTGCGCCCTCCA
This sequence comes from Rhinolophus sinicus, assembly GCF_057876585.1. Classification (NCBI taxonomy): domain Eukaryota; kingdom Metazoa; phylum Chordata; class Mammalia; order Chiroptera; family Rhinolophidae; genus Rhinolophus; species Rhinolophus sinicus. The sequence goes on from NC_142518.1 coordinate 101,239,869, forward strand.
CAACTAAGACTGAAAGGACAACAACTTGAAGCTGAACGGCACCCTCCACAACTAAGATTGAAAGGACAACAACTTGACTTGGGGGAAAAAAACGTCCTGGAAATACACACTGTTCTCCAATAAAGTCCTGTTCCCCTTCCCTAATAGAATCTTAAAAAAAAAATTCTCTCGTCTTAAAATCATAAAATAAAGTTAGTTTCCCATAAAAAATTATATATATTTAAGGTATACAACTTGATATACAAATATACTGTGAATTATTCAATACAGTCAAGCTACTTAGCACATCCATCTCCTCAAATAGTTTCCATTTTCTTTTTTCAATTGCTTTTACTAAAATATAGCTGACATACAACTATAGCTGTGCACCATAGTTATTCAACATTTATATACCTAAAGAAGTGATCACCATAAGTCCAGCAACCATCTGACACCATATCACATTATCACAATATTATTGACTGTATCCCCCATGCTGTACATTACATCCCAATGACTTGTTTTATACCTTGAAATTTGGACCTTCTTATTCCCCTTCACCTTTACCCCCCTTTTGAAATTTTTCAATTGCAGTTGACATTTCAGTTTTATTTTATATTAATTTCATGTGTACAGCGTAGTGGTTAAACATTCGTATAATTTAAGTGGTCCCCCTGACTAGTCTAGTACCCACCTGGCACTATGCACAGTTATTACCATATCATTGACTATATTCCCTATGCTTTATATCTCCATGACTATTTTGTAACTACCACTTTGTACTTCTTAATCCCTTCACCCTTTTCACCCTGTCCCCTGCCTCCAACCCCCTTCCCATCTATTACTCCCATAAATCTAGTACCCATCTGACATGTTATATACTGATTACCATATTATTCACTATATTCCTTATGCTATACCCTACACCTCCATAACTACTTTGTAACAACCTATTTGTATTTTTTAATCCCTTCCCCTTTTCACCCCCCACTCCCATCTGGCAACCATCAAAATGAGTATGAGTTTGCTTCTGTTTTGTTTTGTTTGTTTTGTTCTTTAGATTCCACATATAAGGGAAATTACATTGCATCTGTCTTTTACTGTCTGGCATACTCCTCTCAGCACAATACCCTCCAGGTCCATCCATGCCGCTGCAAATGGCAAGATCCCATTCCCTTCCAGGGCCGAGCAATATTCCATTGTATATATGTACTACTGCCTTTTTATCCATTCAACAATCCACAGACACCGAGGCTGCCTCCACATCTTGGCCATTGTAAACAATGCTGCAATGAACATATGGATGCATGTGTCCCTTGAAGTTTTGAGTTTCTTTGTATAAATCCCCAGAAGTGAGATTACTAGGTCCTTCTTTGTCTTTTCTTATAGCCTTTGTTTTAAAGTCTGTTTGTCTGGTATACATATTGCTACCCCAGCTTTTTGTTTTGTTTTGTTTTCATTTTCATGAAATATCTTTTTCCATCCCTTTACTTTCAGTCTGTGTGTGTCTTTCAATCTGAAGTGAGTCTCTTGTAGGCAGCATATTTAAGGGCTTTGTTTTCTTATCCATTCATCTACCCTATCTTCTTTTTAAATTAGTTTCAGGTGTACAAAACAATGTACTAGACATTTACACCCCTCACAAAGTGATAACCCTCTCTCCCCCAGTCTGTTACCCCTCTGACATCGTATATACCGTGTTTCCCTGAAAATAAGACCTAGCCGGACAATCAGCTCTAATGTATCTTTTGGAGCAAAAATTTATATAAGACTTGGTCTTATTTTACTATAATATAAGACCAGATCTTATATAATATAAAAGAATATAAGGTCTTATATTAATTTTTGCTCCAAAAGACGCATTAGAGCTGATTGTCTGGCTAGGTCTTATTTTCGGGGAAACATGGTAGCTGTTACAATTCCATTGACTCTATTCCCTATGCTGTACTCCACATCCTTTGACTATACATGTATTAAATTGTAATTGATATTCAGTATTATTCAGCTTCAGCTTCAGGGGTACAGTGCAGTGGTCAGGCATCTACACCATCCATGAAGTGGTCTCCCTAATAAGACAAGTACCCATGTGACACCCTACAAAATCTTTACAACATTATTGATTATATTCCCCAAATTGTATTTCGTATTCCCGAGTCACCCTATCTTTTGATTGGAGCATTTAATCCACTTACATTGAAATTAATTGTTGATAGATATGTAGTTATTGTCATTTTATTACTCATATTTTTTATCTCTTTTTTTTTTTTTTTTTGCATCTTAAAGAAGTCCCTCTAACATTCCTTGTAATACTGGTTTGGTGGTGATGAACTCCTTTAGCTTTTTCTTGTCTAAGAAGCACTTTATCTGTCCTTCGACTCTAAATGATAGCTTTGCTGGGTAGAGTAATCTTGGTTGTAAGTCCTGGCTTTTCATCACTTTGAATATTTCATGCCAATCCCTTCTGGCCTGCAAAGTTCCTGTTGAGAAATTGGCTGATAATCTCATGGGAGCTCCCTTGTAGGTAACTAACTGCTTTTCTCTTGCTGCTTTTAAGATTCTCTTTGTCTTTAACCTTTGGCATTTTAATTACGATATGTCTTGGTGTGGGCCTCTTTGGGTTCATCTTGTTTGAGACTCTTTGCACTTCCTGGGCTTGTATGTCTATTTCCTTTGCCAGGTTAGGGAAATTTTATTTCTTCAAATAGATTTTCAATTCCTCACTCTTTCTTCTCCTTCTGGTACCTCTGTTTCTTCCTCTTTTGGTACCCCTATGATGCAAATATTGGTATGCTTGATGTTGTCCGAGACATTTCCTAAACTATCTTCACTTTTTTGGATTTTTTTTTTTTTGCACTTCTGATTTGGTGTTTTCTTTTTCTTTCTTTCTTTCTTTTTCTTTTTTTTAAAGATTTTATTGGGGAAGGGGAACAGGATTTTATTGGGGAACAGTGTGTACTTCCAGGACTTTTTTTTCTTCCAAGTCAAGTTGTTGTCCTTTCAATCTTAGTTGTGGAGGGTGCCGTTCAGCTTCAAGTTGTTGTCCTTTCATTCTTAGTTGTGGAGGGCGCAGCTCAGCTCCAGGTCCAGTTGCCGTTACTAGTTGCAGGGGGCACAGCCCACCATCCCTTGCGGGAGTTGAAACCATCCAGGAGGCAGCTCAGTTCAAGGTGCCGTGTTCAATCCTAGTTGCAGGGAGCGGAGCCCACCATCCCTTGCGGGACTCAAGGAATTGAACTGGCAACTTTGTGGTTGAGAGCCCACTGGCCCATGTGGGAATCCAACCGGCAGCCTTCGGAGTTAGGAGCATGGAGTTCTCACCTCCTGAGCCACTGGGCCGGCCCTGATTTGGTGTTTTCTGGTACCTTGTTTTCCAAATCGCTGATTCAGTCCTGTGCTTCATCTAATCTGTTATTTCCGTGTAATGTATTCTTTTTTTTTTTAAAGATTTTTTTTTTTTATTGCGGAAGGGGTACAGGACTTTATTGGGGGAACAGTATGTACTTCCACGACTTTTTTCCAAGTCAAGTTGTTGTCCTTTCAATCTTAGTTGTGGAGGGTGCTGTTCAGCTTCAAGTTGTTGTCCTTTCAGTCTTGGTTGTGGAGGGCGCAGCTCAGCTCCAGGTCCAGTCGCCATTGCTAGTTGCAGGGGGCGCAGCCCACCATCCCTTGTGGGAGTCGAACCGGCAACCTTGTGGTTGAGAGGATGCGCTCCAACCAACTGAGCCATCTGGGAGCTCAGCGGCAGCTCAGCTCAAGGTGCCGTGTTCAATCTTAGTTGCAGGGTGTGCTGCTCACTATTACTTGTGGGACTCGAGAAATTAAACTGGCAACCTTGTGGTTGAGAGCCCACTGGCCCATGTGGGAATCGAACCGGCAGCCTTCGGAGTTCGGAGCATGGAGCTCTAACCACCTGAGCCACCGGGCCGGCCCTCCCTGTAATGTATTCTTCATTTCAGTTTTTGTGGTCTTTATTTCTGACTGGTTCTTTCTTACGTTTTCTATCTTCACTTTTATGTTTCCTACGTCTTTGTTGAAGTTCTCCCTGAGATCATTGAGCATCCTTATAACCAGTATTCAGAACTCTGCGTCTGGTTGATTGCTTGTCTCCATTTTGTTTAGTTCTCTTTCTGGAACTTTGTTCTGTTCTTTCATTTGGGAAATGTTTCTCTGTCTCCCCATTTTGGCTATCTCCCGATGTTTGTTTCTATGTATTAGGTAGGGTGCTATGCCTCCTGGTCTTAGTATAGTGGTCTTATATAGTAGGTGTCCTGTGGGACACAGTGGTACAATCTCCCTGCTCACCAGAGCTGGGTGCTCCAGGTGTGTCCCTTGTGTGGTTGGTGTGTTCCTTCCTATTGTAGTTGAGACTTGGTTGCTGTTTGCACATCAGTGGGAGAAATTGACCCTCAGGCTGACTGGTTGTGAGGACTGGCTGTGACTACAGTGGAGGAGCTGTTGTGCAGACGCTGACCCTACAGAGCAGGATTCGCTTTCTCAGGGCTCTGGTGCCTGCCCAGTCTGCCCTTTGGGTGTGTCATCCTTGGAGGCAGCTGGGTGATATTCTGGCCCAACCGCAGCTGACCACTGGGTCTGCCAGCCCTGGGGCTCCTGGGAGGGGATCTGCTTCAGGCCAAGTTCAGCTGCAGTCTGTGCCCTGCCCAGGGCCACCTGGCATGAGCCACAAAGCAATCCACACATGGCCACAACCTGTGCTGTGCTTGGACCTGCCTTGAGGGGCCAAGCTATCAACCAAGGCTGGCTGTTGCTACTGCCGGGCTTAGGGCTGCTCAGACATAGGTACGGAGCACAGTGAAGCCAGATGCTGCTTGTTTAGGTTTTGTGAACCTTTGAGAGATTTTAGGAAAGTCTGCAGCATAAGGCAAGGCAGGCCATTTATAAGGAAAAGCCACTAGAAGTGGCTTAGGTGTGCCTGAAAGTTGGATGGGTTGTGGTCTCAGGGAATCAGTAGGGTGGGGCAGATGAAAGGTGATAGGCAGTTTGTTGGAGATTCAGATTGACATCTGTGTGTGTTTGCACGCAGGGAGGGGGAGGACTCAACAAAGAAACAATGGCTTCCGCCAGTTCCTTCTTCTTGGAGAAAGCTGTCCCTCCAGCCCTCATCCTGATGCTAGACAATTCAGTTCCTCCCCATATGTCCCTGTCACCTATTGAGCTGCTGCTTCAGTGCTGGAGCTCAGAGTGAGAGCAAGTGAGTCCGTCGGCAAGTAAGTCTGTGCACGGGCCCTTTAAGAGGAGAGCCTGGGAGTGTAACTGCCCTCGGTTGTTCAGTCACAATCTCTGATGGTTTTCACGGTCAGAAGTTATGGGGACTTCTCTCCTTGGCACTGAAACCGTGGGCTTGGGAGGGGCTAGGACCCCTTGCTCCTCCGGGTTGGGAGGGTGTGGGGACAGAGCCAGGAGAGCAGTTTCCAGGCTCTCAGCCTCATGTGGAAAGGTCCTGGCTTGGTTATTAGATGGCCATTCGTTGTGGCTGGGTGGCCATCAGCTGTTACTGGTTAGCCATTAGCCACTAATGTAACTGCCGTTACTACACAGGGGTTGATTGGTTGGCATAGAAGCCGACTGCGGATTGTGCGTTGTGTAGAGCCTGCTTCCTGTGTCTCCAACCCAGCCACCAGCGAGAATATAGTGGTATGACTCCCCTATCTATGGCTCCATTGATGTTCCTTTTTGGCCTCACCATGTCCTGCGTTCTTGTATGGGGAACGGGAGCAGAGACCCCGCAGGCCGCCCCACACGACAAATGGCGCAGCGAGCAGGGTCCCCCGCACAACAAATGGCGCAGCGAGCAGGGTCTCCAGCATGACACCTGCGTTCTTGTGCGGGGAGCGGGACTAGAGAACCTGCATGACAGAGGGTGAAACTCTGTGGCTGAGATATCTTGCCTAATTTTTAATGGTCACCCACGGGTGTCGGACCAGCTCATTCTGTGTCTCTACCCCTCCTACCAGTCTCGAGGTGGCTTCTTCTGCATTACGGCAGTTTAGGGCGTTGGTTCAGCCAGACTTCAGGTGATTCTCAACAATGGTTGTTCTGTGGTTTTGATATAATTCATGTGGTCCTGAGAGGAAGCAAACAGTGCATTTACCTGTTCTGCCATCTTGACTGGAAATCACTCCTGATTTTTAACGGTCACACGCGTGTGTGGGACCATCCCCTTCCACGTCTGTACCCCTCCTACCAGGCTCGAGGTGGTTTCTTCTGTATGTCCTTAGAGGTAGGACTTCGGTGCAGGTAGACTTCAGGCAGTACTCAGTGGTGGTTGTTCTGTATTTCAGTTGTAATTTTGACATGGTCGTGAAAGGAGGGAAACACAGGATTTACTTGCTCTGCCATCTTGACCAGAAATCCTTCTTTTTTTTTTTTTTTTCAAGTTTCTTAACCCTTTTGTTTTGTTGGTTTAAAATGTATGTGTATACAGACACATGTATATCTGTGCATATTTTTATATGTATGTGAATACCTGTATCATAGTGGATGAAAAGGGCCTACTTACCACATAGTAAGCACTTGGTAAATGGAAGTTATTATGCTTCTATTATTGTTGTTATTCAGTCAAATTCAACCTTTAAATTAGGAGTATTAGCAAATGTTTAGTGTTTACTATGTGCTAGCCATTGTTCTAAATACTTTCTATATATTTTCTCATTTAACCCTCACAACAACCTTATGAAGTAGGTACTATTGTTACCCTCATTTTACAGATAAGAAAAATGAGTCTCTGAGAGGTAAGTGACTTGTTCAGGGTCACACAGCTAGTAAGAGGAAGAGCTGGGACTCAAATGCAGGCAGCCTGTTTCCAGAGATTGTTCTTAAACATTATACTGCATCTGCCTAATGGGTACAATTCAATGAGATGTTGCATGCGAAGTATTTGGCATGATACTAGGCACGTTATGAACACTCGGTAAATGCCATGTATTATTATTCAAATTCAACTTTGGCACACTTACTAACTGGGCCTACGCAGACATATACTCACATGTGAGTACCAGATGTGCCCCACACATGCAAATATACAGATGTATACATAGATACACATAGATCTATTAATTCATTCAGTGTATTCAATAACATTTATTGAGCACACATTACATTATGTGGTGATTGGAGCTCTTTTAGGTGATGTGGATACAGCATTGAACAAAACAGACAAATAATTCTTGGCCTTGTGGATCTGGCATTTTACTGGGTGAGAGAAACAAGCAAGATTTAAAAAGAAAACTATATACAATTGGTTAGATAGTGGTAAGTGTTTAAGAGCAAGTATATGCAGGGAAGAGAGAGATAAAATACTGCTTAAGGAGTTAACATTTTAGATAATGGTGGCCAGGGAAGGGCCAACTAAGAAGATACTTTCTTTGAGTAAAGATCTAAAGGAAAAGAGAGAGTGAGCTGTGCAGCTGCCTGGGATAATATCTTCCGAGGGTGGGGAAACAGTAAGGTCGAGTGCCCTGGGGTGAGAGAGTAGCTGGCATTTTCAACCAATAGGAGGAGGCCTGTGTGTCTGGAGTGAGCTGAACGGAAAGGAGAGTATTAGATGAATGCGATGGACTAGACTGTGTAGGTATTTGTAAATAGTTTAAGGACTTTGGATTTTACTCCAAGTGGGAGAAACATGAAAGGATTTTGAGCAGAAGGGTAACATAATTTAATTATGGTTTAATAGGATCACTTTGACTCCACTTTGAAAATAATCTGAAGCAGATCAAGGATAAAAATTCACAAACTAATTAGGAGACTACCGTGATGGTCCAGGCAAGATATGATGATGGGTTGGGTCCTGATAGGAAGGAAGGTGGTGAGAGGTGGTAGGACTCTGGGTATATTTTGAAAGTAGAGCCTACGGAATATGCTGATGGATTGGATCTGGGTTGGGAGAGAAAGATAGGAATCAAGATGACTCTGAGACATTTGGCCTGAGCATGTACAAGTGTGTAGTTTAATGTACTTGAGTGTGTAAGTCTGTATGTAGTTCAGGGAAGACTTAGGCCTGGGATAAACATTTTTATGAATTGTTGGACAATTGATGGTATTGAAAGACGCCAAACTGGATACATTCACCAAGAAAGCATATATAAATAAAGAAAATAAGATTCAAACGCTGAGCCCTGGCGCACTACAAAGTTAAGAAGTCAGAAGTTAAGAAGGAGCTAACAAAGGAGGTGAGAAAAGGGGCCAATAAAATAAGAAAAGAGGGAGAGGTGAATGTGTTGTTCTGGAAGCCAAATAAAGAAAGGGTGTCAGGAGTCATCTGCTGAACCAAATGTTGCTGATGGGTCAAATAACATGAGGCATGAGAGGTGACTACTATATTTGAAAATGTGGAAGTCACAGGTGAGCTTGAGAAACCAGTTCAGAGTGGAGTGATGGGACAGAAAGCCTGATTGGAATGGATTCAAGAAGAAATTGAGGAAAGGAATTGCAAACAGTGTGAATAGTTCATGAGTTTTGCTATAAAGGAACAAAGGAATGGAACAAGAGCTGGAAGGGAAGTGAGGTCAAGAGAGTTTTTTGTTTTTTTTTAATGGAGAGAAATCCTGGCCTGCTTGTATGATGATTGGAATGATCCAGAATCGCTGGATCCAGTAGAGAAGGGAAGATTAATGTTGGAGAAGAGAGAAGGAAGAATTACTAAAGGCATGTCCTTGAGTACAGAAACCCCTCTCCCCCTTTGCCCCCCCTCCGCTTATCTGTGGTTTTGCTTTCCGCAGTTTCAGTTACCTGTGGTCAACAACTGTGGTCTGAAAATATTAAGTGGAAAATTCCAGAAATAAACAGTTCGTAAGTTTTAAATGGCACACTGTTCTGAGTAGTGTGATGAAATCTTGCGTGGTCCTGCTCTGTCCCGCCCTACATGTAAATCATCCCTTTGTCTAGTGTATTCACACTGTATCTGGTCACCTGCCCCTTAGTCACTTAACTGTCTAGGTTATCAGATCGAGTGCCGTGATATCAGCCTCGTGTTCAAGTAACCCTTATTTTAGTTAATAATGGCCTCATAATGCAAGAGTAGTGATGCTGGCAATTCAGATATGCCAAGAGAAGCCGTAAAGTGCTGCCTTTAAGTGAAAAGCTGAAAGTTCTCAAGTTAATAAGAAAAAAAAATCATATGCTGAAGTTGCTAAGATCTGTGGTTAGAACGAATCTTCTATCCGTGACATCGTGAAGAAGGCAAAAGAAGTTCATGTTAGTTTTGCTGTCACAGCTCAAACTGCAGCAGTTATGGCCATGGTTCATGATAGTGCTTAGTTAGGATGGAAAAGGCATTAAATTTATGGGTGGAGGACATGAACAGAAAATGTGTTTCAATTAATGGCAACATTTAGCGCTAGAAAACATTGAGCCTATACAAAGACTTCAGCAAAGGATCCCCTGAAACGAGTGACACTAAGCCATTTACTGAAAGTAAGGGATGGTGACACAGATTCAGGAAGAGGTTTGGATTGAAAAATAGAAAAATTAGTGGAGGGGCTACATCGGCTGATGAAGAAACTGCTGCCACATTTCTGGCAGAGTTGAAGAAGGTGATCAGCGTTTGGTACGATCCATGGTTTCAGGCATCCATTGGGGCTCTTGGAACGTATCCCCCACAAATAATGGGGGGACTACTGTAGGTGGAAGGAATGGGACTGCATGCGCAAGTGGAGAGATTGATCTCGGCTAGGAGCCTAGACCGTTCTTCCCTAGTAACGGGAGAAAAAAATAGCATCTAAAGGCAAAAAAGCTGAAATGTTCTCAGAGAAACAGGAAGCAAAGCCATCAGCTAAGCATAGACGTGGCTGTTACAGATTTGAAGGATGAGAAGAAAGCATAAAATGTTCTTTAAGGAGAGTGTCAGAATAAATGAGCTTCAGAGACTAGAACAGGTTCTGGGGCAAGTTTACCTTCCCACTTAAGGTTAGTAGTTATGAAGTTAAGCTGAAACCAGTAGCTTCATTGTGTTTTTTCCCCCCAGTTCCATTCAGGTACACAGGTGCAGGCACAGAGGAGGTGGAGAGTTGGATTTAACCAGGATTGTTGCTTTTATAAGTGCCACAAAAGATTCTAATGTGTGACCAAAATTATTTAAACTGGGTAAGAAGAGAAGAGAGGACATCAGATAGGTAGACAGTGAAAAGGTGGTAGGATCATTGAAATGGAGGTCTCAGCAGGGTTGAAGGATTCCTGGATTTGCAGTGTAAGAGGGATTGGAGCTGAAAAGATACGAGGTGGTGATCAGAGAGGGTGATTATGAAATTGAGATTGGTCTTGGCAAGGCAAGGGTGTAATTGTTTCAAAATGGCTACAAATTGTTTGCAGCTCCTCCTATCAAAAATGGAGTCTATTTTCCTGTCCCTTGAATCTGGGCTTACTTGGTGGCTTGTTTTAACCATGAGAAGTAGGAGGAAGTGATGTTGTATGATCTCTGTGCCTTGAGAGGCCTGGCGGCTTCCATTTTGCCTTCTTGGTATGCTGCCACCACCAAGTTTTTTGTTTGTTTGTTTGTTTTTTATACCCTTTGAGGATGAAAGTCACAAGCAGAGAGCGGCCCAGCCAACCCACATCAGGGGCATGAGTGAGCCCAGGTGAGACTGGCAGAACCATGCTGCCCATTTACAGAACTGAAAAAAATCAATCCCATTTATTTTAAGCCACTAAGTTTTGGAGTGGTTTGTTGTGTAGCAACAGATAACTAACCCATAAATGTTTGGCTGAGGGAGTGAGTGGCCGAGGTGGGGTCAAGGATGCCGGTATTACAGAGGTGGAGTTCAAGGAACTGAGAGGCCGGGGTGTTGGGAGGATCACGTGTGTGTATTTTGAAATTGCCAGGAATTGAGGCGGGAGTAGTGTTGGTGAGAGTGGTAATCTGCCAGGAGTGAAATATCTTTAAGAAACGAGTAGGCGTGATTTGTGGCAGTATAATATGATGAAGTGAGATTCCAAGCTGGAGATTTTTATGCAGCTGGGTGTTTTTATATGTACATACAGACATATGTAAAGATCTGTGTAGTTTTATCCACACAAACAGATGTGTGCATAGATATATACACTCATAGGCATGTGCTACAGATCTGTGTGGACAGGACACCAAGCAAGAAAATACCCACCCAAGCACATATAAACGCAGTTATACACCTTAATACATACACAGTTGGCCCTCTGTTTACATGGGTTCCGCATTGCATATTCAACCAACTACAGATCGAAAATATTAGAAAAAAAATTACATTGTCGCTGACATGTACTATGCAGTTAGGCCTGTGAAGTTTGCCTCTGAACATGACTTTTTTCTTTTCATTCCCCAAAGAATACAGTGTAACAACTACTTACATAGCATTTATGTTGTAGTCGGTATTATAAGTAATTTAGAGATAATTTAAAGTATATGGGAGCATGTGTGAAGCTTATATGCAAATACTATGTCATTTTTTATAATGGACTTGAGCATCCATGGATTTAGGTACCCAGAGTGGGTCCTGGAATCAAGGACCCACGTCTATTGAGGAACGACTGTACATATACAGGCGTATGCAGGTACCCATGAACTCAAGCCACATGTGCACAGACATGCACACATATACATACATAGAAACACACAAACACAGATACACACAAGCATTTATGCAAATGCACACACAACCATGTAGATACACAGTGACAAACACAGACATCCAAACAGACTGCCTCCCACAGAGAGACGTACAGGGAGCCTGCTTACCCACACTTGGTGGCACAATAACACCTAAATGCAAGTACTCAACTAAATGTTAGCATGGACACATGGGCCTCAATACATAAGACACATAACTACACATAATGTACAATCATTGAACACATGTACACAGGTACCCAAACACATACGAGGTCTGACAACTAAGTTTGTGAACTTGTTGCAACGATGTTGCTAACCTTTTTTGATATCAGAGGGATTATTCATTATGAATTTGTACCAACTGGACAAACAGTGAACCAAGTTTACTATTTGGAAGTGCTGAAAAGGCAGCATGAAAAAGTTAGACAACCTGAACTTTTCGCCAACAATTCATGGCTCTTGCATCACGACAATGCACCAGCTCACAGGGCACTGTCTGTGAGGGAGTTTTTAGCCAGTAAACAAATAACTGTATTGGAACACCCTCCCTACTCACCTGATCTGGTCCCCAATGACTTCTTTCTTTACCCGAAGATAAAGGAAATATTGAAAGGAAGACATTTTGATGACATTCAGGACATCAAGTGTAATATGACGACAGCTCTGATGGCCATTCCAGAAAAAGTTCCAAAACTGCTTTGAAGGGTGGACTAGGTGCTGGCGTTGGTGCACAGCTTCCTAACGGGAGTACTTTGAAGGTGACTGTAGTGATATTCAGCAATGAGGTATGTGGCACTTTTTCTAGGATGAGTTTGCGAACCTAATTATCAGACCTGTTATATGTGCAATCATAGAACATTTGCACATGTACACAGGTCCCCAAACACATAGACACACATCCCACAGTTATATCCACAGGTTCACCAGAAGAGAAATGCACACACGCAGATACAGGCACCACAACATTTGTGGCCAAACATAACACATTGACCTCACACATGTGTGCACATACGTGGTTATGTACACATATGAAAATATACACGCGTGTGTACTCACACACACATTGCGACCCTCACAGTACCAAAGCACTTGTGAATGCTTTAGTTATATTTCAAAACTATTTCACATGCAGACGTGTGTTCTGCCTGTATGTACCAAGCTGATGGGATTGGGCGCTTTTCCAATGTGTAGCAGTCACTGGGCTCCTGCTTCATTGGACAGGGTGTAGCTGGCGCTGCAATGAGAGACCACTGAGCTTGTAGACTGCAGTGGGTGGGGGGAGGGTGAAGTGGATAAAGGGAGTCAAATATATGGTAATGGGAGGGAACTAGACTTTGGGTGGGGAGCAAGCCATAGAGTACACAGATGTCCAATTATGATCTTGTACATCTGAAAATTACATAATGTTATTGACCAATGTTGTCCCCAATACATTTCATAAAAAAATAAATGCAGTGGGAAATAGGGTTTTTCGTGCTTTAGTAGCATAACTTAGTGGTGATGAATACAGACTTTGGCGTGCAATAGGACCACATTCAAACCCCAGCTCTCCCACTTGTTAGCTGTATTACCTTGGGGAAATCAGGTTATCTCTCTAAGCCTCAATTTCCTTATTTGGAAAAGCATGATACTAATCACAACTGCTCAAAAGGTAATTGTGAGTATTAATGGAGTGAATGCCTATAAAACACTTAGAACAACATGTGACGTATACGCGTAGTTAGCTATTAGTGTTGGTGTTGGTGTTTGCACTCAAAACTTCCTTGTCAGCTAGCCAGGAGTTCAGAATTCCCACCATTAGCTGTAGCTGTTACTGACGACCCTTGTCTTCAGGGATCCGTCAAAGCAGAAAGAGTCCTGAGGAGGCAGGCCATGGAACAGAAGCATTGGACTTAGATGGTGGGAGAAGGCATGCGTACATGGCTTGGCAAACTCAGAACAAAGGGGGCCTTCTGGGAGGAGCAGGCCTAAGAGAGATGCTTCAGCTTGAGGCATCAGGTAACAGGGAGCCTGAGACAGAGTTGGCGTTCTCCAAAGCGCTCTTCCAAAGGCCAGCCTGTGTGCTCACTCCAGTGGAGTCTGTTCCTGGGACTGCTGTAGGGGGTGCACACTGAAGGGGGCAGCTGTCCCTGTCTTATTAATTGTCTCAGGACTGTGACAGATATGAACACAAACCTCTTGCAAGGCCCTCTGCCTTTTAAGAAAAACGGGAATAATTGAAGAAAAGTATACATGCCATAAGGATACAGCTCAAAGCATTTTTACAAACGAATATATCTGGGTAACCAGCACTCAGATCAAAAACATAAAATGACCAGCACCTGCAAAATTCCACAATTGCTCCCTTCCAGTCGCTATACCCCAAAGGTAACCACTAGCCTGGTTTTTAACAGCAAAGAGTTGGTTTCCCTGTGTTTCCAAATGAAATCCGACAGCTCGTCCTCTTTTGTGTCTGCGAGGTTCATCCTTACTGTTCCATGTATCAGTAGCTGGTTCTTTTTTATTGCTGTGTAGTATTTCAGTGTGAAAACGTACTATACGTTATCTATTTGCACTGATACTAGTTTGGCGCTATCAGGATTGTATACTATGAATGTGATAGTACATCTTTTGGTGAACATGTGCCTGTACCTTATTTTTTATTTACAAATTTTCATCCCTCATAAGAGGGCCACCCTCAAATGGATAAGCTCTAGATTCCACAAAACGTAGATCTGATCCTGCCCAGGAACCAGGCTTTTTGAAATTTACCAACGGCTGTCACGTGGCACAACTCCAGGGGGCACCATTACCATGTGTTGTACATGAATGGCACCCCTAGGGCACAATGCAATGGGTCTGGTGCCCCTTGGAGTTGTGCAATGGGCGGCCCTCCATCACTGTTTCCCATCCATTCTCGACCTGGGAGATGGCTAATTTTACTGAACTCAGAAAGACTTTTTATTTTTTTCAAAATCTCTTTTCCTTTATGTCCCTTTTGATTTTAAATTATGGGCACAGAATCACAAGAGCCATGGGTCAGTCTGAACGGTGCCAGTAACCCTTCAGCTAATTCTGCGGGAATGAAAAAAAAAAGAACCCAAACAGTTACAACAGGTGTTTCATTTTCTAGAAACCAAATCATGGAGCCGTGTGTTTTTAACCCCTTAAGAGGTTGTTCGGTCATCATGTGGACACATTGCAAGTCTCTTCCAGCCCCTTTATAAAGTCAGCAAAGGAGAAACAACGCGGCTTTTGGAAGGGGAACTTTTGTTTAAAGGCAAAGCCCTACCTTTTGTTTCTGCCCTAAGTTCCAGGGTGGGTGGGTGCAGTATAGCATTGGGACCGTGTTCTCTGGAGGCAGACTGATGTGCTTTCAGACTCTGCTTGGCCAGTATTGAGCTTGGCCGGCGGCATAAGCTCTCTAGCCCTCAGTTTTGTCCTCCAGAGTATCTCTGTCCTATATCATAGGTAGGAAGCAAGGGAACAGGAAGGAGACTCATAACCTATGGCAAGGACAGGGTGGCAGGCCCAGGGGTAGATGATGGCTGCACCAGCCCCAGGCCTGGGCAGCCCAGCCCAGCAGGGAATCCATGAATTCCTACTCGCTGAATGGAACAGAAAATGTCTTGTTTTGGAAATATAGTCTCTTGGGAATTTTGGAATTGGACAGAGCACCGGGACATGAATCCTTGAGCCAGGTTACAAAGCTTCTCCTGAGGGCCCAGGAAGGGCTCTGGAGTTGGACGGAACTGAGTTGAAGTCTTGGATTTGGGCTTTACATCTGACTTTACTCATACTTTGATATCTTGCGCTCTGAGCCTACTGTAATGAACTCTACTGTGTTTCTCCAAAAATCAGAACTACCCCGAAAATAAGCCCCAGCTAAATGCATCAGCCAGACGCATTTAGTACGTTATGATGCTGTTCCAGAAGAAGATGACCTGACTGTATTTGAATAAATATAGATTGTTGTATATGAAAAAATAAGACATCCCCTGAAAATACACCCTAGTGTATCTTTTGGAGCAAAAATTAATATAAGACCCTGTCTTATTTTCAGGGAAATACGATATTATATTGTTATATTAGTAATAAATCCTCACAGGGTTGCAGTGAGGATTATATGAGACCATACGTAGAAACAACTTTGCACTGGGCTTACACCTAGTGACCTGTGGTCATTATTACCATTGGAATAAGAAATGATACCTCAAGTTTTTTCAGAGCTCTGAGTTTCTGCCTAATGCAATGGTCCTGAGCCACATCAGATCCCACGCCTCTTTGATAAAACACCTGTTTTGTAATGACCTCTTGACTGTCCTGAAAATAAATGCATCGATGAGACAGCCTCTTACTTTCCTAAATTGGGCCCATAGGCCAGCAGCATCACGGGCATCACCTGGGAACTTGTTAGAAATGCAGAATCTTGGGCCCCCATCTCAGGCTCACTGAGTCTGATTTTGTATTTTAATAAGACCCCAGGTGGTCTATATGCACAGTAAGTAAGACGGAATTTGGTGCAGACCTCTTTAAACCCTGTCTATCGTGTTGAAATGATCTGTTTCCAGGTCTGTCTCCTCCCCTGCACTGTGAGCTCCCTGAGGACAGGATTCAGTCTCATTCATCTTTGTATCATCAGGGCCTAACTTGGGGCCCGATCAGAATAGCACCGCAATACAGCTGTATTGCACACCAAGGTCAGTGACTGTCACCATCACTTTCTTTCCTTCCCGGCATCCCAAGGCGTTTGTTCAGAACCATACCATTCATTATAGCACTAAGTCATGTGCCTCCTGGTACTGATTACTCTGGTTTTAAATTAGTTTCAGGTGCACAAAACAACGTAATGATTAGACGTTTACACCCCTCGCAAAATGATGACCCCACCAAGTCTACTACCCCTCTGACAATGTACATAGCTATTACAATACCACTGACTATATTCCCTATGCTGTACTTTACATCCCGTGGGGATATATATATATATATATTTGACATGCAATATTATTTTATATTAGTTTCAGGTGTACAGTGCAGTGTTTAGGCAGTTATATAAACTATGAAGTGATCCCCCTGATAAGTCCAGTGCCCATCTGGCACCCCAACGTAGTCTTTATAACATTGATTATATTCCCCATTCTGAATTGCACATCCCCATGACTATTTTGTGACTACGGATTTGTATTTTCTAATCCTTCTCCCTCATCCCCCAACTCCCCTCCCATCTAGCAACCATCAGTTTTAGTCCATCCGTGTTGCTGCAAATGGTAAGACTTCATTCGTTTTTATGGCTGCGTAATACTCCATTGTATAAATGTACCACAGTTTCTTAATCCAGTCATCTACCGATGCGCATTTCGGTTGTTTCCATGTCTTGGCTATTGTGTATAGTGCTGCAATAAACATAGGGGTGCATACATTTTTTTGAATTAGAGTTTTGGATTTCTCCAGATAGATTCCTAGGAGTGGAATTGCTGGGTCATAAGGTAGTTCCATTTTCAGATTTTTGAGGAACCTCCATACTGTTTTCCATAGTGGCTGCACCAATCTGCAATCCCACCAACACTGCACCAGGGTTCCCTTTTCTCCACATCCTCGCCGGCACTTGTTGTTTGTGGATTTATTGATGATAGCCATTCTGACTGGAGTGAGGTGGTATCTCATTGTGGTTTTTATTTGCATTTCTCTGATGATTAGTGACGTTGAGCTCTTTTCATATGTCTATTGGCCATGTGTATGTCCTCTTTGGAGAAATGTGTATTCAGGTCCTCTGGCCCTGATTACTCTTGAATTGTTTCATACATGTGACTCTGTTTCTCCAGTGTGTCTAAATGCCATAAGAGCAGGGCATTCATTCTTGTCTCTCTTTCTGTGCAGCGCTTGGGCGTATAATAAGTTGGCAACCACCACAGTTTGATTTTGAAGCAGCACTGTGTTACTGGGATGCCACCATTTCAATGGCATTGTATTGGCAGCAATTTGCAAGAAAAATAGGAATCTGTGCCTTGATGGAAATAATGTCTCCTAGGTAAGGGAGTCTCTTTTCCACTCAGCTGGTGATAATGGATTTTATCACTACATACGAGCACCAGCAAAATTGAACTTGTTGGGTATTTGGACTCTGGCCCAATGTTGACTCCATTTGGTAGGCATGAATATCTTGATTATACAAACAGTTATTCCAGGCATTTTGGAGATTGACAGAGCCGCAAAGATATTAGGTTATACAGTAAGCCACGAGAAGCCAGTCTATAGAGCTATTGAGGGATTTGAACATCTAATGAGTGAGTAGTTTTACAGGTTATTGAGTCTGAACATCAAAAGCATCACACGTTCCAAATATTTATGCACTTACAAATATTTACAGATTTTTTTAAAGGTCCTGTCTGTCATGATCAGTTTCTGTGCTGTATATTATCAGTAGCAACAGTGGCCCCAGAGGAGCCTGTGCTGGCAGGAATAATGCGGTGGTATGTTCGGCCCCACTGGGTCTCCATAGAGGGGGCTAGCAGGCCTGGTGGAACAATGCCCCCGGCTCCCAAGAGCAAAGGAATGAAGGGCAGCTGAGTTTGATAACCACATTAAAGCACTACCAACATCTGTTCAAGCCAAAGACAACACTATCTCCAGGAATTAACCTTCTGAACCACTGAATCATTACCCTCAGCAGAGTGAAAGTGGGACAACAAGAGCCTATTTGTCAGTGGTTCGTCAGAGAGACGTGGGAAGCCATATTTTCCTGCAAATAGCATGAGAAGGCCTGGCTTGGCTTTACACATTTTAAACACAGAATGTATCTGTGTGGGAAATAAGCAGACAGTGAATGTACATAAACTTTGGATGATAACTTACAACTTTCAGCATGTATCCCACTCTGGTAAAAATTGAACCGTGGAGCATTGCCCCAGAAAATAGAATTTCCTGGATTTATACTTTAATATTTCCCCGTTACTTTAATGAAACATTAGATATCAATAACGAGTGTATTACCAGTGTGCAAATGCACTTCACATTTACACTAATATAAAAAAAATCAAACCCTTTGTTGAAAGTACTATAATTCACTATAAGTGTAAAAATAACTAGTTGCATGAGTTTTAGGAAGCTGCATCAGATGGAGAGGTAGGTAAGGCAGATGGAAGCAGAAAATCTAATGAAATCAAATTTTTAGAATGGAAGAAAGCATAGAAGGCCTGTCATCAAAACTTTAGAAGACGACTCTGGAATTTGGAGGTGTATTTTAACAAAGACTGACCGCAGCTTCTACTACGATAGGTTTTAAGCCTTGTACCACACTAATTGAAAAATCTATCTCCAGCTTTTTATTTTCTGATACATGCTTAACTGCATTGACCCATCAGTAGTAGACATGAGGCTTCTATGCCAAATCTGCCTCAGGAGGTTAAGATTAAACTGAGCTTTGTTCTTCCATCAGTGCCTGAAACATATGTATTTTATTTTACCACACTTAGTACTTACCATGCATTATTTTAAAAGAAAAATGTTAATACTGTGTGGTGACTGACATCTGTAATTGCTATAAAGTATTCTCATTTTTTTTATGACTCAAAGTATATAGACTATCCACATATAGTCTATATAGCATATATAAAGTGTTATACTACAACAGACACAAAGTATATAGACTTACTTGATCAAGTAAAGTACGGCAGAATGGAGTGTTAGAAGTCATCCTAGAAGTCAAGTCTGTAATATTGTGATGGCTCTGGGGCGGTTGTCTTTGGAGGCTGGCTTGCTGATGCTTACACAGTGTACCTGGGTACACCTTTGATACCTTTGAGTCAGTGCAAAATGGCATGAGACTATATTGGGTCTGGACAAAGAAGGCTGCACGGGACATACCACCCTTGTGATCACTAAGTAGACTCCCCCATTTTACAAGTTTGGAGGAGGAGTTCTGATTTAGTTCTGGTCCCTCAACTTGATCTGGAGAGCAGATTGTAATGGTAGAAAATATAACTAAGCTGTGGGGGAGGGGGCTGGAGCACACTAGGTATTCAATGAATGTATTTGAGTGAATGAACAAAATAAAACTTTGGATGCAGGATGCTCTTGCCCAGAGAATCTGCCAACATGGTCCATGGACTCGGGGAGCCCCAAGACCCTTCAAGAGGGTTTGTGAGGCCAAAACTGTTTTTATAATAACCCGAAGACATCCCATGCCTTTTTTGCTCTGTTGACATTTGCACCAAAGGTGCAGAATCGCGGGGGATAAAACTTCAAGGCCGTGGCACCAAGCTGTCCTAGCAGTCATTGTATTTTTCACTGCCAAGCATTCACAGGAAGAAAAAGCTAGTTTTACTTAAGAACGTCCTTGATGAAGCAGTAAAAAAAATAGAGATTACTTTTATAAAATCTCTACTCTTAAGTACTTGTATGCATAAATCACTTCTGGTGCACACTCAAGTGCAATGGTTGTCTTGAGGAAAAGCACTTGTACAACTGTTTGAATCGCACGCTCAGCTAGCCACTTTTTGCATGAAAGACCATTTACTTAAAAAGACAACTGATGAGAAAACTATGGTTAGTCAGACTTGGGTATTTGGCATGTATTTTCTCAAAAATGAACAAAGTCAGCATGTCATTACAAGGAACACAGCTGACAGTATGTTGCCAATGATGGAATTTGAGCTGTCAAGAAAAAATTAGAATTTAAAAAAATTTGTTCACCCAGCGTCAGTTCTCGTTCCATCACCATATATTTGATCCCCTTTACCCTCATCTACTACCTCCCTCTCCCTCCTACTGGATGGTGAACACACAATGTGATATATAGATGATGTATTACAGAATTGTATACCTGAAACCAATGTAACTTTACTAACAATTGTCACCCCAATACACTTTAATTAAAAAAAAAATTTGTGTCCACCACTGTGAGCTTGACAGTTTCCCAGTAGCTAAAGAGTTTTCTGACGCTACTGGTGATGGTATTAACACATGTGACTTTTTAAATATTGTATAATTAAAACCATAATTTTGGAATATCTTCAACACTCAGAAATTAATATTTATGAAATGATCAGTGTGTGATAGTATGACATCATGCATGAGTCAAAGGGCAATGCAAAATACAAGACACATCAATGGACTTTGGTATAACAGAATATGTAAAGTTCATTGATACAGTTTCAAACTCCACATTGCAGATAACCTGTAAGAAACTTGCTGAGTTTTGGTTTAATAACAAAGAAGAAGAATATCCACAATTGTCTCAAAAGTCAATTGAAATGCTGCTCCCTTTTCCAAAAACATACATTTATGTGTGACTAGATTTTCTTCATATACATCATTGATAACCACATATTGCAACAGATTGAAAGCAGATTTAATAACAATGAAATATCTGAAAAAGAAATAATCCCATTTACAATAGCATCAAAAATCATAAAATACTTAGGAAAAAATCAAGGAGGTGAAAGAGCTGTACACCAAAATTTACAAGATATCGATGAAACAAGTTGAAGACACAAATAAATGGAAAGATATCCTGTCTATGAATTAGAAAAATTAATACTGTCGAAATGTTCATACTGCCCAAAGACATCTGTAGATTTAGTGCAATCTCTATCAAAATTTCAATGGCATTTTTCACAGCAATAGAAAGAAACTATCTTAAAATTTATGCAGACCACAAAAGACCCTGAATACCCAAAGCATTCCTGAGAAAGAGAAACAGAGCTGGAGACACCACATGTCCTGATTTCAAACTATATTACAAAGCTATAGTAATCAAAACAGCATGGTACTGGCATAAAACCAGACACAAAGACCAATGGAACAGAATAGAGAGCCTAGAAATAAACCCACACGTAGGTGGCCAACTAATATTTGCCGAGGGAGCCAAGAAGACTCGATGAGGAATAGATAATCTCTTTAATAAGTGATGCTGGGACTACTGTATATCCACAGACGAAAGAATGAAATTGGACCCTTATCTTCATTCATAAGAATTAACCCAAAATGGATTAAAGACTTAAATGTAAAACCTGAAACTGTAAAGCTCCTAGAAGAAAACGTAGGGGAAAATCTTGACATGGGTCTTGGCAATGATTTTTTGGATATGACACCAAAAGTGAAAGCAACAAAAGCAAGAATAAACAAGTGGAACAACATCAAACTAAAAAGAGTCTGCGTAGCAACAGAAACAATAAAAAAATATGACAAGGCAACCTACAGAATGGGAGAAAATATTTGCAAATCATATATCTGATAGGGGGTTAATATCCAAAATATATAAGGAACTCGTGCAACTCAATAGCAAACTCTCAATCTGATTAAAAATGGGCAGAGGACTTGAATAGACATTTTCCAAAGAAGATGTACAAGTGGCCAACAGGTACGTGAGAAGATGCTCAACCTCACTAATCATCAGGGAAATGCAAATCAAAACCACAATGAGATATCACCTCACACCTGTTAGAATGACCATCATCAAAAAGACAAGATAATGAGTGCTGATGAGTCTGTAGAGAAAAGGGAACCCTTGCGCACTATCGGTGAGAATGTAAATTGATACAGCCACCATAGTAAACAGAGTGGAGGTTCTTCACAAAAGTAAAAATGGAACTATTATATGATCCAGTGACCCCACTTATGGGTATATACCCAAAGAAAATAAAATTAATGTATTGAGGGGATATCTGTACCCCTATGTTCATTGCAGCATTATTCCCAGTAGCCATGACATGGAAACAACCTAAGTGTTCATCAACGGATGAATGGATAAAGTGTGCGATATATAATGGAATACTATTCAGCCATAAAAGGAAGGAAACCCTGCCATTTTCAACAACTTGGGTGAACCTGGAGCACATCATGTTAACTGAAATAAACCAGGCAGAAAAAGAGAAATACTGTATGACAGCATGTGTGGAATCTGAAAATGTGAATTCATAGAAACAGAGAGTAGAATGGTGGTTGCCCAGGCACTGTGGGGTCTGGGAAATGGGGAGCTGTTGGTCATAGGGTACAAATGCCCAACTATAAGATGAATAAGTTCTAGGTATATAATGTATAACATGGTGAGTATAGTTAACAATACTGTATTATATACTTGAAAGGTCTGGTTTAGGGACAGTGGGAAGGCTGACTTCCCAAACCAAGTGCTTCAGGCTCAGAAATAGCCTTTTCCCCACTCCCTCATTACTGGCACTATAGTCACTTACTTGAGCACTGCCAGGGAACTTGCTAGAACATCCAAGTAGTGCCTTGGTGAGGGGAGGAAACTGTTGGTGGGTCTCTATAAGGAAGTAGCATATAACATTATGCTTTTTCTCTGCCCCCTGCCCCATGTGTATTTCTACCACAGTCCTTAAGTGAGCTCATTTTCAGAAGTTTGAGACCAGAATAAGTCTTGTAACGTTGATGTCATCTCTTTCCGTGCTTTGCCTCCATTCCCGTTGTCTGGGCACTGCTGGATCGAAATCCTGGGGCCAAAGAGCTGCCCAGCACTTACTTTACCTGGCTTTTGGTGACAACCTTTCACACTCTCCGCAGTGCCGTATTCTAGTCCTTTCCTGGCCTGTCTTCAGATTCCCAGGGCCCTGGATTATAGCATTGAGTCTTGGCTTCTACCTCATCAAGAAAATGCATTGACATACTTTCCATTGTTTGCCCAGCTATCAAAGCAAGAAAATGTGGTGTCATTCTCAACTCTGACCTCTGCATCACCCTCCACATCCAGCAGCTGACAAACCCTGCGTATTCTGCTTCACTCCCATCCATCTACCCCGTCATTCATTTTCACCATGTTTCTCCAAAAATAAGACTTAACCAGACAATCAGCTCTAATGCGTTTTTTGGAGCAAAAATTAATATAAGACCTGGTCTTATTTTACTATAAGACTGCGTATGATATGATATGATATGATATGATATGATATGATATGATATGATATGATATGATATGATATGATATGATATGATACCGGGTCTTTATAATACAATATAATATAATATAATACCGGTTTTTATGTTAATTTTTGCTCCAAAAGACACATTAGAGCTGATTGTCTGGCTAGGTCTTATTTTCGGGGAAACAGGGTAGTCTGCCCCTCCCTTCCTCCCTACCTATCACATGAATTGCCAAGAATTTATTAGGGAGTCAGCTGAGTAAAGCCAGTAAGAGCAAGCATGGCTTTTGGACTCAGATTACTTGGGTTCAAATCCCAGCTGTTCTAACTTTTTACTGTGTGACTTGGACAAGTTTCTTAGCTTCTCTGGGCTTTGGCTGTTTCAACTGTAGAATACGAAGCTTTATGATAATAATGGTACCTACCTTGAGGATTGTTAAAGTCATTAAGCAAGACAATACCTAAAGTGCTTGGAACAGTGCCTGGCATATCTATTTCATTTCACAGGCCCTTCCGTGTGCCCCACTCTGCTTTAGGGTATATAGTAAACCAGCAATGCTCTAGTTCAAGTCCCAGTTGTTTCTCATGTGATCTATTGTCATCTTTCTCTTTGCTGGCCTCCCTGTTTTCTCTGGCTCCTTCTAACCCATTCTCCACCCAGCAGACAGAGGAATCTTTTCCAAACATCAATCAGATCATGTTGTTCTCTTGACTAAAGCCTTTCAGTGGGCTTCCATTGACTACAAGGTAAAGTTCTACCCCTTTCCATTGGCTTACCTCTTGTTTCTCACCACTTCCTGCGTTGGCCTGTATGACCGAGCCATACTGATGCATACTCGTGCTTACAGGTTCTCTCCCCTGTGTTCCCATAACACATGCACCTACCACGTTCGTTGTGCTCATCTCTTCACACACCTGTCTCTACAAATGGACTTTGAGATCCTTACAGACGAGTTCTATATATTAGTTACCTTCGTGTTTCCGGTGCCCAGGACAGAAAGCAGCAGAGAGAATGGCTCAGAATATTGGTGGCGTGCACGAATGAATAAATGAGCAGCTTCTTCAGATTTGAATTCTGTCTATCTTAGAGCTTACATGGAACTTTCTTGTGTGTGGGGTCTCATGAGTCAGCCCAGACACTGAAAGTTAACTCATACGGGGCTTCCGATCTTGGCTGTGAAGCAGGATCTTCTGGGGAGCTTAACACAGTGTGGACACCTAGTCGCTCTCCCCTAGGAAGAAGGGCTTGAAATCTATATTTTAACAAGTTGCCCCTAGGTCTGTGATGATCAGCCAAGTTCAGCACTCACAGATTTTAGTGAGTCCAACTCCCTTCTTTTGCAGATGGGGAAACTAAGGCCTAGAGGTTAAGTGATTCATCCAAGGTCACTCAGCTTGTCAGTGGAACTGCTGGGACCCACTATACTGGTATTTCCACAACCACCTCACTCAGAGCAACTCTACTTTCATCTGCTTTACCTATTTCTGTGAGTTCAACCAAAGAGGGATTGGTTTTATTTTTAATCGAGAAGGAGTACAGGCTCAAAGACCCCCGTACTCTACCACGCTCACTGCCCTCCGTTGATGGGCTCCTTACACACACCTACGGAAAAGCAGTGTGGTGCAGTGGGCTGAGCACGGAGCAGGTGTTGTGGGCCTAGATTCGCTGCTCCTGGCATTGTCACTAACACACTGCATGCCTGAGGCAAGTCCCTTCACTTCTCTAGTTGTGAATTTCTTCAGTTGTGGAATGGGCACAGACAGGGCTATTCTGCTTCATGAGCAGGGTTTCTATTTGCTTAACATGTTTATTTTCTCCATAGACCCAAGAACAGTGCCTTGCCTATCGCAGGAGTAGCAATACATGTTTAGAGGAATGAATGAATAAAAGTATTTGTGAAAGAAGAACGAGTTTGATGAATGTAAGCTATTACTAATAATCAATTCAAAAGCTGGCTTCGCCATTCGCTTGGCTTTAATAGTAACTTGATTCAAAATGATTTCTTACAGGACCAAATCACCTTTACAGACCTTTGTTTTCAAATGTAAGAAACGGCCAACTTGCACTGACCAGTCATGTCTACAAGATGTCAAAAGAGCCAGCTAATTTGGTCGGTTCAATGAAAAAGCAAGGCCAACAGCATTGGGCATTGTGCTTCAAAAGAAGCTAAGTGGCTCGGAGGCTTTTCCATTGCTGCTCATTGCCGTGGCGTTAGGTCCACACAGCTATCCTTTCAGTTTCCACAAAATGGCTTATTTTTATTTCTGAAATGGCAGCCGCATGGGAGCCCCCAGTTGCTGGGGAGAAGGCAGGGAGAAGCCCAGCTGGTTGCCAGCCACTGGGCTCCTCAGCCCTCCTCTCCGCCTGGGCTGCTGTTGGGAGGTGGGAGTCCAAGGTTTTTATAGTTCCTCTCTCGAATTAGTGCCCGCAGACTCTACAGCTATGAACATGCAATTAGTCTTTGTTTGTGCACAAAAGGGAGCTTGACCCTTGACCGTCTTTGATTGGCATGTACAACTCTTGTAGCTACTTACCTAAGGCCCTCTCCAAGGAGCGTGGTGCCTTGTTCTTGCACCTGCCTTCAGCTTTTCTCTTTTGTGACTTGTTTCCCATAATATTCAGCCCAGCAAGGTTGCAGGGATGAAGGCATCATGCAGACACAGTAAGATTTCCTGTTTTTCAGGAAGGTTGGGGGAATGGGTGGGAGGGAGGTTTGAATCTGTAATCTGAGTTTTTGATAATTGCTGAGCCCCAAAACACTTAGCGGGAGCCCAAAGAACTGGTGTTTCTTAATAAATGAATACTTTGCTGGCTTTCAAAAGCAGACCTCCCATGCCATGGAAAACAAGCTGTATGCACAAAGCTTTATATTTTTTCCCCCAGTTCATCTGCTTTCTTACCAACATAGGACCTTTGCAGTGAAAGACACGCAATTATCTTGGTAAGATTTCTCTGTAAACCCTGCTTTCCACGATACTAGAAGAGTGTTTATTAGCAGCCTGAATGAGTTAAATACTGTGGTGGTACATTGCATTTTCAGTAATGTTTTTGGGGAGCCTGATTTGTTTGGGAAATACCTGATTTCTTACTGTCCATGCATAAACATGCCATGCCGTAGGAAAATAAAATAATCAGCTATGGCACTCAGGGAAAACTCCAAAACATGCCTAGCAGTTTGAACTAAAAACTGTCTCAGACTCCCAAATCTCCAGAGAATAATTAATAAATGGTTCAAAAAAATAGTAGCTGACCTTTTTGGAGTGCCCACTTAGGTTCAGGCATGGTACTAGCTGATTTATGCATCTTTTCTTGTCTCTACACGGGCCCTCCATGTTCGGTTTTATTGTCTCCATTTTATAGAAAGTTAAAGGGACTTGACCATGTCTGTTCAACTGCTGAGCAGCAGAGCAGAGAAGTGAAACCAGGTCTCTGGATTTGTTTCTTAAAGGCATGTTGCTGACACCTTTAAAAAAATAAAAAATGCACTAGATTTAACATAGCCAAAAGAGTGTATTTAAAGATTTTTATTAAGATACAGCTAACATAATATTATATTAGTTTTGGGTAGATGCCATAGTTATTCAGCATTTATATGCCTAAAGAAGTGATCACCATGATAAGCCCAGCAACCACCTGACACCGTACCACGCTATCACAATATTACTGACTATATTCCCTATGCTGCACATTACATCCCCATGCCTTACTTGTTTTATACATGGAAATTTGGACCTCTTATTTGTCTCCACCTTTATTCCCCCTTTTAAAAATTTTTCAATTACAATTGACATTCAGTATTATTTTATATTGATTTCAGGTGTACAGCGTAGTAGTCAGACATTTATATAATTTACAAAGTGATTCCCCCTGATTAGTCTAGTACCCACCTGGCACTATGCGTAGTTATTACCGTATTATTGACTGTATTCCCTATACTGCACTTTACATCCCCATGACCATTTTGTAACTACCAATTTGTACTTCTTAATCCCTTCCCCTTTTTCACCCATCCCCCCAATACTCCCCTCTGGCAACCATCAGTTCTCTGTATCTATGAATCTCTTTTTGTTTATTTATTCTTTAGATTCCACATATAAGTAAGATCATATGGTGTTTGTCTTTCTCTGTCTGACTTATTTCACTTAGCATAATACCTTCAAGGTCCATCCATGTTGTCACAAATGGTAAGATTTCATTCTTTTTTATGGCTGCGTAATATTCCATTATATATATGTATCACTTTTTTTTTATCCATTTGTCTATTGATGGGCACTTAGATTGGTTCCATATCTTGGCTATTATAAATAATGCTGCAATGAACATAGGGGTGCATATATCTTTTTGAGTTAGTATTTTGGATTTCTTTGGATAAGTACTCAGGAGTAGAATTTCTAGGTCATAAGGTAATTCTATGTTTAAATTTTTGAGGACCCTCCACACTGTTTTCCATAGTGACTGCACCAATCTGCAATCCCACCAACACTGCACGAGGGTTCCGTTTTCTCCCCATCCTCACCGATACTTGTTGTTTATTGATTTATTGATGATAGCCATTCTGACATGAGTGAGGTGGTATCTCACTGTGCTTTTAATTTCCATTTCTCTGAGGATTAGTGACATTGAGCATCTTTTCATATATCTGTTGACCATATGTATGCCCTCTTTGGAGAAAAGTCTATTTAGGTCCTCTGCCAATTTTTTTTTTAATGGGATTGTTAGTATTTTTGGTGTTAAGCTTTGTGAGTTCTTTATAAATTTTGGATATTAACCCTTTACTGGATGTATCATTGGTGAATATCTTCCCCGATTCAGTAGGTTGTCTTTCTGTACTGTTGATGATTTCCTTTGCTGTGCAAAAATTCTTAGATTTATGTCATCCCATTTGTTTATTTTTTGTTTTGTTTCCCTTGCCCAAGGTAGCACATCAGAAAAAATATTACTAAGAGTAATATCAGAGAGTTTACTGCCTGTGTTTTCTTCTAGGAGTTTGATGGTTTGGAGTCTTACTTTTATGTCTTTAATCCATTTTGAGGCTATTCTTGTATATGGTATAAAAAGGTAATTTAGTTTCATTTTTTTCACTTATCTGTTCCAGTTTTCCCAACATGATTTATTGAATACATTCTCTTTACCCCACTGTGTATTCTTGCCTCCTTTGTCATAGACTAATGAACTTACAAGTGTGGGTTCATTTCTGGGCTCTGTATTCTGATTCATTGATCTACGTGTTTGTTTTTATGTCAATACCATGCTATTTTGATTACTATAAACTTGTAGTACAGTTTGGTATCAGTAGAGTGATACCTCTAATCTTGTTCTTCTTTCTCAAGATTGCTGTGGCTAGTCAGGGTCTTTTGTGGTTCCAAATAAATTTTGAGATTATTGTTCTAGTTCTGTGAAAAATGCCATGGGTATTTTGATAGGGGTTGCATTAAATCTATAGATTGCTTAGGTAATATGGACATTTTAACAATGTTAATTCTTCCTATCCATGAGCACAGTATATGCTTCCATTTGTTGGTATCTTCTTCAGTTTCCGTCTTCTGTGTCTTATAGTTTTCTGAGTACAAATCTTTCACATCTTTGATTCTGTTTATTCCTAGGTAGCTTTTTTTTTTTTATGCAATTGTAAACGGATTATTTTTTAAATTTCTCTTTCTGACAGTTCATTATTGGTATATGAAAATGCAACCAATATCTGAATATTAATTTTTTATCCTGCTAACATACTGAATTCATCTATCAGTTGTAATAGTTTTGGTGAAATCTTTAGGGTTCTGTATATGTAGTGTCATATCATCTGCAAGTAATGACAGCTTTACTTCTTCTTTTCCAGTTTGGATGCCTTTTATTTCTTTTCCTTGTCTGATATCGTGTTTCCCTGAAAATAAGATCAGGTCTTGTATTAAGGTTTGCTCCAAAAGATGCATTAGGGTTTATGTTCAGGGGATGTCATCCTGAAAAATCATGCTAGGGCTTATTTTCCGGTTAGGTCTCATTTTCGGGACAACATGGTAGCTGTGGCTAGGACTTCCAATACTATGTTGAATAAAAGCGGTGAGAGTAGGCGTTCTTGTCTTGTTCCTGACAATAAGAAGAACACGTTTAGGTTTTCCCTCATTGAGTATGATGTTAGCTAGTGAGTTTGCCATATGTGGCCTTTATTATGTTGAAGTGTGTTGCCTCTATTCCCCCTTTGCTGAGAGTTTTTATCACAAACCGATGCTGGATTTTGTCACATGTTTTTTTCTGCATCTGTTGATATGATCATATGATTTTTGTCTTTTATTTTGTTTATGTGGTGTATCACGTTATTTGATTTGCAGATATTGAACCAACCTTGTATACCAGGAATAAATCCCACTTGATCGTGGTGTGTGATCTTGTTAATGTATTGCTGAATTCG
The DNA here is from genome assembly GCF_057876585.1 of Rhinolophus sinicus. Taxonomy (NCBI): domain Eukaryota; kingdom Metazoa; phylum Chordata; class Mammalia; order Chiroptera; family Rhinolophidae; genus Rhinolophus; species Rhinolophus sinicus. The sequence continues at coordinate 101,269,709 of NC_142518.1, forward strand.
ATTTGCTAATATTTTGTTAAAGATTTTTGCATCTATGTTCAATAGGGATATTGGCCTGTAACTTTCTTTTTTTGTAATGTCTTTGTCTGGCTTTGATATCAGGGTAATGGTGGCCTTATAAAATGAGGTTGGGAACCTTCCTTCCTCTTGAAATTTTGGGGATAGCTTGAGAAGCATAGGTGTTGATTTTTCTTTGAATGTCTGGTAGAATTCACCTATGAAGCAACCTGGTCCAGGACTTTTTTTGTGGGGAGATTTTGATTACTGATTTGATTTCGTTAGTAGTAATCGGTCCGTTCAGATTTTCTGTTTCTTCTTGATTCAGTCTTGGAAGATTGTATGTTTCTAGTAATTTATCAGTTTCTTCCAGATTGTCCAATTTGTTGGCATATAATTGTTCATAGTATTTCCTTATAATCATTTGTATATCTGTGGTGTCAATTGTCACTTCTCTTTCATTTCTGATTTTGTGTATTTGTTTCCTCTCTCTTTTTTTCTTGATGAGTCTGGTTAAAGGCTCATCAATTTTGTTTATCTTTTCAGAGAACCAGCTCTTGGTTTCATTGATCTTTTCTATTGTTTTTGTACCATCTATTTTGTAGATCTGTGCTCTGATCTTTATTATTTTCTTCCTTCTACTCATTTTGGGCTTTGTTTAGTGTTCTTTTTCTAGTTCCTCTTGTTATAGGGTTAGACTGTTTATTTGAGATTTATCTTGCTTATTGAGGTAGGCCTGTATTGCTGTGAATATCCCTTTTAGGACTGCTTTCGCTATGTCCCGAGATTGTGGGTCTTTGTGTTTTCATTTACAGTTGTCTCAAGGTATCTTTTGATTTCTTCCTTTAGCTCATTGTTAAGCCATTCGTTGTTTTATAGCATGTTATTTAGCCTCCCTGTGTGTGTGTTTTTCAGGTTTTTTTCTTGTAATAGATTTCTAGTTTCATACCATTGTAGTCAGAGAAGACCACAGTGATATGAGTTCAATCTTCTTAAATTTGTTGAGCCTTGTTTTGTGGCCTAACATATGGTTTATCTTGGAAAATGTTCCATGTACAGTTGAAAGGAATGTATATTCTACTGTTTTGGGGTGAAATGCTCTAAAAATATCAATTAAATCTATCTGATCTAATGTGTCATTTAAGGTCTCTGTTTCCTTGTTGATTTTCTGTCTGGAAGATCTATCCCTTGATGTCAATGGGGTGTTAAAGTCTCCTACTATGAGTGTATTACTGTCAATCTCTCTCTTTATGCCAGTTAATATTTGAATTATGGGTTTAAGTGCTCCTCTGTTCGGTGCATGAATGTTTACAAGCGTTTTATTGTCTTGTTGGATTGATCCCTTTATCCTTATGAAGTATCCTTCTTTGTCTCTTATTATAGCCTTTGTTTTAAAGTTTATTTTGTCTTACATAAGTATTGCTAACCCCAGGATTTTTTTTTTCATTTCATTTGCGTGAAATATGTTTTTTCATCCCTTTCCTTTCAGTCCTTGTGTGTCTTTGGATCTGAAGTGGGTCTCTTTTAGACAGCATATGTATGGGTCTTGTTTTCTTATGTTCAAAAGTCTATGTCTTTTGATTGGAACATTTAACATTTACATTTAGAGAGATTATTGATAGGTACATAGTTATTGCGATTTTTTCATTCATATTTATGTTGTCCCCCCCATGCCCCTTCTTCTTGAAGAAGTCCCTTTAACATTTCTTGTAATACTTGTTTGGTAGTGATGAATTCTTTTAGCTTTATTTTGTCTGGAACTCTATTTATCTGTCCTTTTATTTTAAATGATAGTGTTGCTGTTTAGAGTAATCTTGGTTGTAGATCCTGGCTTTTCGTCACTTTGAATATTTCCTACCAATCCCTTCTGGCCTGCAAAGTTTCTGTTGAGAAATCAGCTGATAGTCTTATGGCAGCTCCCTTGTAGGTAACTAACTGCCTTTCTCCTGCTACTTTTAAGATTCTTTCTTTGTGTTTTACCTTTGGCATTTTAATTATAATGTGTCTTGGTGTGGGCCTCTTTGGGTTCATCTTGTTTGGGACTCTGTGTACATCCTGGACTTCTATGTTTAAATCCTTTGCCACATTAGGGAAGTTTTCCATCATTATTTCTTCAAATACATTCCCAATTCCTTGCTCCCTGTCTTCTCTTTCTGGTAGCCCTGTGGCGTGAATGTTGTTATGCTTGATGTTGTCCCAGAGGTTCCTTAAACTATCCTCATTTTCTTTGAATTCTTTTTTCTTTTTGCTGTTCCAATTTTTTTTTTTTCTGATACCTTGTCTTCTAAACTGCTGATTTGAACCTCTGCCTCATCTAATCAGATGCTGATTCCTTCTAGTGTATTTTTTATTTATTCTTCATTTCTAACTGATTCTTTTTGATGGTTTCTATGTGTCTTTTTATGTTTACTATCTCGTTGTTTAAGTTCTCTCTAGGTTCACTGAGTATCCTTATAACCAGTGTATTGAACTCTGTATCAGGTGGATTGCTTGTCTCCATTTGATTTAGTTATTTTTCTGGAGATTTGTTCTATTCTCTTATTTGGGACATGTTTATTTGTCTCTTCATTTTGGATTCCTCTCTGTGTTTGTTTCTCTGTATTAGATAGATCTGCTATATCTCCCATTCTTGGCAGGATGGCCTTGTGTAGTAGGTGTCCTGTGTCTCTCAGTGGCACAGTCTCCTTGGTCACCTGAACCTGCTGCTCCAAGTGTGTCCCTTGTGTGGATTGTGTGTGCCTTTCTGTTGTAGTTGAGCCTTGACTACTGTTGGCATGTCAGTGTATAAAATTGTCCCTTAGCCTTCCTGGCTGTGAGGATTGGGTATGACCACAGCATATGAGCTGCTGTGCAATGGCTTACCCCACAGAGCAGGATTTGCCCCAGTGGGCTTTGTTGCATGCTGAGACCACCCTTTGGGTGTGCCACTTGTGGAGCTATTCAGATGCTGTTCTGTTATGTTTTGAAGCTAGGCACTGGTTTTGCTGGTTCTGAGAACTCTTGTGATGGGCTCCTGTGTAGGCCATGGTCAGCTGCTGCCTGTGACTTGTCCAGGGTTACCTGGTAGAAGCTACAAAACAATCCAAGGTTGGTCGCTGCTTGTACCGGACTTAGAGGCACGTGGTTGCTGCCATGCTTGCAACCAAGGCTGGCCATCAGTAGTTCTGGGTCTGGGGCAGTTCAGCAAAAGCCCAAGGCACCCTCAGGTCTGCCACTACCTGCCAGCTATCCATAAGGCTCATTCTCTGAAAGAACCTTTGGTGGTATGGGATTTGGGTGATGCTGGGTCTCAGTCAGTAGCACAGAATGAGTTGTGTTCAACAGGTTAATGCAGATTCAGATTTGATGCAAGTTATGAGCCTGGGTCCATTCTGCAAAAGTCTCAGAGCACACTGAAGCCAGCTGCCTCCTGCCTGGGGCCTGTGGACCCCAAGAAAGACTGTGGCGTGGACCAACACTGGCTGCCTGCCAGCTGCGAAAAAGCCTCTGGTATTGTGCAAGTTGGGTGGGACAGAATCTAGAGTCACCAGGGTGGAGTCTGGGGGGGGGGGGCTCACCTGGCCAATTCCAATTCAGATTTGGCTGTGCAGGGGGAGGGCTCAACACAGGAAAGATGGCATCCACCCATTGGCCACACGGGAGGAAGGCTCAACACAGGGACAATGACAGCTTTCCCTCCAAACCTCACTCAGAAGCCACACAACTCAGTTTTTTCCCGTATGTCTGTGGCACCTCCTGAACTGCTGTCCCTTTACCAGAGCCCAGGGTGAGTGGTTGGGAGCAAGAGAATCTATGCACAGGTCCTTTAAAATGACACCTGGGTTTCTACCCTCCCTCTGTCTTACCTGGTAGGATGGAATCCCCACTGGTTTTCACAGCCAGATGCCTTGCCTCTTCCCATTACTGGTGCTCCTGGCTGGGGAGTCTGCTTTGAGGGTGGGACTGTTTACTCTTAAGTGGCGACCTCTGCAGCCAAGATATCCCTCCCGATTCTCGACCCCCACATGTGGGTGTGGGGCCAACCCATTTTGCATCTCTGCCCTTACTACCAATCTCAATGTGTCTTCTTCATATCCTTAATTATAGAATTTCTGTTCAGCTAGTCTTTGGATGGTTCTCCAGCTTGATTGTTCTATAATGTAGCTGCAATGTTAATGTGGTCACAGGAGGAGGCAAGCACAGTATTCACCTACTCTTCCATCTTGATCAGAACCCCCCTTAAGAGTTTTTTAAATCAAGGTAATGTTGGTTTATAACATTATAAATTTCAGGTGTACAACATTATAATTCGATATCTGTTTACTCTTGCATGATCACCACCCAAAATCTAGTTTCCTTCTGGTATAAATATATTTGACCCTCTTTACCCATTTCACCCTCCCCCAACCCCTTCCCTGGTGGTAACCACCTTTCTTTTGTCTTTCCAACAATATAACTATCGTTGTCTTTGGGATGCTGCTTTTGAGCTACTCATGCACCGTATGAGAACATCCACCCCACTCCTTCTTATTTGTACCACACTGTTGACCATCTTGGCTTTGCCCAGTTTGATCATGTACTTTTTCACAAGACCTGACTTCCAGTCTCTTTTGGCTATTTCAAAAAATCACCAACCTCTGACTATAAGGATTTACCAAAATTGAGGCCATTCAGAAGAAAGTGTTTCTAGTTCTAGAAATGATTCTAAAATAAGTATTTGTTTCCCAAATGGCTGTGATGACATGTCTGGAATAGGTATGTATGTTTTCAGCCTTCCTCTGAATGCGTGATCTCTGATGTGCTCAGCAAGGCATGGAATGATAAGCAGGTGTCTTTCCTTTGGCATTACACTCCCTATGTTTGAATCCTAGCTCCACCACCTTAGTAGCTGTATACCTTTGCAAAAGTTATTTTATTTACCTCTCTAATTTTAGTTTTCTTGCTTATAAAATGAGACTAATAATAATACATCTAAATGAAAAAGTTTGCTGTTTGGATTCAATAATAATATGTGCAATACCCTAGGTACATAGTAAATGGTTAATAAATGTTAGTTTCCTGTGCTCACCTCATCTGCTGAGATGTTTGGTAAAGCAGAGTCTTTATTTGTATAGTCATGTCTCATTTCTTCTGTGGTGCATAGAAGGTTAGTACTGGAAGGGCCCTTTAGGAAAATCTTATCCAATCGTTTCAAACTCATTTTAATGGCAGAACCTATAGTTCAAAGAAAAAGTTTGATGGAACCTCAGTAACATCATCAGCCTGGTGGAGCTCCTGGAGTTTTTAAGTGGTGAGTCAGAGGTGGTGGGGAGCAGAGCTCCAAAATTTCAGGCTCTGCTTTACCACCTCAGTCAAACTGTGTTGCCATCACTGAATCCTACTTCTGTACCCTTCCAATATGGGTTTCAAAGGAAGTCCTACCCACACTTTAAAGCTCCACTGAGACACTAAAACCTCCATAATGTCTCTCCAGAAAGAGCCAGCCAGAATTAATCTCTTTTCCAATTCTCCATCGGCAATGTGAGTGTCTACTGTAGCATTTATCAAAATTTGCCTGGTATTAGAGTTATCAATACCTATTCTCTTTTAAAAAAATAACATATATCATCTAACCCTTAGTAAGGGCCAGAAACCATTCTAAGATCTATATAGACAAACTCACTTAATCCTCTTTATACCTATTCTTTAAACTAAGTTTTTTAGGTATGGAACCATTGTTTTAATTATCTCTACATCCTCCACAGTGGGGGATTTAGACATAGGAAGTCCTCAATTGCTGCTTATTGGATTGTTAAGTAAATTACCAGAGATAAATCCAAGTCATATTAAAGGCTAGGAAACCATGGGAAAGATTCCTAATAAAATGTATTTTGTTTTATCACAGTCGTCCTCTGTAAAAAGTAACTTGAGATGCTTCATAAATCCCGACCTCATTGATTTGTGTCATCCTGGCATGATGTGCTTGCCTGATTTCTTAAGCAAATACAGCCATTCCAATCCTCCTTTGGCCCTTTCTCCATCACTTGAAGGAAAAGGAGGCAGAAATACCAACTTCCACACAGTTAATACCTCAAAATATGCAAACAATTTGAAAACCTTTAGACTAAGTACTAAAACATGCCTTTAGTAAAAAACAGAAGAATGGGTGAATGTTCACAACGGTTGTTTTTTTTTATCAAGTCAACCCAGGAAACTAATATTAGAAACTTTTATTTAGAATCACAGAATTGCTGTACTTTGTAAAGGCGAATAATTGAGGGGAAATAATTGGAAAAGTCTTTGAAAATATACTGCGTCAAATTCAAGTGAGAGAAAACAACATAGAGATAGCAGGAAAATGTAAGAAATTCAGGACAGTTTGTTTTTCTGACTTGTAAGAGAGCATTATTATGGAGGTATGCTTCAGTAGCTAATTACCAAGCATAGTAAGACAGAAAGAAGACAGAGTAATTAGATGCCATGGTACTTGCAAAGGGAAATTTGTTTTTGAATAATATGAAAGCATTTTAAGTCTTATGAATTTAACTTTATATATTACACAAGAGTATATAAGATGTACAGAAAACATTAGTTTTCATTTCATAAATATAAGTAAATTAGGATGCATAAGTTTTTAACTCATACTTTAGTACTTTAGTTGTATTGGTCAAAGACTGATCGTCAGAGATGACACTGGTAGGACTTTCATTGTATTTAAGATACAATAATATCAATAATGTAATAATAAGATATAATAATGTTAATATTCAGAGAAGTGAGTCCTGCTGTATTTGTTTTTTGTGTCAGTGTCGCCCCGCAGACATCTGGCTGTTGGGTATGGTGGTGCTCTTTTTATCACATTTAAAGAATTGAGATATTATTCACATACCATAAAACTCACTCATTTAAAGTGTACAATTCATTGGTTTTCAGTATATCCACAATGTTGTACAACCTTCACCACAGTCTATTTCCAGAACATTTTCCTTAATCCAAAAACTGATGTAAACTCTGTACTTCACTAGTAGTCACTCTCCTCTTCCCCTTGCCCCCGCCCTAGGTAACCACTAATCTACTTTGTTTTTTTAAGATTTACCTGAATAAGTATTCAAACTATTTCATATAAATGGAATCATACAATATGGAGCCTGTCTGTCTGACTTCTTTCACTTGTAATAATGTTCTCAAGGTTCATCCATGTAGTAGCCTGTATCAATACTTTATTCCTTTTTGTGCGGAATACTACTTCATTGTACCCTATTTTGTTTGTGCATTCATCCATTGATGGACATTTGGGTTTCTACCTTTTGGCTCTCATGAATAATGTTGCTATAAACATTCATGTACAAATTTTTGTGTGGACATATGTTGTCATTTCTCTTGAGTATATATAGGAGTAGAATTGCTGGGTCATGTGGTAATCTATGTTTAACTTTCTGAGGGACTGCCAAAGCATTTTCCAAAGTGGCTGCATCATTTAACAATCCCACCAGAAATGTGTGACGATTCCTATTTCTCCACATGTGTTATTATCTGTCTTTTTGATTATAGCCTTCCTAATGTGTGTGAAATATTGTCTCCCACTCTGTGGTTTATATTGTCACTTTCTTGATCATATCCTTTGAAACACAAAAGGTTTTAATTTTGACAAGGTCCAAGTTATGTCACTTTTTCTTTTGTTGCTGGTGGGGACAGCTGTTTTAAACAAAAGCACAGCCCATGGAAATGGCCAGTAGCCAATGGGGTTTGCCAGGGGTTGACATGTAGTAGCTGGAATCCTGAGGCTGGAAAGGCTGAATTAGCTTTAATCCTATTACTAGATTTAGATAACATTTTAGAATTAGGTAATCATTATCTACTTACCAACAATTCTGTTGTTAACATGGTATAGATAGGGGCCTGGGGGAGAATGAAAAACACTGTCACCCCTGGAGCTCCATTTTCAATACTCTTGGATTGCAGTAGTAGAGTAGAATCCCAAGGGTTGGAATAGTGCAAGGGCATTTTGCTGCACTAAAATTCAGCTTTAAACTCAAGGGTTAATTTCTAACTCACTTGAAACCTTTGGCCTTGATTTGAACCAAATTTGCATTTGAAACTAAAGAGGGCCTCCATTGGTAAGATTCTAACCACTTTTAAGTGTGAAAGTGGTTAAACATTGAACAGATTTTAAAAATCGAGAGAAAGCACTTGGAAACTCTGGCTTGGGATACTGCTATATATAAAATAGTGAAGCAGTTTTGAAGTTTTTAAAGTGAGTTCATGGTTGTGCTGAGTAAATCTTTGCTAATTTCTGCAATTTGCTTTTGAGGAGCTCACTGCCTCTGAGCCCTTTGCTCAGAGAATCGTCAACTCTTAGCGTTGGAAAGAATCTTAAATGTCATCTAATCCGAACCCCCATCCCTTTTACAAATCTGCTTTCAACAATGAGTGGAATGTGGCAGGGAAAATGCCAGTAAGAAACATGAGGGGATGGGCGGCTTACAGATGTTATGCCTGCTTCAGAAAGGACAAGACACTAAAGGAAGGGAGAGAAATGAAATGGGGAGGGAGTTGAGCGAGAGCAAAATAAATAGGGTTTGCGAAGTCTAAGGAAGGAGTACAGCTTTTGAGAGTTAGTTGTGTATAAAGGCATTAGTTTTTCAAATTCTTTTTTTTTTTTTTTTTTTTTTTAAAGATTTTATTAGGGAAGGGGAACAGGACTTTACTGGGGAACAGTGTGTACTTCCAGGACTTTTTTCCAAGTCAAGCCGTTGTTCTTTCAGTCTTAGTTGTGGAGGGCGCAGCTCAGCTCCAGGTCCAGTTGCTGTTGCTAGTTGCAGGGGGCACAGCCCACCATCCCTTTTGGGAGTTGAACCGGCAACCTTGTGGTTGAGAGGACGCGCTCCAACCAACTGAGCCATCCGGGCGCTCAGCGGCAGCTCAGCTCAAGGTGCCGTGTTCAATTTTAGTTGCAGGGGGTGCTGCCCACCATCCCTTGTGGGAGTCGAGGAATCGAACTGGCAACCTTGTGGTTGAGAGCCCACTGGCCCATGTGGGAATCGAACCTGCAGCCTTCGGAGTTAGGAGCACGGAGCTCTAACCGCCTGAGCCACCGGGCCGGCCCAGTTTTTCAAATTCTTGCTAGTTACACTTAATCACTCCCTTCTCTGGGGACCTGTTCCATTTTATGAATTCTGTTCTAACGCCGGTCACTATCTGTCATCTGTGGACATATGTGTGTGTCCTAGACCAGATGCTCCTGGAGAAAAAAGCCACGACCTCACCCATCTGTGGAACATTTCCAGTGCTTGACATTTAGGGACTTAGCTGGCAGTATTGTGACATGGCTACAAATGTGGGTTTTGGGGGTCAGTAAGGCTGACTCTTGGCTCGGATAGCTCCAGATTGGAAAGCTCTACCCAGCTTTGACTAGCTCTGTGACCCTGGGCAAGTCACTTAAGCTGAGACTTCGTTGTAAGGTGAAAGGAAGAATAGCTGTTGTAACACCCAGTTGTAAGGATAAGAGCTGAGCAGAGTTTTTGGTGCTTGGCAACTGACTGCTGTCGAAATTCGTATTAGCAGGCCTCAAGAAATGCTTGCTGAGATTATTTGCGTGGGACCCACGAGGCACTACTCCAGCTGGCTGCTGACAGTGCTAAAGCTGAAGCCTCAGATTCGTGACTTGCTGACTCTAGTCAAGGGGGCTATCCAGGTTCAGCTAACTTCACGGTGTGGTGCGTAGCTCTGTTGTGATGCAGACCTGTTTGATTTGGTTCCCTTTTCTCTGAATCCAGGTAACACGTCAGGTTTCCCCCAGCTGCTGGGGAGGAGACAGCTGGAACTCATCCTGAGAAGTCAGGAAGCGAACCTGTGCTCCCGGTGCCCTGCCAGGGCCTGATGGGATACATTTTACCTCTGGGGTCCTTGGGTAGTTTTCCTGAAAAACCCTCAGGCTGCCTTGTTGTTTGCCATCATAATCATAATTGCCGTTGCATTATAAATCATTTCTTCAACAAATGTATCCATGGCTATGCTCTGCTAGGTGTTAGGGGGCAGAGGGATGACAAAGATACAGTCTTGTTCCAGAAGAGCACACAGTCTAGGGTAGGAGATCAGGGATTACCAGACAGCGTCGTGAGTGTTGTCGTGGGAGCACAGACAAGGGACACCATTCTCGTCCTTGGCACTTTGCAGAAACTTCCGGGAGGATGTGCCCTCTGACCTGAGTCTTGAAAGACAAACCAAGTTATTAGCCAAAACCAAAAATGGGAGTTCAGCTCAATTAAAGGGAATAATATGTGCAAAGGCAAGGAGGTGAGAGATGAGTTTAACTGCAGTATAAGGTGCGAAGAGGGGAGGAGAGGAGATGATGATGATGATAATAATAATAATAATAATAATAATATAGCAGGTAACAATGACATAGCACTGACCATATGTCAGACACTGTTCACTGTTTAATAGTTGATAACACATTTAAATGTCAGAGCAAAAAAGCTAGTGATTTTAACAGCTAAGATGTAATGAGCACAGCTCACACATCAAGCACTAGACTGAGTGGTTTCTATGCACTAACTTAATCTTCATTATTAGCCCCAATATCCAGGTCAGACAATGGAGTTTCAGACAGATTAAAGGCATTGGCTCCAGGTCACATAGATGGTAAGTGGCAGAGCTGGGATTTGTACCCAGAAACTGTCTGATTCTTAAACACTAGGCTACAGAGAGGCAGCTGTTTCATTTCAGTGCCTTTTGGGCAGATGCCACTATGGTGAAAAACGATCCCACGTTAGGTGAGATTGCCTGGACACTAATTCAGCTTCTTGGAATTCTTGCTGGAGTAAGACTGGTTATATTAAAATAATACATACCCCAATGGACCCGGAAGTCAGCAGAGAGGTGAAAACTAGTTACTCCTGAGTAAGAATCTTTCTGTGTAAGAGTTGAGAGTTCAAAAAATGTTACTAGGCAGAATCTCTGCATTCATGAGAAACTCCAGGGTCCTGCAAGTTCTGTTTAGAAACACTTAAAGTCCCATCTAGCCAGAGTAAACAGAGCGTCACAAATTGGGTTCCAACACAGTGGCGAGCTCTTTGTACAAAATAGCTCAATCTTCCTTCCAGGCCGTCAAAAGCCAATTTCCTCTGTGGCAAAGCTTGTACTGCTTAACCTAGGCTGCTTCCACCCGCACTTCTCTGGGACTTGTGAGACCGCTTCTGCGACTCTGGGACTTCTGCTCTATTTGCTCTTACACCTAGGTTCTGGCCCTGGCTCGATTACTTGTGTGACTATGGGCATGTCCCTTAACCTCTCTCAACTTACTTTCTTCATCTGTCACGTGGACCTCTTAGTACTCACTTGCCTACCTCCTGGATTGTGGGGGTTAAAGTAAGGCAGTATGCAGGCTGGGGTTTTGAGAATGCAAAAACGTGAAATAAACATAGGGGTGGTTTTTATTCTTTTCCGTTTGGCTTACCTTCTGAATCGACATTTTTAAAAATAAGTTTTTCTCTTTTGAAATTACAGTTGACATATGATAGTATATTAGTTTCAGGTGTACAACATAGTGATTAGATATTTACGAGTATATAACTTAGAAATGATCACCCTGATAAGTCTAGTACCAAAATGTCACCATGCATAGTTATTACAATATTATTGACTATATTCCTGATGCTGTACTTTACATCCCCATGACTATTTTGTAACTACCAATTTGTACTTCTTAATCTCTTCACCTTTTCACTCACCTTCCCAACCCCCATCCCATCTAGTAACCATCAGTTCTCTATATCTATGAGTCTGTTTCTGTTTTGTTTATTTTGTTCTTTAGAGTCAACATATAAGTGAAATCACATGGAATTTGTCTTCTCTGTCTGACTTACTCCTCTCAGCACAATACCCTCTAGGTCCATCCATGTTGTTGCAGATGGCAACATTTCATTCTTTTTTATGACTCAGTAATATTCCACTGTATATATGTATCACTTCTTTATCCATTCATCTATTAATGGACACTTAGCTTGCTTCTATATCTTAGCTCTTGTAAATAATGCTACAATAAACATATAGATGCACATTTCTTTTAGAATTAGTGTTTTGGGTTTCTTCAGATAAATACACAGAAGTGGAAGTCCTGGGTCTTTCTTTCTCTTTTTATAGCCTTTGTTTTACAGTCTGTTTTGTTTGGTATAAGTATTGTTACCCTGGCTCTTTTTTTTATCATTTCCATTATTATGAAGTATCTTTTCCATCCTTTTACTTTCAGTCTGTGTGTGTTTTTCAATCTGAAGTGAGTCTCTTGTAAGCAGCATATGTAAGGGTCTTGTTTTCTTTTCCATTTAGTCAACCTATGTCCTTTGATTGGAGCATTTAATTCATTTGTGTTTAAAGTAATTGTTGACAGATATGTGGTTATTACCATTTTATTATTCATATTTTTGATCTTCTTCTTCTCCTTCTCTTTCTCCTCCTCCTTCTCTTTCTTCAAGAAGTCCCTTTAACATATTTTGTACTAGTGGTTTGGTGGAGATAAAGTCCTTTAGCTTTTTCTTGTCTGGAAAGATCTTTATCTGTCCTTTGATTCTAAATGATAGCCTTGCTGGGTAGGATAATCTTGGTTGTAGGTCCTCGCTTTAAATATTCCATACCAGTCCCTTCTGGCCTGCAAAGTTTCTGTTGAGAAATCAGCTAACATTCTTATGGGAGCTCTTTTGTAGGTAACTAACTGCTTTATTTTTGCTTCTTTTAAGATTCTTTCTTTGTCTTTAACTTTGGCATTTTAATTATAATGTGTCTTGGTGTTGGCCTCTTTGGGTTCATGTTGTTTGAGACTCTGTACTTCTTGGACTTGTATGTCTAATTCCTTTGCCATATTAGGGAAGTTGTCCATCATTATTTTTTCAAATACATCCCCAGTTCCTTGTTCTCTCTCTTCTCCTTCTGGTACCCCTATGACGTGAATGTTGTTATACTTGATTTTGTCCCTTAAACTATCCTCATTTTCTTTGGAGTCTTTATTCTTTTTGCTGTTTTGATTGGGTGTTTTCTGCTACCTTGTCTTCTAAATTGCTGATTATAACCTCTGCTTCATCTAATCAGATGTTGATTCCTTCTAGTATATTTTTCATTTCAGTTATTATATTCTTTATTTCTGACTGGTTCTTTTTGATGGTTTCTATGTGCTTTTTTTTTTTTTTTTTTTTTTTTTTTTTTTATGGTTACTATCTCTCTGTTGAAGTTCTCCCTGAGATAACTGAGCATCCTTGTAACCAGTGTTTCGACCTCCGCATCTGGTAGATTGCTTGTCTCCATTTTGTTTAGTTCTTTTTCTGGAGCTTTGTTCAGTTCTTTCATTTGAGACATGTTTCTTTGTCTCCTCATTTTGGCTGCCTCCCTGTGTTTGTTTCTATGTATTAGGCAGAACTTCTATTTCTCCCACTCTTGGTAGAGTGGCCTTATGTAATAGATGTCCTGTGGGGCCCAGTGGTGCTGTCTCCCTGGTCCCTGAGCCAGTTGCTCCAGCTGTGTCCCTTGTGTGTGTTGTATGTGCTCTCCTGCTGTAGCTGAGCCTCTATTGTTGTTGGCATGTCATTGGAAGGGGTTGACCTTCACCCTGATTGGTTGTGAGAACTGGTTGTGACTACAGTGGAGGAGCTGATTTGTAGGGGTTGACCCTACAGAGCAGGATTTGCTTTAGTAGGGCTCTGGTGCCAGGTGAGCCTGCCCTTTGAGTGTGCCTTTTATGGAGGTGGTTGGGTGGTGTTCTAGTGTGGTCTGAAGCTGGCCACCAGGTGTGTTGGTTCTGGGGCCTCTTAGGAGGAGCTCTGTTGCAGGCCAAGTTAAGCCACTGCTTGTGCCCTGCCTGGGGCCACTTGGCATGAGCTACAAAGTGATGTGCAGATGGTTGCCACTTGCACTGGTCCTGGAGGTGCCTGGGAGAGGCTAAGCTGGGAACTGAGACTAGTTGCCACTAGTGCCAAGCTTGGGGCTGCTTAGCAAGAGATAAGGGGCATGCTGAGGCCAGATGCTGCTTGTTTGGGGTTTGTGAACCTTTGAGAGATTTTGGGAAAGTTCACAGCATGAGCCAAAAGAGGCCGTTTGTATGAAAAAGCCACTGGAAGCAGCTTGGGTGTGCCTGAATGTTGGGTGGGGTCGTGTCTCAGGGAATCAATCACCCGGGCGAGGTGCACAGTGTTAGCCAGGTTGAGGGAGACTCAGATATGGTGGCCTCCTGCCCATGCAGGCTGGGTGAGGGGACAGCTCAACAAAGGAACAGTAGCTTCTACCAGCACTTCTGTGTAGGAGAATGCTGTCCCTCCAGCTCTTGCTGTGAAGCCACACAATTCATTTCCTTTCCGTATGTCCCTGGTACTTTTTGAGCTGCTGTTCTAATGTCGAACTCAGAGCGAGTGAGTCCATCAGGAAGTCTGTGTGAGGGCCCTTTACATGGAACGCCTGGGACTCCAGCAGCCCTCCTTCTCACTCAGCCACAATCTCCACTGGTTTTCACAGCGAAAAGTTATGGGGACTTCTCTCCCTGGCCCTAGTATCCTGGGCTGGAGAGCTTGGTGTGGGACTGGGGCTCCTTGTTCCACAGGGGGGACCTCCACAACTGACATAGCCCTTCTGATTTCTAACCATTACAAATGGGTGTGAGAGCAGCCCGTTCCACATCTCTGCCCCTTCTGTCAGTGTCAGGGTGGCTTCTTTTAGATATCCTTAGTTATAGGACTTTTGTTTAGCTAGACTTCAGGCAATTTTCAATGATGGTTGTTGTGTAGTTTAGTTGTAATTTTGATGTGGTCTCAGCAGAGGCATGCACAGCATTTACCTATTCCACCATCTTGACTGGAAACCCCTACATTGATATTTTAGAATTTGTTAATGACAAGAACACGAGCTTCTCCTCACTTTTGGGAACCTGAGAACATGAGTTTGTTAGTCTTGATGAACATTTGCCTAGAGGCCATCTTTGTGCTTCTGGCCACTGCTTTATTAGGCCTTAGCAGCTGCTTATTTCTTTCATATTATTGTGATTTCATTTTGTAGAGTTTCTGGAGAGTGCTTCACACCCCTCTTCCTTTTGAAAATACTGGCTCTTGGTTGTCCTCAGAGCTCTTAAATAGTAGCAAAATCCCTATACAGGCCTGAACAGACTCCTTTCACTTGTGTGAGCAAGCACACTAATAGCAGTAATTAATTGGGGGTTGTGGGCTTTGTAAACTGAGGACAAGTGAGTGAGTCATAGTACACAGGCTGACCCCCTCACCTGGGCAGCCTCCGAGGACACCTGCCTCAGATCATTAAGGCCCCTTGCCCAATTGACATAGTCTGACTGCCTCTGCTGGTGGAGATGAACAAAGCCAAGCATTTACTGGCTGGAGTGCAGAGCTGAATAGAATTCGGCTCTTGGGCCAGGCCTGGCCCAGACAGCTGCTCATGCAAAGGGGTTTCAAATGAACGTGTTTCTATTTAGAGTGTGTATGTTTTGATTGAATTTGAAGAAAAGCATGAGGTGGCTCCCCCTTTGGAAAACAAACTAATTATGTACTCCTGTGTTGTCTGCTCGTCAGAAGCTGGACATGTCCACAACAGCACTTCATGGAAAGAACTGTCTTCCCTGTTGAACATGAGACTTGTCTGTAGGACTACAGCTGGTGCTTTTGCAAAATCACATGGCAAGTGCCTTAAAAGAACCCTTTAGAGAAATCTTGAGTACAGTAAATATTCTTTTTTTAAATTGGGAATTACCACCCCACAGTTTTTGTGTTCTCTTAGTTTGTATTGGCACATACTGGGTTTTCCTTGGAGTTTGGATACAGGGTCTAGTAAGGTGATTTGCTGTTCTGCGTGCAGTTTATAAGATTCCAGGGAGGCAAGAGCCAGTGGACCAAGTGACACCCCAAAGCAGTTACTGGACTGAACCATTTGCATTTCCATTCAGGTCATGCTGTCTCGGCCAAGCTGTTGACTTAGCACTGTTTTGACTTGGGTGGCTTTGACTCTTCCATTCAGCCTTTAGAAACATCATTGAGTTAACAGGCCACACACCAATTCACCCTTCTCCCTCCCTACTCTTCAACCCCTTTGTGTTAGATAAGGAGGCCTTTCCCTGCTACAAAACGGTAGCAGGCCTAAGTTTCCATGAGCTCTGTGCCCCTTATACCACCCCCAATTTAGTCTTTGTACAGGGCTGCTTTTGTTTCCCTCCAAGAATTAAAAGTTAATTGATACCTCAAATGGATGTTGGTCACAAAGCATTTCAGCATCCAATACAGTCCTGCATCCCATTAGATTAACCCTCTTCTGCAGTTCATTGTAAATAAACATCCCACAACAAAAACAGCTTACCTACCTGAAGCATTGTATTCATTTGGTTTCTGCAGTAGGGCTAAAATTCTATGACAGTGTCACTGGGTTAATTAATTTAGAGTAATGACTCTTGGAGTTCTGTTTTCCTTTGCCTTCCCTATTTGTCACAGACTGCTGAACAAGTATTTCCAAATGTCTGAATTTATCAGGTTATCCAGTGTTCTTTCAGAGATGGGTAGTCATCTCAACCTTAGACCTCTAATTGCAATATTGCACATCTTCCTAAATGAATCGAATGTTGGATGCCGATGTGGTAATCCAATATAGATGGACTGGATATTCATATTATTGTTTTGATAAGAGTTTATTTTCAAAGAAGAGAAATGTGTGAATTCTTTCCAAACATGGAAGAAAAATTTTCCATGGGGTCAACTGAAAGCACCGTGGAATTGACTAAATTAAGTTGAGAAATAAAGAACACAGTCACGTTAGATTTCTGCTATTACTCCATTGTGTACAGGGGCACACACCAATGACCTGCCCTGCCTGGCAGAATCCCGGTTTCAATAAGATGTTCTGGAATTTTGAATCTTAGAGGTGAATTAAGTTGTTCATCATGCTAAGCGAACTTCCCCCATTAGTTAGTCTCTGTTCATTCTCAGCTAAGGCCACACAAATAGAATAATTTTTGTTGCCATTAGAAGAAAGGGTTTTCTTTTTCCTATAGGTTAAGTTAATTAATTCATTAATGGGGTGGAAGGGCTTGGTGGATATTTAATATATACTTAATCAGGGTTCCTATTTCTATTCCAGATGGTCCCACCTGCCACATAATGCTTCCCACACCTCTTAGAGTATCAATGTGAAACCATGCTTTGTCCAAGAAAAATATAAAAATGGTCAGTAAGCACAGGGAAAAGATGTTCAACATCATTATCCATAAAGGAAATGCAAATCAAAACCACAATGAGAGATTACTTCACACCCACTAGAGTGGCTAGAATCAAAAGTCGGATAATAGCAAGTGGTTAGCCAGGATGTGGAGAAATTGGACCCCTATTACATTGCTGGTGGGAGTGTAAAATGGTGTAGCCACTTCGAAAAACACTTTGGCAGTTCTTCAAAATATTAAGCATAGTGTTTGCACATGACCCGGAAATTCCACTCATGGGTATATACCCAAGAGAACTGAAAACGTATGTCTACACAAAAACTTGTAGTGGAATGTTTATGGCAGCATTATATATCATGGCCAAGAAGTGAGAACAACCTAAATGTTCATTAATGGATGAAAGGATAAACAAAATGTCACATATCCTTACAATAGAACATTACTCAACCATGAGATGGTATTGATACATGCTATAACATGGGTGAACCTCAAAAACATTTTGCTAAGGTAAAGAAGCCAGACACAAAAGGGCACATATTGCAGGATTCCATTTACGTGTATATTCAGTGTTCATAAATAAGTGAATCCATAAAGACAGAAAGTAGATTAGTGTTTACAAGGGGAAGGGGAAAATTGTTTGTGTGGGGATGATGGCTAAGGGAGGTGGAGTTTCTTTTTTAGGGGTGAAAAATATTCTAAAATTGTGGTGATGGATGTACAACTCCATGAATACCCTAAAAACCATTGAACTGTTGAATTCTATCTCAAAAAAGCTGTTAAAAAATTGAAGTCATGATTTTGGACTTAGAGAAGCAATTCTTTACCTACCACATTCAAGACCTTAAGGAAAACTAAAACAAGCTGAAATCAAGACAGCCGTATATAATTTTCCTTGTAATGGGTACTCAGGGCTTAAGCATATTTGAGCGGCTCAACATTTTTGGTACTTTCCTTTAGTCTGCATTCAGATGAAAACAAACCGTCCCCTATTCGTTTTCTAAGCTATACATAAAATAAGATTGGTGACGCTGTTGAATTCTAGTTGTATTTGGTATTTTTAAATTTTCCAGTTTATTTGTTAAAGTGATGGTGTAGGGACAAGTTGGTGGGTTGAACTTTTCAGTCTTTACAGTAAACATTTTCTCTGAATCGCAGTCAGGTTTGTCAAAGCTCTAAACTGCAATGAGGGACGCTAAGACTTGCATACCAAAATGTTTAATCACAAAACAAACTGAGATTTCCTTCTGATACAAGAATAATCACTTGCATTTGTATATCTGAAGCTTGAAGCCACTGGGAATATGCCCTGCTTTCCTTTAGCGCCGTCTCTCCTTGCTCAGAAAAATGAGCAGCCCTGTCACTTTGGTGCAGAAACCTTAGGGAGGGATATACCCAGCCCACTGATGACTTCCCAGTAATAACAGTGACTAATATTTTTGAGTTCTTAACCATGCATCATGTACTTGCCTAAATGATTTACGCAAATCATTATTTAATCTTCACAATCCTGTAACTGAAGCACAGGACTGAAACACATAACGTCACATATCTACTGAGTCTTGAACCTGAGTTTGATCCCAAGTCTGTGTAATACCAGAATCCTGCCCTGAGCCACGGTGTTATCGTGCCCCTTAGCCTTACAGACTACCTAATCACCCAATCATCTAATTGTTTCTTTCTTCTTCTTTTTTTTAATTGGGGAAGGGGAACAGGACTTTATTGTGGGAACAGTGTGTACTTCCAGGACTTTTCCAAGTCAAGCTGTTGTCCTTTCAGTCTTAGTTGTGGAGGGCGCAGCTCAGCTCCAGGTCCAGTTGCCATTGCTAGTTGCAGGGGGCGCTGCCCACCATCCCTCGCAAGAGTTGAACCATCAACCTTGTGGTTGAGAGCCCGCGCTCCAACCAACTGAGCCATCTGGCCACCCGGGAGCTGAGCAGCAGCTCATTGACTTCATTCTAGTTGTGGACGACGCAGCTCACTGGCCCATGTGGGAATCAAACTGGCAACCCTGTTGCCCAGAGCTCACGCTCTAACCAACTGAGCCACCCGTCCGCCCCCTTTCTTAAAAAAATGCAAGTGGTCCCTATAGCTCTAGGTCTATAGCATAGGTTCTGAATGGGGGTGTTTTTGTCCCCTAGGGGTTATTTAGACATATCTGGAGACAGTTTTGGTGAGCACAACTTGAGGTGAGGGAATGCTGCTGGCGTCTCATGGGTAGAGGTCAGGGACGGTGCTGAATGGGGCAGTAAGAGGATCAGTAGCAATGCCATGCCAAGCCAATGCGGAGCCCAAGATAAGAGGAAACATCAGCAATACTGATCCTGCCTTTAGTAAATTTTGATATTTTGTTCATTACAGATTTTGGTGGGCATTCATTCTGATTTTAAAATATACCCGGGGTGCCCCCAAAAATGTATACACATGACTTGTATTCATCTTTTGTTATCAGTATACATTGAGTATTACAATTTTAATACAGTTTTTTCCTTTCTGAAAATGTGTATACAGTTTTCGGTACTCTCTGTGTATTAAATCATTCCTTACGTCAATTCCTGACTTTCTGCTGTCCTCTTAAATTTTGTGCCCAAGGCAACTGCCTCACTCACCTCACTCACTTCACCCTAGTCCTGGCCCTGCTGCTAAGCATCCTACGATGCATAGGACAGTCCCTGAAATCAAGAACGATCCAGTCCAAAATGTCTGTCTTGCCAAGGCTGAGAAACACTGGCGTGAGTACTGGAGGAATTTTCCCTATGGAAGGGCAAAGGGAGACTAAAACAGAAGCACCATAAGGTAAGTCACAGTAATAGCCACTAGTTGCAAAACCTCTAATCTAGATACTGCTGCACACGTGTTATCTCACACAGGTGTTGATCTATCTTTTGCCAAACGCTCCATGCCCCGCCCTCCAGCATCAGAGCTGTGCTCCAGCCATTAATTAGGTAATTGAACTGGACTTGGCATAGTCACAGAAAACAAGGTTGATCCAACTATATGCGTAACATGGGTTTTGTTTCCCCCAGCAACAAAAATATGTTTCAAATCCTCTCCTAATAAATTTGGGAGCCATTTTGCTAAGGATGGTCACTGCTGTAAATTTGGGAGCTGCCCGAAGACAGTTGTTGCAATCCAGGTGTTCCAGAGTATCTTTGCTAGTGTAATGGGATCATTTGTTAAGGAGTGTTAACTGAGTTTTAAGGCACACAGATGTTCTTAGCTAACGCTACCTGCAATTGTCTTGTGCTGCTCTGACTGGTAAACTATGCGGGCTACGGAATGCTGGGGGGCTTCAAGGGCAGAAAGAACCAAGTTCATATCCTTCCTCCACTATTCAGTAGATATATGACCTTGGACAAAGTAGTTAACCTCACTAGGCCTGTGTTTTCAAGGCTGGCAATGATAATATTATCTAGCTGGTGAGGCATAAGTGTGGGAATGAAATGTGATAGGTGTGGGGGCAGAGCCCCAAAAAGCAGTTTCCAGGCTCTCGGCCTCACATAGAAAGGTGTTGGCTCAGGTAGTAAATGGCCAACTGTGATTGCATGGCCATCAGCTGTGGCTAGTTGGCCGTCAGCTGTAACCAGTGAGCCATTGGCCACTAATATAACTGCTGTGGCTACGCTAGAGGGAGAGAAAGAGAGAGAAAGAATGGGGCTAGCAAGAAGATGGCGGCTGGGCTGGCAAGTGTGGATGGCGGTTTGCGGACAGTGTGGATCCAGCCTCCAGTGAGAGTATAGTGCCGCCAGAGAGAATATAGTGGTATGACTCCCCCACCTATGGCTCCGTGGGTGTTCCTTTTCGGCCTCACCATATCCTGCGTTCTTGTGTGGGGAGCGGGAGCAGAGACCCCACAGGCCTCCCCGCACGACAAATGGCGCAGCGAGCAGGGTCTCCCGCACGACAAATGGCGCAGCGAGCAGGGTATGGTGCCGGCCAAAGCTCCCCGAAGGACGGTGGAGCAGTTTGTGCGTGTGAACACCCAGTCTGAGGAAGACCAGGAGGAGCGGCTGCCGGAGAGCTGGACCCCCGTGGAGGGGTGGGAGGATGTGGACGGTTCTCCCACCAGCACAGGAAAAGCCATGCAGCTGCTGGAGAGATGGAGCCCCGTGGAGAGGTGGAAAGATGTGGACGGTTCCCCAACCAGCACAGGCCGGAGAAAGCGAAGGTCGTTGCGGCCCTGTGGGCCGGGGAAGTTCCTGCTCAGGCAGCCCGGATGCAGGACTTGTAGTCCCAGGAGGTAACGCTTGCTGAGTCCTCCGTGGGAGATGAGGGTGAGGTCACGGTCGTCCCTCACTCCCAGGACAGCCCTGGTGAATGACTATGGACTATGGGGAATTGCCTTCCATCCCTAATTTAATGGACCGCTTGACTGTTTGTTTGGGAACTGTTGTTAGTGGAACTGGGGGATATTTGCTTTTGTCTCTTGACTGGCCGCCATTGAGAATATGTAAGCACCTTGATTGTGAGTCGCTGTTGTTCCAGCAGGGTACCCTGAGAGGCCCAGAGAGAGTGGCAGTGCCCTGAGAGCCCTGGCTGAGTCCAGGAAGTCTGGCTGAGCCCTGAAGATACCCTGGCTGTACCCAGGAAGTCGGGCTGTTCCCAGAGAGAGTGGCAGTGCCCTGAGAGCCCTGGCTGTGTCCAGGAAGTGTGGCTGTGCCCACAGAGAGTGGCAGTGCCCTGAGAGCCCTGGCTGTGTCCAGGAAGTGTGGCTGTGCCCACAGAGAGTGGCAGTGCCCTGAGAGCCCTGGCTGTGTCCAGGAAGTGTGGCTGTGCCCACAGAGAGTGGCAGTGCCCTGAGAGACCTGGCTGAGTCCAGGAAGTTTGGCTGAGCCCTGAAGATACCCTGGCTGTGCCCAGGAAGTCGGGCTGTTCCCAGAGAGAGTGGCAGTGCCCTGAGAAATCCTAGCTGTGCCCGGGGAAACTAGTGGTACCCTAAGAAGTCCAGGAAGTCTGGCCGTGCCCAGAAGCACTGGTGGTGCCCTGAGAAACCCTGGCTGTGTCCGGGAAGACAGGTGGTACCCTAAGAAGTCCAGGAAGTCTGGCAGTGCCCAGGAGTACTGGTGGTGCCCTGAGAAACCCTGGCTGTGTCCGGGAAGACAGGTGGTACCCTAAGAAGTCCAGGAAGTCTGGCTGTGCCCAGGAGTACTGGTGGTGCCCTGAGAAACCCTGGCTGTGCCCAGAGAGCCTGGCTGTGTCCAGAATATTGCATTCACCCCCAGGCTCCTCGCACAGGGCCCCTCGCGGAAGACGCTTGTCGCGTAGATTGTGAGGCGAGAGCCTGTAGGGGTGGAGTGTGGGGGCAGAGCCCCAAAAAGCAGTTTCCAGGCTCTCGGCCTCACATAGAAAGGTGTTGGCTCAGGTAGTAAATGGCCAACTGTGATTGCATGGCCATCAGCTGTGGCTAGTTGGCCGTCAGCTGTAACCAGTGAGCCATTGGCCACTAATATAACTGCTGCGGCTACAGAGGAGAAGAGAGGAGGAGAGAGAAAGAATGGGGGCTAGCAAGAAGATGGCGGCTGGGCTGGCAAGTGTGGATGGCGGTTTGCGGACAGTGTGGATCCAGCCTCCAGTGAGAGTATAGTGCCGCCAGAGAGAACATAGCGGTATGACTCCCCTACCTATGGCTCCGTGGGTGTTCCTTTTTGGCCTCACCATATCCTGCGTTCTTGTATGGGGAGCGGGAGCAGAGACCCTACAGGCCTCCCCGCCTGACAAATGGCGCAGCGAGCAGGGTCTCCCGCATGACAAATGACGCAGCGAGCAGGGTCTCCCGCACGACAATAGGTTACGTAATATAATGCACAATGAATGTTAGTTCTATTCCCCCCCCTTGAAAAGTGTATCAAGACAAATACATTTTATTCAAAGGAAAAGCTTCATTGTTCTGATTTTTTAGAAACCTAAAACTTGCTTTCATTTGGAGAAAATCAATTAGATTTCATCATCTTTAGCTGAAAGTAATAGCAATAATAGTAAAACAATGTAACTTGAAAAGTTCTTCAAAATTTACCCTATGAAAATCCATTAGAACACCTTCCTTTCCATACCTCCCCATTACCTTAAGGCTAGTAAGCTCTTAATTTCTTTCTCCAGTTTTTCCTGAGGTAGGTCTTTACCTTATTCCTAAAGCCATCTGAGCTTAGTCAGAGCCCAGAGCTAACGAGACCAAGGTCATGGCTGGATCCCCATGGGGAACACTTAGCTGTGCTCCCTTTTTTGGCCCTACCCTGCTTCCCTAACCATACCAGCTGGCTTTCTACCATGTGTTTGCTCCAAGCGGGGGCCTCAAGAAGGAGACTGTAACTATGGGTCCTCACTACGAGCAATACAGCTGAATGCCTGAGTCTTTGTATGAAAATGGCTGCACGTTAGAACCAATCCCTAATTCCACTGGGCCTTGAAGACAGATGATCAGCCCTAATGGTCATATAAAGACGCCGATCGCAGTACCGATTATAATTCTTTTCTTTCTAACTTATTCCCTTTTTCTGAATGACTGGCCCCATTAGAGAGTGACTGCCACTTCCTAATGCTTTAACATGGTCCTTGGTAATTTAAGGCCGCATGACTGGTGCTAACTATTGTCAGCAGTGCCATGGCAAGAACCTTCTGTGAAGCTTGCAACCAAGGTTAAACGTTGGAAGGAGACGCTTGTTAGTAGTATCCAATTACTGTTGCTATGATACATTTGGCGCATTCACTGCAAACATGAACAAAAAACCTCCTGATCCAAGGTGGAGACCGTTTTTCATGTAGCTTTTGATTTATCTTCTATTGCGTGTTTGACTTTTAAAGGGCATTTGCTAGCCCATTACACCTGAGAGCAGTACATGTTTCACCATTTTGGTTATGAACCGAAAATTATCAGCCTAAGTCCCCACCAAACAGACAGTGTCTCCTAGGAATTGTTACCTATTTCACTCATTACTATCAAAACAGGGATGAAACCAATTTAAATCTTTTCAAAAATAGTATCTAAATTGTGCTCAAACATTGTCTTTACTGTGTGCTGGATGTGGACCTTCTGCTTCTTTTGGAGGTAGTTTATGATTTCAAGGCTTTTCTGGCAGCCACATATGTAAGAAAAAGAGGAACCACATTTGTATGAATAAAATTATACACAACTCAGTCTAAAGAAGTGTCAGAGGGAAGGACTAAGAACATTTTTAGGCATAGGTTTTTATTGTGGACAACTTCCTTGTGTAAAAAAGTAGATGACTATAATAAGCCCCCAGGTAGCAATCGTCCAGTTTTCATGACCATACCTCTTTCCTCTCTACCCTAACTCTGTCCCCTTCTCAGTTATTTTGAAGCAAATCCAGGATCTCATTTCATCCATAAATACTTTAATAGATATCACGACAACATAAAGATTCCAAGAGCATTTTAAATAGATTTGCAGAATTGCAGAAAATCCTGTGATGGGAGAAAATACTCTGAGTAGTAGTGTTGTGTCTCCTGCTATCACATTTTTGGCATCACAGACTATTAAAACCTGAAGAATTGATTAGAGAGCCCCAAGGGAACAGAATGTTTGAGAGTCCTCAGAGATCTGTCACTAGATAAGGCAAAGATACAGATACCCAGGGGGTATTCCGGAAGAAGTCTGCCACTAAGCTGTCCTGCAGCCTAGATAGCTGGGAAGAAGTCAGAAAGAAGAGTTGGGTCAATGACAAGACGGGCAGCTCATCAAAAGGAGTGTACCAAGTGAGATTTGAACACATTGCTCTTATTTCTTTAACAATTGCCCCCAAATCATCATAATATCACTAACATTTATTCAGCACTTACTATAGATACTTGTACCATGCACAGTTCATGGATTATATCCTGTAAAAATATGTCTGATAGTTACTGTTATTGTCCCCATTTTACAGATGAGCAAACTGAGGCCCAGAGAGGCCTGAGGGCAGGGTTGTAATGCTAACGCGAGCAGTCTGATTCCAGTTCCATTGTTTGTACCTACTACTGTGTTTCCCCCAAAATAAGACCTAGCCAGACAATCAGCTCTAATGCGTCTTTTGGAGTAAAAATTAATATAAGACCCAGTCTTATTTTACTATAATATAAGACCGGGTCTAATATAATATAATAAATATAATATAATATAATATAATATAATATAATATAATATAATATAATATAATATAATATAATACAATACAATACAATACAATATAATATAATATAATATAATATAATAATATAATATAATATACCTGGTCTTATTTTGCTATAATATAAGACCGGTTCTTAATATAATATAATACAATATATTGTAATATAATACCAGGTCTTATATTAATTTTTGCTCCGAAATACACATTACAGCTGATTGTCCAACTAGGTCTTATTTTCAGGGAAACACGGTAAGAAGTTCTGCCTTTCAACTCGCTTCGAAAGTAGTAGGTTAATGGTTAAAGTGTAGCTGTTTTAATATAGTCAGCTCTCCGTATCCATGGGTTTTACATCCAGATTCAACTAACCAGGGATTGAAAAACATTTGGAAAGAAATATCCCAGAAAGTTCTAAAAAGGAAAACGAATCTGCCATGTGCTGGACACTACACTGAATCCATGCAAGTGAAGTAATGTGTAGGCATACCCTGCTGTAGCCTGTATGCAAAAATAGGCTATATGTACATGCTACACCATTTTATATAGAGCACTGAGCATCCATGGATTTTGGTATTCATGGGGGGGTCCTGGTACCAGGGGCCCCCAAACCGGGATATGGGGGGATGACTATACTTTTATTTTTGACCAATAAAATTTAGAAAATGTATAGTTATAAAACTGGCACTGAGCCTTTTTAGAATCTCAGCTACAGCTCATGTCTCGTGATTTGTAACACATGTTTGCATTCATTCATTCATTCATTCATTCATTCATTCATTCATTCAGCAAACATTATATGAGACCTTATCACTAAAGTATATGTCAGACTTTATGCTATATGCTAGGATCATTCCTGCCTGGGTGGATCCTTGAGTGCAAACTCTTTTTGCTTTTGGGTGAGCATATCTGTTTCAAAAGTGAAGAATGTCAAAATCAAAGTTTGAATGTACAGTCATTTGGGCTCTTGGTTGTAAGTAACAGATATCTGTATTAACTAGTTTAGGCAAAAAGGAGGAATTTATTCTACAGGCCCCAGGGTTCTTGAGGAACCCAGGGATAAGAATGCAGCCAGGCTTCAGGAATGACCTGGGACTGGACACCGGGTTAGTGGTCAGGGCTTTCCTTTCACTCTGTCTTGTCTCTGCCTCTCTCCGCATGTCAGCTTGAGTCTTTCTTTCTCTGCTCCCCAGGCTGCATGACAGTAGATGGCTATCCCTAGCACCTGCATTCATATTACAGGTTCAGCTACCCAGAATGAGACTAAGTTTCTTTTAGTCTCAATGACAGATTCTTGGGTGGCTGTCCAGCCCTGAACCTGTGGTCAAGGAGGGGGTCATATAACCAGGAGGATTTAAGAGGGAGAGGCAGCACCCAGGAAAGGAAGATAGCGAGGGTGGGGAGTAAGACAATCTGATAGGCATTTAATGAAGAAAGTGGTGACCAATACTATGGAAGCACATTAAAATATGCGTATTCAAGTTTCTTACATTTATTTCCGAGATGAAAATTAAGAAATCAAATCACGCATTACTCAAATATCTGTCATTTGTGCACAGGCACAATCATGGCGATTATTATATAACATGTGTCATAGTAGCAAATGCCTTGTCTTGATTCTAGATAGAAATTATTTGAAGTAATATCAATTGGATTACAAAAAAAAATTCTGACAGAATACCTCCCATGGTATACCTCCCATGGTCAGCTGGCACTTTCAGTGTTATTTCCGGTCCCTACAAGTTCCTAAATAGGAGAGGACACTTAGAAATCTTATGCTAATCCAAGTTCTTGAGACTGCAAAAGGAATTAGCTCTCTGCTTTCTACAATTGGGAGGATACAATGAATGATACATGATTAGTCCCTTAGCAGTGGTAATTGTGCTTTTCAAAATAATAAGATTTCCAGCTCCAAATTATATTCAGAATTAATCTAATCATACCCCACAATACGCACTGCATTCCTGTAATGGGTGTCTCTCACCTTTTAGCATTAGCTAATATGTCATTGTATGTCATAAATAATACTGCACACTGTATACTCTACTTTGCCTATAACTGTGTTGTTTAAACTGGGGAAAATCTCATTTTCTAGATGTAGTCGTGATTTCAGCTATTTAAACCAATTTTACACTCAGTGAAGGAGATGCTAGCTGTTATAACAACATGTTCTTGAAATTCGCATGAGTCATCGATGGCCTTAAATGTTTGGCCAGTGGGATCCGGAGGCGAAGGTTAAGAAGATGCAGGCTACATGAAAGGGCATGGGCTGTCTGTGTTTCCTGTCCTCTTTTGTCAGAAGAGGGGGTGCGGCAACTCCTCAGGAAGGAGCTCTGTGCAAAGAGGAGCTGACTTTCTACTTTCAACTCATGAAAAGTCATTGAGGGGATGCACGTAAATAAGGGTTGTGGGGTCAGGCCTTCAGTCCTAAAGCCGGAGTGATGCTTAACATTCCAGACCAGGGCCTTCCACAGATCACCAGAAGCCTCTTCAAAGGCCACCTCTGCCCTGTTCCCATCCTGTTAGCACAAGGTGGACATTCCGTTTTGAGTTCTATAATAAGAGTAATCAGTACCATTTTTATACTGCTTTACCCTGTACAAATCTCTTCCACGTGCATTTTCTCTTTGGAGCAGGACCACCCACTTTACAGAGAAGGCTATTTAGTGTAATAGACAGGAAGTAACCTGTCTGTGGTTACAGAGCCATCAAGTCACAAAGCCAGGCCTGGAATCTAGGTTTGGGGCTCCAAATCCTATTTTCCCAAGTGTACACACATTGCTTCTCTCAGGGGTATGTTGTTGGAAACTTCCAAACCAAAGGCTACCATGGCTTCTTGTCTCAAGGAAACTAGACAAGATTTCAGGACAGTTGTGCACAGCTGGGATAAGGAAGTTGATACTTCACAGCCCAAAGTTTGGTAAACGAGTGACCACAGTTAATGATACGTTAAGTTTCCTCACAATTGCATCAAAAAACACACTTCGGGACTTTAAGGAGTGACATGCAGGAAAAAAAGAGCCTATTCAGATAAGATGTTTGAAGACCTTTATTAGTATTTGCTTACCTAGCTCATCTTCCTGTTCTCCCTTCCCCCACTGAAAAAGCGGGAAGGACATTGGGAGGTTAAAATGTTTTAAATACATAATTTTATTCAGATTTATCCAGACAGCAGATCTAGGCATCCAGCATTGGGTCAATCCATAGCACCACCTTTAAAAAGGGAGCTCCAGTTCATGATTTTTTTTTTTTTTTTTTTTTTTTTTTTTTTTAAGTCTAGTGGTTAGGATTCGGTGCTCTCATGATTTTTAAATGACTTGATTTACAAAAACCTGACAGTTTTCTCCAGCAGCACAACAGTAGTGTGAAGGCGGGTCAGCCTGAAGTTCTAGGATGTTTTTCTTACAAGACTATGTTTTCCTTTCTCAGTTACTCTCCACCTTGTGAATGCTGCCACAAAGCTGTTGCTGGTCTGGTTTTTAATAATGAGCAGAAGTACATTGGAGACTCGTAACTATTTTAACTCCTCCCTTACAGATTCCTAACTAGAGACATCGCTGAGGACACAGCCAGGGCAAACTATTGAAACTCTCTAAGTTTATATAAACATTAAATATAAATCCAACCTCATTGTCTCCCCTCCACCTCTGGAAAAGGAAAGTTAAGGTGCTTGCACAGTCAGTATTTTCTACATATAAATCTGAGTGAAAGAGGACTGGGATTTTAATGGGTGATAATAGTCACATTATGGCCAGTTAGTGGCCTCTTGAGTGTGTAGCAGAGTGAACCATTTGCTTGATACATTCCCACCTGAACCAAACACTGTTATCTTATTTCTTGCACCCTTTCCCACTCACCTGGAACCAAACACTTCCCTTTGTTGTATCTTATCTAGGAACAAGGAAATGCCACTAGCTACAGGTAAATATGACCTTTGTGAACTGGCACAAACCTTCCTCAATGGGATGGCTTGGAGCTCTAGTTTCCAATATGAGATTGACTTCAAAGTGGTCAAGTCAGAGTTTATACTTAACCATGGATTATTGGTTGCCGCTGGTGGTTTGTTGATACAGTTATGCCTAATGCTAGCAAAAGCCATGTTAACTTACATTTACAGAAACTTTGTTAAAATTTCTTAAAACAAGGAGTCAATCCTATAACATTTAAAAAATGTAATTAGTTGACTTTGTGATAGAAAATAGTGAAACTGACTGCTAAATTGATATTCTTTATAAAATGTCATCATTCACATATTTAGAAAGTTGTCATTAAAGATGAATAGTTGTATGACAATAGGGTTGTCAGATGAAATATAGGATGCTCAGTTCAATTTGAATTTCAAATAACCAAGTAATGTTTTTGTATAAGTCTGTCCCATGCTATACAGAGGGTGCCCAAAAAAATGTATACACATTTTAAGAAAGGAAAAAAATGTATTAAAATTGTAATGCTTAATATATCTACCGATAACAGAAGATGAATACAAGTCACGTTTGACTTCTGCAATAACAAGAGGTGCTCAAAGTGGTTACCATCAGCGTCCAGACAGTTCTGATTACGGCGAACTACTGCTTGAGCAACGTTGACCAAAGTGTCCGCTTGTATATATATTTTTTGGCAGCCCCGATATTTGGGAACCATTTACACTAAAAAAAATCTTTTATTGTTTATTTGTAAATCAGATTTAACTTAGTATTTTTTGTTTGCTAAATCTGGCAAGCCTAGTAAATGACACCTATTTCTCCATGATGTGAAGCCATCAGATCAAATAGCAATCATTCTTAACACAGCTCAATTGAAATAAGCCTGTTAATAACAGGCAACCGTGTCTCACCCCAATAAATTTAATTTAAAAATAAATAAATAAATAACAGGCAACCGGCTGGAGAAGAGTACGTTGCAGCTGAATCTCTATTAGCTAATCTATTTTACAACTAATGTGAGAATTGTGCCTAAAGAAGTATATGCTTTTCTCTAGTCTCTGAGTTCTATGATTCCATATTGTAATTAACCATGTAGTAGCTGAGGGAATCTCTGTCCTCCAGCTGTGACAGAGAGCCAGGCAGCAATTAGGGAGAATCACGCGTGCTTACTATGCGTGTGTTTGGATTTCTTTTGCTGCTATTAGGAAAGACTACAGATCTGTAAAGGTGATTAGTCCAGAGTACAGCTTCAGCCAGGATCAAAAACATTTACAGTGTTACTTGAACTACTTTTACTCTAAAGAAGATCTTAAGATCCTGTGAAAGAAAATTAATACTGAGAGCAGCCACAGCTGTTTATTGAAGGCTGACTGTGGGCTGGCACTCTGGTGGGCACGTGACTTTCTGTTGGACTCTGGCTGTTGTGGAGTCCGTGCTTTTTCCAGGAGACCAGTCTGCCTTCTCACGTACAGGTGACACTGGACGGAGGTTATTGCTAACCAGAGGGACCTAAATATTTCATATGTGTTTTTTTTTGTTGGTATTATTTATTAAATGTTCTTTCTTTTTTTTATCAGCAGCAATAACATAAGGGTTCACTACGTGCCAGGCTTTGTACTTTTAATGCCATTTCTCATTGACTCCTCATAACGGCTCCATGAGTAGGCTTCATTATTATTCTCCTTTTCTTAAGTAAGTGTTTTATTTTATTTTGACATTCCATATTATTTCATATTAGTTTCAGGTGTACAGCATAGTGGTTAGACATTTATGTAATTTAAGAAGTGATCCCCCTGACTAGCCTAGGACCCACCTGGCACTATACGGTTATTATATTATTGACTATATTTCCTATGCTTTACTTCACATCCCCATGACTATTTCGTAACTACCACTTTGTACTTAATGCCTTCACCTTTTTCACGCTGCCCCCAACTGCTCTCCAATTATTATTCTCCTTTTTAAGATGATGAATCTGTAGCTCAGACATGTTATATAATTTGCCCAAAGTTACTTGACAGAGCTAACTCTAGAATTATAACTTAGGTGGAATTTCCTAACCATTCTGCTAAATTCCTTCTGTAAATGACTAACTCCATACGGAAGCATGTCAACTTCAAATATGGGCCATGCTTTCACAGGGTACGTTTTTGTTTATTTGTTTCTCTGTGTGTTTTTTTTTTTTTTTTCTCCATGTTGCCTCCCAATCTCTTTTTTTATGGCTGTTGCCATTTTTGAGTTTTATTTTTGTAATAATTTTTAAATTTTTAAATTAAAATTTATTGGGTGATAATGGTTAGTAAAATTACATAGATTTCAAGTGTACAATTCTATAATACATCATCTATATATCACAATGTGTGCTCATGACTCAGAATCAGTTCTCCTTCCATCACCATATATTTCAGCCCCTTTACCCTCTTCCACTACCACCATCCCCCCTTACCCTCCGGTAACTACTAAACTGTTGTCTGTGTCTATGAGTTTCTGTTTCTTTGTCTGTATGTCTTTGTTCCTTTGTTGCCTTCAGTTTTATATCCCACCTATGACTGTAGTCATATAGTTCTCGACTTTTTCTGTCTGACTTGTTTCACTTAGCATAATAATCTCAGGATCCATCCATGTTGTCACAAATGGCACTATTTCATCTTTTCTATGGCTGAGTAGTATTCCGTTCACTGGTTACTTAAGCATCTGTGGTGTGGATTAATGGTGGAAAGCTCTGCCTTGGGTTTTTAGAATTTACTCACAGTCTATCAATTTAAGGACATTGTACTTTAAGAATCAAGAAACTTTTGAGACGAAATTAATCTCATCAGTTTCATTAATTTTATTTTCTACCTCATTCCAGAAAGGATTTAAGGCAAATTGTTAACTTTTGTGCTAATTTATTTTCTGTTAAGATCGGGTTTTAATTTGCTGGAAATGTTCTGCTCAGTCAACTCTCTGTGCTTGACTCTTGCGTTTAAGGAGCATCACCTGGTGGGGGAAAGAGACAGATAAAACACAGTTACGACAAAGTCATCCTCTCAAAGATTTGGAAACAATCTAGAGAGTAAATCTGGTCCAACACAACCTGAAACAAGAACAATATAAATGATTCCATCTCCACCATTCCTGCTTCAATTCAGAAATTACCACAAATTTTGTCTTTTGCAAGATGAAGGCAATAATCTCTTTGTTTTCCATTTTACCTCTGAACTCTTGTCTTAGTGTTAGCACCCTCTGGGCTTCCCTCCCTTCAAAAAAGAACTGGCTACACTTTCTCAGCTGTCCCTTTTGTCACCTGATCAAGGATAAATAAGAATTGTGAACTTTTGAAGACTGCTCCTGCAAAACCAATTCGGATGGACTGGCCTTGGTGGGAAGATGAGCTTCTTGATGGAGAATCTCCCGTAACTAGATGCTTTCCCATTAGATTACATGCAAGGTGTGCTGGCTCCTGGCTTTCTTCCTTACCTCAGTGAAATTCCACAGAA
Source organism: Rhinolophus sinicus (assembly GCF_057876585.1). Lineage (NCBI taxonomy): Eukaryota > Metazoa > Chordata > Mammalia > Chiroptera > Rhinolophidae > Rhinolophus > Rhinolophus sinicus. The sequence continues at coordinate 101,302,368 of NC_142518.1, forward strand.
TGAGAACTCTAATTTTCTGGATGAGGAGATTCATTGAGGCTCAGAGAAGGGAAAGGAGTTGGTTATAGGAAACATAGCTACATAGTAGTTAGTTACACAGGTAAAACTAGAACCTGTGCCTCTGATTCCTAGACTAAAAGTCTTGGTCTCACTCTGCAGCTCTGTCCTGTCTTCAGATTTAGTTTGGGTCCTCAAGGTCTCTTCTTTGGTCTAGAAACAGAGTCCATAGAGTCTCGAATGGAGTGTAACCATCATTTACCAAGAGCAGAAGCATGCCTAGTGAGAGTCATGAAATAAATTGCATACTCCTTCAGGTTAGAGAGCTTTCATATCTAAAGGTATATATTTGAAGCATAAGTTAGAATGGCAACCCTTCCCCACCAAAACAAAGCAGTTAGTGGTTTATTATCATTCCTTGGGAAATATCTTTGAAAACAAAATGGTTTTTGGAGTTCTTAGAAGGAAGAAACTAGAAAGCTGGGATGGACATACAGTAATAACCTGGGGCAAGAAGTGGCATCTCAGAAGGTAGATTATACCTGGGACACTGTAATACCCTCGTCACTTCTGTTGATTGAGAATGAGGAAGATGGATTTCCCTTTACATGCAGTTGCATTTTTTATGTATGTTTTCTGAATAATAACATTTGATCCTCAATTTTATCTGAGCTCTCCTCGAATAGACCTGAAACTGTGAGTAAGCCGTTTGAAAATAGCCAGCCAGAGAAAAAGACAACTGACACAGTTATTTGGTAATGCATAGACCACGCTGAATTTATGCAGCATTTTGTAGACCTTGCTTTGGTCAGGCAAGCAAGGATCAATCATTAACATTTCTAAAATGCTTTAAAATTATTCATGGGTCACAATCTGTAAAGACATTTCCATACGAGAAGCATAGGTCTCTGATTCCTAATTGGCAGCCCCCATTTACAAATGAATCAAGTCATGTTCCAGATGTTAGTATGTACATAAGTCAGTTGGGAATCTGGAGCATGTTTTCCTGTAGAACCAATCTTATGTATGATGGTTAATTTCTTAGGCTAACTGTAAAACGCTATCGCCCTTTAATTACACCATGGATTGGCTTACACGTCCATTGAAATCATGGTGTAATTGATAAGTGATAGTGCCTGCCAGTTAGCCTAACAAACTAAATCGAGGAGTGAGACCCATGTTTCTCAGAAGATACTGGTAAGGAATCCACATGGGTGCTATGATTTAGATTGTAGGACTCGAATCAACCTAGTAGCAAATCCCCCAAGTTTGATTTGCCCCTATCATTCCTCATTGGTAAATAACCTGGTGTGGTGCTGTCAGTGAGGCCGCTGCTGTAGGGAGACCAGGCCTGAGCAGTGAGCCTTGAGAATTCTATGGTCAGTATACTGCTACTCATTTGCTCTGTCATGTTGGACAAGGGACCGGCCGCTTCCCTGAATGGCACTCAGGAAAGTGGAGTGAGATCCGTGGGGAAATGTGTCCCTGGTTGGCTTGGGTTCCAGCTGATGCCTGCCCCATCCTGACCCAACCAGTTCAGCCTGGAGAAGGGGATGAAGGAATGGAAGAGAACTTAGGAAATAAGGTGCTCAAGTTCTGGGTTTTTTAAAAATTAAAAATAGAAATGTATATGTATATACATGTATATCCAATAATATTGTAATAACTATGTACACTGTCAGATGGGGAGTAGACTTATTGGGGTTATCAGTTTGTGAGGTATACAAATGTCTAATCACTGTTTCTATACACCTGAAACTAATATAATGTTGTATGGCAGTGGTAATTGAAAAATAAATTAAAACAAAAAAGAAATGAACATATACGTATATCTGTACATATGTATGTGTACATACATGTATGCATACATATATACATGACATATATGAATATAGAAATATGTGTCAATTATAAAAAATTGACAAAGAAATATTGAAAAGAACAAAGTAAAATTTGTTCATAATTCCACCATCCACAGATAACTACTGTTAATATTTTGGTGTATATACTTAAATTACTTTTTCTATTTGTGAGTATACACACCTTTTTAAAAATTACACTTGTGTCATACTAATATTATTTGGTGACACAAAATTTGAATAGTAGCATATTGCAGTTATTTCCATGTCCATCAATGGAAATCTACTTAACTCTAGATCCACCTTAGTATTTTGAACAGCTGTTTGGTAGCTCATTGTATGGATAAACTGTCATTTGTTTACACTCCTCCTGACGGGCCCAACTCCTTTCTGATGCACTGATAGACTTTCCTGCTTGGCTTGTCCTGGCTCTAGAGAGCTATTGTTAACACTGGATTTCTTCCCAACTTCACATTCAGTGAGGTCACATTGCTAGCTTTAAATCTGTTGTGGTGGGGTATTTAAGTCATGGAAATGGGCAAATGCTACAAATAGGGTTTTGTTTTGTTTTCCTCCCAGAGAGCTGGTGCATTAGCACCTCATACAGAGCCCCTCAGGTCACTCCCTGGCTTCACTTTGCCCAACTCCGCTGGTCTGACGAGGGGGGATGGACGGGGAGAAAGAACGGACAACAAATAATCACAGTAACAGCCAGATTTGTGGCTAATGCTCCAGTCACGGAGTACAGGCATTGGATCTTAACAATCATGTATAAATAAATAATAATAAGGTTTCAGAAGCCAAGTGTTTTAAATGAATTAAAACTGTGTTATCTGTTCACCTAGTAGTAACAACTTTCCAATTGAATAGATTACAGATGGGTAGCAAAGCCAGCAGTAAGAAGAATGTAAAAGACCCCAACGGGTGTGTTGTCTTTTCAGGGATTTTCATTGTTTCTGTCAGGGAAAGAATGCTTGCTGTTAGAATGGGTCCTATGATCCCCAAATGTTTGTTCTCTATACCATGGGTGCATTACCAAAGATTAGGGGCAGATTCTTTTCTGGTCACAGTAGGACTTACCAGGTTCCAGTTTTTGGAAAGAGCGGAAAAGCGGGCCAGAGCAATCTGGGACTTACTCTCCTTAGGGATGCCAGACACATGTCACTTCACTACAGCCTGTTTTCCTTTTTCCTTGGACAAAGTAGCAGGGATATAGTGTTACAGGACACCTCATTAATCTAAGGGTTTTTCCCTGCATCGGTTCATATCTCTCTGTCCCTGACATTACACAGTACCTTGAATGCCTCAGAAACTCTGCTCTGCAACATTCCTTTTTTCCTCCCTTATGTTACTTTTAGCAGCGTAGTGTGAAGAGTGTAGGCTCTGATAGTCCTGACAGATGTGGGTTCGAAACCCAGCTCTGCCACTTACAAACTATGTGACTCTGGGCATGTTATATAAGATTCATTCTCTGCCTCAGTTTCTTCATCTATAAAATGGGGAGGATAATGTGCATGTCTTACAGTTTTGTTGTGAGACTCAATCGACATGATGCATATAAGGTGTTTGTTACAATGCCTGGCATTTCAAATAAGTACTGTACCATTATGATTTCCTGTCCTCTCCATACATTTTACAGAAATGCTGTCAGAAGGACCCCCTGACTACTCTCATGTGCCCCTCTTCTAAGTGATCTTTAAAATGATCAAATCCCTGCTCATTTCCTACTGAGCCCAATATACATTCCCTAATCCATCTTAGCGTCAGCCTTTTCTCATGAAACAGCTACTGAAATTTTTTTCCATCCTCCCCATCCTTCTAAGGCTGTCTCCTCCAGGGAGCCTTCCCTGATCACCCCAGCCCACAAGACTTGCGTACACTCACACAACTGATGTCCTCCAGCAACTTAACTCTTTCTTCCTCCCAGGATCACCCACTTGGCTCTGCACCTTGCCACAGTCAGTGACAGATCTGGAGCTGTTACAACCAAATGGCCATCTCACCCCTTTGTCATGTGATAACTGCTCCAGTGTCCTCAGACATAGCAGCAAGACCTACATCAATCCAGCGGTCCATTGGGAATAGGTCTCCCAGATTTAGCAAATAAAAATACAGGATTCCTAGTTAAATTTGAATTTCACATGAACAGCAAATATTTTTCTTGTAGTGTGAGTATATCCCAAATATCGTATGGGGGCGTACTGATACTAAAAATCATCTATCGTTTATCTAAAATTCCAATTTAAGTGAGTGTCCTGTTTTGCACCTGGCAACCCTAATTGGGAACTGAGGAGACACAAGAGCTGTGACAAATCCTAGGCCACCTGGCGCCAGAGTGACGCTGGCAATGCAGTTCTAGATGAGTGGGGCAATGGGGTGTGCTTGGTCGTTTTACAAAGTCAGTGCAGTTTCTGCTCTCGCCTGCACATATGGGCGCTGAGAGCACCACCCCAGCACTGGGAGGAGGGCTTCTTCCCTGTGCCCAGGTCTCCTGGGTCTTACGGCACTTCTTCCTTGGGGCTGTGAAAATACCATATGATCTCACTTATATGTGGAATCTATAGAATAAATGAACAAACTAATCAGAAACAGTCTCAGAGATACAGAGGAAAAACTGAGGGTTGCTAGATGGGAGGGGGCTGAGGACGAGGGAGAAGGTGAGGGGATTAGAAAGCATAGTCGGTAACCATGAGATTGCCACGGGGATACGAAAGTCAGTTTGGGGAATGTGATCAATAATGTTGTAAAGATTGTGTAGGGGGTCAGATGGACACTTGTCTCATTAGGGAGACCACCTCAGGGATGATGTAGATGCCTGACCACTGCACTGTACACCTGAAGCTGAAGCTAAATAATAATGAATGTCAACTACAATTTTATATGTATTTATATATAGTCACAGGATGTGGAGTACAGCATGGGGAATAGAGTCAATGGAACTGTAACAGCTATATACGGTGTCAGAGGGGTAGTAGATTGGAGGAGGGGGGTTATCACTTTGTGAGGGGTGAAATGTCTAACGATTACATTGCTTTGTACACCTGAAACTAATAATAATAATAATAATAATAATAATAATAATAATAAATCCTGAGCATGCAGATGCTCAGAGACAAGTGACTCAGTTCACAAATACCTTTGAATGCATTTTGTCATATGCTTTCTCCATCTACTAGGGCCAGTGTGTATAGCTGTGCACTGGGTGCTCACAGCATCATTTTGTCTTGGGGACACCATTCATAATGTCGACATAAAAAGTTACTGATAACTATTTTCTGGCAGATGGCAGTAGCATGTCTTACTCTACCAAAATTAGCATATATGACATTTTTTTCACAAATAGAATTCGGCATCCTGAGGAAAGGGCACCTTGTTCTTTATACCAAGGTGTCACATGGCCAGTGGTGACTCTACCCATCGCAGATTCGCCATAACATGTGCTGCAGGGTTTTTCACACCAGGGGTTGTGACCCATGAATAGGGTGGAAATGATTTCAGTGGGTTACAACCAACATTAGTGGTGATGATGATGATGATGACGATGATGATGGAATAGAATAGATATCATAATGTGTTCCATGTAATCAATGAGTTGTTGCTGGAAGTTTTGATTGTTTCATCTATGTGTCTACTGGGTGGTGATAAAAATATATTTCTGATTGTGTCTCACTGTCAAAAAGGTTTGAAAGGCACTGATGTGGTGGTAAAGACCTTGAAATCTTGAGAGCCCACAGATCAGGGACCAGATCCTGGTTTTGCTACATGCTTGCTGTGTAACCTCAGGCAAATGACTTTACCCTTCTGGGCCTTGGTTACCTGATCTGTAATTTGGGGATAATAATTGTACCTGCCTCAAGGGTGGGTCTGAGGATTTAATTAATTAATCCATGCAAAGCGTTTAGCACAAGGCCTGGCGTGTAGCAGGGGATCAATGCAGATTTTGCTGTTATTATCAGTGATTAGCCAAGATCTGAGAGGCTTGGAAGAGACAGGCTCATTAACTGTGGGTGAGCAGTGACAGCTGACAGCCAGATGTGGAAAGAAAGAGAATTCAGAATAATGCAAAAGCAGATGAGGTACAATAAAGGATATTCATATTGATGACCCTGAGTCATCGGGAAAAGGTTAAATTATGCCTAGAATGTTCCATGGAATAAAGCAAATTTGTACTACATTTCCAAGGCTTTCCAGTGAAAACAATCCAAATAAACAGGATGAACACTTAGCAGAACATATCAGTTAATTGGACAATTAATTTATATGGGAGTTCTGCTTCTACCGCTAGTCCAGATAAATGAGGTACTCCAGTCTCCTCTTTCTTGAAAGCAAGTCGCTAGGTTGCAAGCTTTCTAAGGGCACAGACTGAATTTTGCATTCCTTCTGGATCCCCTGCAGAGTCAGGCTCGGGCCATGCACACAGTTGTTGGTCCTACGCTCCCCATTCTCTGGGCTAAACTGTAAGGGCAGCCCCTCATTCTGTAAGTTAGGACACTAACATACAAAATGGACCACGTACTAGCGCCACACTGGGTGGGGCGCTGCTAGTCTTACCCTTCACCCTGCTCCTACCTAGCTTTGGGAGATGAGAGACGGGAGCAGGGCTAAGTTTGTAACCCTTCTCTTGCATAGGCATGTTACTGCTTACTAATACTTGCCAGATGCTTGTGTGTGTGTGTGTGTGTGTGTGTGTGTGTGTGTGTGTGTGTGAGAGAGAGAGAGAGAGAGAGAGAGAGAGAGAGAGAGAGAGAGAGAGAGAGAGACAAAGAGAGAGAGAGTGTGAGAGAGAGAGAATGAGAATGAATGCATTGTGATCTCAGAGCTTTATTAGACTGGTGGCTCTAAATTCTTTTGCATATCAAGACCTTTTTAAATAATGATAATTTTTATTGAGCAAATCAAACAGCTAATCTTGGGAAACCTTCATAAACAAAAATTTTTAAACGGGTCAACAATCACTTCCAAATCCGTTTTGGGTCTTTGGCACAGCAATCCAACATTGACTTAGAAAGCCCAAGTATGGACACATGTGAAAACCCCATTTTAATGTTTGCAGTTTTCATGAGGTATCTTGTCCCATCCCACCCTCCCAACTGCACATTGATAATAGTTATGCTGTTAGAATTTGGTGATTGAGAAAAAATACATAGGCAAAAAATAACTATGAATTCAACAGCGTTTTAAATGAATCAATCATAACTATATCTACATTAAAAATATATAGCCTACATATGAGCAAGACACATTTTTTGAATATGTTTCTCTGATAGCTCCCTGCACTCTTCTTTGTAGTTGCACAACATAATTAGTTTTATTTTTTTTTATTTTTTTTAATTAAATTTATTGGGGTGACTATGATTAGTAAAATTACATAGATTTCAAGTGTGTAATTCTATAATACATCATCTATATATCACATTGTGTGCTCACCACCCAGATATCCTCCCATCACCATATATTTGAACCCCTCTACCCTCCTCTACCATCCTCCCTCCCCCCTTACTCTCTGGTAACCACTAAACTATTGTCTGTGTCTGTGAGTTTTTCTTTCTTTGTTTGGATTGTTCATTTGTTGCTTTCAGTTTTATATCCCACATATGAGTGAAATCATATGGTTCTCGACTTTTTCTGTCTGACTTAGTTCACTTAGCATAATTATCTCAAGATCCATCCATGTTGTTGCAAATGGCACTATTTCATCTTTTCTTATGGCTGAGTAGTACTCCATTGTGTATATATACCACATCCTCTTTATCCAGTCATCTATAGAAAGACACTTTGGTTGTTTCTATAATTATTTTATTTATTCATTTGTGAACTAGTTTAATGCCTGTCTTCTCCACTACGCTGTGAGGTCCATGAGATCAGGGACTACCCCAAGTTCTGCTCACTCTTGTTTCTCCAAAGCTCATCATGGTACCTGGGACCTGGCAGATGCTCATTAAATATTTGCTAAATGTGGGCATGGATGACACATTTTCTAATGAAGCTTCTGGGCTTTTCTGTGGTTCTGGGGGAGCCAGTCACAATTGAGCTTGCCTAAGTTCTCCAGAAAGCAAGAGGCGACACCTTCCCATGTATGTACATGGGTGTCAAACATTGTCTGTAGAATAACTTTATTCAACAAATATAAGTAAGTACAATGTGCAACTGGGGATAAAACAGAGGACCTAACTTAGTCGCAGGGGCGAGGAGATGATGTTTGAGCCAATATCAAAAGAGTTCGTATGAGAGTTTTCTGGACAGAAAGGACTGCGTGAACCCGGTCCCTGCAATGGGAAAGAAGGGTGTGTGCTAAAAGAACTGAGAGAAAGAACCCCGGTCATGGGCCTACTGAGGAAACTGATGATAAATCACTGGCCTCTGAGAGAGTTTGTAGTTCTTGAGATGCAAAACTTACATTTTTTTAAAAAATTAAAGTTTATTGGAGTGACGATGGTTAGTAAAATTACATAGGTTTCAGGTGTATAATTCTGTATTACATCATCTATACATTGTACAACACTTAAGTTTTATTTCTTATTTTGAGTTGGTAACATGTGCGTATGGTCAAATATTGAAAAGGAGCAAAGGGGAAAGTGTATTTCGTTCCCACCCAATCATTCCTGAGCTGCCTACCCAGTTTCCTTTCGCAAAGGAACCGCTGTTACCAGTACTTGAGGTAAAATGTTCCTTGAAGGAAATTTGCAGGTTGTAGTTGTGTACAATAAATGAATTAATAAATAAGTGAGCAAACATGAGTATTTTTCTACTTTTCACCCCCTTTGAGATATACACCAGTAAACATCTTACTGACTGTCCTTTCTCCGCGTGTGTGCATACACGTATGTGAGTACACATGCACTCATGTGTGTGCACACACACGAATTTTACCACAATGGCACTATACAAGTTTTCACTGTGAACTCCTTTCTTTAAAAAATGTGCAGCCTTTCTTCCTTACACTTCATACCATCCCCACAAAGGTAACTGATGTGTATAATCTAGTCCGCATCTTTGCATGCCTCCCTCCATGCTTGCATAATTATACAGAACATTTATATTACGTGTTTTGGACATTCTCTTTTATAACAGTGGCATCTTTGTATACATACTACCACATCTTGCTTTTCTCACTAAACAATACACCATGGAAACCACCTCATTCTGTGAAATGCTGTATAAAAGCCCATGGATTGGATGGGCAATTCACTGAGCCCTCTCTTCTCACAAACATTCCTTCCATTTTTAGTACGTGAATTTCTATGGAATAGACTCCCAAGAGTGGAATTGCTAGGTTGAAGTGTGTCTATATTTTTAGGTTTAGTAGATAATACCAGATTCTTCTCCAGACAACCTGTAAGGATTCCTTTTTCCACCAGCAATATAAGACAGTACACTTTTTCCACCATTTCTGCATTCACTAGGGTAAAAAGCAAATTGAAGATAACCTTTCAATTTGTCATCAACTATTTGTTGGCCCCAAATTGTGAAATATGTTGAACACTGAAAATGCTTGAGTAGGCTCACCTTTGAAGCCAGAGCCCCGAGTAGGAAAATGCTCTACTTTTACTCATGCAGCTTAGGTTAACAATCATCATGGTAGCTACCAGTTGCTGAGTGCTCTGCTGCATCCAACATTTACTGAGCACTATCTCATTTAAACCTTAGCGCTCTGAGGAGACACTCTTCTTCATTCCATTTCACAAATGAAGACATTTAGATACAGAAATTGAGCAACTTACGAAAGGGTGCACAGCTAGTAAGTGGCAGAGAGAGTCTTCATTCAGCCCGGGAGTCTTAACCTCAGTGCCATTTGACTTTGATTAGCATGTAGACCTTTGGGCTCCTGGAGATTGAAGCTAGGCCTGATCTTTGTTGAGATGCACCTTTGCGCTTTATAGAGATAATGAAGAGTGAGCTGGAGATACACCCAAGGTCCCAAGTGCCCTGTGTTTGGACCAGGCCACCTGGAAGGGGGTGGCTCTGTCTTGCAGCCCTTGTGGGTCAAGCGCTTCCTGAGCGGCACAGAGCATCCCCTTAGCTGAGGGAGGGAATGATCCCAGAGTGAGAGCCTGGAGTCGATGTGTGCAGTGGGATTTGGGTGGCTGGATTGTTATCTCCTGTCCCCAGGCAGAATTTTTGTCATTCGGGAACTGGAAGTCTTTCCTTAGATGTTCTTTCTCCACGGCTACTTTGCTGTCAGAATCTTTCCAGCCGATCTCAGCACAATAAGGCAGACTTCTGGGGAAAAAGTCTTAGAGCAACCGATCGCCAGGCCTTGAGTGTGTTTGCATTCCTGTAGCTCTGTTTCTGTGCTGGCAGGACCAGATCAGGATGCATTCATTAATGTCACTGTGATAGCATGAGTATTTTTATTTATTTATTTTTAATTGGGGAAGGGAAACAGGACTTTATTGGGGAACAGTGTGTACTTCCAGGACTTTTCCAAGTCAAGTTGCTGTCCTTTCAATCTTAGTTGTGGAGGGTGCAGCTCAGCTCCAGGTCCAATTGCCGTTGTTAGTTGCAGGGGGCGCAGCCCACCATCCCTTGCGGGAGTCAAACCGGCAACCTTGTGTTTGAGAGGATGCACTCCAACCAACTGAGCCATCTGGCCACCCAGGAGCTGAGCGACAGCTCATTGACTTCATTCTAGTTGCAGAGGGCGCAGCTCGCTGGCCCATGTGGGAATCGAACTGGCCGCCCTGTTGCCCAGAGCTCTCGCTCTAACCAACTGAGCCACCCATCTGTCCCTGATAGCACGAGTATTGATGCAAATGGATTCTCAGTCGCCATTGATTTCCTGAGCACAGAATTCCAGCCAAATCTTCCTCATGAGAGAAAGTGAAGGACGCATTACAATTCTACCCCAAAAGATACTTACAAAGAGTTAATCGGATGCAGATTGGTTCATCAAATAAAAAGAATCACTGATATTAATGCTTTGGCTGATAATCGGTTCATCTTGAAAGGGTAATCAAAGTAACTTTCATTTATTGAACACCCAGTAAATAGCAGGTGACTTGCATACATTATTTCATTTCATCTTCATCACAAACCTAATGAGATAGGTACCATTACTATACCCATTTTGCAGATGGACCCATTGAGGCTTGAGGAGGTTAGGTTGGCTTTCTGTCTAAGATCATATAGTGAGTAAGTGGTGGAAGCTGGGATTGGAAACCAACAGTGTCTCAGACTTCCCTCGCCTCCCGCCCGGTTCCCAGCCTGCTCTGGCTTCTGGAGCCATCCCCATTACTTGAACAATTGCATCTAAGCATCATCAGACATTCATAATGACAACAGTGTACCTTCATCAAAGACTTACTATGAGTTCACATCTAGCCTATTCAGTCTTCAAATCCTGTGCTTTTTGTTCTTTATGCTGCACAGTCCATTTCTAGAAGTAAAGTTTCCATCTGAAGAGCAAAATTATGTGCTTCATGTCGTTTACAAAGGTGACTGTTTTCACATAGCCCATTACAGGTGGTTCTTGTGTCTGAGCCTTGGAAAGTACAGAACAAACTTAGTCATATGCTCTTGTCTCATACCTTAAGGAACATTATAGAAGTTAGACTGTCAGACTTGTTGACCAAAGTTCTCAAGGACGTTCTTCCTGTGCTGAAATGCATTAATGACTATAGAAAAATTCAGAGTGCAGTGGTGGGCCATGGGAAGAAACCTGAGTTTCAAGATACAATCTCTAGAAGTCTCAGTGCTTCCCTTTGTCAGTTGTATGCTCTTGTACAAAGGAAGGTGCAAAACCTCTGTGAGGTCACACAGATGTAAGAGGTGATCAGAATGGGAATTTGCAAGTTCCTAACCAAACTTTCCACAGCAGAGCCGAGGGCTGCAGGCCCTGAAATTGGCATCACTGACAACAAAGACAGTCGTTTAAACTAGAGGGAAAGACATGTACCACATATCCACAACTTCTCTTGAGTGCTATCCAAGTGACTGGTTTTTGTCTCACCTGTCTCAAAGCACTGATGGGATGGACCCGACATCCTCTAAATGCTTGGGGACCACTAAGAGCAAAGACAGTCTAGCACAAAGATTTGAGGGTCTCACAGAATTGCTGACCACGCCGATTGGTAAAGATCTCCTGTATGAGGCCAACCCATGAAGACTGGGAGAGGTGGCTTTTTTTTTCTCTAATGTGTAGATCCCAATACAGATAGTCAAGGAAAATGAAGAAATGGGGAAATGATCCAAACAGAGGAACAAGATAAAATTATAGAAACTGACTCTAGTGAAACAGAGGTATACAAATCACCTGACAGAGAATTCAGTATAACCATCATAAAAATGTTCAATGAGCTAAGGAGAACAATATATGAGGTCGAACAATTAAGTTTGCAAACCTCCTAGAAAAAGTGCTACATACCTCATTGCTGAATATCACTATGGTCACCTTCAAAGTACTCCCCTTGGGAAGCTATGCACTGACGCCAGTGCCTAGTCCACCCTTCAAAGCAATTTTGGAACTCTTTCTCTGGAATGGCCATCAGAACTGACGTCGTATTACCCTTGATGTCCTGAATGCCATCAAAATGTCTTCCTTTCAATATTTCCTTTGTCTTCGGGTAAAGAAAGAAGTCACTGGAGGTCAGATCAGGTAAGTAGGGAGGGTGTTCCAATACAGTTATTTGTTTACTGGCTAAAAACTCCCTCACAGACAGTGCCTTGTGAGCTGGTGCATTGTCGTGATGCAAGAGCCATGAATTGTTGGAGAAAAGTTCAAGTCATCTAACTTTTTCATGCTGCCTTTTCAGCACTTACAAGTAGTAAACTTGGTTCACTGTTTGTCCAGTTGGTACAAATTCATGGTGAATAAATCCTCAGATATCAAAAAAGGTTAGCAACATCGTTGAACAAGTTCGTGAACTTAATTGTCATACCTTGTATGTACAAAGTGCGAATGTCAAGAAGGAAATAGAAAGTTTAAAAAGAACCAAATAGAAATCTTGGATCTGAAGAATACAATAACTGAAGTGAAAATTTTAGTAAAGCCGTTCAACAGTGGAGTAGATCAAGCAGAAGAACACATCAGGTAATTTGAAATTATCCAGACGGGAACAAAAACTAAAAAGACTGAAAATGAAGAAAACTTAAGGGACTTATGGGTCACCATCAATTGGACCAATATATGTAGTATGGGACTCTCAGATGGAGAAGAGAAGGACCAGAAAGCTAATAATAATAACAATAATAATAATAATTAAGAAGAAATAGTGGCTGAACACTTCCCCAAACTGGGGAAAAAATGAATATCAAGATCCAGGAAGCCCAAAAACTTCTAAAAAAAAAAAAAGAATCCCAAAAATCCACACTGAGACACATTATAATCAATTTAAATAACATTTAAAGTAATTATTTTTTTTAAAGATTTTATTGGGGAAGGGGAACAGGACTTTATTGGGGAACAGTGTGTACTTCCAGGACTTTTCCTAGTCAAGTTGTCCTTTCAGTCTTAGTTGTGGAGGGTGCAGCTCAACTCCAGGTCCAGTTGCCGTTGTTAGTTGCAGGGGGCGCAGCCCACCATCTCTTGCGGGACTCGAGGAATTGAACTGGCAGTCTTGTGATTGAGAACCCACTGGCCCATGTGGGAATTGAACCGGCAGCCTTTGGAATTAGGAACATAGAGCTCTAACCACCTGAGCCACCGGGCCAGCCCCACGTTTAAAGTAATTATTGATAGGGTAGGATCTACTATGTTCATTTCATTGTTTTCTGTCTGCCTTAGAGTTCTTTAACCCCTCTTTTTGCTCTTTCTATCTTCCTTTATATTTCATTAATTTTTTTGCATTGTTATTCTTTGATTCCTTTTTCGTTGTCATTTGTGTAACTTCTATAGGTATTTTTTGTGGTTGTTATGGGGCTGACATAAAATATCTTATAGTAATCACAGTCTATTTTAAGCTTATAACAACTTAATTTCAATGGTATACAGAAACTCTGGGTCTTATCAATTATGATGTATGTAGCATTTGTCTGAGGGTTTGTGTGGTCACCACCTCACACAAAGGAAGGTGAACATACACTACCCACGTGCGGCTAGAATTTTGTTAATCAATCAATTACTTCAAACAAGGAATTGCATTTATTTAATTAAATGTTACTAGATTTAAAAATCTCAGCTGGAGAGTTGTCTTGGCATCACTTCACTGGAATTAGAGAATTTCGACTTTCAATATTAGCAGAGACAAGATCAAGTTAAAATTTGTCTCAAAGGAACGAGAATCCATTGGATGGTGTTGCAACTTCCCCCTTCCTTTTGCCCTGCTAACCACCTAGCAAACCAGCAAGCAAACAAAAACCCATTCCTTCCTTACCTCGGAAGTCAGCCATGAACATCATCCTCTCTAATGCCAGGTCTTACAGAGACCTTTGCAAGGAAATTAATAATAAGAAACATAGATCCAACCTTCTTTCCACAAACTCCCAGAGTTTACATTTGCAAGGGGTCCCACGTAGCCTTTACCTTTTTGACTTCTTCATAGAAATAGACCTTAGCATTTTTTCCTTTAATTTTCAATCAGTTCTGTAAAGATTAATATTATTAATGCACCAATATTCTTTTATCTGTCATGCTGCATGCTGACTAGACAAAATAGGAGCTAACTCCAGCCAGTCATTTTTAGCTGGAAGCATTCTGTTCTGAACCCCCTTTGCTGAGGTGAAGTGAGCTGTGCAAATTAGCTGCTTTAACAAGCGTAGGCTGAGCGGGGTCAGGGATTTTGGTACCTGCTCATATTCTAACAATGATATCAGGCGGTAATCCTCTCTAAACATGCTGGTGTGGATTTCCCCTCAGGTTAGCTTGGCATAATCATACTTTTCAAACCAAAACATGTTGGAGCTATTTTAACTCTTATATTAATTACTGCTTAACGTCTCCAGGAATAACATTAAGAAGAGTGTTTTGAAAACATTGTTTTTGGAGAGTTTTATATCATGCGTAAGTGATGTGACCAATTTATAACACAAAAACTTTCAGCAGTCAAATGATACCAACAGGTTTTGCTCTAACAGTTCTCTGTGTAAACCTTTTGTGAGAACTGGTGACCAATAGATCACTATGTAGGAATCAACAGTACCAAAGAGCAAGAATCAGTCTCTTATTTTTAGTAGAATCAAATGAGAACTCTCATCTGAAGGATTTACAGGTCTGTAAATTATGTAACAAAATCAGCAAGATTTTGAGAATGCCAGTGAATTGTTGGGAAATAACTGGTGCTCCGGAACTCTGCCAAAGTGGGACCTACAATAAGGGTGGCGTGTCCAACATCAGGATTTTGCCAAAAAGCACCATTTTAACTCCTACTTGAAATAACTCCAGTTGAAGGAAACAGATTGGTACCAGTGCTGGTTGTGTTTTGTGATTGGCCATCATAGTTTGGCCTTTACAGAAATACAAAGGCCAAAGGGAAAAATAGTCTCATGACTGCTTTCTTTTACAATAATTAAATGCCACGGGCTTTGATCTTATTGACTTTATCATAACATTTGGCAAAGTCTTGTTTTGACGCACAAAATATGTAAAATCAAGCTAAATAATAGGTGATTTGTAGTTGATTGAATAAATATACCAACAGTGGTTACTTGGGTATATGGTATTTTAAAAGGAAAAAATAGTCTTAGCGTGGGTTCTATAACTGACATTATCCTAAACAGAAATTTTATCAGTGATATAAATGTTAGAGCTGCTCATAAATTCTTCAGTTTTTCTCACTCTATGGAAATAATAAGATGGCAGTATCCCACCCTGCTTAAATTTTGATGAGGCTGTGTAATTTCTTTCGACCAATAGCATTTTTTGTTTGTTTTATGTCACTGAGTTTTATTTTATTTTATTATTTTTCTATTATAGTTGACATTCAATATTATTTTATATTAGTTTCACTTGTACACTGTAGTGTTTAGACATTTATATAATTTATGAAGTGATCCCTCTGATTAGTCTGGTACCCACCTGGCACCATACATAGTTACTGCAATATTATTGCCTATATTCTCTATGCTGTTCTTTGCATCCCTGTGACTAGTTTGTAACTATCAATTTGTACTTCTTAATCCCTTCAGCGTTTTCACCCACCCTAGCCCCTCCCATCTGGCAACCATCAGTTTGTTCTCTGTAGCTATGAGTCTGTTTCTGTTTTGTCTATTCTTTTATTTTGTTCTTTAGATTCCTCATATAAGTTAGCTCATATGGTGTTTATCTTTCTCAGTCTGACTTATTTTACTTAGCATAATACCCTCAGGTCCATCCATGTTGTTGCAAATAGTAACATTTCATTCTTTTTCATGGCTGAGTAATATTCCATTTTATATATGTACCACCTCTTCTTTATCCAGTTGTATATGGATGGGCATTTAGGTTGCTTCCATATCTTGGCTAATGTAAATAACACTGCAGTGAACATAGGGGGATATATGATTTTTCCAGTTACTGTTTTGGATTTATTTGAATAACTACCCAGGAGTGGAATTGCTGGGTCATAAGGTAGTTCTATTTTTAAGTTTTTGAGGAACCTCCATACTGTTTTCCATAGTGGCTGCACCAATTTGCAATCCCAGCAACAGAGCATGAGGGTTCTCTTTTCTCCTCATCTTCGCCAACCTTTGTTGACCTATTGGTGATAGCCATTCTGACAGGTATGAGGTGATATTTCATTGTGGTTTTAATTTGCATTTCTCTGCTGATTAGTGATGTTCAACATCTTTTCATATGTCTATTGGCCATCTGTATGTCCTCTTTGGAGAAATGTGTATTCAGGTCCTCTGCCCATTTTTAAATTGGATTGTTATCTTTTTCGGTGTTGAGTTGTGTAAGTTCTTTATAAATTTTGGGTATTAACCCCTTATCGGATATATCATTGGTGAATATCTTCTCCCATCCAGTAGGTTGTCTTTTCATTTTGTTGGTGTTTTCCTTTACGGTGCAAAAACCTTTTAGTTTGAGGTAGTCCCATTTGTTTATTTTTTCTTTTCTTTCCGTTGCTCAAGGAGATATAGCAGGAGAAAATATTACTAAGAACAATGTCAGAGAGCTTACTGCCTTTGTTTTCTTCTAGGAGTTTTATGGGTTTGGGTCTTACATTTAAATCTTTAATCCATTTTGAGTTTATTCTTGTATATGGTGTAAGGAGGTGGTCCAGTTTCATTTTTTTTGTGTGTATCTGTCCAGTTTTCCCAACAACATTTATTGAATAGGCTCTTTATCTCATTGTATATTCTTGCCTCCTTTGTCATAGATTAAATGACATATAGGCGTGGATTTATTTCCAGGCTCTCTCTTCTATTCCATTAATCTATGTGTCTGTGTTTGTGCCAGTACCATGCTGTTTTGATTACTGTTTTAACCAATAGCATTTTAACAGAAGGGATTTTATTCAAGGTCCCTAAAGAGGCTGTTATGAGCTGTGCTGGCGTGAGTCATGATGGAGTTTTCATCAGCTGTCTCCATCGGTGACTAAGTCCCCTGTCTTAGACACTGATTTTCTTTTTTTTTTTTTTTAGATTTGGAGGTTGATTATTACTGCAATATAGTATAACCCATTCTGACTGACACACATAACAGAATAGAATCTTTACTTTAGAAATACGTGAAGATACTTACCAGAGAAAACTAGATAATAAACTAAATGCTAAAACCAAGATTTAAGATGAGGGATTTACAATAATGTATTTTTAACTTGATTAAGACTTACAGAAAGTTCTGTACTTGATGGTGAAGAAGGTTTCTATAAAGATTTCAGTTGGAAAAGCCCACTTTGGGATGTGTTTAAAACGTGTTGGTGGAACTCTTAGGCTACAGCTCTGAAGCTACGGTGCAGCATTCAGAATGAGACAAATGAAACTCAGATTAGATGACTTTATATGTAGATTTTTTAATTCAGTTACAGGTTTAAAAATTTGAGAGTGACATTGGCAGATTGTAATCTTTACAAGAAAAGGGTTGTCACAAGATTGGGGTACCTGAAAACCAGCTTAAATAAAGGGAAAATGGAAGAATTGGGAAGGCTGAACATTTGGAAATATCTGGGCGTGCATTGTAAACATCTTTTTCATATTTCCAGTCTGCCATGTCAAAGTGAACTTGATTTTGCATACATTTAAGCAGAATATTGAAGAAAACCAAACTGAAGCAAACAAAATGACTTTTAAAAATAAAACTAAGAGAAAATAACACATAAAAAGAAGAAATACAGAAAACAGCTAGGTTTTAAATAAAGCATCAAATTCTGCAAGCTTTTGCACACCAACAGTTGATTCTAATGTGAAATGGCTGAGGGGAAGTTTACTCAACTCACATGACTTAGATGCATTGTAAATTTAATGGAAATTAGGTGCCTGTATGTGTGTGTTGGGGAGGAAGGAGTGGAAAGTAATTATAACAAAGCACAGCATCTCAATTGTTTCTCTTGAACTTCTCAGCCCCTCCCAACATTACCTCTCCATATTCTGCTTTCTGTGACTTTATTTGTATTTGTATTGTTCTCTGCTCATTCTAGGTCAGGCCCAATTCTCAACAGATTCATTACACAATTATGATAATAGTCACCCATAAACTGAGCAATGTACCTGTGTCAAACTCTATGGTAGACACTTTACACATATGATAACATTTTCATCTCCACAGTGCATTGTAAGATTGGCGGAGAGTGATAGGAGATGATTTGGAGAAATAGGCAGGAACCATATCAGGTAAGGACTGTGTGGCCACAGCAATAATTTAGATTTTATTCTGAATGTGAATGGACATCACTGGAGGATTTTGAACAGAGGAATAATACAGTCTGATTTGCACTGTAAAGTGAACCCCCTGGATGTCCTGTCAAGTGTTGACTGAAAGGGGTCAACAGCAGAAGCATGGACACAAGTAAGGAGGTTATTGAAATGATCCACACAAAAGAGAATGGTATCTTTGACCAAGAGATAGTGATGGAACTGGTAAGAAGTGCCTGGATTCTGGATATGTTTTGAAGAAGAGTTGACACATCTTGCAGATGGATTAGATGTAGGGTGGTGAAGGAAAGAGGTTTAAGGATGACTCCAAGCTTTTTTGCCTGAGCAACTGGGTAAATGATGGTGTCATTTATTGTGATAACAAAAATCTGTGGGTGGGGATTTGGAGTGAGAGTAAAAATCAAGAATTCAACTTTAGACACATAAAGTTTGAGATGCCTTTCAGACACCCAGCGAAATCATGAGGGTAGTTGGGTATTTGAGTACAGAGCTCAGGAATATATAACTGCTACACTTCCTCTCAGTGCTAGGGGCTAGAACACTGTAGAAAGCTATTGGCCTAGGGGAGTAGAAGACCAAAGATAAATTTGTTATGAGGAACTGAGTCAAGCTGCCACTTGCTGTGCTGTATCTTCAATATTACTATGTGAGGTAAGTTCTGAAAATTTATAATAAGACCCGATTCTGGACTGCAATCTTGGGAACCATGTAAGAGCAACATGAAATGCTAGTAAAAGGAAGCATGGGACATAGAGAATGTGGGAGAGGAAGAAAATTATATTCTGTTGCAAATAAGCCTCCACACCAAAATGTCAAAACACATGAACAAATCCACACTAAGAAAGACCAGCATGGAAATACACAATGAGAATGTGAATTCATTCAGGATGAAATGATTTTATGGAAAGGTCTGTCAAAGATTTTTGAAAAGTATGTTGGGAATGCTCAAAGAGGCATACACACAACTTTCATTAAAGATAGCAGGAAATTATGAAACAAACAAGCAGAAATTAAACAAATGGAACAAATGAGACCAGATGGATATGGGAAAAAAACATTAGAAATCTTGGAAAGGAAAATAAAGTCATTTAAATGCAAACTGAAAAGAGTGTATACTTGAGATTGGTCATACTACAGAGAAAATAGCAAAGTGTAAGGCAATACTGAGGAATTCTAAAAGTAGCACAGAAAGAGGATATTTTAAAAAATGCAATGTAACAGTGATGAGGTATGCACTATAGATTGAGATGCTTCAACAAATTTCTACAGGAGTTTCAGAGATGGTGAAGAGGATTGCAGAGGATCCCCTTCCCTTCCCCCTCTTTAAAATTTTCGATTACAGTTGACATTCAATGTTATTTTATATTAATTTCAGGTGTGTTGCATGGTGGTTAGACATTTATATAATTTAAGAAGTGATCCCCCTGAGAAGTGCAATACCCATCTGGCACTATGCCTAGTTATTACCATATTACTGACTATATTACCTATGCTGTACTTTATATCTCCATGACTATTTTGTAACTACCAATCCCTTCACTTTTTGCATCCCACCTGCAACCCCTGCCATCTATCATCCCGATAAATCTAGTGCCCATCGGACACATAGTAATTACAATATTATTGACTACGTTCATTATGCTGTACTCTACATCCCCATGACTACTGTGTAACAACCAATTTGTATTTCTTAATCTCTTTCCCTCTTTCATCTACCACTACAACCCTTCTCCTGTCTGGAAACTATTTCTATGATTTTGTTTCTGTTTTGGTTGTTCATTCTTTTCTTTAGATTCCACACATAAGTGAAATCGCATTGCACTTGTCTTTCTCTGTCTGACATACTCCACTCAGCAAAATACCGTCCAGGTCCATCCATGCCACCAAGATGGCAAGAATCCATTCCCTTCCAGGGCCCAGCAACATTCCATTGTATATATGGACCACCTACTCTATCCATTCATCCATCAATGGACACTAAGCCTGCCTCCACATCTTGACCATTGTAAACAATTCTGCAATGAACATGGGGATGCATGCATCCCTCAAAGTGGCGTTTTGGGTTTCTTTGGATAAAAGCCCGGAAGTGGGATTACTGGGTCCTTCTTTGTCTCTTGTTATAGCCTTTTTTTAAAAGTCTATTTTGTCTGGTATAAGTATTGCTACCTCAGATTTTTTTTTTTTTCATTTCCATCTTTACTTTGTGTGTTTTGATCTGAAATGAGTCTCTTGTAGGCAGCATATGTAAGGGTCTTGTTTTCTTATCCATTCAGCCACCCTATCTTCTGATTGGAGTACTTGATTCATATACATTTAAAGTAATTATTGATAGATATGTAGTTATTGCCATTTTATCACTCATATTTTTTATCTTTTTTTTAATCAATTGAAGAAAACCCTTTAAGATTCCTTGTGACACTGGTTTGGTGGTGATGAATTCCTTTAGCTTTTTCTTGTTTAGAAAGCTCTTTATCTGTCCTTTGATTCTAAATGATAGCTCTTTTGGGTAGAATAATTTTGGTTGTAGGCGTTTGCTTTTTATCACTTTGAATATTTCCTGCCAATTACTTCTGGCCTGCAAAGTTTCTGTTGAGAAATCTGTTGACAGTCTTATGGGAGGTCCCTTATAGGTAACTAACTGTTTTCCTCTTGCTGCTTTTAATATTCTTTCTTTGTCTTTAACCTTTGGCATTTTAATTATAATGTGTGTTGGTGTGGGCCTCTTTGAGTTCATCTTGTTTAGGACTCTGTGCTTCCTGGACTTATATGTCTATTTCCTTCACCAGGTTAGGGAAGTTTTCCATCATTATGTCTTCAAATCGGTTTTCAATTCCTTGCTCGCTCTTTTCTCCTTCTGATACCCCTATGATGCGAATGTTGGTATGCTTGATGTTGTCCCTGAGGTCTCTCAAACTATCTTCATTTATTTTTTATTCTTTTTTCTTTTTGCTATTCCAATTGGGTGTTTTATGCTACTTTATCTTCTAAATTGCAGATTTGATCTGATCCTCTCCTTCATGTAATCGACTGTTGACTCCCTCTAATATATTCTTTATTTTGTTTTTGTGTTCTTTATTTTTGACAGCTTTTTTGTTTTCTATCTCCATTTTTATGTGTTTCTCTTTGTTGAAGTTCTCCCTGAGATCATTGAGCATACTTGTAACCAGTGTTTGAGACTCTGCATCTGGTAGATTGCTTGTCTCCACTTTGTTTAGTTCTTTTCCTGGAGTTTTGTTCTGTTGTTTCATTTGGACATTTTTTTTTATGTGATTTTTCTTTTTTAATTTTATTGGGGAAGGGGAATAGGACTTTCTTGGGGAACAGTGTGTACTTCCAGGACTTTTTTTCCAAGTCAAGTTGTTGTCTTTTCAATCTTAGTTGTGGAGGGTGCCATTCAGCTTCAAGTTGTCCTTTCAGTCTTAGTTGTGGAGGGTGTAGCTTAGCTCCAGGTCCAGTTGCCGTTTTCTAGTTGCAGGGGACACAGCCCACCATTCCTTGCGGGAGTCGAACCGGCAACCTTGTGGTTGAGAGGATGCATTCCAACCAACTGAGCCATCCGGGAGCTCAGCGGCAGCTCAGCTCAAGGTGCCGTGTTCAATTTTAGTTGCAAGGGGCACTGCCCACCATCCCTTGAGGGAGTTGAGGAATCAAACTGGCAACCTTGTGGTTGAGAGCCCGTGCTCAACCAACTGAGTCATCTGGGAGGCAGCTCAGCTCAAGGTGCTGTGTTCAATCTTAGTTGCAGGGGGCGGAGCCCACCATCCCTGGCGGGAGTCGAGGAATCAAACCAGCAACCTTGTGGTTGAGAGCCCACTGGCCCATGTGGGAATCGAAGCGGCAGCCTTTGGAGTTAGGAGCATGGAGCTCTAACCGCCTGAGCCACCGGGCCAGCCCTGGACATGTTTTTTTGTCTCTTCATTTTTAGCTGCCTCCCAGTGTTTGTTTCTATGTGTTAGGTAAGGCTGCTATATCTTTTGGTTTTAGGAGAGTGGCCTTATGTCGTAGGTGTCCTGTGGGACCCAGTGGTGCACTCTCCCTTGTCACCAGAGCCTAGTGCTCCAGGTGTGTCCCTTTTGTGGGTTGCGTGTGCCCTCCTGTTATAGTTGAGTCTTGGTTGCTGTTTGCACATCAGTGAGAGTGATTGACTCTCAGTGATTGGTTGTGAGGACAGGTTGTGACTACTGGGGTGCAAAGGCTAACTCTGTTGAGCATGGTTTGATTTAGCCAGGCTCTAGTGCCTGTCAGCCCCTGGACCTCCTGGGAGGTGACCGTCTGCAGGCAAGTACAGCCGCAGTCTGTGCCCTGCCAGAGGCCACCTGGCATGAGTGACAAAGCTTTGGTTGAAAGTGCCTTGAGATTCCTAGATGCAAACCAAGGCTGGGTGTTGGTAGTGCCAGACTTATGGGGCTGCTTAGCCAGACGTACAGGATACACCAAAGCCAGATGCTGCTTGTTTAGTTTTTGTGAACCTTTGAGCGATTTTAGGAAAGTCTGCAGTATGAGCCAAAGCAGGCCGTTTATAGGAAAAAACCACGGTAAACAGCTTGGGTGTGCAAGAAAGTTAGGTAGGACAGGATCTCAGTATATAAATAGTGCCAGGCAGACAAAAGGTGATAGCCAGTTTGATAAGAGACTCAGATATGGCTTCCACCTGCATCTAGATTCAGGGAAGGGGGATGGCTCAACAAAGAAACAATGGGTTCTGCCAGCTTCTCCTTTAGGGAGAAAGCTGCCCCTCCAGCCCTCATCCTGAGGCCAGACAATTCACTTTCTCCCCAAATGTCCCTGGCACGTTTCGAGCTGCTGCCTGAGCACTGGAGCTCAGAGTGAGCGAGTCCATCAGTGATAAGTCCGTGTGTGCCACCCTTAGGAGGAGTTTTTAGGATGGCAGCCACTGTCCTGCTCACTCCACCACAATCTCTGCTGGTTTTCACCACTAGAAATTATAGGGACTTTTCTGCCCGGCACTAGAACCCTGAGCTGGGGAGCATGGTGTGGGGTTGGGACCCTTCAGTCTTCCGGGGGACTCTGCAGTCAAGTTATCCCACCCGATTTTTAATGGACACACAAGGGTGTGGGACCACTCCATTTTGCATCTCTGCTCCTCCTATCAGTCTCAAGGTGACTTCTGTATGTCCATAGTTGTAGGGCTAGTTGTTCAGCTAGGTCTCAGGTGATTCTCAATAATGGTTGTTCTGTGGTTTAGTTATAACTGATGTGGTCCTGAGAGGAGGTGAGCACTGCGTTTGTGTACTCCGTCGTCTTGACTGGAAAATGTAGTTGTAATTTTTATTTGGTCGTGAAGGAGGTAAGCACATTGTTTACCTACTCCATCATATCTTGACCGGAAATCCTGGGTTTTACTGTTCTTATATTAAAATTCTCTGTGTACAGTGATTTCTTTTATTGCCTACAGGTGGACAGAATACCCTCACTGACCCACCCTTTGTAAGCTACTGGCCCACCTCAAGCTTCTTAAAAAGAAATTGGCCTATTCAGTGTTGGGTTTGTGTTCTCGAAACACCATTATTTTATTTTATTTTTTATTATATTATATTAATATTATATTATATTAGTTTCAGGTGTACAAAGCAACATAATGATTAGACATTTACACCCCTCACAAAGTGATAACCCTACAAGTCTACAACCTTTCTGACATCGTATATACCTGTTGCAATACCACTGACTATATTCCCTATGCTATATTTTACATCCTGTGACAAATACCATTATTTTAATGTGTGGTGTTGTGCCAGTGACTTTCTGTAGGGTGAGTTTTTTTGTCCTTCTGAGGTGAGGGCCTTTAGTTGCTTACAGCCTCAGGTAGGGTACAACCACAATGACATACCTGACTTGGAGGTGATTTTGTTGTCTGCCTTTTGAGGGAAACATCATTGTGCTCTGCGTTCTTGCAATCTCCGCTCTGATATTGCCCTCCCTGTCCACCCCAAACACACGTAGAACTACCCAAGCCCTTTTTCTTTTTGCCCGTGGGACAGACTGTTGCGGAAATTGTCTTCAGTTCTTGGTGCTCACCCAGTCCTTATCCTTCTATGTCTGGCTAACTGTGGACCTGCCAATCTGACCCCCAATCCTTCAGGACCTTGCCTTCCCTTCTCACACACCTTCTTCTCCCTTTCATTTCCTCCCTCCCTCCTTACACAGACAGACACAGACATCTTTTCACGATTTGTTGGTTTTATTTTGACCAATATCCATGTGACTTGGTCTCAGATTTGTTTACTATATGTTTGACCATTTCTCCATGGCTGCTTCTGATGATGCTGTAGCTAGTGCCAGGCCTCTGGCCCAGGCTCTGCATTTATTGGATTCGCAGCATGTTAGTTGAAATGGTTGAATTTTCCATTGTTTCTTGTGCCTGATCTGCTCATTTTCATTTGCTGTCTTATTCAGTTTGTGGTAACAGATGAATATTGTTGGCTTGATTGGTATATCAAGTATTCTTGTACAAGAGACAGATGATTGAGATTTTTTTCTTGAATTCCTTTCACGGGGTCTTTTCGCCTTTCTGGTTTTCTTCTGAACCTGGAAGGGTAACCGGATGAGTCAGCAGGACATTGGTTTGGGAGAAAAAGATGGGAATGTATAGGAAAGGGGACTTCATAGAGGTGGGGGTTGAGGAAGGGGTTTGTGCCAAGGAAGGGTAGGGTAGGCATCTAAAGGAAGTCTGTGGGGAAGAAGAGGAGCATGGGTAGGGTCATCTAACCTTGCTTTTGTTTCTGGTCTTGGATTGACATCGGATCTTCCTTTTCTTCTTCCTTGTGGTGGTTGGGGTTTTCTCTCCCATGCTTATGATTGCTTGTTCTGTATTTGTGGTGAGGTTCTCTGGTGTGCAGATTTCCTCAGCTATACGTGGCCTCCCACTGGTTTACCCCAGGGCTTCAGACCTCCATATATACACAGAGATTTATATACCCTCCCCATGGCAACGAAGAGCCACACCCTTCAGCTTTGTTTCATCATCAAGGAGCTCCTCCAGCCAGTGGTAGCCCTGAGGTGTCTTGGACATCACAAAGCACTGCTCCTGACACTTCTATGGGGGCAGGGAGGCCATGATGCTGTGATTGGAGAAACAGGATGTTTCCTTAATACCCCTGAAAATCCATCCCAAAGTGACCTGCTATCTTTCCTCATTTCCCCATGTTCAATTCTGGTGGGTCACATGGCAGTACTTCCTCCAAGACATTCCCCACAGCCACCCCCATTCAGTGGCTCATTTCTGTTCCCTCCCATTCTTACCATAACCTTCCATTTTGGGTATCTTACCTACAATCCATGTAACATAATGTGTCCTTATTTAATTCTCTGGGAAAATGTGAATCATTCTAATTCCCTCCAGTGTATTTCCCTTTTGTGCCTGTTTTTGTATGGCCCATGAATGAAAATTTTTATTTTTGTTTTACATTTTTAAATGATTGAGAAAAATCAAAAGAAGATTTCATGGCATGTGAAAATTATACGAAATTCAAATTTCGGTGTCCATCAATAAAGTTTTAATAAAACACAAATACACTCATTCATTTAAGTATTATCTATGGTTGCTTTCGCCTACCAGAGTTGAGCAGTTGTGACAAAGACTAAGTAGTCTGCAACATATAAAATATAAAGTCACTGTCTATAGGGGCTTGGGGAGGAGGGTAAAAGGTACTGTAGGTAAGGGTAAACATTCTGTGGGTTCCTTATTATGATACTTTGACTTGTCTTAAAATAATTTTTTATTTTTCAATTAAAGTTGACATACAATATTATATTACTTTCAGGTGTACAACATAATGATTAGACATTTATATAACTTATGAAGTCATCACTCCAATAAGTCTAGTACGCATCTGGCACTATACATAATTATTAAAATATTATTGACTACATTCCCTATGTTATACTTTGTATCCCCATGACTACTTTGTAACAACCAATTTACACATCTTAATCCCTACCCTCCTTCACCCACCCCCCAAACCCCTTCCTATCTGGCAATGCTCTATGAGTTTGTTTCCATTTTGTTTGTTCACTTAGATTCCACATATAAGTGAAATCATATGATATTTGCCTTTCTCTGTTTGACTTTTTTCACTTAGCGTGATACTCTCTATGTCCATCCTTGTTCTTGGAGATGGCAAGATTTCATCCTTTTTTATGGCTGAGTGATATTTCATTGTATATATGTACCACATCTTTTTTATCCATTCATCTATTTATGGACACTTAGGTTGCTTCCATATCTTGGCTATTGTAAATAATGCTGCAATTAACACATGGACGCTTATCTCTTTTTTAAAAATTTATTTTATTAGTTTCAGGTATACAAAACAACATAGTGACTAGACATTTGTATACCTCACAAGGAGATAACCCCAATAAGTCTATTACCCATCTGACATTATACATAGTCATTACAATATTACTAAATATATTCCCTATTCTGTATTATATGTCCCTATGACTATTATTATTATTATAGTTCACATCAGTATTGTTTTATGTTAGTTTCATGTGTATAGCATAGTGGTTATACATTTATATAACTTATACAATGACCCCCCCGATAAGTCTAGTACCCATCTGACACCAAACTGTTCTTATAATATTATTGACTATATTCCCCATACTTTACATCCCCATAAGTCCTTTGTAACTACCAATTTGCACTTCTTAATCCCCTTATCCTTCTCACCCAGCCCCGTAACCCACCTCCCACCTAGCAACTATCAGTCTGTTCCCTTGGTCCATGGGTCCATCTCTCTTCTGTTTGTTCATTTATTTTGCTCTTTAGGTTCCACATATACGTGAGATCATATGGTATTTCATTCTTTTTTATGGCCGAGTAATAGTCCATTGTACAAGGTATGACAGTTAAGTTCATGAGCTCATCCTAGAAAAAGTGCTACATACCTCATTGCTGAATATCACTACGGTCATCTTCAAAGTACTCCCCTTGGGAAGCTATACACCAACGCCAGTGCCTAGTCCACCCTTCAAAGCAATTTTGGAACTCTTTTTGTGGAATGGCTATCAGAGCTGTCATCGTATTACCCTTGATGTCCTGAATGTCATCAAAATGTCTTCCTTTCAATATTGCCTTTATCTTCAGGTAAAGAAAGAAGTCATTGGGGGCCAGATCAGGTGAGAAGGGAGGGTGTTCCAATACAGTGATTTGTTTACTGGCCAAAAACTCCCACAGAGACAGTGCTGTGTGAGCTGGTGAATTGTCGTGAAGCAAGAGCCATGAATTGTTGGCGAAAAGTTCAGGTCATTTAACTTTTTCATGCAGACTTTTCAGCACTTCCAAATAGTAAACTTGGTGAACTGTTTGTCCAGTTGGTACAAATTCATAATGAATAATCCCTCTGATATCAAAAAAGGTTAGCAACATCGTTGCAACAAGTTCACAAACCTAATTGTCCGATGTCATATATATGTACCACTTCTTTATCCAATTGTGCATTGAAGGGCATTTTGATTTTTTTCATATCTTGGCTATTGTAAATCACACTGTAGTGAACATAGTGGTGCATTTAACTTTACCAATTACTGTTTTGGATTTATTTGGATAAATACCCAGGAGGGGAATTTCTGGGTCATAAGTTACTTCTATTTTTAATTTTTAATAATTTCCATGCTGTTTTCCATAATGACTGCACCAATTTGCAATCCCAGCAACAGTACACGAGGGTTCCCTTTTCTCCACATCCTCGTCAACACTTGTCTATTGAAATATTGATTATATTATGTTGGTGCAAAAGTAATTGTGGTGTTTGCAATTATTTTTAACCTTTTAAACTGCAATCACATTTGCACCAACCCAATAGCCATTCCAACAGATGTGAAATGATATCTCATTGTAGTTTTACTTTGCATTTCTCAGATGATTAGTGATGTTGAGTGTCTTTTCATATGTGTATTGGCCATCTGTATGTCCTCTTTGGAGAAATGTCTATACAGGTCCTTTGCCCATTTGTTAATTGGTATGTTTGTTTGTTGGTTTTTGGTGTTGTTGTATGAGTTTTTAAATAAATTTTGGATATTAACCCCTTATTGGACGTATCATAGGTGAATATCTTCTCCCATTCAGTAGGCTGTCTTTTGGTTTTGTTGGTGTTTTCCTTTGCAGTGCAAAAACGTTTTAGTTTGATATAGCCCCATTTGTTTATTTCTTCTTTTGTTTCCATTGCCCAAGGATATGTATCAGTAAAAATATTACTAAGGGTAATGGCTGAGCATTTACTGTCTATGTTTCCTTCTAGGAGTTGTATGGTTTTGGGTCTTACATTCAATTCATTGATTCATTTTGAGGTTATTCTTGTATATGAAGTCAGAAGTGGCCCAATTTCATTTTTATTTTTTGCATGTTTCTGTTCAGTCTTCCCAGCACCATTTATTGAATGGACTGTCTTTACCCCAATGTATTCTTGCTGCCTTTGTCATAGATGAAATAGCAATATAAGCATAGATTTATTTCTGAGATATCTGTTTTGTTTCATTGTTCTATGTGTGTGATTTTATGCCAATACCATGCCGTTTTGATTACTATGGCCTTGTAGTATAGTTCAATATTGGGTAGCATGATACCTCCAGATTTGTTCTTCTTTCTCAGGATTGTTGTGGCTATTTGTGATCTTTTGTGGTTCCATATAAATTTTAGAATTATTTGTTGTAGTTCTGTGAAAATGCCAGTGGTAATTTTAGAGGAATTGCAGTGAATCTATAGATTGCTTTGGGGAATATTGACTGTATTAATTCTTCCTATCCATGAGCATGGTATATGCTTCCATTTGTTTATATCCTCTTTAATTTCTTTCTTCAGTATCTTATAATTTGGTGAGTACAGGTGTATAAATTACTTAGTGGAATTTATTCTTGGGTATTTTATTTTATTTTTAATGCAATTGTAAATGTGATTGTTGTCTTAATTTCTCGTTCTGATAGTTAGTTATTGATGTATAAAAATGCAACTGATTTTCGAAGATTCATTTTTATCTTGCTGCTTTACTGAATTAATTTATCTGTTATAATAGCTTTTTGGTAGAATCTTTAGGGTTCTCTCTATACAATATGATGTCCATTTTATCTCTTCCTTTCCAAGTTGGATACCTTTTATTTATTTATTTTTTCTTGTCTGATTGCTATGGCTAGGACTTCCAATAGTTTGTTGAATAAAAGTGGTAAACGTGGGAATCATTGTCTTGTTCCAGATCTTAAGGAGCATGCTTTTAGCCTTTCCCCATTGAGTACGATGTTAACTGTGGGTATGTCATATATGGCCTTTATTACGTTGAGATACGTTCCATCTATTCCCACTTTACTCAGAGGTTTTTATCATAAATGGATGCTGGATTTTGTCAAACACTTTTTCTGCATCTATTGATATGATCACATGATTTTTATCTTTCATTTTGTTTATGTGGGGTATCCCACTAATTGATTTGTAGATATTGAACCAAACTTGCATCCCAGGAATGAATCCCACTCCATCCTGGTGTGTGACCTTTTTAATATATTTCTGGATTTGGTGGGCTAATATTTCGTTGAGAATTTTTGCATCTATGTTCATCAGGGATATCGACCTATAGTTTTCTGTTTTTGTAATGTCTTTGTCTGGTTTTGGAATCAGGGTAATGGTAACCTCATAAAATGAGTCTGGGAGCCTTCCCTCCTCTTGAATTTTTTGGAATATTGAGAAGAATAGGTGTTAATTCTTTTTTGAATGTTTGCTAAAAATCACCTATGAAGACATCTGGTCCAGGATTTTTGTTTGTTGGGAGCTTGTTGATTATTGATTCGATTTCATTAGAAGTAATTAATTGATTTAGATTTTTCTGTTTCTTCTTGATTCAGCCTTGGAAGATTGTATGCTTCTAGGAATTTATCCATTTCCTCCATATTCTCCCAATTGTTTGGCTCATAGTATTTAAAATTGTTTGTATTTCTGTGATGTCAGTTGTCACTTCTCTTTCCTTTCTGATTTTATTTATTTGAGTCCTCTCTTTTTTTTCTTGATGAGTCTGGTTAAAGGTTTGTCAATTTTGCTAATATTTTCAAAGAACCAGCTCTTGGTTTCATTGATCTTTTGTGTTGTGTTTTAAGCCTCTGTTTCATTTATTTCAGTTCTGATCTTTAGTATCTCCTTCCTTGTCCTCACTTTGTGCTTTGTTTGCTCTTCTTTGTCCAGTTCCCTTAGGTGTAAAGTTAGATTGTCTATTTGAGATTTTCCTTCTTTCTTGAAGTAGGTTTGCATTTCCATGAGTTTCCCTCTTAGGACTGCTTTTGCTGTGTCCCATATAGTTTGGGTCATTGTGTTCTCACTTTCCTTTGTCTCAGGGTGTCTTTTGATTTCTTCCTTGATCTGATTGTTAACTCAGTCATTGTTTAATAGCACTTACTTAGCTTCTATATTTTGGTGGATTTTTCAGTTTTTTTTGTAATTGATTTCTAATTTCATAAAATTGTGGTCAGAGAAGATGCTTTATATGATTTCCATATTCTTTAATTTACTGAGACTTGTTTTGTGGCCTAACATATGGTCTATCTTGGAAAATGTTCCATGTGCACCTGAAAAGAATGTATATTTTGCTGCTTTGGGTTGAAATGTTCTAAAAATATTAGTTAAATCTATCTGGTCTAGTTGACTATCTATCTGGAAGATCTGTCTATTGGTGTCAACAGGGTGTTCAAGTCCCCTAGTATAATTATGTTACTGTTGATCTCTGCCTTTATGTCGGTCAATATTTGTTTTATATATTTAAGTGCTCCTATGTTGGGTTCATAAATGTTTACTAAGCTTATGTCTTCTTGTACTGATCCCTTTATAATTTTTTAATGTCCTTCTTTATCTCTTATTATAGCCTTCGTTTTAAAATCTATTTTGTCTGATACAAGTATTGCCATCCCAGATTTTTGTTTATTTCTATTTGTATGAAATATCTTTTTCTATCCCTCTACTTTCAGTTTATGTTTGTCTTTCTATTTGAAGCGAGTCTCTTTAGACAGTATATATGTGTGTGTCTTGTTTTCTTTTAAGATTTTATTGGGGAAGGGGTCAGGACTTTATTGGGGAACAGTGTGTACTTCCAGGCCTTTTTTTCCAAGTCAAGTTGTTGTCCTTTCAATCTTAGT
This sequence comes from Rhinolophus sinicus, assembly GCF_057876585.1. Taxonomy (NCBI): domain Eukaryota; kingdom Metazoa; phylum Chordata; class Mammalia; order Chiroptera; family Rhinolophidae; genus Rhinolophus; species Rhinolophus sinicus. The sequence goes on from NC_142518.1 coordinate 101,334,089, forward strand.
TGTGGAGGGTGCCGTTCAGCTTCAAGTTGTTGTCCTTTCAGTCTTAGTTGTGGAGGGCACAGCTCAGCCCCAGGTCCAGTTGCCATTTTCTAGTTGCAGGGGGCACAGCCCACCATCCCTTGCGGGAGTCAAACCAGAAGCCTTGTGGTTGAGAGGACGCATTCCAACCAACTGAGCCATCTGGGAGCTCAGCGGCAGCTCAGCTCAAGGTGCCGTGTTCAATTTTAGTTGCAGGGGGCGCTGCCCACCATCCATCCCTTGCAGGATTCAAGGAATTGAACTGGCAACCTTGTGGTTGAGAGCCCACTGGCCCATGTGGGAATCGAATCAGCAGCCTTCGGAGTTAGGAGCATGGAGCTCTAACCGCCTGAGCCACCGGGCTGGCCTGTGTCTTGTTTTCTTATCCATTCAGCTGCCCTGTGTCTTTTTAAAAATATATATTTTGTTGATTGTGTTTTCCCAGGACCCATCAGCTCCAAATCAATTCGTTGTTTCAATCTAGTTGTGGAAGGTGCAGCTCACCGTGGCCCATGTGTGGATCGAACTGGCAACCTTGTTGTTAAGAGCACCACACTCTAACCAACTGAGCTAACCAGCCACCCCTGCCCTCTGTCTTTTTTTGTTTACCCTGTGTCTTTTGATGGAAGCAGTTAATCCATTTACAGTGAAAGGAATTGTTGATAAATATGTAGTTATTGATATTTTGTTATTTTTATTTTTGATCTTTTAATCATTCTTCTTCCTCATCTTAAAGAAGTCCCTTTAACATTTCTTGTAATAGTGGTTTGGTAGCGATGAACTCCTTTAGCTTTTTCTTCTCTGGAAAACTCTTTATCTCTCCTTCGACTCGAAATGATAGCTTTTCTGAGTAGAATAATCTTGGTTGTAGGTCCTTTCTTTTCATCACTTTGAATATTTCATTCCAATACCTTTTGGCCTGCAAAGTTTCTGATGAGAAATCAGCTGACAGTCTTATGGGAGCTCCCTTGTAGGCAACTAACTGCTTTTCTTTTGCTACTTTTAAGATTCTCTTTATCTTTAACCTTTGGCATTTTAATTATGATGTGTCTTAGTGTGGGCCACTTTGTGTTCATCTTATTTGGGACTCTGTGCTTTCTGGGCTTGTATGTCTTTTTCCCTTGCCAGGTTAGGGACGTTTTCTGTCATTATTTCTTCAAATAGGTTTTCAACTCCTTGCTATCTCTCTTCTCCTATTGGTACCCGTATAATGCAAATGTTGGTTCGCTTGATGTTCTTCCAGAAGCCCCTTAAACTATCCTCATTTTTTTGGATTCTTTTTTTCTTTTTGTTGTTCTGATTTGGTGTTTCCTGCTACTTATCTTCTAAATACCTGATTCTGTCCTCTGCTTCAATTAATTTACCGTTGATTCCCTGTAATATATTCTTCATTTCCGTTATTACATTATTCATTTCTGACTGGTTCTTTCTTATGTTTTCTATCACCATTTTCATATTTTTTATCTCTTTGCTGAAGTTCTCTGTGAGATCATTGAGCATCTTTATAACTAGTGTTTTGAACTGTGCATCTGGTTGGTTGCTTGCCTCTATTTTGCTTAGTTCTTTTTCTGGAGCTTTGTTCTGTTCTTTCACTTGGGACATGTTTCTTTGTCTTCTTATTTTGACTGCCTCCTTGTGTTTGTTTCTGTGTATTATAGAGAGGGCTTCTATGTCTCTCAGTCTTACTAGAGTGGTTTTATGTAGTAGGTATCTTGTATGGTCCTGTGGAACAGTCTCCCTCATCACCAGAGTTGGCCTCTCCAGGTGTGTCCCTTGTGTGGGTTGTGTATGTCCTCCTGTTGTAGTTGAGCCTTGGATGCTGTTTGCACATCAGTAGGATAGATTGACCCTCGGGTTGATTGGTTCTGAGGACTGACCATGACTACAGTGGAAGAGCTGTTGTGCAGGGGCTGACTGTACACAGCAGAATTCACTTTAGTGGAGCTCTGATGCCTGCCCAGTCTGCCCTTTTGGTGTGTTGTTTGCAGAGGTACCTTTGTCGTGCTCTGGCTCAGTACTAAGGAAGCAACTCTGTGTGCTGGCCCTGGGGACACCTGGGAGTGTCTCTGCCACAGGTCAAGTTCACCTGCAGCCTATGCCTTGGCTTGGCTCCACCTGGAGTCAGCCACAAAGAAATCCATAGATGGCCACAACCTAAACTGTGCTTAGAGGTGCCTGGGAGATGCTAAGCTGCAATCTGAGCCCAGCTACTGCTGTCCCGGGCTTGGGGCTGCTCAGCAAGAGGTATGGGGCAGGGGGCCGGCCCGGTGGCTCAGGCGGTTGGAGCTCCATGCTCCTAACCCCGAAGGTTGCCAGTTCGATTCTTTGACTCCCACAAGGGATGGTGGGCAGCACCCCCTGCAACTAAAATTGAACATGGAACCTTGAGCTGAGCTGCCGCTGAGCTCCCAGATGGCTCAGTTGGTTGGAATGCGTCCTCTCAACCACAAGGTTGCCGGTTCGACTCCCGCAAGGGATGGTGGGCTGTGCCCCCTGCAACTAGAAAATGGCAACTGGACCTGGAGCTGAGCTGCACCCTCCACAACTAAGACTGAAAGGACAACAACTTGAAGCTGGATGGCACCCTTCACAACTAAGATTGAAAGGACAACAACTTGACTTGGAAAAAAAAAAAGCCTGGAAGTACACACTGTTCCCCAATAAAGTCCTGTTTAAAAAAAAAAGAGAGAGGTATGGGGCAGGCTGAGGCCAGATGTTGCTTATTTGGTGTTTGTGAATTTTTGATGTATTTTAGGAAAGTCTGCAGCATGAGCCAAGACCTTCCATTTGTATGGAAAAGCCACCAGAAGTGGCTTGGGTGGGCCTGCAATTTGGGTGCAGCAGGGTATCAGGGAATCATGAGGGCAGGTCTAACGGTGTTGGCCAGGTTGATGGAAACTCAAATATGGTGCCCACCTAAGTCTGCCCGCCGAGAGGGGGGAGGGCTCAACAAAGGAGCAATGGCTTCTTCCAGCAGTTCTATATGGGAGAATGTTGTCCCTCCAGCCATCGCCCTGAATCCAGACAATTTAGCTCCTCCCTATGTGACTCTGGCACCTTCTGAACTGCTGCCCCAGCACTGGAGCTCAGAATGAGTATGCCCATCAGTGAGTAAGTCCATGCACCTGGATCTACAGCTGCCCTCCTTCTCACTCAGCCACAATCTGTAATGGTTTTCACAGCCAGAATTTATGGGGACTTTTCTCCCTGGCACTGGAACCGTGGGATGGGCAGCGTAGTATGGGGTTGGGATCCCTTGCTTTTCTGGGGAGACCCCCCAGCAGAGATATCCCTCCTGATTTTTAACCACCACAGGTAGGTGTGTGACCAGCCTGTTCCACATCTCTGCCCCTTGTACCAATCTTGAGGTGGCATCTTTTATATATCTTTAGTTATAGAATTTCTCTTCAGTTAGTCTTCAGGTGATTCTCAGTGATGGTTGTTCTGTTGTTTAGTTGTAATTTTGATGTGGTTTTGAGAGAATGGAAGCACAGAGTTTACCTGCTCCACCATCTTCACCTTAAAACCCCATACATGCCTCACCTTTATTTTATTAATGCGGTGCAATACATTAACTGATTTTTTAATATTGCAACAATCTTGGATTCTTGGGATAAACATTACTTAGTCAAAATGTATAATTTCAAAAAATGAATTGTGTATTTGATTTGCTAATATTTTGTTAAGAATATTTGCATTAATTTTCATGAGTGATTTTGGCCTAATGTTTTCTTCCTTTGTAATTTTATTTTCAGCCTTAGTTATCAAGTTCATGCAGCCTCATAAATGTAGTTTAGATGATGTAATACAGAATTGTACACCTGAAATCTATGTAATTTTACTAACAATTGTCACCCCAATAAATTTAATTAAAAAAAAAAAGTAGTTTAGAGTAGCTCCCACTTTTATTTGCTGAAAGAGTTTATTTAAGATTGTTATTATTTTTTCCTTATGTATTAATATTTCGTAATATTCACCAGTGAAGCTATCCACTGTTGGAACTTTCTTATAAGTAGTTTTCGAATTAATTTTGATATTTTCATTATTCAAAAATTTCAGTGTTGTGTTTAGTTTGGTATATTGTTCTTTTAAAAAATTTAATTTATCTAAATTGTTGAATTTGTTAGCATGATGTTGTGCATTATATTTGCTTCATAGTTTTTAAATGTCTGTAGCACATGTAATGATGCCACCTCTATAATTCCTGAAATTGGTAACTTGTACTTTATATGTTTTATTTCTTGATTACTTTAAGCTAGGTTTTCATTAATTTTATTAATCTTTTTAAAAAAGTACTTTAAGGTTTCTTGATTTTTTTCTATTCTTGTCTTTTTCTGTTTTATTGATTTCTGTTCCTTGTCTTTATCATTTTCTTTTTTCTGTTTAATTTAGATTTAATTTCCTCTTCTTGTAGCTTCTGAAAATAGGATATAATAATAAATATATAAAAATAAAATATAAATTTCCTGCTTAGGACTGCTTTACCTGCAACTCACAAGCTTTGATATCTTGTGTTTTCTTATGGAGTTTGATTTGTCTTCTAGTTTCACTTGTCATTTGTTTTTTAACCATGGGTTATTTAGAAGCATGTTGCTAATTTCCAAATAATTGGAGATCTTCTAGGTATGTTTTTCCTATTGATTTTTATTTTAATTCTTCTTCAGTCAGAGGACATATTTCTATGACTTAAATGGTTTTAAATATATTGAAACTCATTTCATGTCCCAGAATTAGTTCTATTTTAATATTGGTCAAAGTTCATTGATAGTTTTCAAATATTATACAGCAGGTCCTCAAATAACTTTGTTTTGTTATAACGTTGATAAAATATCATAGAAGCTTAACTTTTGTTTATATCAATTAGCCTATGTTAAATTAGTTTTGTTATACATTATTTCACTTAAAGCCACAGGACCTAACCACAGCATTAAGTGAGGACTTACTGTGCATCCTTACTAATTTGTCTTTTTGAATAATCAATTTTTAATTGAAGTGAGATTGAATATCCAGATATGATTGTGGGTTTATCTATTTTTTCTTTTAGTTTTGTAAATTTTGCTTCATGTGTTTGGGAAGTCTATTATTGCATCGCCATTTACAATTGTCATATTCTTAATGCATTAACCCTTTTATTATTATACAATGACCCACTTTATCTCTGGTAATATTCCTTGTTCTGAAGTGTACTTTGTCTGATACTAATGTAGGCATGACAGGTTTCTTATGCTTCGTGTTTGTGTTGTATTATTCGTTCCATCCTTTTACTGTGTTTTTATATTTCAAGTGTGTTTCTTGTTAAGAGCATATAGTTGGATGTTGATATTTTTATTGAGTTCATTAACCTTTGTGTTTTAGTTAGATTCTTTATCCCACTTATATTTAATGGAATTATTGATATGACTGTGTTTAAGTCTACTCCCTTTCTATTTGTTTCCTCTGTTGTTACATTTTTTCTTTTCTGACTTCTTTTGTATTTCATTCTATTTCTGCTATTGGCTTTTTAGCAATAACTTTTGGTATTTTTAAAAAGTTTTTGTTGTAAAATTACAATTTAATATATATATATATAGTCACAAGATGTGGATTATAGTATAGGAAATAGAGTCAATGGAATTGGAATAGCTATATATGATGTCAGAGAGGTAGTAGATTGGGGGAGGGCATTATTACTTTGTGAGAGGTGTAAATGTCTAACTATTACATTGTTCTGTAGGCCTGAAACTAATAAAAAAAATTTTTGGTTGCTAGAGATTAAAATATGCATCCTTAACTCATCACATTTTACACAGAAATAATATTATACCAATTAATGTTTAATAATATTAAAACATCATTACATTTGTATCCATTCTGATTTTAGTGTTTTCATTGTCATATATTTTACTTTCACTTAAAGTATAACATCTAAAATTACATTGTTATTATTTTTAACTTTTGGCGTTCAATTGCCCTTAAAAATTTTAATGAAAGACAGATAATATTGCATATTTACTACCTACTTAGCATTTTTATTGCTCTTCATTTCTTACCTTATGTCTGAATTTCCATCTTGAATCATCATCCTTCAACCTTAAAAAATTTCCTAGGGTAAGGGGGATGGGGGATGGGAGATGAGGGTAAGGGGGATCAAATATATGGTGATGGAAGGAGAACTGACTCTGGGTGGTGAACACACAATGGGAGTTATAGATGATGTAATACAGAATTGTACACCTGAAATCTATGTAATTTTACTAACAATTGTCACCCCAATAAATTTAAAAAAAAATTTCCTAGGGTGGATGTGCGGGCAACAAATTTTTTCAGCTTTTGTTTTTCTGAAAATGTTTTTATTTTGCCTTGATTTTTGCAAGGTGTTTTTACTGGATTTAGATTTGTACATCAAAAGATTTTTCTTTTTTTAGTAATTTCAGCACTTTAGTGATGCTGTTCTTTGATTTTTCAGGCCTCCATTGTTTCTGATATGAAGCCATCAGTAATTCTTATTGTTGTTTCCCTGATCATATATGCGTTTTTTCTCTGTTTTAAAGATTTTTTTCTTTATCTTTGTTTGCAGCAGTTTGTCTATAGTGTATTTAGGGGAGATTTTCTTTGGGTGGTTCACTAATTTCTTTGTGTCTATGGATTGATATTTTGATCAAACTTTAAATATTTTTTTCTGACTCATTCTGCGATTACAGTTCAACGTATTTGAGGCGCTTTAATTTTGCTCCAAAAGTAATTGAGTCTCTCATTTTTTTTAGCATTTTTTCTTTTTTTTTTTTCATCATGTAGGATCAATTTATTAACTTATCTTCAAGTTCACTGATCCTTACTTCTATTGTTTCCAATCTACTGTATTTTTTAAAAAGCCAATTATTTGTTCTTCAGATACTCTATTGTTTAGTTTTAGGATTCCCAGTTGATTATTTGTATAGCTTTGGAATCTCTCCTGAACTTTTCCCTCTTTTCCTGTGTAGATTTTTTTGATTGACAAAAATATACAAAACATAGAGTTACCCATTTTAAAGTGTACAATTCAGTAGCATTTAATACATTCACAATGTTGTGCAACCATAAGCTCTATCTACTTTAAAAATATTTTCATCACCTCAAAATAAACCCTGTACCCATTAAGCAGTCACTTCCAACTTCCCCCAGTGCCTAGAAACCACTAATCTGCTACGGATTTGCTTGTTGTGGATAGTTTATAAAAGTGGAGTCATACAATATATAACCTTTATGTCTGGCTTCTTTCACTTAGCATAGTGTTTTAAAGGTGCATTCATGTTGTAGCATGTATTAGAACTTCATTCCTTTTTATGTCTGTATAATATTCCATGATGTTTATATACCATATATTGTTTATCCATTCATTGGTGGATGGAAATCTGAATTGTATCCAGCTTTGACTATTGTGTAAGGTGCTGCTATGAATATTTGTGTGCAAGTATTTGTGTGAATGCCTGTTTTAAATTATTTTTGTTATATACATAGGAGGGGGATTGATGGGTCACATGATAACTCTATGTTCAAAATTTTGTGGAACCACCATCTATTTTCCGTACTAGCTGCACTCTTTTATATTCCCATCAGCAATGTATCAGGGTTCTGATTTCTCCATATCCTTGCCAACATATGTTATTGTCTGCCTTTTTGTATATGTGCTACTGAAGTGAGCGCATCTGTCTTTTTCATTGTTGTCATGTTAGTGGATGTGAAATGACCTCATTGTGATTTTTTTCTTAATTACAGTTTATTGGGGTGACAATTGTTAGTAAAGTTACATAGATTTCAGATTCACAATTCTGTAATCATTATCTATATCTCACATTGTGTGTTCACCACCCAGAGTCAGTTTCCATCACCATATATTACACCCTGTTTACCCTCTTCGAGAGCTCCCCTCCCCTCTTATCCTCTGGTAACCCCTAAACTATTGTCTATATCTATGAGTTTTTGTTCCTTCATTTGTCTTGTCTTTTGTTCTTTTCAGGTTTATATACCACATATCATATGGTTCTCTACTTTTTCTGACTTATTTTTCACTTAGCATTATGATCTCAAGATCCACACATGTTGTCACAAATGTTCCTATATCATCTTTTCTTACCGCCGAATAGTATTCCATTGTGTATATATACCACAACTTCTTTGTCCATTCATCTATCGAAGGACATTTTGGTTGTTTCTATGTCTTGGCCACCGTAAATAAAGCTGCAATGAACATTGGAGCACACGTGTCTTTATGGATCAATGTTTTCAGATTTTTTGGGTAGATACCCAGGAGAGGGATTGCTGGGTCATATCCTAATTCTATTCATAATTTTTTGAGGAACCTCCACACTGCCTTCCATAACGGCTGCACCAGTCTGCATTCCCATCAACAGTGTATGAGGGTTCCTTTTTCTCCACAGCCTCTCCAACACTTGTTACTATTTGTCTTGTTGATGATAGCCATTCTGACTGGGGTGAGGTGATATCTCATTGTGGTTTTTATTTGCATTTCTCTGATGATTTGTGATGTAGAGCATTTTTTCATATGTCTATTTGCCATTTGTATGTCCTCTTTGGAGTGATGTCTCTCCAGGTCCTCTGCCCATCTTTCAATTGGGTTGTTTGTTTTTTTCTTGTTGAATTTCATGAGTTCCTTGTATGTTTTGGATATTAGCCCCTTATCAGAGGCACTGTTTGCAAAAATCTTCTCCCATCAGTTGGTTGCCACTTTATTTTGTCAATGGTTTCTTTTGCTGGGCAGTAGCTTTTAAGTTTCATATAGTCCCATTTATTTATATTAGCTTTTACTTCCATTGCCTTTGGAGTCAAATTCATAAAATGCTCTTTGAACCCAAGGTCCATAAGTTTAGTACCTGTGTTTTCTTCTGTACAGTTTATTGTGTCAGGTCTTATGCTTAAGTCTTTGATCCATTTTGAATTAATTTTGGTACATGGTGACAGATAGCAGTCCAGTTGCATTCTTTTGCACGTGGCTATCCAATTCTCCCACCACCATTTATTGAAGAGGCTGTCTTTCCTCCATTGTATGTTTTTAGCTTCTTTGTCAAAAATTATCTGTCCATATTTATGTGGTTTTATTTCTGGGTTCTCAATTCTATTCCATTGGTCTATGTGTCTGTTTTTCTGCCAATACCATGCTGTTTTAATTATTCTAGCCCTGTAGTACAAGCTAAAGTCAGGGAGTGTGATACCTCCAGTATTGTTCTTTTTTCTTAAGATTGCTTTGGCTATTCGGGGTCTTTTGTGGTTCCAAACAAATCTGATGATTTTTTTGTTCTATTTCTTTAAAAAATGACATTGGGATTTTGTTGGGGATTGCATTAAATCTGTATATTGCTTTGGGTAATATGGCCATTTTAACTATGTTGATTCTTCCAATCCATGAGCTTGGAATGTCTTTCCATTTCTTTGTGTCTTCAATTTCTTTTAAAAATGTCTCATAGTTTTCAGCATATAGGTCTTTCACATCCATGGTTAAGTTTATTGTTAGGTATTTTATTCTTTTTGTTGGAACTGCAAAAGGAATTATTTTCATTTCTTTTTCTGAGATTTTGTGATGAATCATCTTTTTAATGCATTGTTGCATTCAATTTGCTAGAATTTTGTTTAGAAGTTTTTCGTCTGTATTTATCAGAGATATTGGTCTGTGGGTTTCTTTTTTTGTGTTATCCTTACCAGGTTTTGGTATCAGTGTAATGCTGGCCTCATAATATGAGTTAGGGAATATTGTCTCTTCTTCAATTTTCGGTAGAGTTTGAGTAGGACAGGTATGAGATCCTCTTTGAAGGTTTGGTAGAATTCACTAGAGAAACCATCTGGTCCCTTAGTTTTGCTTTTGGGAAGGTTTTTGGATGACTCATTCAATTCCCTTACTGGTGATTGGTCTATTTAGATTTTCCAATTATTCGTGATTCAGCCTAGGAAGGCTATATGTTTCTAAGAACTTGTCCATTTTTTTTTTGGTTATTAAATTTGGTGGCGTATAATCCTTCATAGTATTCTTGGATGATCCTTTGTATTTCTGTGGCATCTGTGATAATTTCCCCTCTTTCATTTTTGATTTTGCTTATTAGTGTCTTTTCTCTTTTTATCTTAGGGAGTCTATCCAAGGGTTTATCAATTTTATTAATCTTTTCTAAGAACCAGCTCTTTATCAAATTAATTTTTTCTATTGTCTTTTTGTTCTCTATTTCATTAAGTTCTGCTTTGATTTTTACTGTTTCCTTCCTTCTGCTGAATTTGGGTTTCAATTGTTCTTCTTTTTCTAGTTCTTTAAGGTGTAATGTGAGGTTATTTATTTGGGATTTTTCTTGTTTCTTGAGATAGGCCTGTAATGATATAAATTTCCCTCTTAAAACTGCTTTCGCTACATCCCAAAAATTTTGGTAGGATGTATTTTCATTCTCATTTGTTTCTATATATCTTTTGATCTCTACTCTTATTTCTTCTTTGACCTGGTCATTCTTTAAAATTATGTTGTTTAATCTCCATATACTTTTGGTCTTTCCTGCTTTTTTTTTTGCAGTTGATATCCAATTTCAAAGCCTTGTGATCAGAGACAATGCTTGGTATAATTTCAACCTTCTTAAATTTGCTGAGGCTGGTTTTATGTCCCAATATATGGTGTATCTTTGAGAATGTTCCACGTACACTAGAAAAGAATGTATAGTCTGATGTTCTTGGATGAAGTGCTCTATCTATGTCAATTATGTCCATTTCATCTAATGTGTCATTTAGGGCTACTGTTTCGTTATTTATTGACTGTTTGGATGATCTAGCCATAGCTGTCAATGATGTATTTAAGTCCCCTAGTATAATTGTGTTTTGGTCAATTTCCCCCTTTAGTTCTGTTAGTAGTTGCTTGGTATATTTTGGTGCTCCCTGATTGGGGGCATACATATTGATGACTGTTATGTCTTCTTGTTGTATAGTCCCCTTTACCATTATGAAATGTCCATCTTTGTCTCTTGTTACCTTTTTTATCCTGAAATCTGTTTCATCTGATATGAGTATGTCTACAATGATTTTCTTGGAGTGTCAATTTCCACCCTTTCACTTTGAATCTATGTTTGTCCTTTTAGCTGAAATGTGTCTCTTGGAGGCAGCATATGGTTGGGTTTAGTTTTTTGATCCAATCTGCTATTCTGTGCCTTTTTATTGGTGAGTTCAGTCCATTTACATTTAGGGTGATTATTGATATGTGAAGGTTTCCTATCGTTATATCTTTGGTTTTCTGGTAAGACTGTGTCTCCATTGTTTCTTTGCCTTTTTGTTGTTGTCTATTATTTCTGTGTTGTGTTATTCTATGATGTTTCCCTCTGTTTCTTCTTTTATTACATTATATATTTCAGTTCTGGATTTTTTTTTTGAGTGGTTACCATTACGTTTATGTAAAATAAAGTTTGTTATTTAGATTATTCCGTTTTCTTCAGCACCCTTACTTTCTCCATTCCCTAACCCTTTTATGTTTTTGTTGTCAAAAATTATCCGTAGTTATGCTGGTCATAAATTTCTTGTAGTGCAGGTCATGTGTTAGAAAATTCCCTCAGCTTCTGTATGTCAGGAAAAGTCTTTATTCCTCCTTCATTTCTGAAGGATATCTTTGCTGGACATATTATTCTTGGCTCATAGTTTCTCTCTTTCAATAGTTTGAATATTCGATTCCACTCCCTACTGGCTTGTAGAGTTTCTGCTGAAAAATCTGATGATAATCTAATGGGCTTTCCTTTGTGGGTTACCATCTTCTGTTCCCTGGCTGCCTTGAGGATTCTCTTTGTCCTTAATTTTTGACAGCTTCAATACAGTGTGCCTTGAAGAAGGTCCTTTGGGGTTGAGGTAATTAGGTGCTGTATTTACTTCTTGGATTCGAGGATCCAGTTGTTTCCACAAGTTTGGGAAGTTCTCATCGACTATTTGTTTGATTATACTCTCTGTTCCGTTCTCCCTTTCTTCTCCTTCTGGTATGCCCATTATTCTTATATTGCTCTTTCTGATGGAGTCAGAAAGTTCTTGTAGAGTTCTTTCATTTCTTTTAAGTCTTAAGTCTCTTCTTCCATCCGTGTCATTTACAGATTTCTATCTTCCATGTCACTGATTCTTTCCTCCATCTGGTCAACTCTGTTTACCTAAGCTGGCTATTTCATTCTTTATTTTTTTATTGAGTTCTTAATCTCCAGAAATTCTATTTGGTTACTTTTTAAAACTTCAATCCCTTTGGTAGTATGTTCATTTTGTTCCTTGATTATGTTTCTGAGTTCATTAAACTTCCTGTCTGTGTTTTCTTACATGTCGCTGAGTTTTGTTTTTTTTTTTAGAACTGAATCCTCTGTCGTTTAAGTCACATATTTCCATGTCTTTAAGTTTGTTTTCTGGAGACTTTTCATTTTCTTCCTGAGCTGTCTTGTTACCTTGGTTATTCATAGCAATTAATGATTTATTATTTCTCTTCATAGATGTCTACAGTAGTGGGTTCTGCAACAAGTTGATAGAAAGATTTCTTTTTTTTGTTTTCCAGTAGGCGTTGGTAGAATGTTTTATTTTGTCTCCGACTGCAGCCTTTTATTCTCTTTCACCCTGTAGCGTTATATTTTTACTTGGACTGTTCTGGCTTCTCACTTGATGGAGGATGGGTACATATGTCATTGCTGAATATCACTATGGTTACCTTCGAAGTACTCCCATTGGGAAGCTATGCACTGATGCCGGTGCCTTGTCCACCCTTCAAAACAATTTTGAAACTCTTTTTCCGGAATGACCATCAGAGCTGTCCTCATATTACCCTCAATGTCCTGAATGTCATCCAAATATCTTCATTTGAATATTTCCTTTCTCTCCAGATAAAGAAAGAAGTCACTGGGGGCCAGATCAGGTGAATAGGAAGGGTGTCCCAATACAGTTATTTGTTTACTGGCTGAAAAATCCCTCACAGACAGTGGCATGTGAGCTGGTGCATTGTTGTGATAGAAGAGCCATGAATTGGTGGTGAAAAGTTCAGGTCGTTTTCGTCTAAGTTTTTTCACGCAGCCTTTTCAGCACTTCCAAATAGTAAATTTGGTTAACTGTCCACATGGTACAAATTCATAATGAACAATCCCTCTGATATCAGAAAAGGTTCGCAGCATTGTTCCAACAAGTCCACAAACTTAATTGTCAGACTGCTTAAGTACAGATACTTTCAGGGGCCAGGGAGAGATAAAAACGCAAGGAAGCAGAGAAATATAACGATAAGGAGTAGTGGTCTTGTGGAAAACTGGAGAGTGTATGCCATATCTAAAGGCATTCAGAAGGCCTGAAAAATCTCTGTGAGCCAGACAAAGTGCTTCTGAGCATTGAAATGGACTGCCAGTTTGGAGCCCCAGGTGTAGGTTCTCTTTCTTTCCTCAGGATGCCTCTCCTGTGGCATATGCTCTCTTCATTTGGGCTACTGATCTCACACCCCAATTTCTGCTCTTTTCCCTCCTGTTTTCTGCCTTCAAAATGAGAATGTCCCTAAGTAATCAAGGCAAGTTAGGTCAACCTAAAAGAGAAAAATAATTTTAAATTCCAGTAAAAATTTTAAATATATATGTGATATTCAAGTGAACAAATTTCAAAGACTAACCAATCATTTAAAACTGCCTATAGGGTAAGTGGAAAGGACGATAACATGTAAGAACAGTAAAGGCAGAAAAGAAAATCCACAAAAGAACGTCAGAAGAACATAGATTAAAATGTTAACAGGGGTTATGTTTACGTCTGTGAATTCTTTCCCTTCTATTTTTGCTTTCCTGTATTTTAAATAAAGTTTAATGTTATACTGTGAGAAGTCTAGTCTTGAAAAGAGCTCTATGCTATCCAGTCTTGTCTAGGTGGGGAATGTGTCGTGAAAACGAATAAAGGATAAAAATTCCAGTGGCTAAGCTAGCCCTCCCAATCCTTGCCCTGTTGGAGGCATTGTATTTGCTGAATAATAAGAGAACCTGGAGTTCCCCGCATGCAGTTATTAACATTAATAATAATTGGAACACTTTTCTCTTCCTACTACATTCTGTTCTCCGGTTGCTTACTGCTGCTTTTTAATGATGCACTTTTGCTTTTTCCCATGTACTTCGCATTATACACATGCTGTACTGCCCTACCTTCCCTCAATTTATGCGTGTCTCTAGCAGATGGTTGGGCCAGTCCACCTCCGGTGCTTGTTTAGCATAACAGAGAGCTCAACAACTGGGGCTGCTCAGAAGGTTCAGCTTTTCTGGATCCTGGTGGGGTAAACACACAAGGTTAAGGCCAGCACTTGCCATCTCTGACCTACCTTCACAGCAATTAAGGATGGGCCTTCCTATTTGCTTTTCAAGAGTTGTTTTTCCTCTCTCCTTTTATTCTACCTCCACCCCACATCCTTTTCCTTGATCTTCTCTAAGGTCCTATGTTCCCATGGTGGTGGTAGTGGTAGGGACAAGGAATTTTCCAGAAAACAAAATGCCATATTGAAATCCAGAATTGGGGGTCCCTGTCTAATGTCTGTTTTTGGTGATCGCGTCTTAGTGAGGATTGTTGGGCCATCCCTTGCTTAACCATTCCTTTTCCCTGTCTAGAGAAAAGCATGCCATAACAACCATCTAGTCTCCTCAGTATGGTCGGACTTTTGAGCACAAGAGGATATGAGTCATTAAAGAAATTGGCGTTGACTTCGGATAACACGCTTCCAGTCTCTTGATGCCTGTGGAGTAGTTCTAGTCACCTCCCAGGAGCTTGGCCTTCTGGCTTCCTCAGTTCAGAGGTACACTTCTCCTCATGCCCTTAGCATGTCGATTTTAAACTCCTGTGGGTCTAAGAAGTACTTCATGGATACTTACTATGGCAAAACAAGCTCGGTGTTGTTGTTTTTTCCCCCATCTGATCTGGGTCCTAAGATCTAGGCTTTCATGGTAAAGACACCTAAGGAATTGAAGGTTGTTATTGTTCTAGGATGTCACAAGCTTTGCTTGAGCGACTTAAGATGTACACAGCTTGACATGAGAGGGTTGTCAAGTGCCAGCCTGAAGTTTAGTGTAATATGTTATTTCCATGTGGATGGGAAAAATTGATTTCTCATTCATAAAGTATATCCCCAGATGCCAGTCATTACGTACTTTTCTAGTTTCAGCTTAAAAATACTCTGTGTGGTATATTCACAGATGGCAGAAAAATGGGCTTGCTTTCTTCTCACCCCAGGTGAAGAAGGACAAAATGGAACTTTGTGGAGAGGAAGCCAAGAAAACAGTTGTGGTGGTGTGACTGTTGGGGGAGGAGCCTGGATAAATGGTGGTCTCCATATATTTTCAGGACGTCTCTTTTCTCTCTAGAGTTGGAGGAAAATCAATATCTTGTTTTCAGATGGGTAAATGGAGTCGTCTCTTTAAAGTGCCCCGGTCAGTTCACCACACGTTGGGCAGCTGCTGCTTTCCAGGCTGCCCCGCGATTCCCAGGCTGGGAGGATTGACAAGGCGATGATAAACTAACGTGCCCCCTCAGCTCTGGGTGTGCGCCATTGTTCCTGCAGCTGAGACCCTCTGCTGCTATTTGCTTTCTCCCACATACATTATTCAACAGCCCAGGAAAAGGCCAAGAACCTCTTTCATTCAGGAATTCTGTATTAAAATAATCAATTTCAAACTGAAGCCGGGAAGGCCAGCTTGCTACAGCGAGAGCCTATTAATAAGCCACCAGTCTTTTCCATTTGCATTGAACTCATGCCTATATTGTGGTAATATGGGATTATTTTTTTTTTTCAGTTTCCTCCAAGAAACTAAACATCGCATTGGCTCTCCTGCTATTTCAGAAAGAGTGTGTAGAAGAGCTTCTTCGTTTGATCCCATCATTAATAGAACACTGGAGGCCATATTTGTGCCTGCTACTCAGTACTGGCTAATTCTGATTTTGAAAGTACTTTAGGAAAGGCATTAACTCTCCATGAAATGTAGCAGGAAGAAAAGTTTTCACGTGTTCTGTTTTCCATTCATTGGCCTTACATTTCTTGTCTTGCCCCTCTGGCCCCCTGCCTCTAATGCTCTCCCCACGTGCATACACACACACACACACACACACACACACACACACACGTTGTGATATTCAAACACCAAGTCAAAAAATGAGAAACCTTACATATATAAGTCAGAATAAGTTTTAAGTGACTTTTAGCCGCATTTTCCCCCCAAAATGAGTGAGCTTTTCCTCTTTGGTTAATAAAGGGTTAATCAGAAACTCTCCCCCCCCCCCCCCCGTTTTTTTTTTACAGAGAGCGCAGCTCACAGTGGCCCATGTGGGGACTGAACCGGCAACCTTGGTGTTAATTATCACCACACTCTAACCAACTGAGCTAACTGGCCACCCCCAGAAACTCCCTTTTTGTAGCTCCCTTATTGTCAGATTCTTCCTAAATTTACATCAGTCCCTTTTCATGCCTTTAAACAACTCAGTGACTAAAAAGTAACTATTAATAATCACCGTTATGTAATCACTTCAGCTAACATTTATTGAATGCCAACTGTGTGTCCAAGAAATCCTTAGGGCTTTACCTTGGGGCATCACAGTGAATCAGTTATGATTCCTCAAGTATCTTGTGAAACATAGATTTTTAATAGGGTTTTCAGGTTTAGCAAGTAAAAATACAGTACACTTAGATAAATTTGAATTTTCAATAAATAACAAATAATTCTTTAGTATAAGTCTGTTCCATACAATATTTGGGGCATACTTATACTAAACAATTTCATTGTGTATCTGAAATTCAAGTTTAACTGGGAGTCGTATATTATATCTGGAAACCCTACTTTTTAAAGGGATTCTTGACGTGACCTTGAGGTTTGTTGCTATTTTCTACTTCCCCCCTTACCTCTAAAACTTAGCACAGAAAGAAATTGATTCACCGAAGTCTTAGTAGGATTCAAGTTCATCCAAATTTTACTTTTTCATGTAAGAAGAAGCTTTTTAAACAAATTTATAGAGGGGTCTTTTTTCCTCAATTCCACAGGTGGCATAGAAAAGATATTTTTCAAATTTTCGTGATAAAATTAATTCTTAAAAGTACTAAACTATTTTGAAGTAATCCTAAACTAACTCATAAAAATAAACCTTCCTATCCCAGTTGTTGATTGATTTAATAAAAATGCAACGAGTGCCCAAAAAAATGTATGCAGATTTTAAGAAAGGAAAAAACTGTATTAAAATGATAACAATCAATATAAACCGAGAACAAAAGATGAATATAAGTCACGTGTGACTTCTGCAATGACAAGAGGTGCTCAATGTGGTTACCATCAGCGTCCAGACACTTCCGATTACGGTGAACTACTGCTTGAACATACCTGATAACATCTCTTAAAATGTATATACATTTTTTTGGCACTTCCAGTAAAGGAAGGTTACCCAAAATAATTCAGTGTGTATCCATACTGTGCCAGGACTGCTCAGCTTTAGAGACACAAAGCAGAGGCGAATGTATCCATGAAAATGCCTGGTGACTGGATATTCAATGAATAATAGCTACAGCTGACAATGAGCAGGTCCTAGCACAGGAAAGACACACAAGAGTGGATCCTTGCAAGCAGTGGTAGGGGTCCATCCCAGAAGACCAGGCTGAGACTCAGCCTAGATTCTGCAAAGTAGCAAAAGTTAAAACTGCCAATGCAAGACAGTTGTCTACAAGAATACGTTCCCCTTAATCCTTTATTGACAGCAATAGAGGTGCTAAGGGAGCTAAGGTAAAGTGACTGCCCTCTAGGAGCTCAAAGTGGGGTCACTGAAAGCAGACAAAGCACATGCAAGGCAGAATAGGTAAGTGGCAGAGAGCGGCTATAATAGCAACTACCCTTTGCAATGGGATTGCTGTGTGCCAGGCACTGTGCTAAGTGATTTCCATTTCTTGTTTCCTTTATCGTCTCAAGCTCCCTTTGAGAATACCCGTGTTCTATTTAGGGGCTCAGGGGAAGGAGAGAACTCTTCTGAAAATGTGGTCTTTCAATGCATCAAGTATATGGTTCTCTTTTCTATGTCATTTATCTAATTGGTCTAGTCCAGTGCTAATAGTACATTGATTTAATTAGGTTGCAGTGGCTTTATAAGGTTTTTGGATATCTGGTACTACAAAATGATATTTTAATTGATTGAAGCTAAAGGTGATTTAACAAATGATAATATGTCTGCCATCTTTGAGAAAAATAATGTTGCGTGGAGACGATCTTTCACCATATATTAAAATAAATTGCAGATGAAGACTTAAGTTTAAAAAAAAAAAGAAAATTGCGTGAAATTTCTGGAGATTACATGTACAAGACAGGGAACAAGACTGGCTACTCAGAAGCTATAAAAGAAAAGATGGGCCTACTAGATAGTGTATGAATTTAAAACTTATGTTTGGCAAAAGAAACCAGAAACAAAATCCAGAGACAAATAATAGATTTGGAAAATTATTTACAATGCAAAGGAGAGACAGAAGGTATATCTACAATATACAAAAAGCTCTTGCAAATTAAATAGGTGACAAGTACCCTAAAATAAAAAGCAGCAAAGGAATGAAGAGACACATTCACAGAATAGTAATCCAAAAGGCTAAGCAAACTTGTGACAAAATGCTCAATTTCACTAGTGTCAAGGCGGCTCCAACTAAAATAATGTGATACCATCTTACACTCATCAGAGAGGCAAGTTTTTAAAAAAGTGATACTACCTCTTCCAGAATGGATGTTGAAAGATCCTGCAATATGCTTTACTTCAGCAATCCTGCTCCTGAGAATATGTCCTATGGAAATAAAAGCACAACACACAAGATTCTATATACACATGTTTACTGTTGTATTGGTTGTAGACACACACACACACACACACACACACACACATAGAAAGAGAGAGAGAGACAGAGAAAGGGGGGAGAGAAAGAAAGAGATGAAAACAAAGAGAATGCTGTAAATAGGGAGGATGTCTGAATAAATTGGTAATACATCACTGTAGTGGAATATTATAAAGACATCAAAAAGAATGAAATGAAACTCTACTAGGTGATTTAGAAGCATTTCCAGGAGGGATTGTTTAATATGAAAATAAGATGCAGACAAGTGTGTTAAATATCTAATTTTATAAAATACCTATTTAAAAGTGTGTGTAATTTCTATGTAATCATTTTGCCATGAAGAGAAACATGGAAGGGTATAGGTTAGCAGGTAGAGTGGAGAGGAGATGGGGCAGTAACTGATGTGGGTGGAGGCGTGAGCCATGTGAAAAGGGGAAACTGCAAAGATTGCACTGAAGAAAAACCCCATGCGTATGTGTATTTTGCTTTTTTAAGAAAAGTTGAGGAATTTTTTTTCTGCAATGTCTTCTCCGGATAGCCCCAAAGAAGGTAATTCCCCTGTTGCCCTGAAAATAAGACCTAGCTGGACCATCAGTTCTAATACGTCTTTTGGAGCAAAAATTAATATAAGACCCGGTATTATATTATATTATATTATATTACATTACATTACATTACATTACATTATATTATATTATATTATATGCCTGGTCTTATATAAGACCTGGAATTATTTTATATTATATTATATTGTATTATATTATATTATATTATATTATATTATATTATATTATATTATATTATATTATATTATATTAAAATGAGACCTGGTCTTATATTAATTTTTGCTCCAAAAGGTGCATTAGGGCTGATGGTCCGGCTAGGTCTTATTTTCGGGGAAACACGGTCATTGTTAGGTATGTGGCTGGTGACTGCAGCTGTCAGTATGTGTGGCAGGCAAGCTGCCTTGCTGAGGAAGAAAATTCCAGTTGCTGTGAAGTGGAACTTTCACTAGAACGCTGAGATCATGGCTGTGCCCAAGATTATGAAATTTCAGAGGGTGCATCAACTTTAAATAATACCTTTGAAAGCTTCATTCCTACTTAGAAAGAATTGTTAGCAAAAACAGGAAGCCCTGCCGAAGTCACCCATTGCACTATAACCCAGCTCTGGGTCATGTCATGAATTATGGAATTGATTTGAGGCTTGTTCCTGTGTCTCTGGGCCAAAATTGCTCTGACCCTTAGCATTCTGTTTTCTCAGATTTCCTCTGGCTGACAGCATTCCATCTCAGTGATAGGCTTCTGGAAACTGTGTGAGATGTGTTTGAAATAAAACAAAAGTTTTTTTTTTTAATTCAAGTTTATTGGGGTGACAATGGTTAGTAAAGTTACATAGGTTTCGAGTGTCCAATTCTGTAATACATCATCTATGTATCACATTGTAAAAAAATAAAAAATAAAGTAAGAAAATATCTCGTGGAAGAGTTCTAAGATACCCGTGCCATAGTTCCAATAAGGTGCTTGCAGTGGTTAATGGGAGACTTCCCACTCACAGTTCCTACAGCCAGGGAGGAGGTCCATCCTACAGAAACATCAAATACAAAGATGCAGGATGCAGCCTGTTTCATCTCTCCAGAAAAAAAGAGCCTGAGCTCAGGCTGAGGCTCTGGCAATGGGTGTGGAAAAGATAGTCTGCTTCTCAAAGCTACGTGTGTATTTTGAAGGGGAAATTAGCTGGTACCATTTATGGAAACAGACAGGTCTGGAAGAAGAGTAGATTTGGGTAGGTGAGAGATATGGGATGGTCCACAAATGGCGTTTGATATGCATGTTAGGCACGGCGGTGGTAAAGGTTGAGCGGGGACTGGGAAATGTGAGATTGAATTCAGAAGATAGGTCAGGTCTGAGAGATAGAAGCTCGACTCACCGAGAGAGTCTAGAGAGAGAAAAGAGGAGGGGAAGGGACTGTAAATGTCACCTCATTTAGGAATGGGTGGGGCAAAAAGAGCTGGAAAAAGATAAAGATGTTGGGAGAGGTAGGAGAAGGAAGCTGCAAATAGAGAGGGGCAATGTTTGTCACCAAAGCCATGGCTTCCTGAAAGAGAGCTTGATCAGCAGTGGCAAATGCTGCCCAGTGGGTAGAGGTGCTAAGGAGTGGTAGGAAGCACTTGGAGTCGGCAGTTAGAAGTGGTGATCTTTAGGATTGTGTGCCAGTAGAATAATTAATTGGAAAGCCAGATCATGAAAGTTTCAGGACTAAGTGGTAAAGAGGTGAAGGAAGTCCATGCAGACTATGAGTAAAAGATGTTTGTGGTGACAGGTTGAGGTGGCAGAATGAGAGCGACCTGGGGCTAGTAGGAGTGTGGTCATCTATAAGGATGGAGAGAAGGGAGCCCATGAGCAGGGAGGGCAGAGCTTTCAAAAGGAGATAATTATGTTTGAGGAACCTCCACACTGCCTTCCATAGCGGCTGCACCAGTCTGCATTCCCACCAACAGTGTAGGTTCCATAGTTTAGTGGTTACCAGAGGGTAAGGGAGGAGGGAGATGGTACATGAGGGTAAAGGGGGTCAAATATATGGTGAGGGAAGGAGAACTGACTCTGGGTGGTGAACACACAATGTGATATATAGGTGATGCATTACAGAATTGTACACTTTACTAACCATTGTCACCTGAATAAATTTTAATAAAAAAGGAGATAATTAATTGATAGAACCATGTCCCTTGGAAACTTGGGAAGTAAGCCTAGGACAAGGAGGAGGAATACAGGTTTCTTTAAGATTTGAAGGATGAAGAGAAAAAGGGGGATGAGTGGGTAGGTTTAGGGATGGGTGGATGCAGAGAAAAACATTGAAATAATACCAACCCTCCAACAATATGGTTAGAATTTTGGTCTAACTGTGAGTAATTACATAAAGTACAAACTTTGATGCTATTTCTTCAGTCCACAAATTTACTGCGTAAATAACAGAAGCACGGCATGGTTAATAACCAATCACATCACTTCTTTCAAAGTCTGTTGGCATTGGTCACTGCACAAAACAGTGTGGTTGTATTGCCTCTTGTCTCTCAGTGGTAAACTCATGTAACGTTTTACAAAAATGGATAATCAAAAGAATG
Source organism: Rhinolophus sinicus (assembly GCF_057876585.1). Taxonomy (NCBI): domain Eukaryota; kingdom Metazoa; phylum Chordata; class Mammalia; order Chiroptera; family Rhinolophidae; genus Rhinolophus; species Rhinolophus sinicus. The sequence goes on from NC_142518.1 coordinate 101,356,033, forward strand.
AATTGGCCAGCAAGGGTGAAAGTTCAATGAAGAAACAGAAATATTGCTAGGAATGAAATTAGAATGAAACATAAATGAAGTTACAGAAAGAAAATAGTTAACCATGGGAATTTTGTCACTGCTGCTATTCTAGAGATCCTAGAAATGCTGCTGGAGGAATTTAGTGATGGTGAAATGTTATGAAAAGTTGTGACGAAAAGGATAAAGATGTCCCCAGAGACAGTGATGCCAGAAAAAAACCTACACATTGTATGTTAGGTATATACAAAACATCTTAGATATATTTCATGGCATTGAAAAATGCAAAGGATAAAATATTGAATGCTGCTCCAAAACTTTAAAAGGTTTGTGACAATTTTTCAAGGCATAGAAAATATGCTCGCTTGTATCGTAAATTATAAGAGAAGGCAAGCACTGTTAAAACTAACATAGAAAAAAAAAAACTAACACAGATAAGATTTTTACAAAGTAATACAATACTTTAAATTTCAATATTTCTAATGTTTAAATGACAGTGTGCTAAATAATTTTTTTTTATTCCCCTGTGTATTTATAATGGAATGGGCAGTAAGAGAATTTTTATTGTTCTTACAAAAATTTTAAAGTTCATGGAAGTCATAATTTCCTCATTGACTATTAAGATTGCTCTGTGTGGTTTCAGCATTTATAGTCTATTTTTATGGTTCTCTACTACCTTTCTTGTATTAAAATTTTCTTCTCATTTGTTTGTCTTGTTCTTTTGTTGTTTTTGGTTTATATACCACATATCAGTGAAATCACATCGTTCTCTGCTTTTTCTGTCTGACTTATTTCGCTCAGCATTACACTGTCAAGATCCATCCATGTTGTCACAAATGTTAAACAGAAACTCATAGACACAGACAATAGTTTAGTGGTTACCAGAGCATAACGGGGGTGGGGGGTGGGAGATGAGGGTAAGGGGGATCAAATATATGGTGATGGAAGGAGAACTGACTCTGGGTGGTGAACACACAATGGGATTTATAGATGACGTAATACAGAATTGTACACCTGAAATCTATGTAATTTTACTAACAATTGTCACCCCAATAAATTTAAAAAATAAATTTAAAAAAATTTTCTTCATATATCCCACCCGATACACAAATTTCTTTTTTTTTTTTTACTTTTTAATTTTATTTTATTAAATTTATTGGGGTGACAATTGTTAGTAAAATTACATAGATTTCAGGTGTACAATTCTGTATTACATCATCTATAAATCCCATTGTGTGTTCATCACCCAGAGTCAGTTCTCCTTCCATCAATAAGATTATTCCTACTTGTTTTAAATTTGTTGTTGCTGCTGGGAATGGGATTCGTTTGTATTATTTTCTAACATACTGCTGACAGATTAGGAAGGTCTTGCTTTTGCATATTTACTTAGTGTCTTAATACTTTGTTGAACTCTTACTGTTTCTAACAGATTCTTGGTTGATTTGATGCCTGTCCTCTGGGAATTATGGCTCTAGGTTTTACATGGAACAGGTGTGTGAAGAAGGAAAAAAAAAAGCCCTGGCTAACTCAGAGAGAGGGTTGCTTGCCTTCTGCTTTGAAGATGGGTCCTTGTTTCTGACGTCATAGCTCAGTGGGTTCGTTTCCAAAGCAATCTTGGTGACATGGGTTCAAATCTCCGGTAGCTACTTACTAGCTGTGTGATCTAAACCCATGTGAACTAAACGTCATTGAGCCTGTTTTCTCACTGGGAAGTGGAAATAATAGTATCTACTATATAGATTATTAGAAGGAATAAGTGAGATATTGCATGTAAAATACCTCCCTAGGAGTCAGCACAAAGAACAAGCTCAATAAATCTAAAGTATTATTTTTAAAAATCTTTTTATTGACATATAATTGACATATAACATTAGTTTCAGGGGTACAACATAATGATTCAATATATTAGGTTGGTGCAAAAGTAATTGCGGTTTTGCAATTATTTTTAACTTTTTAAACCGCAATTACTTTTGCACCAAGCTAATGCATATTGCAAAACAATCACCACAATAAGTCTAGTTAACATCCATCACCACATATAGTTTACAATTTTTTTCTTGTGGTCTTTTAAGATTTTCTCTCTTAGCAACTTTCAAATATACAGTATAGTATTATTAAGTATAATCACCATGCTGTATATATTAGATCCCCAGAACGTCCTCATTTTATAATTCGAAGTTTGTACCTTTTGACCACCTTTACCCATTTCCGTCACCCGCCACTCACCCCACCCCTGGCAACCACCAGTCTACTTTCTGTTTCTTTGAGTTCATTTTTGTTTTTTTAGATTCCGTCTATAAATGAGATTCAAATGGTATTTATCTTTGACTTATCTCACTTAGCATCATGGCTTCAAGGTTCATCCATGTTGCTGCGAATGGCAAGATTTCCTTCTATTATGGCTGAGTGATATTCCAGTGTGTGTGTATATTTAAAGATAAAGAAAATCAGATATATATCACATTACTTTATCTTTTATTATTTTAAAAATTATTATTATTTTCCGGCCCAGGTCAGCTGCTTCAGAACCTATCTGTGTTTTGCTTTAAGGACAATTCTGCAAGGACTGTGGCGGATGTTTGGGGTATGTTGCCCATTCTAAATCTCCTGGATCTCTTTATCTCTTTGTGTTTTCTCATGTGTTTAAATAAGGACGGTGGTTTCCATTTTAACCTAAAAGTCAGTAAGACAAACGTTTGAGCTGGAAAGAAGGGTGTGGCGTAGATATGTCTTCTCTAGTTCCTCCCATATTTATTTGATTGACAAGTCCTGTGAGCCCCACCTCTAGTATCCACCTGTCCCCTTCCCTTTCCATTCCCATTGTCACATCTGGACCTCAACTTGCACTTGAACCTCTGTGATAGTTTCTCAACAGATCTTTCTGTCTCTCCTCTCACTGCCATTACCTAGACCTCGCACCGAGAGTTTCTCCTAAACCACAGAGAAATCACAACATTTCCTTCTTTTTCAAAAAATCCCATTTGAATCTTCATTGCCTAGAGGATCCTGACCGAACTCTGAAAACTGTCATTCATGACTCCATCCTCCGATCACAAATGACCTTTCCCTTTCTAGTTGCTGTCAACGCAGAACTTGCTCCCAGTTCCCCGACACACCTCCTCACTGTTGCTAACGCCATTAGCAGCTTCACCTCTAAACACACCCAGTTGCTCCCCATTCCCTAAATATGTCCTGTGCTTTTCTGCCTCCATGTGTACTCACATTGTTTCTCCAGCCTACCATTCTCCCCCTATTCCACCTCCATCTTGTAAAACCCTGTTCGTCATCACGTCATGCATTCATGAAGCCCTTCTTGATTTTTCTTCTCCCACCCTCTCCCTCAGAAAGCAGAATGAATCATTTCTTCTTCCATGTTTTGAACATACTTGCTTGTACTTGTTTCCTTACACTGAATACATCTTTCTTCTTAGAACTACAGTAGATCTCTGTACCCTGAAAGTTTCTCAAGCACAAGAGCCATGTCTTAAGCGTCTGGAGAAACCCTAGAGGATCTCCACATCATATTTGGCTGCTTGTCTTTCGGCCATCTCCCCATGAGCCTCACACATTTGAAGAAGGGCGAGAATTATGTCTTGTTCACCACTGTACCCCAGGTGCCTGACACAGGGCCTGGCACATAGTGGGTGCTGAGTAAAAGCTTGTGGAACCAAATAATAGCCCTCCCATTTCAGTGACCTCTTTGACTCCAATATTTGGGCCTCCTGTCTACTACATCAACCACCACTATCATGTGCAATTGCCTGTTTCACCTCTCAGATCTTGAACTCTGAAATGCCTTCCAGTTACCAAAACTTTCCATCTCTCAGTGGACTTGTTCAACCCCACTGCTGTGACTGATGGCCCTCTAACCTCTCCCTATTCTTCCAGTCAGTCCCCCTCTGACTTCCCTCACCTCCATTCCCAGTTCAACATTCTGTTCTGTTCTTTCCAGAGCCCTGGCTAGGACGGGGTCACTGGGGCACAGAAATTTAGAGGGCACCACATTTTTCTCCCACCACCTCTCTGGTCTCTGTTGGAAGCCTCACCCTGGCCCCAGGCCAGCCCCCTTGGCAGTCGCAGAGATGGATGGAGCTAGAGGCCTGAGGTCAAGGGCTGGGAGCGCACCAGCCAGGGGACCTTTTGTGTGCAGGGTTGCCCCTCCCCCTGCCAAGAGCTGCTTCCATTGAAGACAAGGCCAGTTTCACGCTGCTTGCCCCGGGCGCCAAAACTGCTAGTTAGGGCTCTAGTTCTGTCCTCCCTTCCCTCACCCACTGACACTGTGCCAATCTCCACACTGTGTTCCCTGCTTCACAGCTTTAGCAAGCCGTGTCACTGGGCTTTTCTGGGACCACCACCAGGTCCAGCTGCCTGCCCTTGGTGGACACTTGATGGCTGCACAGCCATCTTTTCAACTGCCAAATGTTGAGTCGTGGGGAATATTAGTATTGGGGGGTATTTGTGTTGCAAGATGCAGGAGAGAGAGAGAGAGAGAGAGAGAGAGACAGAGAGAGAGAGAGAGAGACAGAGAGAGAGACAGAGAGAGAGACAGAGAGAATCAGAGTGCCGGGTACATGCAATAAACGCTCAATATATATGAGTTCCCTGAGTTTTGAATTCTCCTGCATTTACCAACTGTGATGAGGATTAGATAAGAAAAGGAGTGACTGCGCCTATTATAGTAGGTTTAATAAAGGTTAGTTAAGACCAACTCCAGAGGCCAGGCAGCAGCTCTTCTCTCCTTAGTGTCCCTCATTGCTCCCCTCCCACCAAGTGATCTGAAATGCTGAAGGGCTCCTAAGAGACTTTCCCTTTCTGGATCTAGAAACTCAAAACTTTCTGAGCTGGTGCCAACCATGTTCACTGCAATCAAATTTGTCTGTCATAAAGAGGCCCGCCGTGGGGTTCGAATTCTGCCACTGAGTGTTGGTCCCATCCTTGAGTGCAGTGGGAGATTTAAGTGCAATTGAAATCAAAGCCAGATCTTTCTTCCTATCAGTGGGTTTTAAAAAACCGGGGACATTCTTACTCCATGTTTTGGAAATTGCAACCAAGTGCATGGTCAGACTTGCAAAAAGCGAGGCTGCTATAAAGTCCTTTACTTACTTTCACCCAAATGTGTTTCTTTTCCAAAGCCTGGCATTCTATATACATGTTCATTATATGTTGTTTCCAGCTGACTTACCCTTTAGAAAAGTCATAGCCACAGGAAATGCATGCCCTGGAAGTGACTCAGGCACTACAATAGCCCATATCCTGCACACTTAGCTTCCAAGGAAAGTTGGCCTGTGGACTTACCACTCCACATAAACTAAGCTGAACACTCTATCTGCTGCATCTGGAAACACCTGTTAGCATGTTAACAGTTTTTTTTTTTTTTTTAAATAAAAGAGTAATGTTTTAAACTAGCTCATAGTATTTTCAGAGCAAAGTATTTTAATTTCAAGGAGGTCCAGTTTTTTTCTTTTATGGTTTGTGTTTCTGGTGTCAGGTATAAATACTCCGGGTCCCAAAGATTTCCCCCCATTTTTTTCCCCTGAAAGTCATATATTTTAAGGCTGTGACCCATTTCAAGTTAATTTTTATGTAAGATATGGGACTTAGGTCGAGGTTCATTCTTCTGCTTATGGATGTCCAATTGCTCCAGCCTCACTTGTTGAAAAGACTATGTATTCTGTTGAGTTCCTTCCGCACTTTTGTGAGACATCTGTTTGGCACGTTAATATGAAGCTATTCCTGAGTTCTCTATTCTGTTCATTGATCTGTGTGTCTGTCCTTTGGCCAATACCACACTGTCTTGATTACTATAGGTATAGAGTAAGTAATCCTTCATATCAGGTGGAGTGATTCCTTCCACTTTTTTCTTTTCATTCAGGATTGTTTCAGCTACTCTAGGTCCTGTAACTTTCCATATAAATTTTAGAGTAAGCTTGTCTATGTCTACCAAAAATCCTTGCTGCCATTTTGATAGGAATTGCATTAAACTTAAACCTATAGATCAGTTAGGGGAGAATTGACATCTTTACTATAGTGAGTCTTCCAATCCACGAACACACTACATCCCTCCATTTATTTAGGCATTCTTGGATTTCTTTCATCAACATTTTGTAATTTTAAGCATACAAGTTCTGTATATGTTTTGTACCTATTTCATTTTTCTTGAAGTGACTGTAAATTGTATTGTTTTTCATTTTGGTTTCCAGATGTTCATTGTTAGCATAAGGAATGCAAGTGACATTTATGTATCTATCTTGTATCCTGTGACCTTGATGAATTAATTTATAAGTTCTAGGAGTTTCTGTATCAGTTCCTTGGGATTTTCTATGTATGCAGTCATGTCATCTGTAAATAAGGACAGTTTTATTTCTTCCTTTCCAATCTCTATGCCTATTGTTTCTTTTTCTTGCCTGCTGTAGGATTCAAACTTCTAGTACTGTGCTAAATAAGAGTGAAAGCTGACATTGCTTTGTTTTGGATTTTAGGGGAAAAGCATTGAGCTTTCCACTGTTATGAATGATGTTAATTGTACGTTTCCGTAGAAGCTCTTTATCAACTTGAGGTGGTTCCCCTTTATTCTTAATTTGCTGAGAGGTTTGGTTTGTTTTTAAAATTATGAATGGTTGTTGAATTTTGCCAACTGCTTTTGTCTGAATCATTAACGTGATCATATTGTTTTTCCTCTTTAGCCGGTACAGAGATTACATTGATTGATGTTTTTTTATTAATTGACTTTTGAATATTGAATATTGAATATTGAATATTAAACAAATCCCATTTGACCATTGTTTAAATTATTTTCATACATTGCTATATTCGAGTTGCTAATATTGTTGAGGATTTTTCAGTCAAAAATCCTATAAAAATTTTATTCAAGATTCCTCCTTGATCCATGGATTATTTAGAAATAAGTTGTTGCTTTCCAAGTGTGTGGGGATTTTTACTGTTTTTCTGTTATTGATTTCTAGTTTGATTCCACTGTAGTCAGAGTATATACTCTGAATGATTTCAATTCTTTTTAATAGCTCATAGTGTTTGAAAACTGTGAGAAATAGCACTTTTCCATATTTGAGGCATTTGGGGAGCAGAGTGCTACATGCAGAGATGCACAGTTCTTTTTGTTGGGGAATAAGAGGTTATCACTTCTTGAGCCCTTACTGCTCACTCCCTCGTTGTTTTACACACATAATTTCCTCTCATCCTCTCAATACCCTTTGAGGTCACTACTGTTATTAACCCTGTTTTCAATATGGGAAACCTAAGGCCCGAGAGTATAAGTGACTTGCATGATTTCACTTGGCTAAGATGGGATTTGAATTTTGGTCCTTCTATCTTGAAAACTCTTTACATTAGAGACTTACAGATGAGAAAACTGATAAGGACATGAGGAATAAAGGGCGGCATGGGGCAACCAGTTACCCAATGTCTCTCTTGTCACTCCTTCTCTATGATGGTGTTTATATACCTATATCAATTTGATATGATGTAATTTTTAAAATTTTAATTTGGGTGATACGGATTTTCTAGGCCATACAGTATCAAATAATTGGTTTGACTAAAATGTCATTTCTTTTTTTTTAATTAAAATTTATTGGGTGACAATAGTTAGTAAAATTATATAGGTTTCACGTGTACAATTCTGTAATACACCATCTATATATCACATTGTGTGTTCACCACCCAGAGTCAGTTCTCCTTCCATCACCATATATTTAACTCCATTTACCCTCATCTACCACCCCCCTCCCCCCTTACCCTCTGGTAACCACTAAAATGTCTGTGTCTATCGTTCTTGTTTCTTTGTTTGTTTGTATTGTTCCTTTGTTGTTTTCAGTTTTATATCCCACGTATCAGTGAAATCATATGCTTCTTGACTTTTTCTGTCTGACTTATTTCACATAGCATAATAATCTCAAGATCCATCCATGTTGTCGCAAATGGTACTATTTCATCTTTTCTTACGGCAGAATAGTATTCCATTGTGTATATATATACCACATCTTCTTTATCCATTCATCTGTCGAAGGGCACTTTGGTTGTGTCCATGTCTTCACCACCATAAATAATGCTCCGATGAACGTAAGGGTACATATATCTTTACTGATAAGTGTTTTCAGATTTTTTTGGCACATACCCAGGAGAGGGCTTGCTGGGTCATATGGTAATTATATTTGTAATTTTTTGAGGAACCTCCACACTGCCTTCCATAACGGCTGCACCAGTCTGCATTCCCACCAACAGTGTATGAGGGTTCCTTTTTCTCCACAGCCTCTCCAACACTTGTTACTATTTGTCTTGTTGATGGTAGCCATTCTGACTGGGGTGAGGTGATATCTCATTGTGGTTTTTATTTGCAAATTTCTGATGATTAGTGATGTTGAGCATCTTCTCACATCCATGTCCTGTTTGGAGAAATGTCTATTCAGATCCTCTGCCCATTTTTTAATTGGATTGTTTGGTTTTTTGTTGATAAGTTGTATTAATTCCTTATGTATTATGGATATTAGCCCTTTATTGGAGGTGTTGTTTGCAAATATCTTCTCCCATTTGGTTGATTGCCTCCTTGTTTTGTCGATGGTTTCTTTTGCTGTGCAGAAGCTTTTTGGTTTGATACAGTGCCATTCATTTATTTTAGTTTTTCCTTCCCTTGCCTTTGAGGTCAAATTCATAAAACACTCTTTGAACCCGAGGTCCATAAGTTTAGTACCTATGTTTTCTTCTACGCAGTTTATTGTTTCAGGTCTTATGTTTAGGTCTTTGGTCCGTTTTGAATTAATTTTGGTACAAGGTGACAGCAGTCTAGTTTCATTCTTTTGATGTGGCTTTCCAATTCTGCCAACACCATTTATTGAAGAGGCTTTCTTTTCTACATGTTATGTTTTTGGCTCCTCGTCGAAAATTATTTGTCTATATTTATGTGGGTTTATTTCTGGGTTTTCAATTCTATTCCATTGGTGTGTGTATGTCTGGTTTTCTGCCAATACCATGCTGTTTTGATTATTGTTGCCCTGTAGTACAAGCTAAAGTCAGGGAATGTGATACCTCCAGCATTGTTCTTTTTTCTTAGGATTGCTTTGGCTATTCGGGGTCTTTTGTGGTTCCATACAAATCTGATGATTTTTTCAATCTACTTCTTTAAAAAATGCCGTTGGGATTTTGATGGTGGTTGCATTAAATCTGTATATTACTTTGGTAATATGGCCATTTTAACTATGTTGATTCTTGCAATCCAGTAGCACAGAATGTCTTTCCATTTCTTTGTATCTTCTTCAATTTCTTTTAAAAATGTTGTACAGTTTTCAGTATGTAGATCTTTCACATCCTTGGTTAAGTTTATTCCTAGGTATTTTATTATTGTTGTTGCAATTGCAAAAGGAATTGTTGTTTTAAATTTCTTTTTCTGAGATTTCATTGTTAGTGTATAGGAATGCAGTGGATTTTTGTACATTGATTTTGTAGCCGGCAACTTTACTGTATTCGTTTATCGTTTCTAATAGCTTTTTGGTGGAGTCTTCAGGGTTTTCTATATATAGCATCATGTCATCTGCAAAAAGTGACAATTTAACTTCTTCATTCCTAATTCAAATGCCTTTTATTTCTTTCTCTTGCCTGATTGCTCTGGCTAGGACTTCTAATACTATGTTGAAAAGCAGAGTTGATAGGGGACAGCCCTGTCGTGTTCCTGAACATAGAGCAAAAGACTTCAGTTTTTCACTGTTAATTATGATATTAGCTGAGCGTTTGTCATATAAGGCTTTTATTATGTTAAGGTATTTTTTCTATACCCATTTTATTAAGTGTTTTCATTATAAATGGATGTTGCATCTTGTCAAATGTTTTTTCTGCACGATTAATACAATCATATGATGTTTGTCCTTTGTTTTGTTTATATGGTGTATCACATTGATCGATTTGCATATGTTGAACCATCCTTGTACCTCTGGGATGAACCCACTTGGTCGTGATGTATAATCTTTTTAATGCATTGTTGCATTCGATTTGCTAGAATTTTGTTTAGGAGTTTTACATCTGTATTCATCAGCGATATTGGTCTGTAATTTTCATTTTTTTGTGTGATGCTTACCAGGTTTTGGTATCAGGGCAATGTTGACCTCATAAAATGAGTTAGGGCGTATTGTCCCTTCTTCAATTTTTTGGAACAGTTTGGGTAGGACAGGCATTAGATCTCCGTTGAATGTTTGGTAGAATTTACTAGTGAAGCCATCTGGTTGTGGACTTTTGCTTTTGGGAAGGTTTTAGATGACTGATTCCATTTCCTTACTGTTGATAGGTCTATTTAAATTTTCCAGTTCTTTGTGATTCAACCTAGGAAGGTTTTATGTTTCTAAGAACTTGTCCATTTCTTCTAGGTTATTAAAATTTGTGCCATGTACTCCTTCGTAGTATTCTTGGATAATCCTTTGTATTTCTATGGCATTTGTGGTAACTTCTCTTTCATTTCTGATTTTATTTGTTGTTTATTTGTTCTCTTTTCTCTTTTTATCTTAGTGAGTCTAGCCAAAGGTTTGTCAATTTTATTAATCTTTTCAAAGAACCAGCTCTTTGTTGCATTAATTTTTTCTATTGTCTTTTTGTTCTTTTTTCATTTAGTTCTGCTGTGATTTTTCATTATTTCCTTCCTTCTGCTGACTTTGGGTTTCATTTCTTCTTCTTTTTCTAGTTCTTTAAGGTGTAACATGAGGTTGTTTATCTGGGATTTTTTTGTTTCTTGAGATAGGCCTGTCATGATATAAATTTCCCTCTTATTACTGCTTTTGCTGCATCCCAATAGTTTTGATAGGATGTATTTTCATTCTTATTTGTTTCTATGTATCTTTTGGTCTTTCCTCTTATTTCTTCTTTGACCCAGTCGTTCTTTAAAAAAACGTGTTGTTTAATCTCCACGTATTTGTGGTTTTTCCTGCTTCCTTTTTTCAGTTGATATCCAATTTCAAAGCCTTGTGATCAGAGAATATGCTTGGTATGATTTCAATCTTCCGAAATTTGCTCAGGCTAGTTTTATATCCCAGTATATAGTCTATCCTTGAGAATGTTCCAACTACACTAGAAAAGAATGTATAGTCTGATGTTTTAGGATGAAGTGCTCTATAAGTGTCAATTATGTCCATTTCATCTAATGTGCCCTTTAGGGCTGATATTTCTTTATTTTCTGTTTGGATGATCTGTCCATAGCTGTCAATGATGTATTTAAGTCCCCTACTAAAATTGTGTCTTGGTCAATTTCTCCCTTTATTTCTGTTAGTAGTTGCTTGGTATATTTCGGTGCCCCCTGATTGGTGGCATAAATGTTGATGGCTGTTATGTCTTCTTGTTATGTCTTCTAGTCCCCTTTATCATTATGAAATGTCCACCTTTGTCTCTTATTACCTTTTTCACCCTGAAGTCGGTTTCATCTGATATCGGTATGGGTATGCCTGTTTTTCCCTGAATACCATTTGCTTGGAGTATCCATTTCCACCTGTGGGGACAGAGCCCCAGAAAGTAGTTTACAGGCTCTCGGCCTCACGTGGAGGAGTGCTGGCTCGGGTAGTAGATGGCCGTCAGCTGTGGCTGATTGGCCGTCAGCTGTAGCCAGTTAGCCAATTAGCCGCTAATATAACTGCTGCAGCTACGGAGGAGAGTTGGAGGAGAGGAAAAAAAGAGAGAAAGAATGGGGCTAGCAAGAAGATGGTGGCTGGGCTGGCAAGCGTGGATGGCGGTTTGCGGACAGTGTGGATCCAGCCTCCAGTGAGAGTATAGTGCCGCCAGAGAGAATATAGTGGTATGACTCCCCTACCTATGGCTCCGTGGGTGTTCCTTTTTGGCCTCACCATATCCTGCGTTATGTGGGGAGCGCGAGCAGAGAGCCCACCGGAAGCCCTGCATGACACCACCCTTTCACTTTGAGTCTATATTTGTCCTTGTAACTGAGATGTGTCTCTTGGAGGCAGCATATGGTTGGGTGTAGGTGTTTTTTTCTTTTTAATTATCTTTTTCTTAATTGGGAAATATTGGGAAAGAGTGTTTTTCCAGGGCTCATCAGCTCCAAGTAGTTGTCCTTCAGTCTAGTTGTGGAGGGTGTGGGGGCAGAGCCCCAGAAAGTAGTTTCCAGGCTCTCGGCCTCACATAGACAGGTGCTGGCTCAGGTAGTAAATGGCCAACTGTGATTGCATGGCCATCAGCTGTGGCTAGTTGGCCGTCAGCTGTAACCAGTGAGCCATTGGCCACTAATATAACTGCTGTGGCTATGCTAGCAGAGAGAGGAAAAAAAATGGGGCTAGCAAGAAGATGGTGGCTGAGCTAGCAAGAGCGGATTGCAGTTAGGATGGCGGTTTGCGGACAGTGTGGATCCAGCCTCCAGTGAGAGTATAGTGCCGCCAGCGAGAATATATTACTAGTATGACTCCCCTACCTATGGCTCCGTGGGTGTTCCTTTTTGGCCTCACCATATCCTGCGTTCTTGTATGGGGAGCGGGAGCAGAGACCCCGCAGGCCACCCCGCACGACAAATGGCGCAGCGAGCAGGGTCCCCCGCACGACAGAGGGTTCAGCTCAGCTCCAAGTCCAGTCGCCGTTTTCAATCTTAGTAGCAGGGGGCACAGCCCACCATCCCTTGTGGGAATTGAACCCACAACCTTATTGTTAAGAGCTGGTGCTCTAACCAGCTGAGCCATCCGGCCACCCCTCTGGCTGCTCAGCGGCAGCTCGTTGTCTTCAATCTAGTAATGAAGGGCGCAGCTCACTGGCCCATGTGGGAATCGAATCGGCAACCCAGTTTTTAAGAGCTGGCGCTCTAACCAATTGAGCCATTAGGCCTCCCAGGTTGCATTTAGTTTTTTGATCCAATCTGCTACTCTGTGCCTTTTTATTGGTGAGTTCAGTCCGTTTACATTTAGGGTGATTATTGATATTTGAGGATTTCCTATCATTCTATCTTTTGTTTTCTGGTGGCTCACTGTCATCATTGTTTCTTTACCTTTTTGTTTCTGTCTATTATTTCAGTGTGGTGGTATTCTATGATTTTTCCCTCTGTTTCTTATTTATTACGTTATATGTTTCAGATCTGGATTTTTTTTGAGTTGTTACCATTAAGTCTATGTAAAAGAAAGTTTCGTATTTGCAGTAGTCCTTTTACTTCAGCATGCTTCTTATTTCCATTCCCCTTTGCTGATTCAGACCTGTACTCTATCCCCTTTTATGTTTTTGTAGTCACAAATTATCCCTACTTACGCTGTGAGGTGATATCTGCATTGCAGTAGCAAGTTGTCTTTTTCCTCTTTTTTTAAAAAACGTTTTTTTTCTTCTTTACCTGTATGTTGTGTTTAAGTGTATAGTGTCCTGTTTTGTGTATGGGTTGCCATTTCTTGCTTTTGTCTGTGTATTCATAATACTACTCATGGTTTTGCATTCTTTTCCTTTTTTTGTTTCAGGTCGAATAGCCTCCTTGAGTATTTCTTGTAGTGCAGGTCGTGTGTTAGAAAATTCCCTCAGCTTCTGTATGTCTGGAAAGGTCTTTATTCCTCCTTCATAACTAAAGGATATCTTTGCTGGATATATTATTCTTGGCTCATGATTTCTCTCTTTCAATAGTTTGAATATTTGGTTCCAATCCCTCCTGGCTTGTAGAGTTTCTGCTGAAAAATCTGATGATAATCTAATGGGCTTTCCTTTGTATGTTACCATCTTCTTTTCCCTGGCTGCCTTGAGGATTCTTTCTTTGTCGTTGATTTTAGACAGCTTCAGTACAATGTGCCTTGGAGAAGGCCTGTTGGGGTTGAGGTAATTAGGTGTTCTATTTGCTTCTTGGATTCGAGGATCCAGTTCTTTCCACAAGTTTGGGCAGTTCTCATCAACTATTTGTTTGAATGTATTCTCTGTTCCCTTCTCTCTTTCTTCTCCTTCTGGTATGCCCATTATTCTCATATTGCTCTTTCTGATGGCATCAGAAAGTTCTTGTAGAATTCTTTCATTTCTTTTAACACTCAAGTCTTTCTCTTTTTCCATCTGTGTCATTTCCAGATTTCTATCTTTCTATCACTGATTCTTTCCTCCAGCTGGTCAGCTCTGTTTCCTAAACTGGCTATTTCATTCTTCATCTCTTTTATTGAGTTCTTAATCTGCAGAATTTCTATTTGGTTCTTTTTAAAAATTACAATATCTTTGGTAAAGTGTTCATTTTGTTCTTTGATTGTGTTTCTGAGTTCATTAAACTGCCTTTCTGTTTTCTTACATCTCGTTGTATTTTCTCAGAACTGCAATCTTGAATTCTCTGTCATTTAAGTCACATATTTCCATGTCTTTAACTTCTTTTTCTGGAGACTTTTCATTTTCTTTCTGACCTGTCTTATTACCTTGGTTATCCATTGCAATTAATGAATTATTATTTCTCTTCCTAGACATCTACAGGAGTGGGTTCTGCAACAGGTTGATAGAAAGAGGTCTTTCTTTTGTTTTCCTGTAGGTGTTGGTAGAATGTTTTCTTTTCTCTTCGACTGTAGCCTTTTAGTCTCTCTCACACTGTAGTGTTATATTTTTTCTTGGACTGTTCTGGCTTCTCACGCAATGCGGGACGGGTTCCCTGGAAGTTGGGCTTCTCTTCCGTTAGTGGGTCATCTGGGTCTCAGGGCACTGCCTCTGTAGGGGGATGTGGAGAGCTATTGATTCTGAGCTTCTGAAGTCCCAGTGTTTTTCCTTTAGATGATTTAATTTGCAGGTCTCTCAGGCATGCCTGTGTGCCTCACAGGGAGTCCTTTCTTGAATTATATCTGTTCAATTTGTTGTAAATTCCAGGGGAGATTTCAAGAAGCACTCCTCATGCCACAATTTCTGTTGTCAAAAAGTTTTTATAGTTTTAAAAAATGAGATGGGAAGGTAGAGCTAAGAAGAGGGGCATAAGGAGTCTTCTTTGGCTTAAAAGAAAGCATAAACCCTTAAGCTGTTGTTAGAATAGCTACACCCAAGGCCTTCTCTTGGATGTTCTGATCAGAGGTTGCTGGAAGCTCCAAGTCCTGACTTGGAATTGTCAAATTTCTGACCCCTCTCTCAGACTGCCTGTACTTTAAATTGTTCCTGTCACCCACACCTTCTAGCTGACATTGGACACAAATATGTGGTACTTGCAAACCATCTGCTGATATTACTTGGATATGAATGCACTAGGAAAAAAACCAACCCTATGTAAATACAAAGTAATTGTGATTTTCTCCTCTCTTCTAAAAACAAAAACAAAAATGTAAAGAACCACCTTTGCATATTTTGTGCCAATCCCTTCTTCCCTGCAAATTTTCTGTTCAGAAATCAGCTGACAGAAACTTTGCAGGCAGGAAGGGATTGGTGTGAAATATTCAAAGTGACAAAAAGCTAGGACGTATAACCAAGACTACTGTACCCATTAAAGCTATCATTTAAAATTGAAGGAGGCATAAAGAGCTTTCCAAACTAGAGAAAGCTAATCGAGTTCATTGCCACCAAACCAGTATTACAAGAAAGGTTAAAGGGACTTTTTTAAGAAGAAGGGACCTACTTTAGATTGAAAGACACTCAGATGGAAAGTAAAGGGATGGAAAAAAATATTTCATGTGAATGGAAACAAAAAAAACACATGCTGGAGTAGAAATACTTACATCAGACAAAATAGACTTTAAATCAAAGGCTATAATAAGAGACAAAGTGGGACATTACATAACAAAGGGATCAATCCAACCAGAGGATATAACCCTTAATAAATATTTATGCATCCAACATAGGGGCACCTAAATATCTAAAGCAAATATTGACTGACATAAAGGGAGGGATTAACATTAATCCAGTCATAGTAGGGGACTTTAACACCATTGACACCAATGAGATCTTCCAGATAGAAAATCAACAAGGAAACAGAGACCTTAAATGACACACTAGACCAGATAGATTTCATTGATATTTTTAGAGCATTTTACCCCAAAGCAGCAGAATGTGCATTATTTTCAAGTGTACATGTAACATTTTCCAAGATACATCATATGTTAGGCCACAACATGAGTCTCAATAAATTTAAGAATATTGAAATTATACCAAGTGTCCTCTCTGACCACAATGGTATGAAACTAAAACTCAATTACAAGAAAAAAAACTGAAAAATACATGGAGGCTAAATAACATGCTACTAAATAATGAGTGGGTCAACAATACCATCAAGGAAGAAATCAAAAAGTACGTTGAGACAATGAAATGAAAGCACAATGACCCAAAATCTATGGGACACAGAGAACTCAGTCTTAAGAGGGGAAACTGATAGCAATACAGGGCTACCTCAAGAAACCAGAAAAATCTCAAATAAACAATCTAACTTTACATTTAATGGAAATAGAAAAAGAATGGCAAACAAATCCCAAAGTGAGTAAAAGGAAGAAAACTTCACTGAGTTAATTTATTAGTTCTAATAGTTATTTGCTGGACTCTTTAGGGTTCTCTCTATACAGTATCATGTCACCTACAAATAATGACAGTTTTGCTTCTTCTTTTCCAAATCAGATGCCTTTTATTTCTTTTCCTTGTCTGACTGCTGTGACTAGGACTTCCAATACCATGTTGAATAAAAGTGGTGAAAGTGGGTAACCTTGTCTTCTTCCTGACCTTAAAGAGAACGCATTTAGCTTTTCCTTCTTGAGTATGATGCTAACTGTGGGTTTGTTGAATTGACCTTTATTATGTTGAGGTATGGTCCCCCTATTCCCACTTTGCTGAAAGTTTTTCTTTAATCATAAATGAATGCTGGATAAAATGTGAACAGTATTTATAAATCCTTTCCTTTGAGATTACTCTAGTACTGGAAAGTGATTTGAGTTTCTGCCAAGTTTTACATTTTAGAGAAAGAGATACCTTGATGTATCATTAAAGATGTATGAACTGTTAAAAAGAATTTTTTAAAAATGAATGCTGGATTTTGCCACATGCTTTTTCTGCGTCTATTGATATAATCATCTGATTTTTAGCTTTCATTTTGCTTATGTAGTGTATGATGTTAATTGATTTGCAGATACTAAATCAACCTTATATCCCAGGAATAAATCCCACTTGATCATGGTGTTTGGTCTTTTTAATGTATTGCTGAATTCGGTTTGCTAATATTTTGTGAGTATTTTTGCGTCTATGTTCATCAGGGATATCAGCCTATAATTTTCTTTTTTGTAATGTCTTTGTCTAGTTTTGGAATCAGGGTAATAATGGTGGCCTCATAAAATGAGCTTGGGATCTTTCCCTCTTCTTGTATTTGTTGGAATAGTCTGAGAATGATCAATGTTAATTCTTGTTTGTATATTTGGTAAAATTCATCTGTGAAGCCATCCGGTCCAGGACTTGTGTTTTTTGGGAGTTTTTTTTTAATTATTATTACTGATTCAATTTCTTTACTGGTAATCAGTCAGTTCACATCTAGTTTGTTCTTGATTCAGTCTTGGAAGATTGTATGTTTCCAGGAATTTATCCATTTCTTCCAGATTGTCCAAATTGTTGGCACATAAACATTTGTAATATTTTCTTATACTCCTTTGTATTTCTGTGGTGTTAGTTGTAACTTCTCTTTCATTTCTGATTTTATTTATTTGGGTCCTCTCTCTCGTTTTCTTGATGAGTCTGGTTAGACATTCATCAATTTTGCATATCTTTTCAAAGAACCTGTTCTTGGTTTCAGTGATCTTTTGTATTGCCTTTTTAGGCTCTAGTTACATGGTATGTGGTGCTGATTACTGATTTAATATCCTCTATAGTAAAACAGGAAACATACATTGCCATACTAAATTAAGTAGTTGATGTAATGTAGCAGGCTTATAAAATGCCTTCACTGCTTTTTCCTGGCCATGCTTTCTCTTTTACGCAGACAGATGTCCCCTGCAGTGGGAAAGAGAGTAGCATTGAAATTTAGAGAAGGTAAGAAGGGAGACATAAAGACCAAACAGAAGTTTAGTTTGAAGTATAAACTCAGCAATAAATTAAGACTGACTTGAAAGAGTAATGCTTAGTAGTAGATGGACAGAGGGAGCTGGGAACAACCATAATGTTTCAACATAATATGGGTGTCCCCAAGCCTTGTGCATTTTTACAAATCAGTGACTCTCAGGCCATTCATTAATTTCACCTTTTGGACCAGGCCCTGGCCTGAATTAAATGAAAAGATTATGAGACCTATTTCCCAATCATCTGCTCCCCAACTCTTGGTATGACTTTTAGGCACATCACTTAAGGTGCTTGCAATTTCCCTGAATTTCAATATTGGAAAGAAACGAGCCTCTTCTTTCCCTATAATCTGCTCAAGGAAGTATCATTCCTGAGTGTTCTCATCACTTCCCATCCTCCCCAGAGCTCTAGCCCCAGTAGACAAGAGACAGACGGCTGCGGAGGACAGCGGGATTCTTCATCTCCAACTGTTGCTGGAGCGAGAGGGAACCCGAATCGGGGCCTAGAGAATCTTAGATTCCAGGGTAGTGGGGAGAACATGAGTGGAGATATCTTTATGTTTTAAGACTCCCCCTTTTTCCCTAGCCCAATACACATGCATGCTTTTTGTCCTTAAAACTTCGTAACTCTGAGCATTCAGACCTGTTTTGTGCCTTGTGCATGAGACACGTCGGACTTCGATGTAATTTTTATGAGTCATAGACATGGAGCAACTTTTTGGTAACTATTAACATCAGGCTTGTCAACAATAATATAAACGGAGCCACTTTAAAAAAATGGAGCTGGAATTGCAGTGCCAGAGGAACTGCCTTAAATGTCTTATAACTAAAACCTTTTTTTAAAAATTAAAGTTTATTGGGGTGACAATGGTTAGTAAATTTACATAGATTTCAGGTGTACAATTCCGTAATACATCGTCTATGTATCACATTGTCTGTTTACCACCCAGAGTCAGTTCTCCTTCCATCACCATATATTTGACCCCCTTTACCCTCATCTACCACCCCACTCCCCCCTTACCTAAAACCTTTGGAATAGTATTAAAACAGGGCAAAACAACCTTCGGACTGGGCCTAGGGCAACATAGTGTCCCAAAGAACAGTTTGCAAAGGTAACAAGAAAGCAGCTATTATGACTACTGGAATGAAAATTAAAAACATGGTTTAGAATTAATACCACTATGTTATGTCATCTGCACCAATAGAAACGCAATCCTTCTGTTGATGTACTTGTTCCCCCTTCCCTTTCTCATGAAAACCCACTGCTTTTGTGTCCTAATGGGAGCACTATTTGGGCTTCTGTCTGAAGCATTGCAACCCTAATAGCAATTCTTATTGATCTCAAATAAACTGCTTGTTTGCCTCTCATTGTTCTTCGTTTTAGGTTAACAGGCTTTGGTGAGGTGGGGGCTCCTCTAAGACAGTTTCTACAAAGAAGGCAATGTAGACAGTAGAAATTTGTAGCTAGCATAAACTTTTAGGACCTCCCTTTATGGACCAAGACGTGAGGCTTAAAGTCATCAGTTACCGTATTTTGTTGTGTAGAGTGTGCTCCCGTGTATAATGCACACCCATGTTTTTGACCCAAACTTTCAGGGAAAAAACATCTTTAGTTTCAATTTTCTAATTCAAATTTTTATTTGTTTACATTTAGGTACTTGTTTTTTTTTTGTATTATAAAGGAATTTTGGCACTTATTTTTTAACATATTATGGTACAAGAAATTTTATGGAACAAATAATTACAAAACACAAGAAGAGATACGAGATGTAAGAAATTTTATATACCGGTAAGAAATGTATGATATTTATGCATCATAGAAGGCCAAGAACTCTTCATCGTTGCAAGTTCGTCATAAGTTCAACAGAACCAATTATCGTATTCCAGAGTATTATTTTGCATATGGATATCGTTATTTCTAGAATTATACTTTTAACTCATAAGCCTAAATAAAATAATTAAAAACATTTACATAGATTCGGAATTAGTCCTGCCCATATATAATGCACATCCTTGTTTTTCCCTCACAAATTTGGGCAAAAAGTGTGTATTATACATGGCAACATACGGTATTTGAAGATCAAATTCTTATTCCTGCCTCATTCTGGAAGCATCTAACCCAAATACTAATGTTTCTCTACAACTTAATTTTCTTTAAGTATATTCTTTAATTGTGAGCCAAATATATGTCTTTGATAATGCTCAAAACCATGATACCAGCTTTGCAAGCCACCATCAGGCTGAGGGCACGCTTGCCCTTTCTGATAGGGGAACCCACCTATCAGCTAGTAGCAGGGATGAGCCTCGGAAGGGAATGGCTACAAGTCCCTCTATAATAGTGTGACAAACAGTGTTTGTTATCACTGCACACATGCTGTCAGCCGTATGAACCAAGTCTGTCGAATCCCAAATTCTAGGATGGTAGCAGCAGTCACTCGGGGATATGGCTCTTACTCTTGGCTCATGGTCCTGAGGACTGTAATCTTGAAATCCTCTCCTCTCGTCCTAGAGGCACACTTTTTGGAACTCTTTTTATCATCAGTGGGAGGGGGTGGGTTGAAAGTCGTGTCTGTACGTGTTTTCTGTGCTAATCTGAGAGCTGGACTCAACCCCAGGACTTGGGTCACTTACACACAGAGATTTCATTGTGAGGGGGGAGCAAAATGGCAACTCCTCAGCTGCACTTTGAAATTCTGCATTAAAAAAAAACACTAAGTATTCATAAGCCTCTTATTTAATGAATGAATCCCTTTGTGTTTACATCCTTCACAACTCAGGGAACAAATAGGGTTTAGTTGCTAGAAAGTGAAAACTTCAAGCTCATCAAGAATGGGGAAAATAGTAGGCAATTTAGATGAACAGTGGAAATGACCCCATGCCAATTTCTTGGTACCTGCTCGTAAGGGTATGCCAACCAAAGCTTTATTTTTCAGTGTCTCCACCTCCAGTTTAGGGCATTATCCAAAAAGGGGCAGCAAGATGCTGACCAGCATAAATTCAGCTGGTGATATGTGCACCTGAAACTGGAAAGAAGGAACAGAACAACCAGTGAGGTTCAGTAATTGCCAGTGAATGGCCTGACTACTTTCTACCACATGCCTTCATCTTGCTCCCTCCTCTTTTATCTAAGATTGGTGCTCACCCCTCCAGAATGAATAAACCACTGAGGAAGCATTTTAAATTTCCAACTCTATCAGAACATATCCAGAAGAAAATTTTGAGTTGACATGATTTCAAAGTGGATATGGGATAAATTCATTCTTGGGTTCTCCCACTCATAAGGGTAGTTTCAAGAAGCTCTTCAATATTAATTAGTAGGCTGTGAATTCAGTTCTGTGCAATTATGATGAGCCAGTTTTTGGAGTATGAAAGAGCTAACTTATCGTATTTTTTGAATTACCCATCTAGAAGCCTGAATGTTTTTGTATTTCCATATTTCTCGAGTAGCACTTAATTTAATCTTAGCACCATTTCTTTCAATAAACCATTGTTGCATCTCATAAGCAGCGCAGCTTCTTCCTCTAACTCATCTCCCCGTGAAATTGGTTTAATGAAGCAGAAAGGTATGAAGCATTAGCAACAGTGAAATCCATGTGGTAGCACTTCATTTTTCAGAGGCACTCACATTTCCACCCTAATTTATAAAATCAGCACACAAATGATTTTTATCACGGCCATTACATCAGTATAAATTACTGCCTTTTCTATAACACGGCAGTTAGTCAAACTGTTGAAATGATATCTATTTGTCAAGGGACGGGAGGAGAGGTGGGAAAGAGTTAGTGAAAATGAGCGCTGGTGGTTGTCTTACAGAAACACTAATATTAATTTACCACAATGAACACCGATGGGGTATTTTGCAAACGTACAGTTGAAAATTAAATGCACAAAGTGAAGCAAATGGGTCAATTTGTTCAGGACAAAGAAGGGGACCTTCAATAAACAAACGGTGCTATATAGACACAGGCAGCAGTGCAATTAGTCAGGCACTCCCCCTGTCCAGTGGGCAGGCCTCAGCTGCCCCGGGCGGGAGCCATTGTTGTTCTCTCCCGCGTGGGTGTCTTCATTTATCTCATTGTAGGAACTGTCATCAGGGTTTTGTGTCCTGCACCCTCACCATGTCAAATCCATCCTGCCAGTCTCCTTGGAGAGTACTACCCACTGGCATCTCTTCTTTTCACCATTGTCACCTAGGTTGATTGCCAGAACCTAGTTGCCCCCCCTTTCAAGTTAGGCAAACCTTAGTCATCTGACCTCACTAATATGGGCCATGCAGTCATTTGGCTCGGATGGGGTTGATGGTTCTCTTTGTTCTCGTGGTGAGCAACAGTTTTCTCAACAAACAGTTTACTAGTTTGACAGTTTGTTTCTTTTGGAGAAAAAGTATGGATGGATGGATGGATGGTGGTAGAATGGGTTTAACCTTAAAAGAATAAATATTCACATACCTTAGAAGTGACATTTAAACCTAGACAATGGTATATAAATTGGAAGTCATTCTTGTCTATTTAATGGCATGGTTGTTCTGGGTAGAATTCTTCTGCACTGTGAATTCTATGTGACAATAATTAAACAATATTGAAAATGTATCCTCTTTTTCATAGTGGCTTCACTACCATCTATCAATGTAACCTAGTGAAAATATGTGAAATCTTTATGGGCAATTCTGAGTTCTATATTCAATAATTTATTCCATTAACAAATATTTATTGGGCATATCCTATTGCCAGGGAGTAGACTAGGTGCTTAAGATCCAATGGCAAATGAGCCTTCTGCTAGGGAAAGCGATCACTGAACAACAATTCCAAGCAACGTTTCTAAGGTTTCTGTGGTTGGCTGTAATTCCACATTGGTTTCTCTCTATTATCCCTCATTACCCTCCACCATGGCGTATTCTGGGAATACAAATTCATAGGCCGTGACCATTATCTGTTTAGGTCTTCATAATTTCTGAAAAACAGGAGTGTGCTGATCTGTTCCAAATTTGGTATGCTCTTGAATGGTGTGAAAGTACAACTTAACATTGATTTTTTTTTTTTTTTTTTTTTTTAGTCTCCATCCTACCATCCAATAGAGCCTGGTATTTTCCAAGAGGCAGCTCTTCAGCAGTTGGGAAATAGACTTCAGTAAAAATTGGCATCCTGGTCAACATCACAAATATGTGTTTGTATTAAATGAGGTCAGTAGTTCATAAGCCCATTAATCTTAATGTTAGACAAGCCAAAATAAGTGCTATCTGGTATCAAACGTCATAGAATGTAAAATCTTTCGCTTTTTACTTTGGTTCTAAGTTAGCCATTGTTTGAGATATTTTATATATATATTCTTCTCTTGATCTTATTGCCTGTCCTCATCTAAGAAAGAGAAGGGGTGTCTTCTTTAGATGATGGCCTTAGAGGTGTAACTCTGTCCTTAATTCCTTAAGTACATTTTTTAGTCCTAAGCCATGTGAAATATCACATTCTTCCAGTGGTTTTAAATGAGGGGCTTGGACACTTTTTCTGTAATAAAAGGGCTGGATAGTACATATTTTTGGCTTTGTTGGCCATACAGTGTCTGATTCAACTCAGGTGTTGTTATGCAAAAGCAGCCATAGATAGTACATAAGTAAATGGGTGTGGCTGTGTTCCAATAAAACTATATTTACAAAAATAGGAGGTGGTCCTGATTTGGCCCACAGACCATAGTTTGCCAGCCCTGGTTTTAGAGCATAAGAAACTTCTATGGTGTTAGGAAAAGAAACACAAATGGAGCACAGGTCAGCAAAAGAAAGTCACGAAGCATTAGCAAGCTACACTTATAAGGAGGTTCCCTTCGCTTAATTACTCTCCCCTCCCCCTTCTCAGGGCACAGTTCCCAATTCACAGCTGAACTTGAGCATTGTGTTGAACCTTTCGACCTGCATTTATTTGCCTAGCTTTCTTCTCCTAGTCTTCAGATTCTCTTAAAATATCATCTTTTCCTGATCTTGATTCAAAAAATTTTTGATGTCATAATACTGTTTTATTTTTTAATTATTTATTTTTTTTCAGTTACAGTTAACATTCAATATTATTTTACATTAGTTTCTGGCATCATAGTGATTAGACATTTATATAATTTATGCAGTGATTCCTCAGATTAGTCTAGTACCCACCTGGCAATATACATAGTTATTACAATATTATTGACTATATTCCCTATGTTTTACTTTACATCCCCACGACTATTTTGCAACTACCAATTTATATTTCTTAATCCCTTCCCCCTTTTCTCCCTGCCCCCTAAACCCCTTCCATCTATCACCCCGATAAATCTAGTATCCATCTGACACCATACATAATTATTGCAACTATTAGGTTGGTGCAAAAGTAATTGTGATTTAAAAGGTTAAAAACAATAGCAGAAACTGCAATTACTTTTGCGCCAACCTAATATATTCTATATGCTACACCTTACATCCCCCTGACTACTGTGTAACAACCAATTTGTACTTCTTAATCCCTTCCACTTTTTCACCCAGCTCCCCAACCCTTCTCCCGCTGGCAACCATTAGTTTGCTGTCTGTATCTATGAGTCAGATTCATGGCTTGCTCTTATATTACCTGTTGCTGTTGGTGTTTATGGAGAGCATGCCCTTTCTGACTGGTTCTTGAGGCCTCACTCCTGGGCTCCAGTTGAAACTCATCTCCTGACAGTTCCTCTTTGCCCATAACTCAGATTTCCCAGGCCCATCAAGCGGGTACTTGTTCAGCTCATTTCTTTCCTAGGATCCAACACTGTTCACACGCTCAGATGTTTCCTTCCATCTCCTGCTTTGATTGACATATAGCCCTGAAGGGTAATACAAAGGTGAGTCTAGTATCTAACGTGTTCTGTACGTGAATCCATGCCTCCGGAGAGCACTAGACTGCAGTAAAGAAACACAAGCAGCATACGCACATACACGCTCTCTCGCTTTCTCTTTCCATGTGTGTACGTGTATATGCTCACACATAGGTACACAGACACACACACATTATGGAACACTTACTATCTGCCAAGCACTCTGGTGAGTGTTTTACATACATTAGCTCATTTAGTTCCCACAGGTACTCTGTTAGGGCATGCATTATATTATTAATATTATTATTATTATTATTGTTATTATTTTATCATCATCATCATCATTGTCATCATCATCTATCACATCCATTTTACAGATGAGAAAACTGATGCCCAAGAAGTTTAATTAACCTTCCCAAGGTCTCACAATAAGAAGGTAGTGGAGTGCAGATTTGTACTCAGGTTGATCTGAACTAAGCCCTAGGCAACTACGAATTTACTTTCTGTCTCTATAGATTTGTCTATCTGGACAGTTCATATAAATGGAAACATACAATATGTACTCTTTTATCACTGGCTCCTTTTACTTAGCATCATGTTCCCCAGGTTCATCAATCAGTACATTTTGCTTTATTGCCAAAGAATATTTCATTGTATAAGTATATCAGATTCTACTTAGCCATTCATTAGTTGATGGGCATTTGGCTTGTTTATACGTTTTGGCTCTTCTAAGTAATGCTGCTAAGAACAGAACAGAACAGCAGAGTGTTGGTTGCTCTGCTGCTCTGGTTGCCCCCAGAGATTCTGAGTAACAGAGACTTCACTGCTAGAGGATTGAGATCCCTTCTTGTCTTTCCTTGCTATCTCTAGGTTGTTGTCTCTCTAGTATCTGACCGACGTCCCCGCCGCCCCATTCTTGGTCCAAGCCTCTACAGTGATGGGATAGCTTCATGTAGACAGCCTGCACTATGGTCCCACAAAACTGGTTCAATATCTGGCTCTGAACCGTACAAGTTGAGTAAAACTGGCCAGGTTCCATAACCTCTCTAGACTCAGTTTCTTCATTTTTGAAATAAGGGACAATAATAGAACTTACCTGCCTAGGCTTTTAGGAATAAGGAAAGAAACGATGAACATAAAGCCCTTGGACCAATGCCTAGTACAGAGTATTTGTTCACTACACGGCGGCTGCTGTCAATATTCTGTTTCCCCAACTCACCTCCGTGATCACTCCCCTCCCGCATGATTTTCCTCTGCCATCATCCATGGTGAATTTGTCATATACTTTGGCTTCTGAGGGACACTCTGACTTTTATACTCCAGGTCACCTTTACAGCCATTCACATTGGCCATCATTCTCTCAGTGTTATAATATTTTTTCATAACATCTTTATTGAGGTATAACCACATGTAAATACAGTTATTCCATTTAAAGTGTACAATGCAATGGTTTTTAGTATACTCACAGAATTCTCGACATGGACTGCCATGACAAAATACCACAGAGCAGGTGGCCTAAAAAACAGAAATTTATTATCTCAAAGTTCTGGAGACTAGAAGTCCCAGATCAAGTGCTGGCTGATTCTGTTTCTGCTGAGAGCTCTCTTCCTGGCTTGTAGGTAGCTGCTTTCTCACTTTGTCCACAAGTGGCAGAGAGAAGGAGCAAGAGAGCTGTCTGGTGTCTCTTGTTATAGGGGTACTGATCCTAGTGGATCAGGGCCCCATCCTTATGACCTCATTTAACCGTAATTACTCTCTATTACACTCCATCTCAAAATACAAATTGGCTGTTAGGGTTTCAACATATAAAATTTGGGGGAACACAATTCAGTCCAGAGCATTTGTGAAAGCATCACCATAATAAATGATCAACTTTAGAAACTTTTCATCACCCTAATAAGAAACTGCGTACCTTTTATACCTCTTACCAGTCACTCCGTATTAACCCCAAGACTCTGAAGTCCTAGGCAACCACTAACTTGCTTTCTGTCTCTATAGATTTGTCTATCTGGGCAGTTTATATCAACAGAAACATACAATACTTGTATGTACTCTTTATTCACTGACTTCTTTTACTTAGCATAATGTTCCCAGAGTTTATCAATCAGTACTTCATTCTGCTTTATTGCCAAGTAATATTTCACTGCATAAGTATACCAGATTCTACTTAGCCATTCGTTAGTTGATGGTGGGCATTTGGGTTGTTTATACTTTTTGGCTATTGTAAGTAATGCTGCTATGAACATTTGTGTAGGGATTTTTGTATAAACATATGCTTTCATTTCTCTTGGGTATATACCTAGGAGCAGAATTGATGAGTCACATGAAACATATATGTTTAATCTTTTGAGGAATTGCCAAACTGTTTTCCATAGCAGCTGTGACATTTTACATTCTAAGCAGTAATATATGGCAGTTTCAATTTCTCCACATCCTTGCCAACACTTATTGCCACCTGTCTTTTTCATTATAATCATTTTAGTGTGTATAAAGTGGTATCTCGTTATGGTTTTGATTTAGATTTCCATTATGACTAATGATGTTGAACATCTTTTCATGTGCTCATTGGTCATTTTGTATCATTCTTGGATATATGTCTGTTTAAATCCTTTTCCTATTTGCAATAAGGCTATTTATATTTTATGGTTAAGTTGTACACTTTTAAAAATACATTCTGAACACTAGAACCTTCTGAGATATAATTTGCAAGTATTTTCTCCTATTCTGTGAGTTGTCTTTTCATCCTCTTGATACTGCCCTTGAAACACAAAAGTTTTAAATTTTGACTATCCATTTTATCTATCTTTTTTTAACTTTGGCTGCATGGGCTTTTAGTGTCATGTCTAAGAAACTATCGCCTAATCTAAAATCATGAAAATTTACGGATTTTCTTCTAAGAATATTATAGTTTTAGCTCTTACATTTAGGTTTATGATCCATGTTGAGTGAATTTTGGTATTATATATGGTGTGAGAAGGGGTTATACCTTCATTTTTTGCATGTGGATATCCAGTTGTCCTACCTCCATTTGTTGAAGAGACTGTTCTTTCACACTGAATTGTCTTTGTACTCTTATAGAAAATCAAGTGGCCATAGATGTATGGGTTTATTTCTGGACTCTCAGTTCAATTCTGTTCATCTACGTGTCTTTCTTTATGTGAATGACACACCCTTTTGATTACTGTAGCTTTGTAGTAAGTATTGAAATCAGAAAGTGTGAGTTCTCTGACTTTGTTTCTTTCTGAGATTGTTTTGGCTATTCTGGGTCCCTTGCATTTTCATATGAATTTTAGGATCAGACTGTCAATTTCTGCAAAGAAGCCAACTATGATCTTGATAAGGATTACATTTAATCTCTGTATCAACTTTGTCATCTTAAAACTATTTAGGCTCCCAACCCATGAATGTGGAATGTCTTTCCATGCAAAAATACTCCACAAATATTAGCAAATCAAATTCAGCAATGTATAAAGAGACTTACACACCATCACAAAGTAGAACTTATCCCAGGAATGCAAGGTTGGGTCAACATATGAAAACCAACCAATGTAATATACCACATGAATAAAATAAAGGAAAAAAATGATCGTCTTAATAAACACAAAATACAGTTGACAATATTCAACATACCTACCTAATGAAACCACTCAACAATCAAGGGATAGATGAAACTTACTCAACTAGATAAAGAGCATCCTTGAAAACCTACACCTTCCTTTTTAAAATAACCTTTTTTCAATTACAATTGACATACAATATTATATTAGTTTCAGGTACACAACATAGTGATTAGAGATTTATATAACTTATGAGGTGATCACCCTGATAAATCTAGTACCCATCTGACACCGTACACAGCTATTACAATATTATTCACTATATTCCCTATGCTATACTTTATATCTGCATGACTATTTTGTAGCTACCAATTTGTACTTCTTATTCCCTTCCACCTTTTCACCCAACTCCCTTCCCATCTGGCAACCCTCAAAATGTTTTCTGTATCTATGCTTCGTCACAGTTAACGATGAAAATCTGAATGATTTCCCTCTTAGACTGTGAACAAGGCAAGAATGTCTGCTTTCTCCACTTTTTTATAATCATAGCAATCAATGCAGAGAAGGAATTTAACAAAATGCAACATATATTTATGATAAAAACTATCAAAAAGTGGGAAGAGACAGGAAATATCTCCACTTGAAAAGGAGCACCTATGACAAACCTATAGCTAATATCGTATTTAACAATGAAACACTGAATGCTTTCCCTTAAAGCTTGGAAATAAGACAAGGATTTATGCTCCTACCACTTCTGTGCAACATTATATTACAGGTTCTAGCCAGTGCAGTAAGGCAAGAAAACAAAATAAAAAGTGTCTGCATTGGAAATAAAATTAAAACTGTCCTTATTTACAGACAACAAACTTGTCCTGGTACAAAATATGATGAAATCAACAAAAAAGTGCTAGAAATACAGATTGAAAAGGAAGAAATATTTGCAGATAACATGATTTTATATGTATATATAGTATATATCTATATATCTATATATCTATATATCTATATATCTATATCTATATCTATATCTATATCTATATCTATATCTATATCTATATCTATATCTATATCTATATCTATATCTATATATATGGAAAATTGCAAGGAATCTACATACACACACACAAATCTTAGAATAAATGAGTTCAGCAGTGTTGCAAGATATAAGATCAACCCACACACAAAAAAGTGAATCACATTTTTAAATGCTAACAATGAACACATGGAAAGTGAAATTAAAAACAATACCATTTACAGTCATTCAAAAGAAAATGAAGTATATATGTAAACAATTAAGAAAAACATGTATAGGATCCATATGCTGAACATTAAGAAGTACTGGTGAAAAATATCAAAGATGACCTAAATAAATAGAGAGACATACTATGTACTTGGATTGGAAATCACAACATAATAAAGAGGTTAATTTTCCCAAATTAAGTACTATAGGTTTAATGAAATTCCTATCAAAACCCCATGAAGGTTTGATTGTAGATATGTGCTTTTTTATGCTAAAATTATATGGAAAGCCCTAAAACAGCTAAAACAATCTTGGAAAAGAAGAATAAATTAGGAAGAAACTCTCTAGCTAACATTAAGGCTGACTGCATAGCTGGCATAATCTTGGAAGTGCCGTGGCTGGCAGAATGATAGACATACAGTTGGACAGGACAGAATGGAGGATCCAGAAAGAGGCCTACACGAATATACCCAATTTAATAGAGGAAGGATTATTTTTTCAATAAATGGTGCTGGAACGGTTGGATATCTATAGGCAATCAATCAATCAATCAAGTTTAACCTAAACCTCACCCATTATACAAAAATTAGCCCCAAATGAATCATAAATGTAAAACTATAACATTTTTAGAAAACACAGGGAAAACCGTTGGGAACAGAACTTGGTACAAAATTTATATTTGACATCAAAATCACACAATACGTACAAGGAAAATAGTAAATCGGGATTCATCAGAATTTTTTAAAATTTGCTTTTAAAGTCCTGGTAAGAGAAAGAAAGGACAAGTTATAGGCAGGGATAAAATATTTACAAATCACACATCTGATTAAGTACTTGTGTTTAGAATGTACAAGAACTTTAAAAACTCAACACTAAAAACACAAACAATGCCAAGTAGACAGTTTTAAGAGATCTGAAGAGACATTTTACGGAGAGTGATATACAGATGTCAAGAAAGCACATGAATGGACATTCAACATTACCAGCTTTTAGGTAAATGCAAATTAAAACCACAGTGCAACACAACTGTGCTATCACAAGGACCTATCTGTCTCATACGTTGCTGGTGGGAATCTAAAATGATAGTCTGTTTAAAATAGTTTGGGAACTTCTTCTTCTTCTTTTTAAAGATTTTATTGGGGAAGAGGAGCAGGACTTTATTGGTGTGTACTTCTGGGACTTTTCCAAGTCAAGTTGTTGTCCTTTCAAACTTAGCTGTGGAGGGCGCAGCTCAGCTCCAGGTCCATTTGCTGTTTGTTAGTTGCAGGGACGCTTCCCACCATTCCTTGTGGGAGTAAAGGAATCAAACCGGCAACCTTGTGGCTGAGAGCCGGCGCTCCAACCAACTGAGCCATCTGGGAGTTCAGCAGCAGCTCAGCTCAAGGTGCCGTGTTCAGTTTTAGTTGCAGGGGGCGGAGTTCACCATCCCTTGTGGGTGTCGAGGAATTTTACTGGCAACCTTGTGGTTGAGAGCACACTGGCCCATTTGGAAATCGAACCAGCAGCCTTCGGTGTTAGGAGCATGGAGCTCCAACCGGGCCAGCCTGGGAACGTCTTCTAAAACTAAATCACGTGGTCCACAATTGCACCTTTCAGGATTTATTACAAAGAAATACAAACTCATGCCCACAAAAACAACTGTACTCAAAAATTTATACCTCTTTCATTCATAATAGCAAAACATTTGGAAAAGCCCAAATGTCCTTTAATGGGTATATTCTTTGGTACATTCATACCATATACCAAATACTATTCAACCATAAAAAGAAATAAACCGTTGATACGTGGAACTACTTAGATGAATCTCCAGAAACTTATACTAAATAAAAAGCCTTTTCCTAAAGGTTATGTGCTGAGTGATTCCATTTATATGCTGTTCTTGAACAGATAAACATTTTTAAATGAACAGATTAGTGGCTGCATGCATGGAAAAAATAAATTATCAGAAACTGCCCCTGAGGAAATTCAATATTGGACTTTCTAGACAAAGACTTTAAATCAACTGTCTTAAATATTGTAAAAAATCTAAAGAAAGCCATAGAAAAAATAGAACTAAAAGAAACCAGGAGAAGAACGTCATACCAAATAGAAAATATCAATAAAGAGATATAAATTATTTAAGAAAGAAGGACATAGGAATTCTGGAACTGAAAAGTATAATAACTGAAATGAAAAATTTAGTAGGGGGGTGCTGTTCCATAATGAATTTAATCAGGCATAAAAAATCATCATCAAACTTGAAGATAGATCAATTGTGATTATCCAGTCCAAGGAACAGAAAGAAAAAAGAATTTTTAAAAAATGAACAGAGACTAAGAACCTCTGGGAGACCTTATAACAAATGAATACAACATTAACAGAAGTCTCAGAGGGAGAGGAGAGAGTAGCAGAAAGTACTGCTAGTATAAACGCAGAGAGATTCACACCATTATGGTCACATTATGGTCGATTTGTCACAGCCAAAAAGAAAAAGTAAATCTTGAAATCAGTGAGAGAAGTAACTTATCATGTGTAAAGGATACTCAATAAGATTTACAGCCAGTTTTTTCACAGAAACCATACAGGCCAGAAAGCATGGTTTGACATATTTAAAGGGCTAAAAGAAAGAATTGTAAACCAAAAATTCTATATCCAGCAAAACTGTCCTTAAAAAATAAAGGAAAAATTAAGACATTCCCAGATAAACATAAGCTGAAAGAATTTGTTACTAGTAGACCTACCATATAAGGAATGCTAAAGGGAGTACTTTAGGCTGAAATGAAAGGATGCTAGACAATAACTCAAAGGCAAACAGAAATAAAGAACAACAGTAAAGATAACTGCAAAGGTAAATGTAAAAGAGAGTAGTATTGCGTTTTTGGTATTAAATCCTCCCTTTATCTATATGATTTAAAAGGCAAATGCTTAGAACAAAAAGTATAAATCTGTGTTGATGGACACAATGCCTATAGATGTAATTTGTGACAATAACAATAAAAAGTGTGGGAGGAGCTGTAAAGAAGCAGAATTTTTTCATACTGCTGAAGGAAGTTGGTGTTAAACTCAATTGTTATAAAGTTAAGATACTAATTGTAATTCCCCATGGTAACCACTAATACAACAAATGTGCAGAAAATGACTGACAGGGAATCAAAAGGATACACTAGAAAAAAAATAATAACAGAAGGCAGTAATTGATAAATTAAGAAATGAAAAGAAGCATAACACATAGAAAACAATAAAATTTCATAATTTAAGTCCTCTATTAGTAAATTACTTCAGATAAAATGTTTTAAACTCCAAAATTAAAAGGCAGACATTGGAAGATTGGATAAATAACCATGGTTCAATTATCCATCTGCAGGAGACTAACTTAGATTCAAAGACACAAATAGGTTGGAAGTAAAAGGAAGGGAAATGTTATTCCATGTAAATAGTAACCAAAAAAGCTGGTGTGGCTATACTAATATCAAACAAAATAGACTTTGTTACAAGAGGCAAAGAATGACATATTTTGATCAAAGGAGTAATCCATCAAGAAGATACAGCAATTATAAAGAGATACGAATTTAAAATAGAGCCACAAAGCATATGGAAAAAAGTGACAGAATTGAAGGGAGTAATAGACATTTGTACAATCATAGTTGAAGACTGAAATATCCCACTTCAGAGGTATAACAATACCTGGCATCAAATTATACTACAAGGCTACAGTAATCAAAACAGCATGGTACTGGCATAAACACAGACACATAGATCAATGGAACAGAATAGAGAGTCCAGAAATAAATCCATGCCTATATGGCCATTTAATCTATGACAATGGAAGCAAGAATGTACGGTGGGGTAAAGACAGTCTATCCAATAAATGGTGCTGGGAAACCTGGACAGACACATGCAAAAAAATGAAGCTGGATCACCTCCTTACACCATATACAAAAATAAATTCAAAATGGCTTAAAGACTTAAATGTAAGATATGAAACCATAAAATTCCTAGAAGAAAATGTAGGAAGACACTTCACAGACATTACCCAGAGTATGATTTTTACTGATATATCTCCTCGCGCAAGGGAAGTAAGAGAAAAAATAAACATGTGGGATTACATCAAACTAAAAAGTTTTTTCACAGCAAAGGAAACCATCAATAAAACAAAAAGGGACCCTACTGAATGGGAAAAGATGTTTGCCAATGATATATCTGATAAGGGGTTAATATCACAAATTTATAAGAAACTCACTCAACTCAACTCCAAAAAACCAAACAACCCAATTAAAAAATGGGCAGAGGACATGAAGAGACATTTTTCTAAAAAGGACATACAGGTGGCAAACAGACATGAAAAAATGCTCAACCTCACTAACCATCAGAGAAATGCAAATAAAAACCACAATGAGATACCACCTCACCGCAGTCAAAATGGCTATCATCAACAAATCTACAAACAACAAGTGTTGGCGCGGATGTGGAGAAAAGGGAATGCTTGTGCACTGTTGGTGGGATTGCAGATTGGTGCAGCCACTATGGAAAACAGTATGGAGGTATCTCAAAAATCTGAAAATGGAACTACCTTATGATCCAGCAATTCCACTCCTAGGTATCTATCCGGAGAAATCCAAAACTCTAATTCAAAAAACTTTATGCACGTCTATGTTTATTGCAGCACTATACACAATAGCCAAGACATGGAAACAACCGAAATGCCCATCGGTAGATGACTGGATCAAGAAACTGTGGTTCATTTATACAATGGAGTATTACGCAGCCATAAAGAAGAAAGAAATCTTACCATTTGCAACAACATGGATGGACCTGGAGAACATTATGTTAAGTGAAATAAGTCAGACAGAGAAAGACAAATACTATATGATCTCACTTACATGTGGAATCTAAAGAAAAGGATAAATGAATGAACTAATCAGAAACAGTCTCAGAGACATAGAGGAAAAACTGAGGGTTGCTAGATGGGGGGGCGGATAAGGGGGAAGGTGAGGGAACTAGAAAGCACAATTGGTAACCACAAGATTGCCACGAGGTTCTGAAAATTAATTTGGGGAATGTAATCAATAATGTTGTAAAGATTTTGTAGGGTATCTGATGGACACTTGTCTCATTAGGGAGACCATCTCAGGGATGATGTAGATGCCTGATCACTGCACTGTACACCTGAAGCTGAAGCTGAACAATAATGAATGCCAACTACAGGTTTCTGTGTGTGTGTGTGTGTGTGTGTGTGTGTGTGTGTGTGTGTGTGTGTGTGTGTGTATGTATGTACTTAAAAGAAGCGGCGTACAGCATTAGGAATAGAGACAATGGAAATGTAATGGCTCTGTGCGATGTCAGAGGGGTAGTGGATGGGGGAGGGGGGTTGACACAGTGTGAGGGATATAAAAGATAAACGTCTAAGTATTACTTTGTCTTGTGCACCTGAAACTAATAAAAAAAATATCTCACTTCAAATAATGGACAGAACAAGTAGACAGAAAATGAATACGGAAATATGGGACTTGAATGACACTGAAACTAATTACACAACATACATATATAGAATACACTATCTAGCAATAGAATAATGCAAATTCTTCTCAAGTGCACATGAAACATTCTCCAGCATAGATCATATGTTAAGTAAGAAAACAAGTTTCAATCACTTAAAAAATTTAAAAATCTCCTCTAATTACAATAGGATGAAACTAGAAATCAGTAACAGGAGGAAAGCACAAAATATTTTTTCCATGTGGAAGTTAAATATACACTCTTAAACAACCATTGGGTTGAAGAAGAAATTACAAGTGAATTTAGAAAATACTTTGAGATGAATGAAAATAAATACACAACATAGTGACATGTATAAGATGCAAGAAAAGTAGTGCCCCCAGGGAAATTTATAGTGTAAGTACCGTATTTTGCCATGTGTAATGTGCACCCATGTTTTTGGCCCAAACTTTCAGGGGGGGAAAAATCTCTCATTTTAATTTTCTTTTTTTCTTTCTTTTTAATTTCTTTGTTTTTATTTATTTATTTTCAGTTTATTGGGGTGACAATTGTCAGTAAAATTACATAAATTTCAGGTGTACAATTCTGTATTACATCATCTATAAATCCCATTGTGTGTTCCCCACCCAGAGTCAGTTCTCCTTCCATCACCATATATTTGATCCCCCTTACCCTCATCTCCCAGCCCCCACCCCCCTTACCCTCTGGTAACCACTAAACTGTTGTCTGTGTCTATGAGTTTCTGTTTCTCATTTGTTTGTCTTGTTCTTTTGTTGTTTTTGATTTATATACCACATATCAGTGAAATCATATGGTTCTCTGCTTTTTCTGTCTGACTTATTTCGCTTAGTATTATACTCTCAAGATCCATCCATGTTGTCACAAATGTTCCTATATCATCTTTTCTTACCGCCGAATAGTATTCCATTGTGTATATATACCACAACTTCTTTATCCATTCATCTATCGAAGGACATTTTGGTTGTTTCCATGTCTTGGCTACCGTAAACAAAGCTGCAATGAACATTGGAGCACACGTGTCTTTATGTATAAATGTTTTCAGATTTTTTTGGTAGATACCCAGGAGAGGGATTGCTGGGTCATATGACAATTGTATTTGTAATTGTTTGAGGAACCCCCACACTGCCTTCCATAACGGCTGCACCAGTCTGCATTCCCACCAACAGTGTATGAGGGTTCCTTTTTCTCCACAGCCTCTCCAACACTTGTTACTATTTGTCTGTTGCTGATAGCCATTCTGAGTGGGGAGAGGTGAAATCTCATTGTGGTTTTTATTTGCATTTCTGTGATGATTAGTGATGTTGAGCATTTTTTCATATGTCTCTTTGCCATTTGTATGTCCTCTTTGGAGCAATGTCTCTTCAGGTCCTCTGCCCACTTTTCAGTTGGGTTGTTTGTTTTGTTGTTGTTGAGTTGCATGAGTTCCTTGTATATTTTGGATATTAGCCCGTTATCGGAGGCACTGTTTGCAACAATCTTCTCCCATTCAGTTGGTTGCCTCTTTATTTTGTCGACGGTTTCTTTTGCTTTGCAGAAGCTTTTAAGTTTCATATAGTCCCATTCGTTTATTTTAGCTTTTACTTCCCTTGCCT
This sequence comes from Rhinolophus sinicus, assembly GCF_057876585.1. Taxonomy (NCBI): domain Eukaryota; kingdom Metazoa; phylum Chordata; class Mammalia; order Chiroptera; family Rhinolophidae; genus Rhinolophus; species Rhinolophus sinicus. Next base: position 101,392,667 of record NC_142518.1, read on the forward strand.
TTGGAGTCAAATTCATAAAGTGCTCTTTGAACCCAAGGTCCATAAGTTTAGTACCTATGTTTTCTTCTATGCAGTTTATTGTGTCAGGTCTTATGCTTAAGTCTTTGATCCATTTTGAATTAATTTTGGTACATGGTGACAGATAGCAGTCCAGTTTCATTCTTTTGCACGTGGCTATCCAATTCTCCCAGCACCATTTATTGAAGAGGCTGTCTTTGCTCTATTGTATGTTTTTACCTTCTTTGTCAAAAATTATCTGTCCATATTTATGTGGTTTTATTTCTGGGTTCTCAATTCTATTCCATTGGTCTATGTGTCTGTTTTTCTGCCAATACCATGCTGTTTTAATTATTGTAGCCCTGTAGTACAAGCTAAAGTCAGGGAGTGTGACACCTCCAGTATTGTTCTTTTTTCTTAAGATTGCTTTGGCTATTCGGGGTCTTTTGTGGTTCCAAACAAATCTGATGACTTTTTTGTTCTACTTCTTTAAAAAAATGCCATTGGGATTTTGATGGGGATTGCATTGAATCTGTATATTGCTTTGGGTAATATGGCCATTTTAACTATGTTGATTCCTCCAATCCATGAGCATGGAATGTCTTTCCATTTCTTTGTGTCTTCTTCAATTTCTTTTAAAAATGTCTTGTAGTTTTCAGTATATAGGTCTTTCACATCGTTGGTTAAGTTTATTCCTAGGTATTTTATTCTTTTTGCTGCAGTTGCAAAAGGAATTGTTTTTTGTATTTCTTTTTCTGAGATTTCACTGTTAGTATATAGGAAAGCAATGGACTTTTGTACGTTGATTTTCTAGCCAGCAACTCTACTGTATTTGTTGATTGTTTGTAATAGCTTTGTGGTGGAGTCTTTAGGGTTTTCTCTATATAGCATCATGTCATCTGCAAAGAATGACAACTTAACTTCTTCATTCCCAATTTGGATGCTTTTATTTGTTTCTGTTGGCTGATTGCTCTGGCAAGGACTTCCAACACTATGTTGCAAAGCAAAGGTGATAGAGGACAGCCCTGTTGTGTTACTGAACGTAGAGCAAGGGGCTTCAGGTTTTCACCATTAATTATGAGATTAGCTGAGGGCTTGTCAAATATGGCCTGTATTATGTTAAGGTATTTTCCTTCCACACCTATTTTATTAAGTGTTTTAATCATAAATGGATGTTGTATCTTGTCAAATGCCTTTTCTGCATCAATTGATATAATCATATGATTTTTGTCCTTTATTTTGTTTATGTGATGTATCACATTGATGGATGTGCGGATGTTGAACCATCCTTGTGCTCTGGGGATAAACCCCACTTGGTCGTGATGAATAATCTTTTTAATGCATTGTAGTATTCGATTTCCTAGTATTTTGTTTAGGATTTTTGCATCTGTATTCATCAGAGATGTTGGTCTGTAGTTTTCTTTTTTTGTGTTGCCCTTACCAGGTTTTGGTATCAGGGTAATGTTGGCCTCATAAAATGAGTTAGGGAGTACTGTCTCTTCTTCAACTTTTTGGAAGAGTTTGAGCAGGATTGGCATTAGATCCTCTTTGAAGGTTTGGTAGAATTCACTAGTGAAGCCATCTGGTCCCGGACTTTTGCTTTTGGGAAGGTTTTGGATGACTGATTCAATTTCGTTACTGGTGATTGGTCTGTTTAGATTTTCCACTTCTTCATGGTTCAGCCTAGGAAGGCTATATGTTTCTAAGAACTTGTCCATTTCTTCTAGGTTATTGAATTTGGTGGCATATTATTCATAGTATTCTTGGATGATCCTCTGTATTTCTGTGGTGTCCGTTATAACTTCCCCTTTTTCATTTCTGATTTTGTTAATCAGTGTCTTCTCTCTTTTTATCTTAGTGAGTCTGGCCAAGGATTTGTCAATTTTGTTAATCTTTTCAAAGAACCAGCTCTTTGTTACATTAATTTTTTCCATTGTCTTTTTGTTCTCTATTTCATTTAATTCTGCTCTGATTTTTGTTATTTCCTTTCTTCTGTTGTCCTTGGGTTTCATTTGTTTTTCTTTTTCTAGTTCTTTAAGGTGTAACATGAGGTTATTTGTTTTGGATTCTTCTTGTTTCTTGAGATAGGCCTGTAATGATATAAATTTCCCTCTTAAAACTTCTTTCACTGCATCCCTAATATTTTGGTAGGATGTGTTTTCATTGTTATTTGTTTCTATGTATCTTTTGACCTCTCCTCTAATTTCTTCTTTGATCCTTTCGTTCTTTAAAATTATGTTGTTTAATCTCCATGTATTTGTGTTTTTTCCTGCTTCCCTTTTGCAGTTGATATCCAATTTCAAAGCCTTGTGATCAGAGAATATGCTTGGTATGATTTCAATCTTCTTAAATTTGCTGAGGCTGATTTTATGTCCCAGTATATGGTCTATCCTTGAGAATGTTCCGTGTACACTAGAAAAGAATGTACAGTCTGATGTTTTCGGATGAAGTACTCTCTATATGTCAATTATGTCCATTTCATCTAATGTGTCATTTAGGGCTGCTATTTCGTTATTTATTTTCTGTTTGGATGATCTATCCATAGCTGTCAATGATGTATTTAAGTCTCCTAGTATAATTGTGTTTTGGTCAATTTCTCCCTTTAGTTCTGTGAGTAGTTGCTTGGTATATTTTGGTGCTCCCTGATTGGGGGCATAAATATTGATGTCTGTTATGTCTTCTTGTTGTATAGACCCCTTTACCATTATGAAATGTCCATCTTTGTCTCTTGTTACCTTTTTCACCCTGAAGTCTGTTTCATGTGATATCAGTATGGCTACACCTGATTTTCTCTGGATACCATTTGCTTGAAGTGTCAATTTCCTCCTTTTCACTTTGAGTCTTTGCTTGTCCTTGTAGCTGAGATGTGTCTGTTGGACACAGCATATGGTTGGGTTTAGTTTTTTGATACAATCTGCTACTCTGTGCCTTTTTATTGGTGAGTTCATCCATTTACATTTAGGGTGATTATTGATATGTGAGGATTTCCTGTCATTCTATCTTTAGTTTTCTGGTAAGGCTGTGTCTCCATTGTTTCTTTGCCTTTTTGTTGTTGTCTATTATTTCTGTGTGGTGGTATTCTATGATGTTTCCCTCTGTTTCTCTTTTATTACAGTATATACTTCAGTTCTGGAGTTTTTTTGAGTCATTACCTTTAAGTATATGTAAAAGAAAGTTTGATATTTAGAGTATTCCATTTTCTGCAGCACCCTTACTTTCTCCATTTCCATATTCCGGTTCAGGCCTTTACTCTCCCCCTTTTTGTGTTTTGGTTGTCACAAATTGTCCCTGTTGATGGTGATCGAATAGCCTCCTTTAGTATTTCTTGTAGTGCCGGTCGTGTATTAGAAAATTCCTTCAGATTCTTTATGTCTGGAAAGGTGTTTATTCCTCCTTCATATCTAAAGGATTTCTTTGCTGGATATATTATTCTTGGCTCATAATTTCTCTCTTTCAATAGTTTGAATGTTTGGTTTTACTCCCTCCTGTTTTGTAGAGTTTCTGCTGAAAAATCTGATGATAATCTAATGGGCTTTCCTTTGCAGGTTACCGTCTTCTTTTCCCCGGCTGCCTTGAGGATTCTTTCTTTGTCATTGATTTTAGACAGCTTCAATACAATGTGCCTTGGTGAAGGCCTGTGGGGATTGAGGTAATTAGGTGTTCTATTTTCTTCTTGGATTCAAGGATCCAGTCTGTCCACAAGTTTGGGAAGTTCTCATTGACAATTTGTTTGAATGTATTCTCTGGTCCCTTCTCTCTTTCTTCTCCTTCTGGTATGCCCATTATTCTTATATTGCTCTTTCTGATGGAGTCAGAAAGTTCTTGTAGAGTTCTTTCATTTCTTTTACATCTCAAGTCTCTTTCTTCTTCCATCTGTGTCATTTCCAGGTTTCTATCTTCTATGTCACTGATTCTTTCCTCCATCTGGTCAACTTTTGCTACCTAAGCTGGCTATTTCATTATTCATTTCTTCTATTGAGTTCTTAATCTCCAGAAATTCTATTTGGTTCTTTTTTAAAATTTCAATCTGTTTCGTAAAGTGCTCATGTTGGTCTTTGATTGTGTTTCTGAGTTCATTAAAGTGTCTTTCTATGTTTTGTTGCATCTCATTCAGTTTTTTCAGAACAGCAATGTTGAATTCTCTGTCACTTAAGTCACGTATTTCCATATCTTTCAGTTCCTTTTCCAGAGACTTTTCACTTTTTATCTGAGCTGTCTTGTTGCCTTGGTTATTCATGGCAATTACTGATTTATTATTTCTCTTCCTAGACATCTACATGAGTGTCTTCTGCAACAGGTTGATAGGAAGAGGTCTTTCTTTTGTTTTCCAGTGCTTGTTGGTGGAATGTTTTATTTTCTCTTCGACTGCAGCATTTTTTTTCTCTCTCACACGGTAGTGCTATGTTTTCTCTGCACTATTCCAGCTCTCCCACAATGGGGGGATTCCCTGGGATACAGGCTTCTCCTCTGTTAATTGTTCTCCTGGGTCAAAGGGCGTGGTGTCTGTGTAGGTATGCACACAGCTTTTGAAGTTGCCAGGCTCTTCCTGCACCAGATTCAGAGCCTGTATGTTTCAGCAGTTCTGTTTACTCCTGTAGGGATCCACCCAGATAGGTGGGGACTGGTGTGGTGTGAGTTGTGAGAGGTGGCCCAGAGCAATGGCGGTGACCACCACCACAGCCAGTCCTGCTTCCACAGCTCCCTCCCCTTTGCCGGAACTAGTTGGGCTGCGAATCTGTGTCTGCGGTCCACAGTTCTCAGAACAGCAAATATTCTGTTGTTTTGATCTGACACTGCTACTGTTTCGCTTCTAGCACCGGGCAGGTGGGGGCGGGGAGAGCTCTGGGAGGGTAGGGAGGGGGCGGCTAGTCTCAGTGCCTAAGGCTTCCGTTCTCTGCTCGGCAGTGAAGGCTTAAACCACCGTTTCAGCCTTCTTCCCTCAGTCTTTTCTCCGAGGTCTCTGCTGTGAGTGTTGGGTTCGGCCGTGTTTTATGCTGCCCCCTCAGCCCTGTGGGCCATAAGCGGAGCCCTAGCAGTCCGAGTTCTTTCCTCACTTGCAGCTGCGGTAGTTCCGGGAAGCAGCGAGCTCCGAGCACTGAGGTAGGTCTGCGTCCTGCGCCCGCCGGCTCCGTCTCCGCACTTATCCCTTCCCTCCTCCCCCGCTCACGCCATTCACCCACCTTTAGGTGACTTCAGTAGTTGGCCTCTTCGTCTTGCCTGTCTGCTGTGCAAGGAATCCTTTGTGGAGTTATAGTTATTCCATTTGTTGTAAATTCCAGGGCACATTTAGAGAGGCTCACCTCATGCCGCCATTTTGATTGAATCCCCATTTTAATTTCCTAATTCAAATTTTTGTTTGTTTATGTTTAGGTACTTGTTTTTTGTGTTATAAAGGAATTTTAACGTTTATTTTTTAACGTATTGTAGTGCAACAAGTTTTATTATAACAAATAATTACACAGCACAAGAACAGATACAAGGTACAACAAATTTTATGTACCAGTAACATTTATAATATTTACACATCATGGCCAAGAACTCTTTGTTATTGCAAATTCGTCGTAAGTTTAACAAAACCGATTATTTTATTCCATGGTATTATTTTGCATACGGATATTGTTACTGATTTCTAGAGTTACACTTTTAACTCATAAGCATAAATAAAAGAAAAACATTTATGTAGATATGGAATTAGTACTACCCATGTATGATGTGCATCCTTGTTTTCTCCTCACATATTTGGTCAAAAAATGCACATTATACACGATGAAATGTAATACTTGATAATAAAAGAAGATCTCAATTCAATAACCTAACTTTACACCTTAAGGAACCAGAAAAGGAAGGGCAAGCTAAAGCAAAAGCTACAAGAAGGACGGAATAATAAAGATTCGAGTAGAGATAATTAAAAGAGAGAATAGGAAAACAATAGAGAGAACCAACAAAAACAAAAGTTGGTTCTTTGAAAAATTCCACAAAACTGACAAACCTTTAGCTACGTTGACCAGGAAAATAAGAGAGAAGGCTCAAATTACTAAAATCATGAATAAATCATGAATCATGGTTCTTGTCCTTTTCCATCTCACTAATTTCACTTAGCAAGGAGGAGGATGAAGAGAGTAAAGGGAGTCAAATATATGGTGACAGAAGGAGACTAGACTTTGGATGGTGAGTACACGGTGCAATATACAGGTGACGTATTATTAAACAGTACATCTGAAACATATAATGTTATTAAGCAATGTTACCCCAATAAATTTAATTAAAAATGTAAGTGGCATTATTAGTACTGACTTTACAGAAACAGAAAAGATTATAAGAGAATGCTGTGAATAATTACATGCCAACAAATTAGATAACCTATATGAAATGGGCAAATTCCTAGTAGTACACAAGCTACCAAAACTAACATAAGACTAAATACAAAATATGAATAGACTTATAACAAATAAAGAGGTAGAATCAGTAAACAACATCCCAATGAAGAAAAGCCCAGGACCAAATGGTCTCACTGGTGAATTCTACAAAATATTGAAAGAAACATTAACATTGATTCTTCTCAAACTCTTTCAATAAAATAGATGAAAAGTCAGCACTTCCTAACTCATTGTATGAGGCCAGCATTACCCTGATACCAAAGCCATACAAAGACAGCACAAGGAAACTATACACCAATATCCCTTATGAATATGGATGCAAAAATTCTCAACATAATACCAGCAAACTAAATTCAGCAGCATCTCAGAAGGATTGTACACCATAACCAAGTGGGATTTATCCTAGAAATGCAAGGGTAGTTCAACATATAAAAATCATTCAATGTCATATACCACATTAATAGACAAAGGGAAAAAAATCACATCTCAACATAGAAAAGGAATGTGACAAAACTTAATATTCTTTCATTATAAAAAAAACTCAATAACAAGAAATAGAGGGAAGTTTCTCAACACGGTAAAGGCCATATGTGAAAAACCCACAGCTAACATAATATTCAGTTTTGAAAGACTGAGAGCATTCCATCTAAGGTCAGGTAGAAGAGAAGGGTACCCACTATCACTTCTGTTCAACATTGTACTGGAAGTTTTAATTAGGATATTTAGGCAAGAAAAGAAAAAAAAGATGTTCAAGCTGGAAAGGAATAAATGGAACTCAATTTTCAGATGATGTGATCTTATGTATAAAAAAAAAAAGTCCACAAAAAAATTAGAGCTAATAAATGAATTCAACAAAGTTGGAGTATACAAAATCAACACCCCAAAATCTGTTGAATTTCTGCACACTAGTAATGAGCAATCTTAACATGAAATTATGAAGATAATTCCATTTACAAATGCATCACAAAGAATAAAATACTTAGGAATAAATTTAACAAAAGCGGTTAAAGCTTATACTTTAAAAACTGCAAAACATTTTTAAAAGAATTTATGAAAACTTAATTAAGTGGAAAAGTGCCCCATTTTCATGAATTGATAGATTTAATATTGTTACAATGGCAGTGCTATCCAAGGCAAGCTACCAAGTCAATGCAATGCCTATTAAAATCTCATGATTTATTTTTTCTGAAATGAAAGAGCAGATCCTAAAAGTTATGTGGAGTTGCAAAGGACCCCAAATATTCAAAGCAATCTTGAAAAACAAAAGTGACATTGGATGACTGAAACTTCTTAACTTGGAAACTTACTGCAAATTTACACTAATTAAAACAGTGTGGCACTGGCAAATAGATAGGCATATATACCAGTGGAATCGAATTGAAAGTCCAGAAATAAATTCATGTATCTATTGTCAATTGGTTTTCTATAAGGGTGCTAAGATCATTCCATTAGGGAAGAATAATTTTTTCAGCACATGGTGCCTGGACAACTAAATAGCCATATGCAAAAGATTGAAGTTGGACCCCCTACTTAACACTGTATACAAAAAATAACTCAAAATGGGTCAAAGACCTAAATGTAGAACTAATAGTACAAAACTTTTAGAAGAAAACTTAGGGGTAAATCTTTGTGACTTTGGATTTCGGAATGGATTCTCAGATATAACATCAAAACACAAGAAACAAGAAAAAATAGATAAACAGAACTCAGAAAAATCAAAAGTTTTGTGCTTCAGAGGGCACTATCAATATAGTGAAAAGACAACCTACAGAAGAGGAGGAAATATTTGAAAATCATGTATTTATTAAGGGTGCAGTATCTGTAATATCTAAAGAACTCTTACAACTCAACAACAAAAAGACAAAATAGCCTGATTAAAGAGTAGTCAAAGGACTTAAATAGCCATTTCTCCAGGGAATATAAATAAATGTCTAACAAGCTGGTGGTAGGAACATAAGATGGTGTAGTTGCTTTGGGAAAGAAACACTTTGGCCAAGTCCCCAAAACGTTAAACATACAAGTACCGTATGAACCAGCAATTCCACTCCTAGCTATATACCCAAAACTATTGAAAACAATATTTAAACAAATACATGTATACAAATGTTCATCTCAGTACTATTTACATTTACATCATGGTGGGAAAACAATAACAAGTATCAACTGATGACTGGATAAACAAAATGTGGTATATCTGTCCAATGGAATATTGTTCCGCCATGAAAGGCAATGATGTATGATACATGTTACAACATGGATGAACCTCAAAAATATTATGCTAAGTGAAAGAAACCAAACAGAAAAGGTCACATAGTGTATAATTCCGTTTATTGAATTGGCAAATCTATAGATACAGACAGCAGATTAGTGGTTTCCAGGGGTTGCGGGGAGAAAGAATGAGTAGTGAGAATGGAGAATAGGTAGAGAATGGGCATAGGGTTTCCTTTTGGGGTGATGAAAATATTTTGCAGTTAGAGAGAGGTGATGTTTGCACAATATTGGGAATGTACTAAATGCCTTTGAACTGTACACTTAAAACGCTTAATTTTATGTTATGCAAATTTTACATGATTTTAAAATGTGATTCCTCTAGGTGCCATGAGGAGAATGATGTGAAAGTAGCATGAAAGGAAATGAGACCAGTTAGAAGGCTATCACCGTGGTCCAGAATGACACATGATGGTGGCCGGAAGTAAGGTGCTGAGAGTAGGGATGGGGAGGGGCAAATTCATTCAAGTTATTTACGAACCAGTGTGTATAAGACTTGTTGGCCAATAAGATGAGAAGTGCATGACGGGCATTGAGGACATTTCCAAGGTTTTGAGGCTGGGCACCTAGGCAAACAGCAACACCACTAGGATTAAAACCCATTTTACGGATGCAGAACTGGAGAGGCCATTGGTTTTCCCAGTGTCACACAGTGAGCCAGTGAGGGCAACATGCCCAATACCCCTATCCTGCTCTCATGACTTGTGCTTCAGAAAGCTTTGCATATAAACAGAAAATATGAGTAGTGACTTTAAAAAAATCACCTGAATGTTTTCAAATAACCGCTTAATTGACATCGTATTTGCCTTCATCTTAATACCTGTGTTTGGAATTATAAAGTTTCAGCTATGACCATATTCCAGTCTCACTGCATTTCTCCTCTCTGAGCCCCCAGTATCTGCCAGGTCCCTTTATCATGCTTTTTATCCAGTACTAACAACCCTGAAAGGCCCTTCTGTTACTGGCCTTCCCCTTTCCACCAACACAACCTGGGGAACACACTGTAGCCTCTCGTTGTCTCTCTGAAGCAATATAGTTGTAAGGGACTGAATTTCTGCAGCCTCAGCCTTTTGAAGTTGAAACAGAGATGAGCCAGTCAGAGCACCCCACGTATGGGGATGAGTAGAAGAGGCCTTGGGCTTCGGGGTTGGGGGCTGGGCAGGAGGAAGGAGACAAAGCAGGTGACCCTATCACGAGGACCTCAGTCCTAGCAGGCTGGAGACAGTGGAGGTGGGGGCACAGCCAAACCTCAGCTGCTGGAAAGGAAGACCCAGGACCTTTTGTCTCATAATGTATGGAAGAGTGTGTGTATGTATGTGATGATCATGATTAAACGGTACATGGTATCAGCGAAAATTGTCAGCACGGATGCTGATTAGGGATGCTGAAGAACTAATAGTATGGAAGGAAACTGGAAAAATTGGACTGAGTGTGGAAAAGTAATACTAATTACAATCATTTATGCGAACTGCCTACCATTTATGACTAATTACCACCCAACACAATAACCATTAGGTATATCATTAAATATGTGTCAGATTAACTTTGTTGTCAGTTTTATTTGTGATTAGAACAGTAAACTCTGTGTGTATGCTTGCGCTTAATAGTTTGTTGCTCATGCAAGCACGGCTGTCAGCTCGCAATTTGAAAAAACAACATTATGTTAGGGCTGAAGCCTGGCAGGCTTTGAATTCCAGGCTAAGTAGTTTATAGTTAATTCAAGAGGCAATGGGGAGCCCTTACAGAATAATCAACAGGGGAGATACATGATCAGTGCTGAATTTTAGGAATCACAGACCTGCAGGGCTGGAAGATTCCTTAGAGATTACTCACCCAATGGTCGCCAGCCAGAGGGCCCTGGCGACCACACTGGGCGTTCTGGAGGGATTGTTGGGATTTCAGAAAGACTGAAGGGAACCATGCATTTCTCCATAATAGAGTTGTACAGATCAACTAGAGTGTCAGTATTATTTGTTTTGGCCTGGATTGAATCCAACTGGGGCACTGATCAGAAGCATTGATTGGCAGTTATGAAAGTCTGATGGATATTTTTTAATGGGAAGACAAGGTAATTGTTTCTTAACAAATGAAACTTTTAACATTAGAAATAAATGTCTAATCATGGGCTTCACAGGTTAACAAAACAAAAGAGGTCTTGGGTGGTGAAAAAGTTGGGAGCCTCTATTAATAATCCAACCAATCTTTTCACTTACAGATGGGGAAATGGAGCCTAGGGATGGATGGAACTTGCCTTAGAAGAAGATGGATAAAAGGACTGGACAGTGCAAATGGAAACGTAGGTGAGACTAGAGATCACAAAAGCAGTTCAGTAGTATTAGGTTGGTGTAAAAGTAATTGTGGTTTCGGGCGGCCAGATGGCTCAGTTGGTTAGAGTGCGAGCTCTGAACAACAGGGTTGCCAGTTCAATTCCCACATGGGCCAGTGAGCTGTGCCCTTCACAACGAGTAGACTAAAGGACAACGACTTGGAGCTGATGGGCACTGGAAAAACACACTGTTCCCCAATATTCCGCAATAAAAATTTTTTTAAAAAGTAATTGCAATTTAAAAGATTAAAAATAATTGCAAAAACCGCAATTACTTTTGCACCAACCTAATAAATTGAGGTGCCTAGATTAGGGTGGCGGAAAATGATCTACAAAGGACAATGGCCAATGGCAGGTAATGAAAAGGCAGTGCCAGATGGGACCATGGGGTAGATGTGGGCAGAGAAGAAAAGAAAGAAGTTGAGGATGACTCTGAAATCCCCCATGTGGCCGAATGGGGCAATGATGACATCATTAGCAGAAATATAAGGCGACAGAATTGGTTTGGGGGTAGAGGGGGATAATGAGTTTGGTTTGAGAAATAGTGACCATAGTAAGTGGAAGAATGTATATGAAGTATTAATACCTAGCAAAATATGTAGCAAGTGGTACGTACTCATTACCCTTCTCTGGATGAAGTATGGAAGTAGAAATGTTCAAGAGGCAGTTACGAAACAAGGGAGGGTTCAGGAGAGATGTCAGAGGCCAACCTATATATTTTTAGGATCTAACCACAAAACACTGATAATGCTTTCCCAGGATTTCTGGGAGGATGAAGTCAGCAGGGCAGACAGAATACAGGAGAAGCTGCACGTATTGAGAATTTGGGAAGACATTCAGCACAGGAACCGGAAGGGATGGACAGAGCCGGATAGAGAACACACTGTCAATGAAGCCAAAAGAGGGAAAATAATTTGAAAGTGGAAGGTGTGGTCGTGTGGGTCAAATGCAGTAAAAAGATCTGGAAAATGAAGACAGAGATGAGGCCATTAGGAGGTCAGTTTTAGAGACAGCCGAGAATTAGGGATGAATTAAGCAAGAGGCTAAGTAGTGAGTGAAGGTGGGGCAGCAGAGACATAAAGAAAAGGCAACTCTTTCAGCATGGACCCTGAAAGCAGAGGGACAGGTGACGGTAACTCAAAAGAGTGGCAGCTATAACGGAAAGATATTTCAGGCTATTTAGAACCTGAGCATGTTTTATGCCAACAGAATAATACCAGGGGAGAGGAATAGACTGACAGGGCAGAAGAGAGAGGTCATATTTGTAAAGCAGGCTCTCCTAAACTATGCATAGGCAGCCCCAGGCTTTGGTCACTTTAAGATGTGCTTACGGGCTGGACAACCTAATGTTTAAGCCACAAGTTGCCTGAGGTCAAACCAGAAGCAAGCAGTGCCATGGGAGCTGTTTGCTTACACTTGTGAACAAACCACACCAATAAGGAGCTACTCTTCTCGGAGTGGAGTGCAAGGAACAGGACGTAATTTAGAAACTCTGAAATCCCAGCGAATGTGGCTCCCTAAGGCAGGGTGTTGAAATTCTGACCCTCAGGACTTTTTGATGCAATTAGACTTTCAAATTAAACCTGTTTTCTTTAAAGCACAGAACAAGACCCGGCTGTCCAGTATTGCTCTTTAACATTATTCTGGACATACCTGGCTGATGTAATTAGACCAGAAAAATAGAAGAGATTTTTAAAAAATTTACAAGATAACATCTGGAATGGTGGTGTGAAGAACTTGGCAGACATTCTCCCCAGCAAAACAACCATTTAATGGGTGAAAATTACTTCTTTAAAAAACACACACACAAACATTTAAAGTCTCTGGGAATTGTCTCAAGGCATAAAGAAAATGGAGAAACATTTATTCAAGAAAACCCACTAAATCTCAGTGAGAACAATGAAAGTCTGTGGCATTTACGCCAAACCTGCTCCCATCCCCCACCAGCCCCCAGGGAAGTGATGGAAGCTGAGAAGGGGGCTCCCTCTGCCCCAGCTCCTGGTCTAGGGCTACTGTTTCACAATCAGGAAGGCAGGCTGGTAGCAGCACTAATTCCCCCCATGTTGCAGACCCACTATTCAAGGAGGTGCAGCCAAGAGAACTGGTGTCCCCTTCCCCTCGTTAGCTCCCACTTGTAGGGCAAGGGCGCGCTCTGCCTCAGGCATGACAGGCTGAGAATACTGGGGCTCTGATCGCCTCTGCCCCAGCTTACTCATAGGTTCCATGCTGAGAGGGCAAGCAAGCAAAAGCGATCGGGGTTATTACCTCCCCAAGAGTGTCTGCAGGGGTGTCCCTCAGGGAGAAACAGGCCACTGTTCCACCCCCCGGCTCCCGTGCAATAGTGTGGAGATTCTGCCCACACTATCACCACAGATGTACCTATTTGGGGTATAGCATATACATTGGATGATATGATATGCAGCTTTTGTATCTGACTTCTCCCACTTTCATGTTTTCCAGGTTCTTCCATGCTATAGCGTGTATCAATACTTCATTCCTTTTTTTACTGTGGTAAAATACGCATAACTTAAAATTGACCAATTTAACCACTTTTAGGTGTACATTTCAATGACATTAAGTACATTCACATTCTTGTACAACCATCATCATTATCTGTCTCCAGAATTTTTTTTATCATCTGTAACCATTAAATGATAACACTCCATTCCCCTCTCCCACTAGTTTTTGGTAACCACTATTCTGCTTTCTGTCTCTGAATTTGACTGTTGTAGTTACCTCATATAAATGCAGTCATACAATATTTATCTTTTTGTGTCTGGCTCATTTGGCTGAATCATATTCTAGTGTACAGATAGACTGCATTTTATGTATTCACCAGATGATGGATATTTAGGTTGTTTTTTGCACCTTTTGGCTATTATAAATAATGCTGCTGTGAACATACATGTACAGTTTTTGGGTGGACATGTATTTTCATTCCTCTTAGGCATATACATAAGAGTGGAATTATTGGGTCACATGGTAATTCCATGTTTGATCTTTTGAAGAGCTGCCAAACTGTTTTTCAAAGCGACTGCATTGTTTTACATTCTCACCAGCAGGGTCAGAGGCTTCCAATTTCTGTCATCCTCACCAATACTTGCTATTGACTTTTCCAAAACTATAGCCATCGTAGTGGGTGTAAAGTAGTATCTCATTGTGGTTTTGATTTGCATTTCCCTAATTACTAATGATATTCAGCACCTTTTCATGTGCTTATTGGCCATAGCTTTAGAGAAATGTATATTCAAATGCTTTGTCCATTTTTTAATTGAGTTTGTCATTATGGGTTTGTAAGAGGTTTGTAATATGTTGTGAATATAGGTCCCTTGTCAGACGTAAGATTTGCAAATAATCTTTTCACTTTGCTGATGGTGTCATTTGAAGCACAAAAGTTTTAAATTTTGATGAAGTTCAACTTACCTATTTTTTCCTATAGTTGTTTGTACTTCTGGTATCATGTCTTAGAAACCATTGCCTAAAGCAAGGCCACGGACATTTATGACTATATTTTCTTAGAAAACTTTTTTAGTTTTAGCATTTGAAAAATAAAATGCATAGGATTACCAAGGAGACAACCACGTAGGAAAAGCTATCCAGCTATTTGAAAATTTATAATATAGTTTTACATAGGTTGATAGATATAGATATAGCCATAGGTTTTTTTTAGATTCAGAGATTTTTTTTTTTCAGTATAATCAAATGTATTCTCACTTAGTAAGGAGGGAAAAACAGATATAGTCCATGTGTTTAAGGAAGAAAAGTCCACCGATGTTGACTTAAAGCACAAATGCAGAGAGTAGAGGATGACAGAGTGAGGCATTTAGAAGCACGGACTCTGGGACACTGTCAGGGCTCCAGTCCCAGCTTTGCCACGCCCCAGCAGAATCACTTTGGGCACATGTTCTAACTTCCCTGGGCCTGCTTCCTCAGATGCAAGATCGGGACAGTCAGAATACCTACCACTTAGGTTTGTGTGAAGATTAAATGACTGAATGCCTGTAATATGTTGGATCACTGCCTGGTACTTATTTGTCTTGTTCTTTTGTTGTTTTTGGTTTATATACCACATATCAGTGAAATCGCATGGTTCTCTGCTTTTTCTGCCTGGTACTTATTAAATGCCCTGTATTGGCTGCCATCATTGTCACAGGAGAACTTACTTCTCTCTGACTCTTCATTGTCTATTAGGCATCCCACATTATTATCTGTCTTTTACGGATGAAGACACTAGGGCTAAAAGACCTTACAAAAACTTGAACAGTTGGTAAGTAGTAAAGTCCACAGATTATACTGTGTAGATCATACACAAATGTGTCATGAAATGCAAACAAATAATATATTCAATAGGAATTGATATCATGAATTGAGCACTCTGTGCCAGGTACTGTTCTATGTGCTAAGCACTGTTATTATTCCCATTTTGCCAATAAGGACACCAAGGCACAGAGTAGATATAGCCATATCTTTATAAACTTAGTAAAGAACAAGATCTAGTGGTAGATTTAATAACTATTATAATTTTGAAGTAATGACGAGCATGATGGTATTTTGAGATATCGACACCAGTAACAAAATACCGTGTTTCCCCGAAAATAAGACCTAGCCAGACAATCAGCTCTAATGAGTCTTTTGGAGCAAAAATTAATATAAGACCTGGTCTTATTTTACTATAAGACTAGGTCTTTAATATAATATAATATAATGTAATGTAATGTAATGTAATGTAATGTAATATAACATAACATAATATAATAATATACATGACATAATGTAATATAATATAATAAATACCAGGTCTTATATTAACTTTTGCTCCAAAAGATGCATTAGAGCTGATTGTCTGACTAGGTTTTATTTTCAGGGAAACACCGTATGAAAATATCTGTGATTTCTATTGCTTACCAAAGTCACAGGTGCTATTCGTGTTACTTTGGTTTCTTTCTTACACCATAACAAAAGGAACTGCTACATTTCAGTTAGAGGTTATTAGAAATGAAGATGTAAGTTTTTTTTTCTACTCAAGGTAATAGATCCTCTGAATTCTACCTGTGGATTCTGGATTAAGAATTCTTACTATAGATAAAGCAAAAGTTCCAAATGAATAAGAATACTGTAAAATTTGGTACTAAGGTATAATTAACAAAGCAAGATTTATCCATGAAACTCAAGTATTTAGTAATCAACAAGAAGCTAAAAGAGTAATATTAAAATGATGACAGCTGACTTAGACTTAACTATTACCTACCTTGTTTGAGGAAGATTAATTCAATATAGAAAAATACTTTGGTGTCTCTTCCTATTCAAATATGATTAACAAAAATATAATATTACTATCCTTATAATAACTGGAATAATGAGATTCAAATTTTATCTAAATACTCTAATTCACTCTAATTCCAACAACAGGTTGAAAACATACATAATTTACTTTCTGGTTGGATTTATTCAAACAGTTCTCAGAAGAGCCAAGCTTTTTGAGGCTACCAGCTGCGCTGGGCATTCTCAGGTGGATGACTGTGTTCAATTGTAAAGGAGAAAATACCATATGCTAGAAATAGTGCTAGAGAGTGTATCTAAGGGAAAAGTTTATTGATGGGCTGTATTTTCTAGCTCACTGGAAACAGATCCCACCCCTTAATAAATCATAGCTATATTTTCTATTATTATGGTTTTGAATAAGTAGCACGTTTACATGGTTCAAAAGTCAAAGTGATGAATTTAGAAGATAGTGGAATTCGTAAATGCTGTCTGTGCTTGCTTCCTCCCATGACCACTTCAGAATTATAACTAAACTGCAGAACAACCATCGTTGAGAATTGCCTGCAGTTTAGATGAACAGAAGTCCTATAGTTAAGGACATACAGAGGAAGCCACGTTAAGGCTGGTAAGGGGCAGAGATGCGGAACAGGCTTGTCTCACACACACACACACACACACACACACACACACACACACACAGGTGTGGGGGTTAAAAATTGGCAGGGATATTTCAACTGCAGAGGACCGCCCCCCGAGGAGTGAGGGGCCCCCACATAAGGCACCCACATCAGGCACCCCAGCCCAGTGTTCCACTGCCAGGAAGACAAGTTCCCATAACTTCTAGCTGTGAAAACCAGCAGAGATTGTGGCTGAGTCAGATGTAGGGCAGCTGCAGTCCCAGGCATTCCTCTTAAAAGGCCTGTGAACAGACTCACTCACTGATGGACTAACTTGCTCTGAGCTCCAGCACTGGAACAGCAGCTCAAAAGGCACCAGGGACATATGGAGAGGAACTAAATTGTCTGGCTGCAGGGAGAGGGCTGGAGGGGCAGCTTTCTCCCAGACACCAATGCTTGCGGAAGCCATTGTTCCTTTCTTGAGTCCTCCCCCCAACCCCGTATGCAGACGCAGGCAGGCACCATATCTGAGTCTCCACCATCCTAGCTAACACTCTTCGCCCTGCCCTGGTGATTTCCTGAGACCCCACCCCACCCAACTTGGGAGCCCACCCAGCCTGCTTCCAGTGGCATTTCTATACAAACAGCCTGTCTTGGCTCATGCTGCAGACTTTCCTAAAATTTCTCAAAGGCTCACAAACCCCAAACAAATATCATCTGGCCTTGGTGTGCCACAAACCTCATGCTTAATGCAGCAATAGTGGAAGCCAGCCTCAATTTCCAGCTTAGCTTCTCAGGCACCTCCAAGACCAGATCAAGTGGCAACCATCTGCAGATCACTTTATAGATCATACCAAGTGGCACTGAGAAGAGCACAGGTAGGGTCTGACCATGGCCTACACCAGAGCCCCTCCCAAGAAGCTTCAGAATGAACACACTTGGAAGCCAGCTTCAGACTGCACTAGAACACCACCCAACCACCTCCAGAAACAACGCACCCAAAGGGCAAACTGGAAAGGCACCAGAGCCCTGCTAAAGCAAATCCTGCTCCATAGAGTCAACCCCTGCACAAGAGCTCCTCCACAATCAATCCGCCTGAGGGCCATTCCCTTCCATTGATGTGCCAACAGCTGTCAAGGCTCAACTACAACAGGAGGGCACACACAACTCACACAAGGAACACTCATGGAGTACCCAGCTCAGATGACCAGGGAGACTGCACCACTGGGCCCTACAAGACAGGTACTACATAAGGCCACTCTACTAAGACTGGGGGACACAGAAGCCATGCCTAATACAGGAAAGCAAACACAGTAGGCAGTCAAAATGGGAGACAAACAAACATGTCTCAAATGAAAGAACAGCTTTTTTTTTCATTTCCATTTTCATGAAACATCTTTTTCCATGTCTTTATTTTCAATCTATATGTGTCTTTTGATCTGAAGTGAGTCTCTTCTAGTCAGTATATGTAAGGGTCTTGTTTTCTTATCCATTCAGCCACCCTATGTCTTTTGATTGGATCATTTAATCCATTTATATTGAAAGTAATTATTGACAGATATGTAGTAATTGCCATTTTATTCATATTTTTTATCTTTTTTTCTTCTTCTTAAAGAAGTCCCTCTAACGTTTCTTGTAACACCAGTTTGGTGTTGATTTACTCCTTTAGCTTTTTGTTGTCTGAGAAGCTCTTTATCTGTCCTTTGAGTCTAAATGATAGTCTTTCTGGGTAATCTTGTTGTAGGTCCTTGTTTGTCATCACTTTAAATATTTTGTGCCAATCCCTTCTGGCTTGCAAAGTTTCTGTTGAGGAATCAACTGACAGTCTTATGAGAGCTCCCTTGTAGGTAACTAACTGCTTTTCTCTTGCTGCTTAAGATTCTCTTTGTCTTTAACCCTCCCCTTTTTTAAATGCCACATGTTGGTATAGGACAAGCCCGTTGTGCATCTCCTACCCTCCTACCAGTCTCGAGGTGGCTTCTTCTATATGTCCTTAGTTGTAGACCTTTTGTTCACGTAGACTTCAAGCAATTCCCAATAATTGAAAATTCCCAACCTTTATACATATATTTTTAAGGATGCAAAATTTTGCATCATTTGCATGTATAATACCTTTCCCCACTGTTATTTGAAACTTTATTGTAAAAGATAACATGATAAACAATTCTACGCATAATTTTTTGTCTACTTGCCTTCAGATAAATTCTCTTAGTAGTGAAATTACTGGATCAAAGAGAACAAACATTTTTAAGGCTTTTGTTACATATCACAAAATGTATTTTCTTTTTTTAAAAAGATACCTGTTCTGGAACCTTAGAACCCCTCTCTTCCTATAGTCTCCTAGAGCACTTACTTACTGTAACCATCTTTCTACTTACATATTTTATTTTTGTTTGATATGCATTTATACTGTAAAAATATTACTGCAGTAGGGTTAGTTAACACATATGAAGTCTGACAATTAAGTCCATGAACTTGTTGCAGTGATGTTGCTAACCTTTTATTGATATCAGAGGGATTATTGATTATGAATTTGTACCAACTGGACAAACAGTTCACCAAGTTTACTGTTTGGAAGTGCTTAAAAGGCTCTGTAGAAAAATTAGGTGACCTGAACTTTTTGCCAAAAATTCATGGCTCTTGCATCAGGACAATGCACCAGCTCACACGGCACTGTCTGTGAGGGAGTTTTTAGCCAGTAAACAAATAACTGTATTGGAACACCCTCCCTACTCACTGATCTGGCCTCCAATGACCTCTTTCTTTACCCGAAGATAAAGGAAACATTGAAAGGAAGTCATTAGGATGACATTCAGGACATCAAGGGTAATACGATGAAGGCTCTGATGGCCATTCCAGAAAGAGAGTTCCAAAATTGCTTTGAAGGGTGGACTAGGTGCTGGCGTCAGTGCATAGCTTCCCAAGGGGAGTACTTAGAAGGTGACCATAGTGATATTCAGCAATGAGGTATGTAGCACTTTTTCTAGAAAGAGTTCACGAACTTAGTTGTCTGAACTCATACATCACCTTACATAGTTACCATTCTAGGTCCATATTTTTAAATGATTCTAGAGGGGCAATGCTTAACCTGAAGAAGTAAGTCTCTAGTGGCAGCATTTTAGTGTACAATGGCAACAAGGGACAGAAGGCTTGGAACTGGGGGACCTTCCTGGCACATCTCACACTACTAAGCTTTAGGCTATTGAGTTGGTTATGTTGACAAGTCACTGATAGAAATCTCTCACAGCTGTTGAGGGTTCTAGAATTTCTACTGAAAAGGAGTTCAAGATTACCTCTGCTTCACTGCAGCCACTCACTTTCAAGGTCAAACCCCTGATCTAGTCATTATCACTAAATACAGGCAGTCCTCACTGTGCGTGGTAGTGTGGGATGTTGAAAATGACTGTTGGCGGAAACAGTGCAACACAGTCATAATCAATGGGGAAAACTGCAGTTCTTTAACATTTAAAATTTTTTGTCAAAATGTTAAATCTCTTTTACTGTCCATTTCATTATAAGTGTATAGGAGAATTTTTTAAAATGTAACATTAATGTTTATTTAGTACACTGTAATTTAAAATATTAGAAACACTGAGAATTAGAGTGTTTCATTTCTTTGTAAAAAACTTATCAAGGGTAGTTTGAACAGTACTTGCCTTCTTCCCATAACTTAAAATACCAAGGGAACATCTTTTCGTGACTTCGGGAATTGCCATACTCCTTTTGAGGTTTGGATCACTTTCCAAAATTTTATCCCTTGCACTTTCAGTATTTTGAAGTATCTCTAAGAATTTATTCAATGTGATCTTTTTTGCTAGTGTCACTTCCTTTGCGATATCTATCCTTCTTGTCACAACTTTCCTCATTTATCGTAGAAAGTTCACCTTCACTTACTCCCTCTGGCTGGATATCTAGGGTCTCTTGAATGGTGCCGGTGTCAATGTTGCCATCATCCCATGGTCAGCTATTCTATAACTCCATATGGCTTTGATTTGAATTTCACTTTTGGCATTATAATTTTCCATTTTTTTTTGCCTATCCATTTTTGCAAAATGTCATGTGGGCTTTTTACTGGGAATCAAGGTGACACAAGTACATGCTTTGCTGTCTGTGCATAAACTGAATAAAATGAATCACCAACATCATCACCAACAGACTGAACGAAGTGACATGATCGGTCACTGATCAGGATGCACATCTGTTATTTATGTCATGATCTGTGCCTTGAAAAGAGCAATCAGCACAATCTGTACTTTAGGCAATTACTTGGTTAATATGCATTGATAACTGAAATTTGAAATGTGTTGTTGGGGGATCCAGTTATTGAACTAAACGGTAGTAATCAAATTCGTGGATGTGGAAACCCTGCTCCCCACTTGCTTTCAGTTTATTCTGAACACAGCAGCCCACTCAATCTTTTTTTTAAATTTATATTGGGGAACAGTGTGTTTTTTCTAGGACCCATCAGCTCCAAGTCAAGTCATTGTCCTTCAGTCTAGTTGTGGAGCGTGCAGCTCAGCTCCAAGTCCAGTCGCCATTTTCTGTCTAGTTGTGGAGGGGGGCACAGCCCACCATCCCATGTGGGAATTGAACCGGCAACCTTGTTAAGAGCTCGCACTCTAACCAACTGAGCCATCCGGCCACCCCAACGGCAGCTCAGTGGCAGCTCAACTCACGGTGCTGTGCTCAATCTTAGTTGTAGGGGCTGCAGCCCACCGTCCCATGCAGGAATTGAAGTGGCAATCTTGTTAAAAGCCCACACTCTAACCAACTGAGCCATCTGGCTGCCCCATGGGCAGCTCAGCAGCAGCTCATTGTCTTCTATCTAGTTGTGGATGGTGCAGCTCACTGGCCCATGTGGGAATCGAACTGGCAACCCTATTGTTAAGAGCTCACACTCTAACCAACTGAGCCATCCGGCCGCCCCTGGAGCAATCTTTTAAAAGCATAAAGCAGATCTGACACTCTTCTGCTCAAAACCCACCAATGAGTCCATTTTTATCAGAGTACAAGCCAGAGCCCTTCCTGTGATCTATAAGACCCTCTTAATCTGCCCCTCTTCTTCTACTCTTGATGTGGCTCCCTCCTCTCCAACCACTCTGGCTTTCTTCCTGTTCTTTGAACACACCAGCATTCTCCTGACTCAAGGCCTTTCCATTGGTGGTCCCCCTGGCCTAGAGCTCTCTTTCCCACAGATTTCCACCTTGCTAATTACGTCACTTCTTTTAGGTCTTTGAACAAAACTAACTTTCTCATAGGGGCCTCTGCTAACCGCCCTACTTAATCCTGCAGCCTACTTCCTGCTCCCATGGCAGCATGCCTGATCTACCTTGCATGGCCCTGCCTTTTCTTTTTCCAGTAGCACTTATAATCTAATATACTGTACGATTTACTTATTTTTAAATATGTATTGTTTTTCATCTCTCTCCCCTCACATTAATGTAAGTTCCCATGAAGGGAAGGGACTTTGTATATTTGATTCGTTGTTGTTTTCCAAGTAGCTAGAATAGTGCTTGGTGTGTAGTAGGTGCAGACTGAGTAATTATTGAGTGATTAAGTGGAAGAATCCATACTAATTTCCCAAGCATGTCCTTCTCAAGCCATGTGTTACAATTCTTTTTCAGGAAACAAGGGCACCACAGGTATATGCCACCAGGGTTGATTTTGGGGGAAAAGAAACCCAAACAGACAAAATGTCAACTTGTGTGTCTTTCAGATAAGGTTAATCCCAGGTACTTCATTCAATTAAGCGAGAACATGAAACTTGCCACAGTTGCTTTTAAGAGTAGACAAAAGAGCAGAACTCGTCATTCTCTCTCTTCTAAGAAGAGGTCCAGCCATTTCCTAAATGAACATGCCTGTAATTTATATCTTTTACCAGTTAAAATGGATGTGGGAAAGAGAGGTGTACCTTTTCGTAAACTGTGTCTGCTTTTTCAAGTCCCCAAATGTATCCATCGTTCCTTTCCAGTTTACCTCAATCCTTAGTGAGGGCCATACACATTACCAGTGTACTGAATGCTGAAAAGTGCTCCAAGATTCTTTCATTATCACTCTGCTTCCACACACAAACAGGTGGCTGCTTTTTTACCTTGAGGCTAAGGGGCTCCTAATCCTCTTCCATTGCTCAGTGTTCTAATTGTCAGAGAGTATTTCCTCATTCATAATCTACCTGCAAGAGAAGGTCGCTTATTTTCTCTTCCTTCCACTGAGATGAACTCCTCTTCATCTTGATTCATATGTTTGAGTCTAATTGATTCCTTTTGTCTTCAAACTGAATAGCACCAATTCATTTCACTTTTTTTTTTCTGTATAGGTCTTATTGTCCAGCCCTTTCAAATGTCTTTTAAAAAATAGTTCTCCATACACTGGGTGGGATGAATTTTTAGATGCAGACCAGGACAACTGCTCCACCCATGAAACTAATATCTGGCAGTAGCAGTAGATTTCCCAACTTGCTAAAATATCGTTACTGAACTCAAAGGCTTCGCCTCTTGGGGTGTTGTGTTCAAGAATGAGATATGGGGCCAGCCCGGTGGCTCAGGTGGTTAGAGCTCCATGCTCCTAACTCCGAAGGCTGCCGGTTCGATTCCCACATGGGCCAGTGGGCTCTCAACCACGAGGTTGCTAGTTCAACTCCCACAGAGGATGGTGGGCTGCACCCCCTGCAACTTACAATGGTAACTGGACCTGGAGCTGAGCTGCGCCCTCCACAACTAAGACTGAAAGGACAACAACTTGACTTGGAAAAAAGTCCTGGAAGTACACACTGTTCCCCAATAAAGTCCTGTTCCCCTTCCCCAATAAAATCTTTAAAAAAACAACAACCATGAGATGTGGTTGTCGTTAGGTAGTTTTGTTTACTTGCAACAAGTAAAGGAGATGGGCTTCACATCCAAAGCTCTGTCTCCTGTAAGGGAGGCTCAGCCATTGCTTATATACACTATTTAGTTAATTACATGTTGATTTTTTTCTTTGCAATTGGCTACAGTTATCCAGTTGGCGTTCAGGTCAAACTCATCCAATTGCAACTGGTCTGCAAAATACTGTGCTGCGTTTTAGCATTTACCAAGAATAGCATCTAGTAAGTACCGCCCAGATCTTGAGATGCTTGTCCTATCTATCAGTATCTGAAGTGCAGATTATCCCCACTCCCTGGGAAACTTCTTAATAGTGACAATGCTTTTAATGGACATTCTTCAGGAATGCCTATTTTTGTCTTGAATCAAGCTCTCTCTTACTCTGTGTTAGCAGACTCCTAGTTTTGCACCTAAAATATTCCTAGAAACATATACTGAAGTCCAGTGTTTGCTTCACTTAGGATTCCAAATATGGTCTTGGGAGAATGAGATCTCTATGAGAATATTTTAATTTTGTGTTCTTATTTTTATGCTTGTCTAAAAAAGACCTTTATGTAGGCGTGCTAGGAAATACCTGGATGGCCACCTTACAGGAAAGCATCAACATGATCCCTGGGCGTGACTCTGTCTTTAAGATCAAGGAGGTTCCGAGCACTGATACTTGAATTGTATTGGGCTAATGGGTAAAAAAGGGAAGTAAAGGTCAGGTGTGTGTTGTAAAAGCAAAGGTTTCATAGTAGTTAGAATGGGAAAAAAGGAGGGAAAACTGAGTCACTGCTCAATAGTATAAGCGTCCGATTTTTTGTTGAAGATAATTAAATTGAATTCCTGCCACTTACAACCAAGACTCTACACTAAAGCAATTTCTAAATAAAATATGTAAAAGTTTAAAAATAGACCAATAGAAAGACTAGAGCAATTCTAGGGTCTATGAAACAGAACGAGTGAAATAAATAATAGTGTATACATTCCCACTGTAGGATGCTCGTCAGCTGTAAAAGAAAATGAGGACATTCTCACTACACTGATATAGAAAGATCTGCAGGGTATACCGTTAAGTGAAGAACAGTATATATAGTATGATGCCACTGGTGTAAGAAAGGGATAAAAATATAGACATGTGCTTTCATTTTCATATAGAATCACTGTCTATAGGGGTTGGGGGAGGAGGGTAAAAGGTACTATAGGTGAAGGTAAAACATTCTGTGGGTTCCTTATTATTACACTTTAACTTTTCTTAAAATAATTTTTTATTTTTCAATTAAAGTTGACATACAATATTATATTAGTTTCAGGTGTACAACATAGTGATTAGACATTTCTCTAAATTACAAAGTGATCACCCCAATAAGTCTACTACCCATCTGACACTATACATGGTTATGAAAATATTAGTGACTATATTCCCTTTGCTGTACTTTATATCCCCATGACTGCTTTGTAACAACCAATTTGTACTTCTTAATCCCTACCCCCTTCACTCACCCCCACAAACCCCCTCCCATCTGGCAACAATCTATGTGTTTGTTTCCATTTTGTTTGTTCATTTATTGTTCTTTAGATCCCACATATATGAAGGTGAGACAATTAAGTTCATGAACTTTCCACTGTGCACTTGCATGGTGGAATGTTCATGAACTTAATTGTCCGACCTTTCATAAGTGAAATCATATGGTATTGTCTTTCTCTGTCTGACTTATTTCACTTTGCATAATACCCTCTAGGTCCATCCATGTTGTTGCAGAAGGCAAGATTTAATTATTTTATATGGCTGAATAATGTTCCATTGTATATATGTACCACCTCTTCTTTATCCATTCATCTATTGATGGGCACTTAGGTTGCTTCCAGATCTTGGCTATTGTAAATAATGCTGCAATAAATATATGGAAGCTTATGTCTTTTGAATTAGTGTTTTGAGATACTTCAGTTAAATGCCCAGAAGTGGAATTACTAGGTCCTTTTTTGTCTTTTGTTATAGCCTTTGTTTTAAAGCCTATTTTTTCTGGTATAAGTATTGCGTATGGCTACCTGAGCTTTTTTTGTTTTTTTTTGTTTTTGTTTTTTTGGTTTCCACTTTCATGAAATGTATTTTTCCATCCCTTTACTTTCAGTCTGTGTGAGTCTTTTGATCTGAAGTGAGTCTCTTATAGGCAGCATAAGTAAGGGTGTTATTTTCGTACCCAGTTAGCCACCCTCTGTCTTTTGATTGAATCATTTAACCCATTTACATTGAAAGTAATTGTTGATAGATATGTAGTTATTGGCATTTTATTATTCATATTTCTTATCTTTTTGTCTTCTTAAAGAAGACCCATTAACATTTTTTTTAAATACTGATTTTGTGTTGATTAACTCTAGCTTTTTTGTGTCTGTGAAGCTCTTTATCTGCCCTTCGATTCTAAATGGTAGCTTTGCTGGGTACAGTAGTCTTGGTTGTCGACCCTTACTTGTCGTCACTTTGCATATTTCTTGCCACTCCCTTCTGGCCTGCAACGTTTCTGTTGAGAAATCAGCTGACAATATTATGGGTGCTCCCTTGTAGGTAACTAACTGCTTTTCTCTTGCTGCTTTTAAGAGTCTCTCTTTGTCTTTAACCTTTGCCATTTTAATTATGACATATCCTGGTGTGGGCCTCTTTGGGTTCATCATGTTTGGGACTCTGTGCACTTCCTGGGCTTGTATGTCTATTTCCTTCACCAGGTTAGGGAAGTTTTCCATCATTATTTCTTCAAATAGGTTTTCAATCCCTTGCTCTCTGTCTTCTCCTTCTGGTACCCCTATGATGTGAATGTTAGTATGCTTGATGTTGTCCCAGAGGCCCCTTACTGTCCTCAATTTTTTTATTCTTTTTTCTTTTTGCTGTTCTAATTAGGTATTTCTTGCTACCTTAACTTCTAAATTACTTGTTCAATCATCTACTTCATCTAATCTACTGTTGATTCTATCTACTGTATATTTCATTTCAGTTACTGCATTCTTCATTTCTGACAGGTTCGTTTTTATGTTTTGTATCTCCATTTTACGTTTCCTGTCTCTTTGTTGAAGTTCTCGCTGAGATCATTGAGCATCCTTTTTTTTTTTTTTTTTAGGGGTATTGCATTTTATTTAAGATTGTCTCATCTACTTCCTTTTTAAAAATATATTGGGGTGACAATTGTTAGTAAAATTACATAGATTTCAGGTGTACAATTCTGTATTACATCATCTATAAATCCCATTGTGTGTTCATCACCCAGAGTCAGTTCTCCTTCCATCACCATATATTCGATCCCCCTTACCCTCATCTCCCACCCCCCAACCCCCGCCCCCCTTACCCTCTGGCAACCACTCAACTATTGTCTGTGTCTATGAGTTTCTGTTTCTCATTTGTTTGTCTTGTTCTTTTGTTGTTTTTGTTTTATATACCACATAACAGTGAAATCACATGGTTCTCTGCTTTTTCTGTCTGACTTATTTTGCTCAGCATTACTCTCTCAAGATCCATCCATGTTGTCACAAATGTTCCTATATCATCTTTTCTTACCGCTGAATAGTATTCCATTGTGTATATATACCACAACTTCTTTATCCATTCATCTATCAAAGGACATTTTGGTTGTTTCCATGTCTTGGCCACTGTAAATAAAGCTGCAATGAACATTGGAGCACACGTGTCTTTATCTCTAAATGTTTTCAGATTTTTTTGGTAGATACCCAGGAGAGGGATTGCTGGATCATATGGCAATTCTATTCGTAAATCTTTGAGAAACCTCCACACTGCCTTCCATAACGGCTGTACCAGTCTGCATTCCCACCAACAGTGTATGAGGGTTCCTTTTTCTCCACAGCTTCTCCAACACTTGTTACTATTTGTCTTGTTGATGATAGCCATTCTGACTAGGGTGAGGTGATATCTCATTGTGGTTTTTATTTCCATTTCTCTGATGATTAGTGATGTTGAGCATTTTTTCATATGTCTATTTGCCATTTATATGTCCACTTTGGAGAAATATCTCTCCAGGTCCTCTGCCCATTTTTCAATTGGGTTGTTTGTTTTTCTGTTGTTAAGTTTTATGAGTTCCTTGTATATTATGGATATTAGTCCCTTATCGTAGGCACTGTTTGCAACAATCTTCTCCCATTCAGTTGGTTGCCTCTTTATTTTGTCGATGGTTTCTTTTGCTGTGCAGAAGCTTTTAAGTTTCATAAAGTCCCATTCGTTTATTTTAGCTTTTACTTCCCTTGCCTTTGGAGTCAAATTCATAAAATGCTCTTTGAACCCAAGACCCATAAGTTTAGTACCTATGTTTTCTTCTATGCAGTTTATTGTTTCAGGTCTTATGCTTAAGTCTTTGAATTAATTAATTTTGAATTAATTTTGGTACATGGTGACAGACAGCAGTCCAGTTTCATTCTTTTGCATGTGGCTATCCAATTCTCCCAGCACCATTTATTGAAGAGGCTGTCTTTTCTCCATTGTATGTTTTTTGCTTCTTTGTCAAAAATTATGTGTCCACATTTATGTGGTTTTATTTCTGTGTTCTCAATTCTATTCCATTGGTCTATGTGTCTGTTTTTCTGCCAATACCATGCTGTTTTGATAATTGTAGCCATGTACTACACCCTAAAGTTAGGGAGTGTGATATCTAGTATTGTTCTTTTTTCTTAAGATTGCTTTGGCTATTCGGTGTCTTTTGTGGTTCCAAACAAATCTGATGATTTTTTTGTTCTATTTCTTTAAAACATGCCATTGGGATTTTGATGGGGATTGCATTAAATCTGTATATTGCTTTGGGTAATATGGCCATTTTAACTATGTTGATTCTTCCAATCCATGAGCACGGATGTCTTTCCATTTCTTTGTGTCTTCTTCAATTTCTTTTAAAAATGTCCTATAGTTTTCATCATATAGGTCTTTCACATCCTTGGTTAAATTTATTCCTGGGTATTTTATTCTTTTTGCTGCAATTGCAAAAGGAATTGTTTTTTGTATTTCTTTTTCTGAGATTTCATTGTTAGTATACAGGAATGCAATGGACTTTTGTACGTTGATTTTGTAGCCAGCAACTTTACTGTATTTGTTGACTGTTTTAATAGCTTTTTGGTGGAGTCTTTAGGGTTTTCTGTATATAGCATCATGTCATCTGCAAAGACTGACAGTTTAATTTCTTCATTCCCAATTTGGATGCTTTTTATTTCTTTCTGTTGCCTGATTGCTCTGGCAAGGACTTCCAACACTATGTTGAAAAGCAGAGGTGATAGGGGACAGCCCTGTCGTGTTCCTGAACGTAGAGCAAAGGGCTTCAGTTTTTCACCATTAAGTAGGAGATTAGGTGAGGGCTTGTCATATATGGCCTTTATTATGTTAAGGTATTTTCCTTCTATACCTATTTTATTAAGTGTTTTAATCATAAATGGATGTTGTATCTTGTCAAATGCTTTTTCTGCATCAATTGATATAATCGTATGATTTTTGTCCTTTATTTTGTTTATGTGATGTATCGCATCGATGGATTTGCAGATGTTGAACCATCCTTGTGCCCCGGGGATGAACCCCACTTGGTCGTGATGAATAATCTTTTTAATGCATTGTTGTATTCGATTTGCTAGAATTTTGTTTAGGATTTTTGCATCGGTATTCATCAGAGATATTGGTCTGTGGTTTTCTTTTTTTGTGTTGTCCTTACCAGGTTTTGGTATCAGGGTAATATTGGCCTCATAAAATGAGTTAGGGAGTACTGTCTCCTCTTCAATGTTTTGGAAGAGTTTGAGCAGGATTGGTATTAGATCCACTTTGAAGGTTTGGTAGAATTCACTAGTGAAGCCGTCTGGTCCAGGACTTTTGCTTTTGGGAAGGTTTTGGATGACTGATTCAATTTCGTTACCGGTGATCGGTCTGTTTAGATTTTCCAGTTCTTCATGGTTCGGCCTAGGAAGGCTATATGTTTCTAAGAACTTGTCCATTTCTTCTAGGTTATTGAATTTGGTGGCATATAGTCCTTCATAGTATTCTTGGATGATCCTTTGTATTTCTGTGGTGTCCGTGATAACTTCCCCTTTTTCATTTCTCATTTTGTTAATTAGTGTCTTCTCTCTTTTAGTCTTACTGAGACTAGCCAAGGGTTTGTCAATTTTGTTAATCTTTTCAAAGAACCAGCTCTTTGTTACATTAATTTTTTAATTTTCTTTTTGTTCTCTATTTCATTTACTTCTACTCTGATTTTTGTTATTTCCTTTCTTCTGCTGACCTTGGATTTCGTTTGTTCTTCTTTTTCTAGTTCTTTAAGGTGTTACATGAGGTTATTTATTTTGGATTTTTCTTGTTTCTTGGGATAGGCCTGTAATGATATAAATTTCCCTCTTAAAACTGCTTTCGCTGCATCCCTAAAATTTGGTAGGATGTGTTTTCATTGTCATTTGTTTCTATGTATCTTTTGATCTCTCCTCTAATTTCTTCTTTGATCCGGTCATTCTTTAAAAGTATGTTGTTTAATCTCCATGTATTTGTGTGTTTTCCTGCTTTCTTTTCCCAATTGTTATCCAATATCAAAGACTTATGATCAGAGAATATGCTTGGTATGATTTCAATCTTCCTAAATTTGCTGAGGCTGATTTTATGTCCCAATATATGGTCTGTCCTTGAGAATGTTCCATGTACACTAGAAAAAAATGTACAGTCTGATGTTTTAGGATGAAGTGCTCTATAAATGTCAATTATGTCCATTTCATCTAATGTGTCATTTAAGGCTACTATTTCGTTATTTATTTTCTGTTTGGATGATCTATCCATAGCTGTCAATGATGTATTTAAGTCCCCTAGTATAATTGTGTTTTGGTCAATTTCTCCCTTTAGTTCTGTTAGTAGTTGCTTGGTGTATTTCGGTGCTCCCTGATTGGGGGCATAAATATCGATGACTGTTATGTCTTCTTGTTGTACAGTCCCCTTCACCATTATGAAATGTCCATCTTTGTCTCTTGTTATCTTTTTCACCTTGAAGTCTGTTTCATCTGATATCATTATGGCTACACTTGATTTTCTCTGGGCACCATTTGCTTGGAGTGTCAATTTCCACCCTTTCACTTTGAGTCTATGCTTGTCCTTGTAGCTGAGATGTGTCTCTTGGAGACAGCATATGGTTGGGTTTAGTTTTTTGATCCAATCTGCTACTCTGTGCCTTTTTATTGGTGAGTTCAGTCCATTTACATTTAGGGTGATTATTGATATGTGAGGATTTCCTGTCATTCTATCTTTAGTTTTCTGGTAAGGCTGTGTCTCCATTGTTTCTTTGCCTTTTTGTTGTTGTCTATTATTTCTGTGTGGTGGTATTCTATGATGTTTCCCTCTGTTTCTTCCTTTATTTCAGTATATATTTCAATTCTGGATTTATTTTGAGTGGTTACCCTTAAGTTTATGTAAAAGAAAGTTTGATATTTAGAGTATTCCATTTTCTTCAGCACGCTTACTTTCTCCATTCCCATATTCCGGTTCAGGCCTTTACTCTCCCCCTTTTTGAGTTGTGGTTGCCACAAATTGTCCCTGTTGATGGTGGTCGAATAGCCTCCTTTAGTATTTCTTGTAGTGCAGGTCGTGTATTAGAAAATTTCCTCAGCTTCTGCATGTCTGGAAAGGTCTTTATTCCTCCTTCATATCTAAAGGATATCTTTGCTGGATATATTATTCTTGGCTCATGATTTCTCTCTTTCTCAATAGTTTGAATATTTGGTTCCACTCCTTCCTGGTTTGTAGAGTTTCTGTTGAAAAATCTGATGATAATCTAATGGGCTTTCCTTTGTAGGTTACCGTCTTCTTTTCCCTGGCTGCCTTGAGGAGTCTTTCTTTGTCGTTGGTTTTAGATAGCTTCAATACAATGTGCCTTGGAGAAGGCCTGTTGTGATTGAGGTATTTGGTGTTCTATTTGCCTCTTGGATTCGAGGTTCCAGTTCTGTCCACAAGTTTGGGAAGTTCTCATGGACAATTTGTTTGAATATATTCTCTGTTCCCTTCTCTCTTTCTTCTCCTTCTGGTATGCCCATTATTCTTATATTGCTCTTTCTGATGGAGTCAGAAAGTTCTTGTAGAGTTCTTTCATTTCTTTTCAGTCTCAAGTCTCTTTCTTCTTCCATCTGTGTAATTTCCAGGTTTCTATCTTCAATGTCACTGATTCTTTGCTCCTTCTGGTGAACTCTGCTACCTAAGCTGGGTACTTCATTCTTAATTTCTTCTGTTGAGTTCTTAATCTCCAGAAATTCTATTTGGTTCTTTTTTAAAATTTCAATCGCTTTCGTAAAATGCTCATGTTTCTTTGATTGTGCTTCTGAGTTCATTAAACTGCCTTTCTTTGTTTTCTTGCATCTCATTGAGTTTTTCAGAACTGCAATCTTGAATTCTCTGTCATTTAAGTCACTTATTTCCGTATCTTTAAGTTCCTTTTCTGGAGACTTTTCACTTTCTTTGTGAGCTGTCTTGTGGCCTTGGTCATTCATGGCAATTACTGATTTATTATTTCTCTTCCTAGACATGTAGAGGAGTGGCTTTTGCAACAGGTTGATAGGAAGAGGTCTTTCTTTTGTTGTCCAGTACTTGTTGGTAGAATGTTTTATTTTGTCTCTGACTGCAGCGTTTTTTTCTCTGTCACACGGTAGTGCTATGTTTTCTCTGCAGTATTGCAGCTTCTCACACAACGGGGGTTTTCCCTGGGAGACGGGCTTCTCCTCTGTTAATAGTTCACCTGGTCACAGGGCACAGTGTCCATGTGGGTATGCGGAGAGCTTTTGAAGTTCCAAAGCTCTTCCTGTTCCAGATTCAGAGCCCATATGTTTCAGCAGTTCTGTTTTCTCCTGCAGGGATCCACCCAGATAGGTGGGGTGAGGGGCGGGGTGAGTTGTGAGAGGTGGCCCAGAGCAATGGTGGCGATCACCACCACAGCCGGTCCTGCTTCCACAGCTCTCTCCCCTTTGCCGGAACTAGTTGGACTGCAAATCTCTTTCTGCGGTCCACAGTTCTCAGAACAGCAAATATTCTGGTTTTTGGATCTGACACTGCTACTGTTCCGCTTCTAGCACCTGGCAGGTGGGGGCAGGGCGAGCTCTGGGAGTGTAGGAAGGCCACAGCTAGTCTCTGTGCCTAAGGCTTCCGTTCTCTGCTCGGCAGTGTCGGCTTAAATCACCGTTTTCAGCCTTCTTCCTCAGTCTTTTCTCCGAGGTGTCATCCTTGAGCATTGGGTTCAGCTGTGTTATGGTTCTCTCAGCCCTGTGGGCCATAAGCGGAGCCCTAGCAGTCTGAGTTCTTCCCTCTCCCACAGCTGTGGTAGTTCCGGGATGCAGCGAGCTTGGGGCACTGAGCTATATCTGTGTCCTGTCCCTGCATGACCTGGTCCTCACTTCTCCCTTCCTTCCTCACCCTCTCGTGCGATTCGCCCACCTTTAGGTGAGTTCAGTAGTGAGCCTCTTTGTCTTGCCTGTCTGCTGTGCAGGGAGTCCTTTGTGGAGTTATCGTTGTTCGATTAGTTGTAAATTCCAGAGGAGATTTACAGAGGCTCACCTCACGCTGCCATTTTGGTGATGTCTCGAGCATCCTTACAACCAGTGTTTTGAAGTCTGCATTTGGTTGATTGCTTGTCTCTATTGTGTTTAGTTGTCTTTCTGGAGTTTTGTTATGTTCTTTCATTTGGGACATGTTTCTTTGTCTTCTCATTTTGTCCCCTCCCTGTGTTTCTTTCTGTGTGTTAGATAGAGCTGCTATGTCTTCCACTCTTAGTAGACTAGCCTTATGTAGTAGGTGTCCTGTGTGGCATAGTGGCTCATGCTCCGTTTTCACCTGAGCTAGGTGCTCTAAGTGTGTCCCTTGTGTATGTTCTCTATGTCCTCCTGTTGTAGTTAAGCTTTGGTTGCTTTTGAACATCAGTGGAGGGGAATGGCCTCAGGCTGATTGTTTGTGAGGACTGTCGGTGACTACAGTGGAGTAGCTGTTTTGCAGGGGATGACTCTACAGAGCAGGTTTCGCTTTAGCAGGGCTCTGGTGCCTCCCCAGTGTGCTCTTTTGGTGTGTTGTTTGTGGAGGTGGTTGCATGGTCCTCTGATGTGGTCTGGCCACCAGGTGTGTTGGTTCTGGGGCCTGTTAGGAGGGGCTCTGTTGCAGGTCAGGATCAGCTACTGCCTGTGCCCTGCCTGGGGCCACTTGGTGCGAGCTACAAAGTGATCTTCAGATGGTTGGTTGCCTTTTGTGCTATTCATGGATGTGCCTGAGAGATACTAAACTGTGTTCCGAATTCGGCTGCTGCTAGTGCCATGCTTCTTAACAAGAGGCATGGGATGTGCAGAGGCCAGATGCTGCTTCTTTGGAGTTTGTAAACCTTTAAGAGATTCTAGGAAAGTCTGCACCATGAGCCACGAGAGGCCATTTGTATAAGGAAGCCATTTGAATCGGCATGGGTGGGCCAGCAAGTTGGGTGGGGCAGGGGTCTCAGGGAATCACCAGTGCAGGGAGAACAGTGTAAGGTTGATGAAGACTCAGCGCTGGTGTCTGCCTGTGCATGCATGCTGCGTAGTGGGATGGCTTAACAAAGGAACAATGGCTTCTGCCGGTATCCTATGTGGGAGAAAGCTGCCCCTCCAGTCCTTCTCTGAATCCATACAATTCTGTTCCTCCCTGTATGTCCTTGACGCCTTTCAAGCTCCTGCCCCAGTACTGGAGCTCAGAGCGAGTGAGTCTGTCAGCACTATGTCTAAGTGTGGGCCCTTTAAGAGGAGCACCTTGGCCTCCAGTAGCCCTCTGTCTCACTTAGCCACAAACTCTGCTGGTTTTCACAGCCAGAAGCTGTGCGATCTTCTCTTTCTGGCACTGGAGCCCTGGGCTGGGGAGCCTGGTGTGGTGTTGGGACCTATGGCTCCTTCGGGGGGACCTCCACAGCTGAGATATCCCTTCTGATTTGTAAGCACCACATGTGGGTGTGGAACCAGCCCACTCCATGTCTCCACCCCTCCTACCAGTCTTGTGGTGGCTTCTTCTGTATGTTTTTATTTATAGGACTTCAGTTCAGCTAGATTTCAGGTGATTCTCAATGATGATTTTTTTCCTGTGGTTTATCTGTATTTTGATGTGGTCATGGGAGAAGGCTAGAGCAGCATTTACCTATTCTGTTATCTTCTCCAGAAGCTCACTCTATGCAACTATTTCCTTACGGTTATGGATATTTATCTTATTCCCAAATAATGACGTAATGATTCTGACCTCACACATGTACTTTTACACACTTATATGAGTACTTTTGTAGAATAGATTCATAGAAGTAAAATTATTGAGTCAAAGGATATGTGCATTCATAATATTGACAGATATTTTCTATTTTCCCCCCAAAGTAGATGTGCTAGTTTATCAGTATATAAGAATGCCATTTCCCCCAGAGATTCATCCACTTTGAATATTATCAATCTTTTTAATTTTCCTACCTATTAGGCAATATGGTATTTCAATAGGGTTGTAATTTGCATTTCTCTGGTTGCTATTGAGATTGAGCATCTTTTCATATGTATATAGGTCATCTGCATTTCCTCATCTGTGAATTGCTTACTCAGGACCTTTTCTGTGAGTTGTTTTCTCTTTTATTCATTCTCTATATTTAGAAAGAAAGAGATACATGTTTTGTATTCTTTTAGTAACCTTGCAATCTATTCTTTATGAATTCTACTAACAGAGGAAAGCATTTACTCGATCCAAAAGAAGGGAAAATTTAAATATATAAATTTAGTTATGAGTTCTTTTTGAGGGGGCAGGGCAAGGAAACAAATTTAATTGCTTAATTCTGGTTTTCTCAACTTAAAATGATCCTCATTTCATTTCCTGGGCTTCCACAATTGGAAGACACTATTTAATAA
This sequence comes from Rhinolophus sinicus, assembly GCF_057876585.1. NCBI lineage: Eukaryota > Metazoa > Chordata > Mammalia > Chiroptera > Rhinolophidae > Rhinolophus > Rhinolophus sinicus. The sequence goes on from NC_142518.1 coordinate 101,428,230, forward strand.
CTTCAAATTCACTGCAGATCTCTAACACATTTGTCTAAGTAACTCAAGTCTAAACTTCTAAAATTTAACTCAATGGTTCCATAGTTTGTTTTTTAAGCCCTCTTTGATGTTGATCCAGAAGGAAGTGGAAGGTTGTGCACTTATTTGATATATTCAGGCCCACTCTAACTGGTTAGGCAGAGGCAGATGAATTTTTTTTCTCTCAGAATTCTTTCAGAATGACATCATAATTGAGCTGCCCCATAGTCTTAGTGTTGAAGAGTAATGAGTTTTTGAAAGGTGAGGGGGACATATTGAAACAGACACAAATCGTGTTGATTATTTATAATGTTACCATCAAGGAAACTAGATGACTAGAAATGCTCCTGTGATTAGAGCTGGGGATGGCCATTGCAAAGAGCCCAGAGTGGCAATGGCTAGCTTTTCCTAACTGTCCTTGTTTCCAATTTTTTCTTTACATGAGCAACATGCTAATTGTTGGGTAGCAGAGAGTCCAGCAGAAGCTGATTAAGTCTAGCTTAATGACCATTTAGTTCAGTTCCATTTCTCTTAAATGATACTTCAGGTTTTTTAACATAGGAAAAGCATGGATTGGGGGGACTATCCTATCCTTAGTTATCACTAGTTAACATATGCTACGTTTCTGCAGCCAAACACAGTATGTGTTAACATCAGTAAACCTGACCCTTTTCACTCCACGTTGCATGAAAAGACATGTAGATGCTTTCTGACATTTTTATTCAGGGTCTTGACTATTAAATTCATTTTGAGCATTGTGTGTAATCTTGCATACACTAGTGAGCAAGTATTTACTTTGACCATAGTTAGTATCAAGGGAGTGTTATTTCAGGAAACAGGTTTACAAGGTGTGATAAAAAAATATGGTGAATGTTTAAATTAAAAAAAATATATTACCAAAAAAAAATATTACAGTAAACGACACGTTGCCATTAATCCCCCTCAAAATACTCCCCCTTGCTTTGAGCACACTTATCCATCGTTCTTGCCACTTTCTGAAGCAGTTCTGGAAGTCCTCTTTCATGAGTGCCTTTAGTTGTGCTGTCATGGCTGCCTCGATATCCTGAATCGATTCAAAACATTTACCTTTCATGGCCATTTTGACTTTGGGGAAGAGCTAGAAGTCGCATGGTGCCAGATCCAGTGAATAAGGTGGATGAGGACACACCATAATGTTTTTATTTGACAGAAATTGCCGTACCAGAAGTGATGTGTGACATGGAGCATTGTCACAATGGAGGATGAAGTAAAGACACTTAAGAAAGAGGACTTCCAGAATTGCTTCAGAAAGTGGCACGAATGATGGGATAAGTGTGTTCGAAGTGAGGGGGACTACTTTGAGGGGGATTAATGGCAGCATGTCTTTTACTGTAATACATTTTTTAAATTTAAACATTCACCATATTTGTTGATCACACCTCGTAGAATACTAGGGCTTCAGTACTTAAAGGTCATCTAATCTACCTTGCCCCAAACCCAGCATCTTGAATATCTCTTCCAGGTTTCCCCCTGCCCCTTAGTTCCTTCCAAGATGGGAGGTAGCCTCAACTCAGCTCAAATCTTTCCAGTGACATAGAGATCACTGTTATATGAGACAACCCAATCTATCTTAAATATCTCTGATAGACATAAAGTTATTTTTATTGAACTAACATTTTTCTCTCAATAGATTCAATCCATTGATCCAATGGGAGTCCAGAGGTACCTTCCAAAATAGGTCTAATCTTGCTTATACATCTCAGACTTGTACATATTTGAAGATAGTCCCGCATTCCTGTTTCTGTAGCTCCACTCCACTGCCCCTTCCCAACCATTCAGTCTAAATGTTCCCAGCTTTTGTGACTTTTCTCATAAGGACCTCCTGGCTTCTAATCTTTTCCTCTCTGCCGGTGCTACATGGCCTCCTTCTGTTCCTCAAACATGCACAGCAGATTTCTGTCTCGGGCCTTTATACTTTCTCTTCCCACTTCCAGAAATGGTCTTCCCTCAGATAGTAGCAGCGTTTGTTTCCTTACTTCATTTAGCTCAAATATCAACTCTTCAGAGAGTACTTTCCTGACCATCCTATCTAAAAGAACCCCCTGCCTCATCTCCACCACTGACCTTTTACCCTGATATATTTTTCTTCATAGTACACATCACTTCCTGAAAGATGATTATGTGTCTGTTTATACGTTGGTCTATCTCTCCAGCTAAATCTAAGTGCCATGAGGGCAGAGACTGTGCATGTTTTGCCTGGCACATAGTAGGTGCTCAGTAAACATTTGTTGATTGACTCTATAGGATGTGGCTTTTATTCCTTTCACCATTTTGGTCACTCTCTTGACTTTGTCGATGTCCCTCTCAAAGTGCAATGGCCAGAACTGATTATGGAGATCTAGCTATGAGCTGACCAAGGCAGAATAATGCAGAATAGTCATATTACTCGGTCAGTGAGTATGTGCTAGATCATGGATATATGACAGTGAACAAGCTTGACTTGGTCCCTGCTTCCAGAGAACTCACAGTCTAGTATCTTATACATGTTCTGCTAGTATGATGATGTCTTAAGGCCACATTTACTCTGTTGGTGGCCGTCTCACACATCACACTGGACAATTTACAGTCAATTAAAACTTGAAGATCCTTATCATGAGTGATTTTTGTGCTGCAATGCAAAATCATATATTTATTATATTTCACTGAGCTAAATTCTGCCCATCATTCTATGAAGTCAAATTATTTGGGATCCCAATTAGTCAACCAAGAGATTTACTAGCCTTCTCAGCTTTGTGTCATATCCAAATCTAATAAGTGGGCCTCCTCTATATGCAAGTCTGGTAAAATTGTTGACCCAGACAGACCCCTGTGGCACACCATGAGAAGACGACTTCCAGCTCAATACTCATGACAGTAACTACAAATGCCTTGATGCTGTCCAGATTTTCTGCCTACCATGTTTCCATATTTGTTCATCTGGAGACCCTGTCAAAGAAGGAATTAAGGTTAGTCAGATCATTAATTAGCCCTGTTCCTAGTGAACCCAGGTTGGGTCCCAGTGATCATTGCTGGCCCTGGAAACCAGTACGAATTCTATTAGGTGCAACTACACAATCCCTTTATATTCCTTTTGATAGACTTATTTGATATTACCATCAAACTCACAAATTTTGTAATGTCCAGAATCTAACTTTTTGGCATTTTTGAAAATCAAAGTAAGTATGTATTTCCTTAATTACAGATCCTTTCCTTTTCTGATTCTTCAAACTCTTGTCATGATAGCATATTCTCTCTCTCTCTCTCTCTCTCTCTCTCTCTCTCTCTCTCTCTCTCTCTCTCTCTCCCTCTCTCTCTCTCCCCCCCCCCTCCATTGGGAACACAGTCACCTGGGTAAGAAGTTTCAGAACAGAGTATCTCTACTTCTTTCACCTTCATGTGACAAACAGTCAAGGTGTGGTAAGCATGAAGTACAGGTATTGAATGCAGAAAAACCAAGCAGCCACTTCCCAGGGATGAATTCTGGGGTCCTGAAAAAATGCATTACCCCTACCCCATGGAGCTCTCTTAGCTGCTGACAGAATCTCCCAATCATTCCTTTACTCAAGCTGGAAGCAGGGAAGTTTCTGTTGTTGAAAACTCATTACCCCTAGAAGGAAAACTTTGCAGGCCTCTTCATGAAAAAGCACCTTAGAGGGAAAATAAAGTGTTCAACTAATCTGCTTTTTGAATTGAGGGAACTTTGATGAATAACCACAGAAAATGTTAAAAGTATGCTTCACTATCTTATAATGGCTACTTCTAGAGGGGATAGAGGGGCAAGATGCAACAGGTTAGAAGTGACACCTTCCCCACACAAAGCAGAAGAAAAGGTGTGGGAGTCACATTACGTTCGTGTTATGCCCCAAGCACTGTGCTAGGTCCTGTACATGTGTTATCTTAATAATTAATCCTCCCATCAAATCTGTGAGGTAGCTGTCATTGGACCCAGCTTACAGATGAGGAACGTGAGACTCAAAGAGTTTGTCACTTGCCCAGATTCATATATCTAGTTAGCAGTAGTATAGCCAGTGACCCGACTTTGAGTCCCCCTACACTCCAAAGCCCACGTGTAGAGAGGTGTAGGAAGTGAGTGTTACTCAGAGGTCACATCCTGGGGCTCTGGGATTCACAGTGTTTATTACCTGTTACCCACCTCTTTGAAATGTTGATGACCCGTTGTTCCCAGCTTGTCAAGTGCTTTCATCCTTAAAGACTTCTTTTCTAAATGGCGCAACCACCGTTTCACAGCAAGTTGCAAACTATTTTCTACCTCAGGCCAAATAAGCAGTCATCTAAGGTTTAGGTGAAGCCCAGCCATGGGCCCTAGCAGGCCCCCATTCTCCTACTGGTAAAGGTTTGGATTCCCATCAGAATGTAGATGCCCCTAATGAGTTTCTGACCTTTTCCAAGGTCAGGTATGTAACGGGGTAAAGTCATCTTTGTACCAGAGACCACAAGAACCTTGGAAGCAGGCTGTCCCCAGCCAAGAGAGCATACCCCCTTCACTTGTACACCCCCCCCCCCGAGGTGGGTGTAAGGCAGTTTTTAAAGGAGGGTGTGCCTTCAATTTAGCAACAAGGGACCGTGTCACATTTTACAGATTGTGTTGACTCTTTGGCTGATGGGTGGGCATTAAGGAGTCAGAGCGGGATCTTTGTCCTAATAGGTGAAGCAGGACTGCTCATTCTGGGGTTTATTGGGCCCTAAGGAGTGGTCTTATACCCTCCTCACCTGGGACCAATTAACTATTACAGTGGAACATGGGCATCCAAGACAATCCAGAAGCCCCATCTGGAATCAAGCAGAAGAGACTCAAGTTTGGATGACATTCTTCCTCTGCCAAGAAGGCTCTTCTGATGTTCGCAGTTGAAATGAATTTCCCCTCCCCGAACTCCCTTTGCTTGCACTTCTATTCCAGGCTTTCCCAGCGTCATCCTTATTAGCGTTATTTATGTGTGCGTCTGTCTCCTCTCCCAGATCATGAGCTCCTAGAGGGCAGAAACTGCAGTGTATTCATCTCCTATCCCCCACGGACTGCGCGCAGGGCCCTGCACATCGGAAGCACTCAATAGCTGCTTGTTGAATTGAATTATTACTCTCTGCCACTGTTGTCGTGATTGGCATTCATTCATTTAGTCCATTTGCCCCTTAAGGATCTCCTGCCAAGGCTCAAAAGTAAAGACGCACAAAGTACAAAGAGACACGTTTTGAACAGTTGTTGGTTTGGGGTTGTTTTATTTTAAATTGGCCCAAATGAAAAGAAACGTTTGCTTAGGTCTTGCCAGCCAGACAGAAAAGGTTATCAGCAGATTAAGAGGAGTGTTCTCAAACAGCATCAAGTGTCTTTCAGTGTGCCCAATGGGTGGAGAGCTTTGTGTGGCCGTGAAAGCTGGCTGCAAAGCTACTTGGATTCATTCTGACATATGTCATATTTGCAAGAGAGGTGTTGACAGCAGAGTCAAACAAACAGCTAGTCAAAGTGCCGCTCAGCACGCTGGAATTGGCCTAACATGAAAGTATTAGTGAACACCTCGGGGAACAGGGTTACCCCCAGGTCTTCCCCGGGAGCTACTTGAAAAGTTGAGAAGTGCACAGGGGTTCTCATCACATAGCCACATTCCCTCCATTCCATGCCATGTAACTGGCCTCCCAGACACTTTGTACTAACTACATTCTAGCTGTCAGGTGGAGTTTATCTTCAACCCGTTGATGGTATCAGTTGAAAACAGCACATCTTTCTAGACTGACACATTTAGGAAACTCCATGGCGTATAAAGTGCAGATTCCCCCTGCTGTGCTGAAAGAATGGGCCATGGAGAGAGAAGATCTAACATCTGCAGCAGCAGAGGCGAGGGTGCAGGCAGGCAGGCATAGGGAATTATTCCCTGTGCCCCCACTGTGTGCCTGGTCCTGGGCTAGCAGCAACCAAAACACACATGGTGCCTGCCAGCCCTTGCGGCATTTATAGTTCTGGGGTGGGGGGCATTGGGTAGAGATGGAAGTGAAGAAGGGGGGAGGGGGCAGGAGGGGCATTAAAGAAGTCATTACATATGCCACGAACTAACTGCACATATGATAAGAGCTCTGATGGTGATGCTAAGACAGCACGTAAGAAAATTCAGACCCAGTGCAAAGGCTCAGGGAAAGCTTTAATGTGGCAGTATCTTTTAAACAGATCTGAAGGGTGAGTAGGAATTAACCAAGTGAAATGCATGTGTGCCTGTTGGAGGGAATAGTGTTTAGGGTACGAGGACAGCACTTTCAACAACATTGCAATAGACTAGATGATGACACGTTTGAAGATCCCAGAGAAGGCCAATGTGCTTGCAGCATGGGGAATGGGTGGGTGTTGGGAGTTGTAAGAGATGAGTTTGGAGAAGAAAGCAGAGGCTGGCTTGTACAGGGCCTCACATCGGCCACTTTTTATTTGGGGGAGTGGAGGGAGGAGGAACTAGGAAATAGCTTTCAAAGACTATTCGGCAATGAGAAGAAATAGACTACTGATACATCTGTAGTATAAATATTATACTAAGTGAAGAAAAGCAGTCAGAAAAGACCATGTGTTGTGTGATTCCATTTAGATGAAATGTTTACAAACAGCAAATCCATAGAGAAAGAAAAGCATGTTAGTGGTTGCCTGGAGGTGGCAATGGGGAATGACAGCAAATGGGCATAAAGTGATATTTTAGGGGTGACGGGTTCTAAAATTGAATTGTGGGGATGATTGTACACCTCTGTCAATGTATTAAAAATCAGTGAAGTGTACACTTAAAAATCCATTATTTGAACGTTACAAAACGTTTTAAAAGAGCCTTCTGCGGTCCCACGAGAGGAATGTGAAACGGGTTAAATAGAGAGAAGAACCCTTCCTCACGTGCAGCCTAAACTACCCCAAGGGTTTTGCAGGCCTCAGATCCTAATCCTAGTCTCCGTGGACAAAGATGGATATGTGTTTATTTACTTGGTGCATTTAGCTCCACGTGGACAGTAAGCACAAACATCATATCTACAGAGCTCTGAATCCGTCACGCCATGGTTAGTTATGCAACGGATGGTTGTGGTCCTTGTAGACAGGAGAACAGGAGGTATCCATGACCAGCCATTGGCAGAGAGTTATTAGAGCCCAATGAACATTTCTGCTTTCCAGAAGGCACAGTCTCTTGTGGGTTCCTGGCCAGAGAGCCAAGAAAAGCTGGTAAGAATTAAGAGCTAACTGCCCCTTGCTATCATTTACGAGCCTCTGTGGTCCTTCGGTCTCTTCCTGGGGGCGGCCTCCATCTGTTAAGTTTCAGCAGCTTTCATGGTAATAGTCACCTAATTGAGGAATGGAGAGTGAAATCAGGGGGAAATCTGTGGCTGATTCACTAGAATAGTGATTTTTATGTACCTTGGAGGAGAAACAAAAGATTGTAACTGATTCCCTGCTCTTCCCACTGGAAGAGTGTGTGATAGTCTAACTCTATCAAGCAACAGAATGAATTGGCTTTCTGACCCTACAATCCTGGGGAAAGTACTATGAAAAACCACCAAGTTGTTATATTTGTATAATTAAATCCAACACTTTGATCAATTTAATGAGAACAGTGCTGTCTGTTGCCTTTGAGCTCTGTAAACCACCTCTCCTCTCTGGCTATGCTGACTGCCTAGCTGATATTCACGAGTGAATAAGACCAGAGGTTTGCCCATGTCTCGCCTTCTCACCAACAGAATTTTCCATGAAAATCACGGAATGACAAGAATGGAATGGAAGGGAGTGATAAGAATGCAAAGGGGGATATCCTCAAATAAGCGAGTTTCTGAATTGCAGGCACCCTCTGTAACCCATCTGCTGTTTGGGGAAGGATTTTCCTTGTGCCTTTTGATGAAATTCATGTTGACTTGAAGAAACAGACCCTCTACTCCTCTAACTTCTCTTTGCTAAAGTTAGGAATAAATTCCACAAAAAGGGGTATGGTTGGAGAAGACCACCATCTGTTGCTGGAGAAAGATTGCACGATCTCTGTTCTGCCACTGAGGCACTTTCTGTGGAACTTAGGTTTGACTGCATTCCAGGTGCTGTGCTTCTTCTGCCTCCGCCCCGTCCACCCTCATCCCCCTATTGTGTTAAGACCAGAAAGACATCATTTGTGTTTACTGGCCCCTTCTCCTTGTCTTCCTTTTAGCCATCAGGAGGATGTCAAGGGAAGAGAGATTTCTTTTTTTTACTAAATTTATTGGGGTGACAATTGTTAGTAAAGTTACATAGATTTCAGGTGTACAATTCTGTAATACATCATCTATAAATCCCATTGTGTGTTCATCACCCAGAGTCAGTTCTCCTTCCATCACCATATATTTGATCCCCCTTACCCTCATCTCCCACCCCCACCCCCCCTTACCCTCTGGTAACAACTAAACTATTGTCTGTGTCTATGAGTTTTTGTTTCTTCATTTGTGTCTCTTGTTCTATTGTTTTCAGTTTTATATCCCACATATCAGTGAAGTCATATGGTTCTCTACTTTTTCTGTCTGACTTATTTCGCTTAGCATTATATTCTCAAGGTCCATCCATGTTGTCACAAATGGCACTATTTCCTCTTTGCTAATGGCAGAGTAGTAGTCCGTGGTATACATATACCACATCTTCTTTTCACGACTCACATAGAATACCAAAAATTAAGAGGCAGAACTTGGCAGAAGATAAACCACTTCCTGGTAGGATGGCCTTTTGGAAGTTATTCAATCTCTGTAAGCCTTCCTCTGCATGTATAAAATTAAAATAATAGAACCAACCTCAGTGTTGTTGTGAGACTAAAAGTAGTTTGAAACCCGTAAAGTACTTAAAACACTGCCTGTGTCACACAGTAATTGTTCGTTCTCTATTCAAGCAGCCACTGGATTAAATACCTGGTGTGTGTAGGCAGTGCTGTGGGGGCATATAGTAGAGGACATGGAGGAAACAGGGGTGCACGAAAGGCAACATGGTATAGTGGAAAGAACGTGAACTTGGAGTCAGAAATCTGGGTTCAAATCACCACTCTGCCTCTTACTTGCTGTATGACCTTGGGCAAGTGACATGAACCCTGAGATTCTTCATCTGCAGGATGTAAATGATGACATGCTAATATGGTTCTTCTGGTAATTACGTGAGAGAATGCACATGAGCCCCTCATAAATGTACCTTGGCTATGCCTGTAGCCTAGTACATAAGGGACGAATAAATGTCAAACACATTCTTCCTTCCTCATTAGGCATAAGCCCTGAACCTCAACTAACCTTCATGTAGTTTGGGAAGTAACTCTAATATTCTAGATTTTTTGAAAATTGCTGAACCAGTATTCTGTGTTAATGCATTATTAAAATGTCTTATTTGAAAGATCTGAAAAAGTCATTACGTTGAATCCAGAATAACAAATTGTAAATTTGGAAAAGGTTCAGCCAATTCTGCCACCCAGAAGATGTGTGTGGCCTTGGGCAAGTCACTTCACCTCTCTCTGCTACACTTTCTTCCTCCAGCATAATATTGAGAGAAGAAAACCAGACTAAAATATCAAGTGTGTATCTTTTCTAGTTGTTTGGCTGTCATTATCTAATATTAGATCCCTTTATGTTAGGAAGGAAAATTGGGCTATTTTGAACCATATTACTAATCTTTGGGACTTGGCAAGAGAAGAAACAGCCGCGTCCTTCCACCAAATGCACCATCATACTCAGGGCAAAGACAGATTCAAAGCTGCCTATGTTTGCCATCAGATGTTCTTGTACCTAACTTACAAAGTCCCCTGCTCTCTAGCTTACAGATGGAGACACTGAAGTACAAGAATGCTGCGGAAAAGTAATGACATGGAAGGATTTGAAATGACCAGTTCCTGTCCCCTCTAATTCTGCCTCTCTGTATCCAGTTAACCAAGGTAAAAAGTGAATTCTTATCACTTAATTTGCAAAAATTCCATGACAATTATTTTCTGTCCCTGCAGTGTGTCTGAAACAATGACTTCATTTAAATGTTTTTTCATTTTTATATTTATCTCCTCTCTGCTCATAGCTTACTGGAGGCTTTGTGGAGCACCCTGGTTGCTCCCTTTGATGAGGAGCTTGCATAATGAGATTCTCGAAGGTTCCTTCCAGCTTTGACATTATGCATTTTTAGGGATGTCCCTGGGATTTTCAAGAATGCATACAATGGGGTTTCCTTAGTAAAGATTCTTGTGAAAGAACGTTATGTCCACCTTTCCTTGTGTAATCCCGTTGGAAACTTTGGGAAAACACCAGGAATAATTAACGCATTCTGGATGACGCGTGCTTAGCTAATTGGCCTGAAACACAGGGTTGGTTAGCAAGTTGGCTGAGTGCCAGGTAGCAGGTGTCTGCATAGAGTCAGCACTGATTCTTTTTTCAAAGAAGAGAAGAAGGCCTATGCATGTTTTGTTTTTGAGAAAGTTTGCCGAGATTTTGCCCTACTCCCACCCTCATTTGAAAATGCTGAGAGCAAACTAAAACCAAGTTTATTAGCATTAAAATAAAGGTTATTTCTTTTTAATGTAGTTTTGTTTCTTTTCACCATTTTCAGTCTGGTATTTAAGAGGTCAGTGCATCTTTCTATGTGTCTTTATTTACCTCTTATTTTGATCGGAGTCACACAACCAGGATCATTTTATAAGCTTTTGCTTTGAGGCCAATTGGAACGGGGCTTTTTACATGGAGATTACTTGTCTCAGTATATTCCCAATTGTTTAATGTTTTGCATTTCCAAATCAGTATATAATTTTCACCCTTGGGTTAATTTATAGTTTAGCTCTTCAAACAACAAATTTACGTTATATTCACTTCCCTCCATTCAAATGTTACAAAATTTCTGTTTATCAGAAGCCCTCCAAGGGAAGGATAAGGACGCTCAGTGATGGATACATGGATATTTAAGCAGGATTTCTGGATCTTGTAAGTGGGGAACAGCATTCTCTACATACCACTGATTAAACAAGCATCTCTGAAAATGTCTCTAAATCGCTGTCCCCGGGGGTCATTTGGATAAACACATACTTGAGTGTAAGGAGGGAGGGCTCTCCTCAGCCTGAACAATTTGGGAAAGAGGCGCTTTCCCATGAGTTTCTGGCATCTTGCTGCAAATAATAGAAGCTCATTTGATCAAGCATTATAAAGATTCTAGGAGTCTCGCGGACCACGGGGACAGGAAATGGAAAGCCATCCGGTAGCAAGGCAACCATTCTTTTTCTGTGTTCTCTTGCCTCTACATTTCCCAGCACATCCACTTCCATCTCTACTCGCTGTAGGCCTTTCTAGGCATTCTCCCCTGGTCTATTTAAAATGTGTCCCAGCGTTCAGAAGTCCAGGCTATTGTGTAAAAAGAAATGATGTAATTTTAGAAAGGCTATTGGTGGCATTGATTATTTTTCCAGAAAGAAAGCAAAGAGGGCAGATCAGAGAATCTCTGCCCACCATTCTAGTTCTGACTTCTCTAAGATCCTGCGCATCTCTTAGAAAAGATTCTAACTGTTAAGTACCATATTTCCTTAAGTATACAATTTTATCAGCTTGTTTAACGTCTTGAATCGCACTGGGTATTTGGCAGTAATTGCAAAGAAACCACTCCTCTATTATTAGCAGGATGAAAAATCTGTGGCACATGGGAAACTCCACAGCTCCCTCTTACCCAGCACCTTGGCAGGCATCCACAGCCACAGCTCTCTTCCCTCTACTCTGAGAGTTGGCCTCGAAATCCTTCTCAGAGCTGGTGACTCAATAAACAAAATGTGGTATACCCATACAATAGAATATGATCCAATTTGAAAAAGGATTGGACAAAAGAAAAGGGAATGAAGTACCAATCCATGCTACAACATGGATGGGCTTTGACAACATTATGCTGAGGGAAAGAAGCCAGACACGGAACACCACAACTTGTGTGATTCTGTCTATGTGACATCTCCAGAATAGGCAAATCCATAGAAGCAGAAAGGGCATTGGTGATTGCCAAGGGCTGGGAGGAGGGGAGAATAGGGCGTGACTGCATAATGAGGAAAGGTTTTCTTTTGGACGGTGATGAAACTATCCTGAAATTAGATTCTGAAAATAGATGCATAACTCTGTGACTGTAGTAAAGCCATTCAATTGCACACTTTAAAGGAGTGAATTTTGTGATATACGAGTTATATCTCAATTTTAAAAAATCGTCCCTAGCACAGCTCTCCAGGAGATAACCAATAGTGGAAAGAGCATGTATCATACAATTTGAAGCTTTGCTATTTAGCTTTTTAATTCCACCTGTGCATGGGCTGACATCCCCTCTAGCTGCATGCTCTACACTCACAGACCTCTGGGCCTTTGCTTCTGCTAGAGTATTATCGCCGTTTCTCCTCCCTACTTCCAGTACCAATGCTTCTAGTAAAAAAATGGAACACCCTCTGTGAAGCCTTCCCTAATTCCTCCCACCTCAACCCTCACCCCAGAACAAATAAATGCCCCCTTATCTATATCCAGTAACACTTTGCACACCCCTCTATCCCAGTCCATATCGCACTGTATTGTGATTCCCTCTTTATTGCTCACCACTTCCCTCTTGACTGTCTTCCTCGTCTCTGTCCCTGCAATCATTCCACAGAGCCTAGTCCAGAGGAGTCTTCCTCAGAAAATGAGAATAATATGGTCCTAGCCCTCAAGATTACTAGAGATTATTAGAGGAGCCAGATACTTGATTAACTACAAAAGCATGTGCCCCAAATTAGACACTTAGATATGTGGGCCCTGGAGAAGAAAATGATTGATTCTGCCCGTGGCAATCAAGGAAGAGGCATTAGAGAGGAGGTGACTTCTGAGCCTAGCCTGGATTTACGATAAAAGACAATTAAGTTTGCAAACTCATCCTAAAAAAAGTGCTACATACCTCATTGCTGAATATCACTACCGTCACCTTAGAAGTACTCCTTTTGGGAAGCTATGCACCAACGCCAGCGCCTAGTCCACCCTTCAAAGCAATTTTGGAACTCTTTTTCTGGAATGGCCATCAGAGCCGTCGTCATAGTACCCTTGATGTCCTGAATGTCATCAATGTGTCTTCCTTTCAGTATTTCCTTTATCTTCGGGTAAAGAAAGAAGTAATTGGGGACCAGATCAGGTGAGTAGGGAGGGTGTTACAATACAATTCTTTGTTTTCTGGCTACAAACTCCCTCACAGGCAGTGCTGTGTGAGCTGGTGCATCGTCGTAATGCAAGAGCCATGAATTGTTGGCGAAAAGTTCAGGTCATCTAACTTTTTCACGCAGCCACTTCAGCACTTCCAAATAGTAAACTTGGTTCACTCTTTGTCCAGTTGGTACAAATTCATTCACATAATGAATAATCCCTCTGATCTCAAAAAAGGTTAGCAACATCGTTGCAACAAATTCACAAGCTTGATTGTCAGACCTTGTATTCAGTACCTTCCTACTGAGGTGAGGCTATGAGGTCCCTGTGAGATGTGTGTGTGGGTGGGGTGGGGTGAGGAGAAGGAAATAATGCTTGAGCGCTTCAAGTGGGAATGGGAGCAGGCCATACTTCTAGCCTTGGTGTCTTTTCCATTGACCTTAGGTGCAAAGTACTGGTGCTTCAAAGCCTGGACAATAGAGAGACAAAGAAAAGAAGCATAAGCTTCTAAGACCTCTGATTTTTATCTGACGTACGTGGTTATCCACAATGCATTCATTTCAGATAAGCGATTGAGAGAGCCTCATCTACCCTCTCCTATGTAGCCTGCAGATGCCTACCTACTAGAGAAAACCAAAGACCCTGACTCATTTGTGGTACCATCCTCCCACTGAATGAATGCATAATAATAATTATTGATGGTTAACATTAATTGAAAAATTACTTTGTGTCAGATATTGTTCTAAGTAGCTTCTGGGTATTGGTCTACCAGGTGTTAATATATGTGACATGAAAAGGGGTTATAGATCATATAATTTGGAGAAACATGGGGTTATGTAACATTTAAAGGGCTGCTTTACTGCAGGACTTGTTAGAGCCGTTAGTTACACGCTGAGGTGTGTTGTGACCCCCTCTAAGGACAGTTAGTATGCAATGATTCCTAAACTTATTTTCCATTGAACTGTTTCTGTTTCTATTTCCTTTAGTTTTCCCCCAACCCATCCACACCTATTTAAATCTACATGGGACATACTTATTGAATCCATTGAGGTAGGAACATTTATTATCCTTATTTTAAACATGGGGAAAACTGAGGTGCAGAGAGGTTAAATGACTTGCCCAAGGTCATACAGGGAGTGAAAAACAGCCAGGATTCCAGCATAGGCAGACTGGCTCCTGACCACTATGCCTATTGCTACTTTTATAGTAATAATTTTTATTTAAATATTTACAGCATTTATTATGTGGCAAATACCATGTTGAAATTCTATACATGCATTATGTCATTCACCGCATAGCAACACTGGGAGGTATGTGCTACTACTGTCCCCCGTTGAATATGAATTCACTGAAGCCAGAGAGGTTCAAAAAGGAGCCCGAGGCCACGTAGCCTGGCTCGTAGTAGAATCGGGGTTTGAACCCAGGTTCGTCTGGCTCCAAAGCCCATGCTCTTAACCACCAAGTCCTGCTACCTACTTAGATACTTTGATGACCCCCAGCAACGGGAACTCCTGTGTCAGGTGAGTCAGATGGTACTTTAGGTTTCTTAAGTGGAGACAGGTGATTCCACATCGGTAGCTCAGCAGTGCCACACAGGAGACCTGATCTCTCTCGTGGTGTGTCAGTACCGGACAGGGGCTACTGACCACCTCTGCCAGGGAGAGGTGGGCCAGGAGCTATGCTGCAGACTCCCAACTGTCAAGCAAAGAGTTCTGGCTCTGGAATAAGGATGCTTTGTGGACCCTCGTTGTTGGAGTAGCCAGCTTTGAGATGGGCTCCCATGCAGTCCCTACTCTTTGAGGAGCTGCTCTTGTTTCACAGCGAGGCAACCAAGCCCAACCTGTGGCCTGCTGTATTCACGTGCAAAGCTGGCTGAGCACTTGCTACATCTGGTGGCTGGCACGTCCTGCCGCATCCAGGCTGGGCTGAATGTTGAAGCAGGGAAGGAACACAGTCACTGAAGAGAAGTCTATCCTGATGCCCACAGCCACGTGTGGCTACAATGGTAGGCTCTGTTCACAGTGACAAACTTGGCCTCGTGCCATGTGTACACACAGGCTGAGACCCACTGGAAAACACTCAGGCCTCATGGTAACAGGACAACCCCCAATCTCAGCTCTATAGCGTCACCTCCCTTCTGCTAAACATTATGAATAAATATGTTCTGGCTGCCTATAGAGCTGCTGGGGCTGTTGCCCATATGGAGACCCCTAGTACTAGTGATCTCTGGGCAGCCAGGAACTTTATAGACCGGGTCTCTGCTTCAACAAGCCCAGCTATCAACCCACTCAAGGCCCCTGCTGCTGAGATGCTTCATAAATCAGATAATCAGCATGAACATGCTAGGCGCTGGGGAAAAGTGGGGAACAAGTCAGAACATGGCTCCTGCTTCAAGGGGGACATAAGATGGACACAAAGCGACTATTACACAGTTTATTCGATTGTGTGATGAATTCCTCCAGGAGGTGAGAGGGCAAGGCCTTGTGGGACTTTTGAATACTCACTTCCTGTGCTTAGTCTTGATTGGCTATAAGTCCCCAGACTGTGGCTTTGGCTATAGTCATCAGAGTTACCTGTGGGCAGCGAAGGCAGCTTCCTGTCCTGGCTCACCAATGCTCAGGGTGGCAGAAAAGTAATAGTGACAGTCCGGAGAGCTTCCCAGGTTATTTGGCAGAGGACCTGACCCCAAGGAACCGTCGTCCAAGGCCAGGGCCCAGTACTGATTATCGAGCCCCCAAACCAGGCACTGGTTATGGAACCATTGAGGTCCATGTGTAGTAATGATGGACAATAGTCCCAATCCCCTTATCCTAGAGCCGGGGGAGTCATGCAACTGAGACCAGCAATCAATGCTCTTTTCTTCCTTCTACATGATTCCCATTTTCCTTGCTGACTCCCTCTCCTTTGCTCAGCCTCTTATGTTGGAGAAGCCCAGAGTTCTTCTGTGTTCATCTTCTTTTTACTATATGCACACTGTCCCTGAGTAATCTCATAAAGTCCCATGACTATAGAAACAACATATGCTGTTGACACCTAAATTTATTTTTTCAGGCTGGATTCATATCTCCAACTGCCTAACTGGCATCTCCACGGGGCTATTTAAAAGGCTTTGCAAACCCACCAAGTCCAAGACTAAACTGTTGGTTTTTGCCCAACATACTGGTCCTTTTCCAGTCTTCCTTGGCTCAGTGAATGGCACCTCCACTCACCAAGTCATTTGAGCCTGTCTTTCCTTCAGGCCCCACATCCATTTTATTGGGAAGTCTACTGCATCTATTTCTAAATATTAATATATCCCAAAGTGCATCCTCCTTTCTCCATATCTACTGTGATCACCCTAGTCCAAGTTACAATCATCCCCTACCTTTACGCCTACAGTAAAGGTCTCCCCCCGTTCTGCTCTTGCTTCCCTCCAATCCAGTCTCCACAACTGCAACCACTGACTTCCCTTCAGTGAATGTCACATCATGTCATCCCTCTGCCTAAAACCCTGTCGTGGCTCCCTGTTTCATCTAGAACAGAACTCAGTGCTGTTCTTTACCATAGTTTAGAAAACTCTGCATGATCTGTTCCTACCCTTCTCTTCCACCTCGTCTTGTGCCACTGCTTCCCCTTATTTACCACATTCCCACAACACTAGGCTTTTTTCTATCCCTTGAATGTACCACACTCTTTCTAGCCTCAGAGCCTTTGTACATGCTGCTTCCTTTGTCCAAAATTCTTTTCCCTGGTGCTTCATATGTCTGTCTGCCCAGTCATCCTGTCTTTGCCTTAGGGAAGCCTGAAGTAGGTGCCCGTATCATTCTGTACCTCAGGCTCTTATCTGTTTTTTTCTTAGGCCTCATCACAAGTGACGGTTAGCTGTTTACTTGCTTTTTTTATCTGTTTCCTTGATTTTGGTGGGGTGTCTGTCTTCCCAACTAGAATGAAAACTCCTTGGGGACCAGTACCACTGCAAGTTGTACTTGGAAGTTAAAATACAAATTAATTTAGGAAAAGTAATTCATTTCCATCAGAATTATGACATTTATATAATAATTCCCAGGGTTTCATTAAATAGCGAGCTCTTCTTTAGAATCCAAAATTATTTTTTATAAATTTATTGGGTGTCCATCTTCTTTTTACTATATGCACACTGTCCCTGAGTAATCTCATAAAGTCCATTGGTAACATCAGTTAATAACATTATATAATTTTCAGGTGTACAGGATTATAATTCAACACCTGTGTGTTTATGACCCTAAATCCCCCTTTATTTACTTATCGCTCCCCCCACTCCCTTTTCCCTCCAGTAACCACCTTTCTGTTCTCTGTATCTATGAGTTTGTTCTTGTTTGTTTTGTTAGTTTGTTACTTTTTCTATTATATTCCACATATGAATGAAATCATATGTTTTTTGTCCTTTTCCATCTGACTTATTTCACTTTGCATAATAATTTTAAGACTCATCCATGTTGTTGCAAATTTTCCATATTTTTTATGGCTGAATAGTGTTTGATATATATATATATATATATATATATATATATATATATATATATATATATATAATATCACATCTTCTTTATCCAGTTATCCATAGATGGATACTTAAGTTGCGTCCAAGTCTTGGCTATTGTAAATAATGTTCATCCCAATGAACATAGGGATGCATATATCTTTTCAAATAAGTGTTTTCATATTTTTCAGGTAAATACCCAGAAGTGGAATTGCTGGGTCATAAGGTAGTTTTGTTCTTAATTTTTTGAGGGACCTCCATACTATTTTCCATAGTGGCTGCACTAATTTACCTTCTCACCAATAGTGTATGAGGGTTCCCTTTTCTCCACATCCTTTTCAACCCTTGTCTTTTTTATAACAGCCATTCTAACAGGTATGAGGTGATACCCCATTGTGGTTTTGATCTGCATTTCGCTACTAATTAGTGATGTTGAACATCTTTTCATATGTCCATTGACCATCTGTATATCTTCCTTGGAAAAGTGTCTATTCAGATCCTCTGCCCGTTTTTTAATTGGGTTGTTTGTTTTGTTGTTGTTGTTGTTGTTGAGTTGTATGAGTTCTTAATATATTTTGGATGCTAGCCCTTTAACAGAAGTATCATTTGCAAATATCTCCCATTTAATTTACAAGTGCCTGATTCATTCCTAATGTTCCTGGAACTCTTCTCTTTCAAACCAAATCTTTTACAAGTATATACACCTTGCTTTGTTTGGTGTGAAAGGGATCATTTTTGTGGGTGCATCAAGGTTGCAAGCCCACTCCTTTTCCCCTCATTTTAATGCCTTTCAAAGAAGGCAGTGTGCTATAATGGAAAGAGTACTCATTGGCTTTGCAGACAAATAGAAGAAATGGCTGTCAATCTCATCTCTCCCACTGACAAGCTAGGTGACCTTACAGAAGTTACTTGACTTCTCTGAGCCCCATTTTCTATATAAGAGTAATAATACCTGCCTCAAGGTGGTTATTTTAAAGATGAAATGAGATTAGGGTCATATAAAGATAACTGGCACATGGTGGGGGGCTGAATAAAAGTTCAATATTTTCCCTGTAGGGTTATCCACTAAAGAAAAGCATTACTTGGGGTGGCCGGTTAGCTCAGTTGGTTAGAGTGCAGTGTTGGTAGCACGAAGGTTGCCGGTTCAATCCCCACATTGGCCACTGTGAGCTGCGCCCTCCTTAAAAAAAAGCAAAAAAAAAGCAAAAATAAAAGCATTACTTCTTCATTACTTTATTTTTAAACAGTAGTTCCTGGGCTACCTACTTAATTTTTGTCTTCGGGTATTGTATAGCTTCTATCCAACATCAATTCACCCTCCAAACATGGAGCTTTGTCACCACTGCAGAGATTCTTAAGAATATGGTGCAAACTCTGGAGATAGTCCATCAGAAGGGGTTTTGAAAATGTTTATCACACTGGTAGCACCACTGAGATCATTGACCAGACCCCATGGGTTGGTTAGATTCACATTCATTTGCTGGAATTGCAACAGAGGCATCCAGGCTCATGACTGGCCAGGGAATCTTTAGGTACAAGCCCATCATTTCAGAATAAATCCGGCCTCATGCACTAACAGAGTCTCTTTGACTGTGACTGCCTGGGTGCTGAATATTGCAGGAGCAAAGATCCTATACTAGTTAGCTCTTAGTAGACCCTGTGGCCTGTTTCCAGGACGAGTTCACACTTCGGGACCCTCTTGAACTCGGGAGTGGCCTTGAGGTTAAAAAACAAAAGCAGACTTTAGAGGAGTTAATGAATGAATTTATGCTGGAAAATATGGCCCTTGGGCCAGAACTCCCATTGATTCCTTTCACATGTCCGGTCACCTGTGACAAATGGTTGATCATCCAAACGATTTGACCTGCCATTCAGGAAACCATATCTCAGCCAATTTAGAAGACAGCTCATTTT
Organism: Rhinolophus sinicus; assembly: GCF_057876585.1. Taxonomy (NCBI): domain Eukaryota; kingdom Metazoa; phylum Chordata; class Mammalia; order Chiroptera; family Rhinolophidae; genus Rhinolophus; species Rhinolophus sinicus. The sequence continues at coordinate 101,447,797 of NC_142518.1, forward strand.
TCTCCTTAGGGATCTCTTCCCCCTTCATCTGTGTGAATATCCCACATGCCGTCCACTGAGGCCTTAACCCCGGTTGAGGGAAGACAAGTTCCTCTAACCTGCCTGCAGGAGCTTTCTTCCTTGTAGAAAGAAGGTCTTGGAAGGGCTCTAAAGGTTTTATTGCTTCAAGTTAGGCTTGGCCAAATTACTCACAAGTGCTGAATCCTTTTAGGGGTGTCCGCCTGAGAGAAGGAGATCTATTCAGATTGGGGCTTGCATTGAGGCCGCCAACAAAGCCAAATTAGTCTTGATTGTGCCGGCTGCATTTGGAGGGTGACTGCCCTCAGACCACCAACTCGTGCCACCAAAGTATTCATCCCACCCAGGAGTCAGCTGCTTTCCCTCAGTTCCCAGTCCGGCTTCACATGACCCCTGGGTCACATGCTTCTCTCCTGCCCTTGCTTTCGCTCCTGCCGCGTTGTGGGTACTGCTCTTCATCGCAACTGCATTCTTTTCCCACTGTCGGGAAACTGGTCCTGATTGTCATGACAAATGAAGTAATCAGACCTTCCCCGTCGAAAATCCATGTGACTTCACTGTGGTCTATTTTGCCTCTTGGTGGCCTCAACTGTAAACTTTATTTGGAGGAATTCAGGTCTACTGTCTAGATGATTCAGCCATTGGAAAGGTTGTATATTTCTGTGACTGGATGTCATAGTCACAGCAATGAGATGATGTCTTTCATTCAGGTGCTATTTATTGAGCACCTACAAAGTAGGATGCGATGTGAGGGGTTGGTCCCTTTCCAAGACCTCACTGCCAGTAAAGGTTAAAGCCAAGTACATAAATGACTGCGATAACAATGGCTTACTTTCTTTAAGCACTTAGTATGTCACCACCATGTTACGTGGTACACATATTTTGCTTAATCCTCACGGGTCCACAATGCTTTATCTATAGTTCTAAAGTACAAAGTTTATAAAACCCAGAGTTGATTCATCTCATTTTTTTCATAACTAATTTGGCAACAAAAGCTGACCTGAGCTTTTTCATGAACTGACATGAAGCTATTTGTCATTTTATCCCACTTTGTGTGATTATTCATTTTTTTCACTGTAGAAATACTTAGGTGTTTACTTTCAAGCCCTATCCCATACTCCTGGGAGTGTTTTGTAGGACTCAATATGTGCACTATACTGTTTAAAAATTAAATTGGGGTGACATTGCTTCATAAAATTATGTAGGTTTCATGCACTATACTTTTTAAAACCCAAAATTTTTTGAATTCGAAAACTCTCCTGGCCTCAGGATTTTGAGATAAGGAAACCATCATTATTGTGTTCATTTTTTAAATGCTGAGATTGAGGTTCAGAGAAGGGATGCAACTTTCCCATAGTAATCACACCTCCACGAATTAGTAGCACCAGGATTGAAACCCAATTTTGTCTGAGCATGTGCTAAAGCAGTGAGCCACGCCAACCTGTCTTCAGAAAACACACAGTAAAGAGGCTTAAACTGAGTGCTGCAGGGATAATGAGGAGGAAAGGGAACCTCCCGTTGGGGATTTAGTCAAAGCTCCAGGGAGAGGGAGGGAGGGTGCATGTGGAACTGTCCCTAGAAGGAAAGAGTAGACTGTGAAAGAGGAAAGTCATTAAGCCGAGGAACGTTTGGGTAAGTAGCAGGTACCCCTGCCAAGGAGGGGAGAAGCTGGAAATAGACTGAGAAGGTAGGTTTGGGGCAGATCCAAAGGGCCAGGATGACTAGACTAAGGCGTTTTGAAACATCCCCATATATCTTTTGCTAGTTTTCTTTTCTTTTACTTTATTTTATTTTCTATTTTTTATTAAGCAGATTGACACTAGGTGTCAAAAAGGCAGCCAAGAGAGTGAGGTCATCAAGAAGAGCAATGGTCATAAACATCTATGGTAGAAGTATGTGCTGGGCTTTGTTGCTTCTTTGTCAGCAGAGAGTTAAAATTTAACCAGGGCGCTCTCTTGCCTCTCTGCAGCTGGCAGGGATTCAGTGGGAACCCAGCCGGCACCCCCACGACAACTCACAACCCCCCTCCTTCTGGGCTTAAACAACTGTTTCCTCCTCCTCCTCTTAGGAATCCCAGTAAAGGTCTTAGGGGGATACATCCATTACCAGGAATTTAAACCTAGAATCTAAATATGGTCGCTTTTGTCATGAATAATCAAAGTTCTAAATTGATATTTTAGAAATCAGGTCCAGTTCATGAGTAGTGAATTGAGTGTGTCTAATTACATTTTATAGTCATTTAACAGCTGTTAATAATGTAATTTTCTGTTATGCCCAATTTGCACTGAATTACTTTAATGACACACATTGTATTTATTTTCCTTTTGGTGTAACAGTAATCAAACACTAGGGAATCAACTTAGGCATGGAAAGAAATTTATTATTTTTATAAGTTTGAAGATAAGGAATTTTTCAAAAGAAAATAATAAATCATATAAAAATCATAGTTGTTTAACACACATGAATGCATTTGTTTCCTCTGGCATTTCTTTTTGTAAAAAAAATAATTTAATGAGCACAATACATGTTTCCCATCCAAGTCTGTATTGTTTGATGCGAACCAAGTGTTTGCAAATACGCACTTGACTGACAAGCTAATGAGTTCCCTCCCCCCCCACCCCCGCGCCAAATAATGTTCTGGAATAAAAAAGCCAGATTTCTAAGTTTCTGGTATATGAGTTAAAGAGACACCGCATCCATTTAAAATAGACTCCCCAATGGAAATTTGTATTTCCAAGATAAGGCTAGAGGAGAGAAGCAGTGGAAAAACAGGAGGGAACACGGCTTTAATAGAAGAAAAATGCAAAGAAGGTAGGCAGGTATTCTTCCCACGGGTTAGAGGAAACGTCTACATGAGATCTTTATTAGGGTGAAGAGAAGGCTGAGTTTTGGACTAAAAAGAAATGGTGAGATAATCGGAATGGTATATTATGAAAGGTCTGCTCCGTATTTTTCCATTCAGTTTAAGCACTTGAAGAACCAAGCATGTGGTATTGTGCCCATATGTAAGTGCTTTCTGCGGTCCACATGGATTAATGCCCTTTGTATTTGAAGTGAGCTATAAGAGTGGAGCAGAAAGAAGTTCCCCCTATCTGTGGGACGCCGGCTGCCATCCCTCCAGCCAGGGCTTGGCCTAGCATTGTTCGGCCTTTGTCCACTTGCCTCCTGGGACCTACGTGGGAGGAACTACAAATGGATAAGTCTTCTCTCTTGGAGAATCAGAGTTATTTTGCAGTTTGTCAAGAGTAGGAGGCTAATTTCATCCCCATTATTGCTCAGGCCCCAGTGATTGGGGCAATGGTGTACCAAGAGGGGAGGGGTCGGTGGGAGAGGTCCACCCCAGGTGCAGGCAATAAGGGAGGGGAGGGATACATCGCCTGGAGAGAATTCAAAAACAATAATAAAACTGACTAAAAGTCGGTCTGCTTTTCATGTTCATCATGTGCTAGCCATTCCAAACAATGTCAGTGATAAAATACTCCTTCCCACAGGGTTGCCTGCTCCCACTGCTGCCTCCCCTACTGGGGTATTCCATTGAGATGGTGCGTGGGGGTGGGGCTCTAAGCCCTCACATACTGGGAGAGTTACGGAGGGAGGCCCCAAACTCTCCAGTCTGTACCCTTTTCTTGTAATGGTGGGCATTATGGCATTATTCTGCAGCTAACACCAAAGTCTCTCTTCTGTCAGCCCCTTGCTGGCTCTGACTAGCAGCTGCCACGTCTGTACCCCTGCTCTTTAGCCTTTGTAGGGCTTTTCCCACCATTGCTGTTGCTCCTGCCAGTATGTGGGTGAGTTCTCTCCCTGCCAAGGTTTGCAGCACTTTATTAGCTTCCTAAAGGGTGTTGTGGCTCCTTGAGTTGACTGAGCCTTCTGTTGAGGAATTTGGGACAAGTTGCCAAGGGCTGGCTTGAGGGTATTTCAGTGACACCACCTAATGTCTTACTCTGCCAACACTCAGCCACTGTCCCCAGCCAAAGCTCACAGCCTTTGAATCTTTCTTGCTTCAGGGTAAATTTTCTCCTTACCCAGAGTACTATCTCAGAGGCCGGTGGAGGAGAGGAAAGACTTAAGACTCAATCCTGGGGTCCTGGAGACCAACTCCAAATGCTAAAGTTCTCTTCACCTGGCGACCCATTTAGGGCTATTTTAGTACAGAGTTTCAGAATTGACCTTGTCTGTATGTCATGGAGAAGAGGGAGGTACCTATGCTTGAGTCAAGGAGCGGTGAAGCCTATGCAACTGTTTCTATAATCCATGGAAATATGGGAGTTGAGTTATCTCAAGACAGCCTTGCATTGGCTTTCTCAATGCAACTTCATTGCAGCAGACAATCTTCTTTTTCTTATTCTGTTTTTGGATCACGGATGGATCCCTTTGAGAATCTAATGTAAACTATGCAGCCGCACCTCAGAAAAATGCACCCCTCTATTTATTTCCAGAATTTTCCATGTCACTTAATTGAGCTCAGTTATGAGAGTCCAAGAACTTCAGATTAAGAACTCCTGGTCTAGCATGTCCTCCTTGTTTTGCTGCCTCTCACTCCCCAGAAAAATATCCAGGGCAATCCTCTCCATTGGGCACGAAGTAGAAAACCTAATATTGTTAAGATATTGTTTTTTCCCCAAATTGAGCTATGAATTCAACACTGTCCCACTCAAAATTAGAACTGGATTTCATAGTCATAGAAAATCTATTTTTAAAATATATGTGGAAATTCAAAGGATGTAGAATAACCAAACAAATTTGAAAAAAAAAAAAAAAAGCAGTGTTTCCATTTCGATGTAAGTTATAGAATAGCCACATGTAGAAGAAAAAATTGGGATGGTTCACACTATCTGATTTCCACAGTCATGGTGAAAAAACTGGATTCCGTATGGAAAAGTACACCTTAATCTCTATCTTATACCACACACAAATTAATTTGAAATTGATTAAAGACTTAAATTAGAAGCTAGCATCATAAAACTTCAGGAAGAAGTTTCAGAAGAAGTTTCACAATATCTTCATTACCTTGGAGTAGACAAAATTTCTTAGTACCCAAAAAGCATTAGCCATAACAAAATTGATAAAGTAGAATTCATCACATTTAAAACATCTGCTTTTGAAAAGACACAGCTAAGATCCTGAATAGACAAGGTACAGACAGGAAATAAATATTTGCATAATATAATGTAATATATATGTATACATACATATATATGAAGACTTGTATACATAATATATAAAGAGCTCCCTAAAATCAATAGCAAATAGATTAACAACCCCCCAAATGGCAAAAGACTTGAACAGACAATTTATAAAAGAAAGTATAGGAATGGCCAATAAATATATGAAAAGGTACTCAATATATGGTAAAGGCTTAAGCTAGAAAGCATGTCATTACAAGAATTAGCTTCTGAAGAACTATATTGGGCATTGAAACAATGATATATTGCATTATAGAAACACTAAAGTCACCAGAAAAAAAACAAAAAACTACAGCACATGTATTAGAATTTTGGACGGATGCTGAACCTTTCAAGGTTGATATGGTTGGAGTTAGTTGAGGAGGTTGGCAATGCGGATGAAAGTTACCTCAGTTTCCCTATGTGGTCTCCACAGTACTCCGAGGACTTTGGAGGAACCATAGCCACTATGGAACACCTGTTCCACCTGCTGCCCCTTTTTAAAGTTTACTAAAATTAATGAAAAGAATGTCTTATTTCAGAGAAGATATCAATGTCAGTAAATTCATTCATGACACAAAGTAGCGGTTGGTCTGTGGCATATTTTCAAACCCCAGAAGAACCTCATGGTCCATGTTGATGAAAACTCCTGTCCTACTTTGTCATTGCTATCTGCTCTGACTTTATAACTTTAAGCCAGCCCACCCTATCCATGCCATGTCCAGTCAAGAGCACATAAATGGAAGCACTTAGGGTCTGTTTTCTCCCATCATCCGATTCTCCTAACTTTATTCCCCACTTAGCCTCTGTTCTGTTCAAGTTCCGCCTAGCTCCCGGTTTGTGATACTCTCTAATGGCTGAGGTTTGCAGTCTTCTTTTTTTTCTTTTTCCTGGCTTTCACAACCAGGATGTTCTTCCTCAGTTTTGGCTCCTAGGATTCAAATGGTGGCGCTTGTCTACCTCTTCTAGGTCCTGTGATATATCTAGGTCATGTTAATATATCAGAAGTCTGTGGTGCTCCATAAAAGTTTCCATCTGGTGGGTTTTGCTATTGGTGAGATCTGAAAGATTAAATCCTGATCAACTGAATTAGAGAGGATTTGGGAGAATATCGAGAAAGGATAGAAGGTATTGGGACCTAGTATTGTCCTCATATGGCAGACAATAGGGATTGTTCACTTCTCTTGTTTTAAAGAAGCATCAGCCTTCATAGCTATATTGCACTAATAGTGGGCTGCTAAAGATGGGAGCCATTGCCATGAAATGCCGGCTGTAATTGACTAATGTCCACTGCTTGAGAAGGTCAGGATGGCCCAGGTTACTGATTACCATGATGGGAAAATGTTTTCCTATTCATAAATTTCTTCAAATCCTCATCCCAATTAGAGTTCAGAATGTCAGTCATATATGACTGAGTATCTCTGAATAGCCTTGATTGTGGCATCCACACTCTCCCCCTACAAAGCAGATCCCCAGAGGAAAGGCTGTGTCACACCAAGCTCAAGACTATCCAAATTGTCACTTTGGAAATCTCCTATTTGAAGACTTGGGCAAGTTGAAGGCTTCCAACCTGTTAGGAGGGAAGGAAGAACTCCCACACCATGAAATATCACAACTTGAGACAATGAGGATAACTGTTGTCTCTAAAATGTGATCACACGTGCGTTGTCCAGACCCAGACTCAGCATCGCTGTGCTGAGTGAAACCAGACTTCCTGTTGAAGGGCAGCCCCTGAGAAGGATTCCAGCTGCAGTTTTCCTTATAGAGATCTCCACCCTCTAGCATGAAGGCTATCAGGTGTTGGCTTTACAATTGGACAATCACTTGTCTCAAAACTCCCCAACTTGCTGAGAGGTATTAGTGACCTTCTGGTGACCCCACACCTACCATTCAAACTCAATCCCGGTGCTCCTGACCTAGCATGATACGTAGGAATGACAGGAAAGAGAGATTGAATCTTGTAGAAGGTGGTATCAACAGAGAGCAAGCTGATTGTCATGAGGAAGCTCAGCCCAATTAAGAAAATCATCCGGCCTCTCCAAAGTGAAAACTCGAAGAGACCTGGATTTCTCCTTCCCAAAAGTTGCAACAGCTGTTTGTGATCACTAATTCCACCTTCTGCCTACTACTCAAGGCCAGTGCCAGTTGGGTGCAAACAAATTTTTAAATGGTATCACCAGCTTGTCATACTGGTCAGTGAGACCAGCAAAATTCTAAAATCGCGAAAACCATTTGAGGTTTTGAGTGCTGTCCTGATAAACTTTGTTTGCTCTGACCCCAGAGTGTAGGAAACAGTCACTCAGTTGGAAAAAGAAGGGGAAGAGAAGGAGGGTTGTCCTACCCAAACGCATGAAAGGTCTGAGTTGTACAATACCGTAATGACATTTGAAGAACATATGCTCTTAGAAGAAAGGAGAAAGAAACAGAGATATTGATTAGGTGGGACGGGACTGAGTATGGGCTTTGGACCTGAGATCCTGGATTGTAATCCTGGTACTACCACTGACCAGCTGTGTGATCTCGGACTAGTAACTTGCGGTCTAAGTTTCCTCATTAAAACCCAGGAATATAACTCTCTACACTTTCCACTCAATTTTGCTGTGAACCTAAAACTGCTGTAAAAAATAAAATCTAGTAAAAGATAAACCCAAGGATAACTATAGTACCTGCATGAAAGGACTGTTGTGGAGACCATGGGTGTCAGTTACTAGGATTTTATCACTCAGCAGGAAATCCATCCATCAATACTCGGCTTTGTAAAGCCTGGCCAGGGGTCCCAAAACCACATTTCTTTTCTGCCAGCTGGCTTCCTGTTAAGCTCTGCCAGGGAGACACTAGAGGAAACCTGCAAGGCTGGAGGAGCAAGAAGGGACTTGCTCCTACCTGTATCCTTCCTATACATTTCATTTTCATATATATATTCACCCTAAAAACACTACTTCAGCCCTGCAGTGTCAATTCCCACCAGAAGTGGTAGCTGAGTCCAGTTTTTCCCTTTTTCCAGCACCTAGAGAACCAGCCTCTCCAAGACATCAGCTCTAGCCTCCTCGGAGGTCTGGCTCCCGGCTGGGTGGGGCCAATCCCACAAGCTCCGTCAACAGTACCAACTGAGCAGTGCCTTCATCTCAGAGGTCTGACTTTCAGTTCTCCGGCGCCCCTGCTCCAAGCTTCTAAGCATTAATAATTCCAACCTATTCTCTTTGTTCTTCTAGGGATGGTCTCTGCTTCCTGTGGTTGCTGTCTATGATACTTTAGAGTTTTCCCTTTACCTTTATTAGGCCTAGTTATCAATTCTTTATACTAAATTCTCGTTGTTCATAAAATCAGTGTGCTTTCTGTCTCTGACTAGACCCTAACTGACATACTATATAACTGATACTTATTGAGTACTTACTATGTGCTAGGTCCTGTTATAAGCATTTTATATGAGGTAAGATAATTAAGTTTGCAAACTCATTCTAGAAAAAGTGCTACATACCTCATTGCTGAATATCACTACAGTCACCTTCAAAGTACTCCCCTTGGGAAGCTATGCACTGACACCAGCGCCTAGTCCACCCTTCAAAGCAATTTTGGAACTCTTTTTCTGGAATGGCCATCAGAGCTGTTGTCATATTACCCTTGATGTCCTGAATGTCACCAGAATGTCTTCCTTTCAGTATTTCCTTTATCTTCAGGTAAAGAAAGAAGTCATGGGGGCCAGATCAAGTGAGTAGGGAGGGTGTTCCAATACAGTTACTTGTTTACTGGCTAAAACCTCCCTCACAGATAGTGCCGTGTGAGGTGGTGCATTGTCGTGATGCAAGAGCCATGAATTGTTGGTGAAAAGTTCAGGTCATCTAACTTTTTCACGCAGCCTTTTGAGCACTTCCGAATAGTAAATTTGGTTCACTGTTTGTCCAGTTGGTACAAATTCATAATGAATAATCCCTCTGATATTAATAAAAGGTTAGCAACATCGTTGCGACAAGTTCACAAACTTAATTGTCAGATCTCATCTGTTTTAACTAATTTACTCTCATTCCTAATAACTATGCTAAGGCATATGAAGGGAATATCACAATGGTTGGCTCACAGTAAGTGCTCATTTAGTGTTGGCCACTCTTTTAATTTGGGCTCTGCCTAAAACACAGACCCTGAAACAAGGACTACTAGGTTGCAGGTGGTTTATTTGGAAGGTAGCATAAGTGATGATTTGGGAAAAGCAAGGCAGAAAGGAATAAAAACCAATAACACATGCATTAATGAGCAGGTTACTGCTGTGGTCAAGTGGGGCTCAATTCCAGATAGATAGATAGATAGATAGATAGATAGATAGATAGATAGATAGATAGATAGACAGACAGACAGATATAGATAGATAGACAGATAGATAGATATAAGACTTCACTAAAATCAAGAAAAAAACATTATCAAGAAGGGAGAGAAAGAGCAGAGAAATTGGTATTCTTAAGAGGGATATGGGATTATTTTTTTAATATGGTAAATAAACATATTTACATGTTATTCAGGGAGAGATTGAAAATAACAGGAAAGGGGGGATAACGTCATGGAGCAGAGAAGGGATTAAGGGTACAAGGAAAGAAATTTGCCTTCAGGAGTAATAGGACCTACTTTTTCCATGAGATAAAAAGGAATGGTATGGCTGAACATAAATACTGTGTGTGATGCAGAAGAGGGAGACAGGGTTGAGGAAGTTCTACCTGATTGCTTCAGTTTTTTTTATTAGTTTCAGGTGTACAAAACAATGTAATAGACATTTATCATTTATATCCCTCACACAGTGATAACCCCACTCCCCCCATCCACTATCCCTCTGATATCGCACACAGCCATTACATATTACATTTCCACTGTCTCTATTCCTAATGCTGTACATATATATGTATATGTGTATACATACATATATACATAGTTACTTCTTGTAACTATATATGTATATATATATATATATATATATATATATATATATATATAAAAAATTGTAGTTGACATTCATTATTGTTTAGCTTCAGCTTCAGGTGTACAGTGATTGCTCCAATTTTGTTTTTAAGTTCAAAAGACCAAAGGTGAAGGAGAGTGAGGATGGAGGTAATAATAGTCTTAAAGAAAATGGTGAGAGGAAGTCAGCAAGATGGCAAAATAGGAGGTCCCCTGTTCATCTTCTGGCTCATTGACAATTCGAGGTGTGATCAAAACATACGGTGAATATTTAAATTAAACAAAAATGTATTACAGTAAAAGAAACATTGCCATTAATCTCCCTCAAAATACTCCCCCTCACTTTGAACACACTTATCCCATCGTTCTTGCCAGTTTCTGAAGCAATTCTGGAAGTTCTCTTTCGTGAGTGTCTTTAGTTGCACTGTTGTAGCTGCCTCGATGTCCTGAATCATTTTGACTTCGGGAAAGAGCCCAAAGTCGCACGGTGCCAGACCCAGTGAATAAGGTGGATAAGGACACACCGTAATGTTTTTATTTGACAGAAATTGCCATACCAGAAGCGATGTGACACGGAACACTATCATGATGGAGGATGATTTATGGCACACTTTAAAACACACCTTCTCTCAACCGTTGCTCACACCCAACTGACTGTACAGAACAAGTTGAAACTTGTCACACACTAAGGTTTGATGCTCTGCTTCCTGTATTGATGATCCCTACCTTTCCATTGAATGGCACTTGGCAACAGGATTCACTGTATTTTTTTATCATACCTGGTAATTTGGCAGCATATATGGAAAAAGTGCCTTTGTGGGAGCTTTGAGGGATGCAGCCACAGGCCGGAAGCAGTCTTGCCCTCCCAAGAACACACCAGGAGTCATGTCTGTCTTAGCCCCGAGAGGTAGGCTTGTCAACTTCTGTCTCACTGAAGATCCTGAAAAGACCCTATATTTCAGCTATAGTCCCTTCCACCTGCAGCCCAGGGACAGTCATGCCAGCCCAGGGTCTGGGCAGGGAGACACACACATCCTGTGCCGAAAGCAGGCTGACCAATCTACGGTATCTTCCCAAAAATAAGACCTAGCCAGACCATCAGCTCTAATGCGTCTTTTGGAGCAAAACTTAATATAAGACCCGGTATAATATAATATAATATAATAATATAATATAACATAACATAACATAACATAACATAACATAACATAACATAACATAACATAACATAACATAACATAACATAACATAATATAATATAATATAATACTGGGTATAATATAATACCGGGTCTTATATTAATGTTTGCTCCAAAAGACACATTAGAGCTGATGGTCTGGCTAGGTCTTATTTTCAGGGAAACACGGTAGGTCTGACTGCAGATCTTGAAGTAGCCTTGCACCTAGCTCTAGCTCCTGCCAGCCATGGTCTAGGAGCGGTCTTGCCCACCCAGGGACCTGCCAGGAGAGAAGTCTGTCAGTTCCACCAGAGGCAGGCCCACTGACCTCTGTGGAGTCTCAAGTGGCCCTGTTACTCAGCCTGCATGTTTTCTTCTGGAAAATCCACTCTTCCCCAGCCCATGGAAATAGCCTCACTTCTGCCTCCTTCCAAGAGCACTTCATACATTAGACTCAGGTTTTAGTAGTAATATCAGTCACTGCCTTACGTACTTTCACAGACCTTGTCCCATTTAATCCCATAAATCAGCCCTGTGAGATCACATAGAAGTGTCTGCATTGACCAGATGAGGAGATGCCAAGTGGTCCTATCACTTGCCCATTTTTACACAGATCCTAAATGACACTGCTTTGATTTGAACACTACCCTATCTATCATGCTCTAAGCAAAGCCCTCACTCCCTCCACCACACAACCCTGGCCTAGTGCTCCTGGCTTTGAGGACTGGGAACATGTTTCTAGAATTTTCCATTTGGTCCCAGTGTGGAGGCTAGAGCTCTGCTGCTGGCCATGGCTCTTCCTGATACCGAGGCTCTGCCCATTGAAGTGCCTTCACACCTAGAGTTTAACCTGTTTCCTCAGTACTTATTCCCCCAAGAGAACAGGAGTAGTTTCATACTCAGGTCCCTCCCAGGTTGTCTCGTCCCATTGCAGTCAGCGGGTCCCTGCTGGCCCTGTCCCAGCATAGGACACAACTGAGCCAATCAATGTCTTGTCTATGGCCCTGTCAAGCAAATAGAGCTATCGCGGCTACCCTTGCTGTCATCCTTGGTTGCCTCTGCAAAGACAGGAAGCTGTAGCCATATCAATCTCACCATGCTCCCCAGAAAGAGCCTCCCCTCCCCAGCCCTGAACTGCCTGGTGCCAGATCCAAGCCAAAGATGGGATTTTCCGGGACAGCATTCTGAAACAAGTACAGTGCCAGCAGGGAGGAGACAAGTTTCAGTTGGGGGTAAGCCTCCAGAATTTCTGAGCACTGGGGATCCAGTGGGAAGGGCTGGAGAAGACAGATGAAAAGAGAGATTAAGTAAGGGGACCACTATAAAACAAGAAATGCTGACAGGAGGTGGAGCAAGGGCTTGCAAGTTCTGCTTGAGTCTGAGCGCCAGGACTTTGAGTTCTCTGCAGGGACTTCACGTGATCCCACCAAGTGGAGTAGATTTATATGAGCAAGAGCAACCTGGGTCCATCCCCGAAACTCCCCAAGGCTTCAAGCATTTTCTTTGCTCCCAGATAGGCTGTGGGTCCCCCATCATACCCTTCTGTCAGCTGCAGCCTCCAGATGCCAGCTTCTCACATGTGCCCTTCGTACGTGATACCAGGGCCCTCTTAGAACAGGCACAATGTTTTTCCTGTGAAGACATCATGGGCCTGAAGAGCTTGGGATCCTCGGATCTGCCACTGGACATTCCCCTGGCGTGGATTCTGGCAGGAGGGACCCCGACTGGGCAATAGTCCAGAATAGACAGTGCTGGCTGGCGTCCCAGTTCCCTGACCTGGCCCACTGCCCTTCTTGGCTCTCAGACAAGGTTCGCAGAGCCTGCAGACATCTGTGCCCATCTGAACAGCTAGGGAGCTGCAGGATCTGGAAACACAAGAGGGTCCCCTTTGTCTCCGTCTGTCCTCACTAATGGCCTAAGTCCCTTCCCAGGATAGCAGCTGGAGAATTGGCCTCTGACCAGAGGAATACAAGGCTGCCCTTAATGGGGTGGCCCAGCTGTTGTGAGTGAACACAGGTGCACAGGGGTGGCTCTGACCCTCACCCACACTGTGGGTCGAGGTGAGGGCATTGGGCCAGGCCAAGGTGGTCCTGCCCATATGTTTGGAGCACATGCCAATTGGGCTGCCAACCCTGTGTCACTGCTAAGATGTGAGGCTAGGCAGGCACAACCTTCTCACCCCTTCCATCGAACTTTTGGCATGATTCAGAGCAGCTCACACATGGCACTCACCTGTTGGTATGCCTACCCACAAACGCAATTCTCAAGTATCTTTGAACGTTTATGCTCATTTCCTCTGCTTGCTCCGTCCCTTGGGCCGCTCTCTCACTCACAGCACACCACCCCTCATTCTCTCCATTTTCTGCACGCCACACTACCCTCTTATCTCCCAATACACACACACGCATGCACGCACGCACACACACACTCATACAGTCACAAGGCCAGTGCAGTTGGGTTATTTTGTGCCATGCTTTCTGGGAGCTAGTTCTATTCCTCAATGCCTTCTGTCACTGAGCATGGCTATGTCCCTATAGTTCTGTGACTCCCAACTCCAAGTATTCTGACATATTTAGGATATAACATCCTCTCTCCCAAGCAAGCCTGGATTCAGCTGTAGAATAATGGAAATGACCTTCAGTCATATAAGATGCTTTACCTGCCCATACGCCTCACAATGATTTGGTGTAGTCAGCAGGGTAGCTTGGGTTGGTACCTTTCATGGAAGAAGAAAGTGACCTAAGAGAGATTGGACCACACAGTTCATGATAGAAGTAAATATCAAGCCCTGATTTGGTGCTTTTTCTTCTCTACTGTTATACCACATTGCTTCTCCAAAGACACCAGCAACCGAAGTGTGGCCCAAGGACTGGTGGTGGTCCCAGAACTGTTTGTTACTGGTCCACGATGAGATAAGGAGCTTGTGCCAGAATGTAAATCAATATACTGCCTGCTTCATCAAAACAGCCTTCCTACGAAAATAAAATATCAGCTGAGCTAAACAGTATGCTCAGTGACATAGTTGATGTACATTGGCACAAGCTCTCTACGTCAATAGCATCACTGTGCCCAGCAGCCCTGGCGCTGATGGTTGTCTAGCATGAGGCTGGACCTATGGCACAACTGTGCCTCACCTCCTATGGCAGAGGCTGGAGTCTTAGGTAACATGGTCATGGAATAATCACAGGCCTTTGGGGTGAAAATGGCCCTGTGCCGACCAACCTCATTCTTGGCTATCCAAGGCCAACCCTGTAGATGAAGGCTACTCAAAGAGCTGATCTGCAAATGGTTGGTTGCCTTTGTTTGCCAAAGTTTATTCACTTATAATAAAATGTATTCACCAGTCCTGGGCCTGTTGACCCTCCAGACCATTCTGAGCTTTTTGCCTGCTTTGCTCTGTATGGCAGGGGGTCTCACCCCTACAGGATGTTTCCCAGAATGACTTCCCACTAGGTCCATCCAGGGAGAGGCACTGGCTGGAAACAGGAAAGAGGAAGGGAGAAGCCAGGGGATTTCTTCTGTCTTCTTCTCTGTGTCCCAGGGTGCCCAGTGTGTCCAGCTTATCCAGGACTCTCCTGGTTTCAGCACTGAAGGTCCCATGTCTCAGGAAAGCCTGCAGTTCTGGGAAACCCAGGAGGGTCGGTCACCCTTTCTCTGCTTCAAGCAATTTTCGCTCCAGGGACTGGATGACTTCTGTGGCTCCAGCTCGTGCTGGAAGGTTCCTGCCTCCCCTGTCCCAGAGATGGCCACTGAGGTTCCAGCTTCCAATGAGTGACCCCTGCCCCTGAGCTCTATAGCACTCTCTCCTCCCTCTGTCCCTTCAGCCTTCCTGCTACTGCGAATGTCCAGATGCTTCTTCCTCCCTTCTGGTTTCTCAGCTCTTCCCTCACCAGTGTCACCAGTTCCTTCCATTAAATTCCCACTGTTTACACTTCAAGTGGATTCTGTTTTACTGCGTAGACCCTGACCGATGCAAAAGGGACAATAGTACTTTATAGTGTTATCGTGAGGATTAAATTAGTTAAATAAACCACTTAGAGCAGCACTTGGCACATGATAATTGCTCGTTAAATGTGAATTGTTATTATTAGTGTAGTGTGAAATAACATTTACGTGCACTTGCCATGTGCCAGGCGCTAGGGAATCGTCACACCCATTATCTTATTTAAGCCTTATCACCCTCATACCTCAGTTAACATGTTCTTGAGTTAATTGCTTAGTAAACCCATTTGTATTTCACACCTAGAAATCCCTAGTTTCTTCTGAATCATTCCCCTTCGTGAAAGCAACTATATCGTCTACTTATTCAGCACTCTCTTGGGCTCTCAGGACACGTAGAGGAGTGAGACAGTCAGTTGCACATGACAGGCACACTCCAGTGGGGGAGACTGGTGTGTGCCAGCTGATCTGCTCCAGCACAGGGTGGGCGGTGCCACCTCACCGACTGCAGCAGTGTGACAGAGTAGTAGAGTGTGGGCTCTGGGGTATACTGTCTGGGATTGGATCTAAGCTCTGCCACCCACCACAAGGGAAAAAATCATGTGTAACCCTCTTTGCCTCCGTTTCCTTATATGGCAGGAGTACTCTTTTTATGGTACTCATCTCGTAGGGGTCCTTTTGAGGATGAAATGAGTTCATATTTTTCAAGTACTTAGAACAGTGGCTGGCATGTGCTAAATACTATGTGTTTGTAAAATTAGAACAAAAGCAATAGGGTGAACCGATTTTTTTTTTAATTTTATTAAATTTATTGGGGTGACAATTGTTAGTAAAATTACATAGATTTCAGGTGTACAATTCTGTAATACATCATCTATAAATCCCATTGTGTGTTCACCACCCAGAGTCAGATCTCCTTCCATCACCATATATTCGATCCCCCTTACCCTCATCTCCCACCCCCCACCCCCCACCCCCCTTACCCTCTGGCAACCACCAAACCATTGTCAGTGTCTATGAGTTTCTGTTTCTCATTTGTTTGTCTTGTTCTTTTGTTGCTTTTGGTTTATATACCACATATCAGTGAAATCACATGGTTCTCTGCTTTTTCTGTCTCACTTATTTCGCTCAGCATTACACTCTCAAGATCCATCCATGTTGTCACAAATGTTCCTATATCATCTTTTCTTACCGCCGAATAGTATTCCATTGTGTATATATACCACAACTTCTTTATCCATTCATCTATTGAAGGACGTTTTGGTTGTTTCCATGTCTTGGCCGCCGTAAACAAAGCTGCAATGAACATTGGAGCACACGTGTCTTTATCTCTAAATGTTTTCAGATTTTTTGGGTAGATACCCAGGAGAGGGATTGCTGGGTCATATGGCAATTCTATTCGTAATGTTTTGAGGAACCTCCACACTGCCTTCCATAGGGTGAACCGATTGTAGGGGAGAACCCAGAGAATAGCGTCACTGGATTCTACCTCCAAGTGTTAGGGAAGGCTTCACAAACGAGGTGACACTGGAGCTAAATCTTGAAACAGGGAAGTTTTCCAGATATACAAGAAAGCATCCAAGCCACAGGAAAAGCATATGCAGAGCACGGAATCATGACAGGGGCTGGTATGTTGGGAGTGATGAGAAGTGAGTAGCTGGAGTTTGGTGGTAGGAGCTCAGCCTCAGATTGAGTCTGGGATACATTGGACAAGGCCTTGAATGACATGCTAAGGAATTCAGGTTTTCTTGTGAGGGAAGGAGCGGGGAGTGAACAGAAGACTTTAAGTTGGAGAGAATGAAATGATTGGCTTTGTTTGTTGGGTATGTCATTCTCATGTCAGTATAAGTTTAAAGTTGAAAAAAACCCCAATCAGGTGTAATAAAAAATATAGTAGAACCAAATAGCCCCAAATTAGAAACAATCCAAGTGTCCATCAACAATAGAATGGATAAATACATTGTGTGGTATCTTTGCACAGTGGAACACTAAACAGCACTGATAACGAATGAATTACTGCTGTATGCAAAGAACATGGATGAATCTCCCAAGCTTAACATTGAGTAAAATAAACCAGACACCAAGGGGTAAATCCTGTATTATTCCATTTATATGAAGTTGAAAAATAGATAACACTAACCTATGCTGTTCGAGGTCAGGACAGTGGTTTCCTTGGGGGAGGAGTAGTGATGGAGAGGGTACCCAGGTAGGGTTTCTGGGCTACTGAGGATGTTCTGTGTCTTGAACTTGACATGGGTGCTGGTTTCACATGCATGCTCACGTCATGACCAAGCTCAAGACACAGACTACTTGGACTTTAAAACAACAACCACATTTTTAATGATGTATGAGTTCAGACAACTAAGTTCGTGAACTCATCCTAGAAAAAGTGCTACATACCTCATTGCTGAATATCACTACGGTCACCTTCAAAGTACTCCCCTTGGGAAGCTATGCACTGATGCTAGCGCCTAGTCCACCCTTCAGAGCAATTTTGGAACTCTTTTTCTGGAATGGCCATCAGAGTTGTCGTTTTACCCTTGATGTCCTTCCTGAGTGTCATCAAAATGTCTTCCTTTCAATATTTCCTTTATCTTTGGGTAAACAAGTTATTGGGGGCCAGATCAGGTGAGTAGGGAGGGTGCTCCAATACAGTTATTTGTTTACTGACTAAAAATTCCCTCACAGACAGTGTTGTGTGAGCTGGTGCACTGTTGTGATGCAAGAGACATGAATTGTTGACGAAAAGTTCAGGTCGTCTAACTTTTTCATGCAGCCTTTTCAGCACTTCTGAATAGTAAACTTGGTTACCTGTTCAGTTGGTACAAATTCATAATGAAGAATCCCTCTGATATCAAGCAACATTAGCCACATCATTGCAACAAGTTCACAAACATAGTTATCTGACCTCATATAAAATACATTCAGAAAAAAAAGTCACTTCTGTTTTAAAGTAAAAGTGAGGGACATTCAACCCTGCAGAGACCCAACTGACCTTGGACCGCAGCGGAATATAGGGAGACATGAATACAGATGCCTGTTACAAAGCTGGTGCCCCTAACAGAGACAGGCCCTCTTTCAGGTGTTGCCTGATGACCCTAATGCCCTGTTTCCCCGAAAATAAGACCTAGCCGGACAATCAGCTCTAATGCGTCTTTTGGAGAAAAAATTAATATAAGACCCAGTATTATATTATATTATATTATATTATATTATATTATATTATATTATATTAAGACCCGGTCTTATAGTAAAATAAGGCTGGGTCTTATATTAATTTTTGCTCCAAAAGACGCATTAGAGCTGATTGTCCAGCTAGGTCTTATTTTCAGGGAAACACGGTACTATTGGGCTTCTAGAAATGTTCAGGTACAATGGCTGGTCTGTGTCATCATTCTGTGTTTCTGAAATCCAAGTTTCAAGTACTTTAGATATTGCTTGTAAGGAGAAATACAAGGGACCAGGATTTGTGATGGGAGTCAAGGAAGACTTTATTTTTATCTATAATGGTTTAAATCTTTATTTACTAGGAGAACGTATTCAGGTATTTCTTGTATACTTAACACTTAACCAGAAAAAAAGCACAGCTCTGCTTTGTCATTACATGATGATGAAAAGTGCTGGATGTTTTTAATTAGGATTGAAAATCCCCTAGGCCTGCATTATTGTTAATGCTAATTTATGGCATATATTTGTGTAGTGCTTCCTTTTTAAATTTTTAAAAAAAATTTCAATTACAGTTGACATATAATGTTATATTAGCTTCAGGTACAACACAGTGATTAGACATTTATATAATCATGAAGGAATCACCCCCATAAATCCAGCACCAATCTAACACCATATATAATTATTACAATACTAATGACTATATTTCCCATGCTATGACCTATATGGTGATGACAATTTTGTAACTACCAATTTGTACCTCTTAATCCCCTCCCCTTCACCCATCCTCCCAACCACCCAATCCAGCGACCACAAAATGCTTTCTGTATCTATGAGTTTGTTTCTGTTTTGTTTGTTCGTTTATCCTGTTCTCTAAGATTCCACATATAAGTGAAATCATATGACAACTGTCTATCTCTGACTTACTCCACTTAGCACAATATCTTTTAGATGTATCCATGTTGTCGCAGATGACAAGATTTCATTCTTTTTTATAGCTGAGTAATATTCCATTGCGTATATGTACCCCCTCTTCTTTATCCATTCATCCATTGATGGACACCCAAGCTGCCTCCACATCTTGTCCATTGTAAACAATGCTGCAATGCACATATGGATGCACGTGTCCTTTCGAAGTAGTGTTTTGGGTTTCTTTGGATAAATACCCAATAGGGATTATTGGGTCTTTTTTTGTCTCTTGTTATAGCCTTTGTGTTAAAGTCTATTTTGTCTGGTATAAGTATTGCTATCCCAACATTTTTCCCGTGAAATATATTTTTTATCCCTTTATTTTCAGTCTGTGTGTACTTTAATCTGAAATGAGTCTCTTGTAGGCAGCATATGTAAGGGTATCCATTCAGCCACCCTATGTCTTTTGATTGGAGCATATAATCCATTTACATTGAAAGTAATTTTCAAAAAAAGAAAAAGAAAGTAACTTTAGATAGATAGTTATTGCTATTTTATTATTCTTTTTTAAATCATTTTATTCTTAAAGAAGTCCCTTTAACATTTCCTATAATACTGTTGATGAACTCCTTTAGGTTTTTCTTATCTGGGAAGCTCTTTATCTGTCCTCCAATACTAAATGACAGCTTTGCTGGGTAAGACAATCTTAGTTGTAGGTGCTTGCTTTTCATCACTTTGAATATTTCCTGCCAATCCCTTCTGGCCTGCTAAGTTTCTGTTGAGAATCAGCTGACAGTCTTATGGGAGCGCCCTTGTAGGTAACTAACTACCTTTCTCTTGCTGTTTTTAGGATCCTCTCTTTGTCTTTAACCTTTCACATTTTAATTATGATGTGTCTTGGTGTGGGCCTCTTTGTGTTCATCTTATTTGGGACTCTGCGTTTCCTGGGCTTGTATGTGTATTTTCTTCATCAGTTTAGGGAAGTTTTCTGTCATTATTTCTTAAGATAGGTTTTCAATCCCTTGCTCTCTCTCTTCCCCTTCTGGTACCCCTATGATGTGAATGTTGGTATGTTTGATGTTTTCCCAGAGGCCTCTTAAAACTATCCTCATTTTTGTGGATTTATTTTCCTCTTCTGATTGGGTGTTTCCTGCTATTTTATCTCCCAAATCACTGATTCAGGTCTCGGCTTCATCTAATCTACTGTTGATTCCCCATAATGTATTCTTCATTTTAGTTATTGCAATTTTCATTTCTCACTGGTTCTTTTTTATGTTTTCACTCTCCATTTTTGTTTTCTGTCTGTTTGTTGAAGTTCTCCCTGAGATCATTCAGCATCCTTATAACCAGTATTTTGAACTCTGCATCTGGTAGATTGCTTGTCTCCATTTTTTTCAGTTCTTTTTCTGGAGTTTTATTCTGTTCTTTCATTTGGGACATGTTTTTTTGTCTCCCCATTTTGGCTGTCTCCCTGTGTTTGTTTCTATTAGGTAGGGCTGCTATGCATCCCAGTCTTAGTAGAATGGCCTTATGTACCGTGTTTCCCCCAAAATAAGACCTAGCCAGACAATCAGCTCTAATGCGTCTTTTGGAGCAAAATTAATATAAGACCCTGTCTTATTTTACTGTAAGACCGTGTCTTTATAATAGGATATGATATGATATGATATGATATGATATGATATGATATGATATGATATGATATGATATGACATGATATGATATATGATATAATATAACATAATATAATATAATATAATATTGGATCTTACATTAATTTTTGCTCCAAAAGACGCATTAGAGCTGATTGTCCAGCTAGGTCTTATTTTCGGGGAAACACTATAGTACGTGTGCTGTGGGGCCCAGTGTTACAGCCTCCCTGGCCACCTGACCCAGGTGCTCCAGGTATGTCCCTCATGTGGGTTGTATGTGCTCTCCTATGGTAGTTAAACCTTGGTTGCTGTTGACACATCAATGGGAGGGATTGACCCTCAGGCTGATTGCTTGTGAGGACTGGCCATGACTATAGTGGAGAAGCTATTGTGCAGGGGCTGATGCTACAGAGCAGGGTTTGTTTTAGCAGGGCTCTGGTGCCTGCCAAGTCTGCCCTTCAGGTGTGTCTTTTGTGGAGGTGGTTGCATGATATTCTGGTGTGGTCTGAAGCTGGCTATCAAGGGTGTTCGTTCTGGGATCACTTGGGAGGGGCTCTTTTGCAGGCCAACGTCAGCTGCTGCCTGTATCCTGCTCAGGGCCACTTGGTATGAGCTACAAAGTGAAAGGCAGATGGTTGCCATTTGTTCTGGGCCTGTAGGTGCCTGAGAGAGGCTAAGCTGGGAACTGAGGCTGGCTGTTGTTAGTACCAGACTTGGAGCTGCTTAGCTAGAGGTAGAAGGCATGCCAAGGCCAGATGTTGCTTGTTTGGGGTTTGTGAACCTTTGAGAGGTTTTAGGAAAGTCCACAGCATGAGCCAAGACAGGTCATTTGTATGGAAAAGCCATTGGAAGCGGCTTGGGTGGGCTGCTTCCCACAAGTTGGGTGGGACGGGGTCTCAGGTAATTACCCGAGCAGGGTGAATAGTGTTGATGTAGGTTGATGGTGACTTATATATGGCGGTTACCTATGTCTGTATCTGGGTGAGGAGAGGGCTCAACAAACTAACAGTGGCTTCTACAAGCACTTCTTTCTGGCAGAAAGCTGTCCCTGCAGCCCTCACCCTGAATCCTGACTATTCAGTCACTCTCTATCTGTCCCTGGCACCTTTCAAACTGGTGTCCCAGCACTGGAGCTCAGAGAGAGTGAATCCATCAGTGAGTAAGTCCATGCACAGTACCTTTAAGAAGAGTATCACAGCAGCCACAATCTCCACTGTGTCACTCAGCTACAATATGCACTGGCTTTCACAGCCAGAAGTTATGGGGACTGCTCTTCCTGGCCCTGGAACCCTGGGCTTGGGAGCCTGGTGTGGAGCTGGGACCCCTTGCTCCTTAGGGGGGACCGCTGCAGCTGGGATATCCCTCCTGATTTTTACCCACCACACATGAGTGTGTGACCAGCCTGTTCCATATTTCTGCCCCGCTACCAGTCTCAATGTGGCATCTCCTGTATGTCCATAGTTATAGGACTTCTGTTCAGCTAGACAGCAGGCGATTCTCAATGATGGTTGTTCTGTAGTTTAGTTAATTTTGATGTGGTCATGAGAGGAGGCAAACACAGTGTTTACCTACTATGCAATTTTGACTGGAACTTGTATAGTGCTTTCTTGATTGACCCCCCAGAACTCCTCTGTGAGGTAGACTGATGGTTTGGGGGACAATATGCAGATTTGGAAACTGAGGAACCTACAGGTTAAGTGAGTGGCCCCTGATGAAACAACCAGCTGGTTGAAAACCACTGCCATCATTCTAGTCCAAGCCTCCGTTATGCCTTGCCTAGACAACTACAATAGCTTACTAGTTGTTTCCCAGGCTTTGCTATGCTTCCCAATAAGTTCTCCATGCAGAAGCCAGAGTGATATTTTAAGAATTAAGCCCTTTCATCCATTGGCTTAATAAACTCTTCAACAGCTTCCTAGTGATCTTAGGGTAAGGACTCAAATCATCAGCAGTGCTTACTTGGCCTATCATTCCCAGGCCCCACATTCATACCACTCCGGCCCCATCATTTCATACCATGTTCCTCGTTCTTTATGCTGCAGCAACATTGAGTTTCTGGTCCCTGAAACCTGCCATACCCCCTTCTACCACAGGACCTTGGCGTGTGCTATTCCCTTTGACATGGATGCTTTTTCCTCCCCTCTTTGCCAAGTTATCACCTACTCATTGTTGAGATCCTAGTTAGTAGTTGCTTCCTCCAGGAAGCCTGTGTTTATCTCTCTGAGTGAGTTAAATCCTCCCATGATAGCTTCTTCCAGAACCATTGGCTCTTGCCTTTATAGGCCGCGCTACAGCTGTGATTTGCTACTGATTATTTTGTTTATTCATTGTCTGTCTCTCCTATTAGAATGGAAATTCTGTGAAGGCAAGAATCTTGTTTTGTTGACCACTCTTTCCCTAGCTCACTGCCTGGCACATTTTAAGTAGTAGATATTCATCTGGTGCATCTATGCAGGAATTAATATGTCATGGAGTCAGTATACCCAAGTTCCAGTGGGGGCTCTGTCACCCTTTGTTTAACCTTGAGAAAGTCCCACTCCTCTCTGAACCTCAATTTCTCCATCTGTACCATGAAACAGTTGGACCAGCTGATCTCTGAAGTCCCTTCTAGCACTAGATAATTCTCAGACTGAAACTCAGGCAACTGGTGCCACCATTTTCTCCTTGATGTTGTGTGATTCTGCTGTAAAAATGAGATGGAGGGCAGCCGGATGGCTCAGGTGGTTAGAGTGTGAGCTCTCAACAACAAGGTTGCCGGTTCAATTCCCACATGGGATGCTAGGCTGCGCCCCCGGCAACTAAAGATTGAAAACGGCAACTGGACTTGAAGCTGAGCTGAGCCCTCACAACTAGATTGAAGGACAATGACTTGGAGCTGATGGGCCCTGGAGAAACATGCTGTTCCCCAATATTGCCCAGTAAAATTTTTAAAAATGAGATGGGAAGTTCTAAAACTTTTTAATTTGGCATGCATCATTTTCTGTGCCTCCTACAGATAGCTGTTGCTGGGTAGACTGACCCAAGTAAGGAGCCCCATTCACCTTGATTCCTTGTTATTGTAGTTTGAAGTTATTTTAGTCTTTTCAAGGAAAATCAAATTCCAAAAACACTTAAAATAACACAAAGCAAGTGACTGCCAAATAACTTAACTTGAAAGGCAATTTTTGGAAAATTTCAGGCCATCATTTGAAGAAATGTAGAAATTAATAATAATAGAAGGCAATACCATCTAATGGTTTAGAGAACAAACAATGGCTTCAGACAAGCTTGGCTCTGCCAAGTCCTCACTGGCTGCGTGACCTTGGTTGGACAAGTGACTTCAGCTACTGAGTTTCCCTTGATGTAAAATGAAGACAATAGCAGAATCCAACCCAGAGAATGATTGTGAGGAGCCAATGACAGGATGTATTTAACCACTTAAATCACTTAAATACCATAAATCTTCAACAAAGTGTGGCTACTCTAATCGTAATTATTATATGACAATACCTAAAAGATTTCTTCAGTTCAGACTATGAAGACAACTGGCAAAAGCACACTAGAGCATGGCATGTTCAGGAACGGGAGAAAAATCATTTCTTGTTAGGAGCTAAAAAATGTCAACAGATTCCTCTAAGTCAGGGGTTTCCAAACTGTGGCCCGCAGGCCAACTGCGGCCCGCAATCCATTTTTTATTGGCCCGCAGCAAATTCCAAAACTATATTTAGTTTACTTAAATAAACCAGGTGAGGCAATACATATTTCACCTCGAGTGAGTGGCCCGGCTGTTTGTGTATTTTACTGCATATGGCCCTTGGTGAAAAACGTTGAAAAAAGTTTGGACACCCCTGCTCTAAGTAATGGTAACATTAAACTGAGGACATACAGGGTAGGGGTTAGTTAGGGAGCAAACTTCTTAGTCCCTCCGTGTCAGTACAAGAGGCCCCGATCTCCACATCATCAGGTTGTTGTGAATTAAATTTAAATGTCATCATGCTTGCAAAGCACTCAGCATGATACCTGGCACATAGTAAGCGGTCAATAAACTGTAGCTGCTGTTACCACCTATGTCTGCTTTTTTTTTTTTTTTTAGCCAGAAATTTTACAGTCCTACTGGCCAATGTGCAGGCTGCTGAGGTTAGGGGCACCATGCAAACCAGTTCTCAGGCTTCTGAATTCTGTGTCAAGTGAACTCCTGGTCCATTTAAAACACAAAGCTATCCCCCCCCACCCCACCCCCGCTACACACACACACACACACACACACACACACACACACACACACACACACACACTGCCTGGGCTTTTCAAAGGGAACGCCTGCTCCTGAAAGAAGTGATGCCCCGGGCATCCCGCGTGGCGCAGCGGGGAAGCCCACGCCGCGCAGCCCCAACGGGCCTTCTGGGGGGTGGGGTAGGATGGGGGCGCCCGCGGCGGGGGCCCGGGCCCCTCGGCGTCCACTCGGTCGGCCCCTGGAGGTGTTCCCAGGTACCCGAGCCTCGCGGCGTTTTCAAGTGCTGGCTGCGAAGCTTGCAAAGGGCCCGCCGCTGGGCCGGGCGTTTTGTGTTTGCCAAACAAAGCATGAAGGGAGAGTGAGCAAAGGGGGCGGACCGGGCGCCGCACAAAGACCGGAGGCGGGCCCCGGGCTGGGGAAATACAGTTCAGTGGGCCTGAATTGATACGCTCAGCCCCTAAAGCCGCGGGCTGGGCGATCACAGGGCAGAAGAGAGAGAGAGAGAGACTGCCCAAGGGAGAGGGACTAGGGTGGGAAGGAGGCCGGACCAGGGGGTTCTGCAGGGGCGGCCAGCCGCAGATTAGGAGCTCCTCTTAGAAATGAAGGAATCTCCCGGCCTGAGCGAGGGCCCTCCAGATGGAGCAAGCCCTCGAACCCAAGGGGCCCGGGTAGGAGTGTCTCCCTGGTTTCTGTAGGGAGCAGGCACGCTGCAGCCTTAGCCAAGACAAAGATGTTCTCTCTTCGTCTTCCGGAAAAGATGGAAGGGAGCGCTATGCGTTCTGCGGGGTCCTCCCCAGCCCCGCTGCATCCTGTGGGTCAAGGGATGCACGGATGACTGTGGTCCTACTCTATGCCATGCCGTGCTCCCACAGACCCAGCACCTACCTGCGCAGTGTCTGACACTGTTCATTGATTAGAGGAAGACACAAATTGGATGAACGTGGGAAGGATGCGTGCCTAGATGTGATGATGTTCAACCCGTGTGGTTTCCGTTCCCTTCCTTTTTGTCTAATGAGTATTTTCAACTGTGTGGTATTGTCTCATTTGAACGTGATTATGAGTATTTTATATTTTTCTCTTTGTATCTTCTTGTTTTTCCCAGATCATTGCACAGGGTCATAAATTATTTATACAATTAGAGACCACCAGCAACAAACATTATGTTTTTTTTTAAAAAAAAACTTTATGTAAGTGTGTTTTTCCAGGATCCATCAGCTCCAACTCAAGTAGTTGTTTCAATCTAGTTGTGGAGCGTGCAGCTCACACTGACCCATGTGGGGATCGAACTGGCAACCTTATTGTTAAGAGCACCATGCAGTAACCCACTGAGCTAACTGGCCACCCCTCAACAAACACTGTTGAAAATAGAAATTGAACAGCCTGAAGAGAGAGGGGATTCAGAGACGCTGAGATGATGACAATGTGATGATGATGATACCTTACATACTACCTGTAACCAACTTTTCTCACATGCATGGGTCACATGCATTGTTTCCCGCAGTCACCCATACTTAACACAGGACCTGGCACATGGTATTGAATAAATAAATGGCTGGATCTGCCGCTGGTGGAATCCAATGCCATGAACAAATGAAGTAGCTGAGGTTCAGAGGGGCTAAGTGTTGCTTAGCCAGGACTGAAGTCTGCCAAATGCAAATCCTGGGCTCCTTCCCCTGTGCCTCATAGAATCCTGAAGGGCTTCTTCAAATACAGCTATTTCATTTCACTCCTCTGTGTTCATTTCTGGACTATGAGGCCCCAGATTTCCTTTCTGAAGACACAAGGTTTTGTTTTTGTCCTAATGACACACTCGGTATCATTAAGTGCCCGTGAAGAGGAATCTTTTAGTTACATTAGAAACGTGGTTTGTGACCACTGAGAGCCTTGGGAAACGAGGCTCTCCTAGCAGGAAGAGGCAGGCAGCTAATAGAAACAGCTTTCTGGGGACGGTTTCTGCATTATTTTAGGGCGACTTTAGCATTACTGCCAAGGAAAAGCTTAGACCATGTCTGAACGACACTGTGATTTGTGAGTATAAACAGGTCAAATCTAAGCAAAGGGCTTATTATCCAGAGTTTCTCATCCTAAGCTGCTTTCCTGGACTTGTAAATCATAATTGATACAAACTACTTTAAACTTTGCCTTGAGGGAATCAGGCCAAGTAATTGAGCAAAAATATACCTTTGGATGTTAAGTTAGTATGGTTTAAACCCATTTTATATGAAATCCTTGAAACAGGTTTACACTATATTTTATTGCAATTCTTTTTTTTTTAATTTCTTTATGTTGATGTCTGTTTTCTTGCTTGAAAGTATCCTTTGCCAGTATTATGTTTTCACTTGAAACATTTATCGTAATAATGAATATCAATCTACTACTTTATTTTTAAATTTGGTTCTTACATGTGGTTTTGTGAGATTCTTAAAACTAGATGATGTAATACAGAATTGTACACCTGAAATCTATGTAATTTCACTAACAATTGTCACCCCAATAAAGTTAAAAAAAAAACTCACATGAAATATTTTTCTTAAAAAATGCACCATACAAATCCACACTGATTTTGCCCATTGGTTTTGATGAAAAATTTCTTGGCTTTAGAAAAAAAGAGGACATGAATATTTCCCTGCAATATTTTTCCCTCACTGAAAAACCCATGAATGAAATAAGACCTCAGGATTGCATGAGATAATTTCCATACTAATTAGGTAGCACGGTGTAGAAGACAGGGAGGGAGAGAGAGCACACACCCTGGAAGCTAGCAGACGGGTTCCATGGCTTCAAAGCAGCGCGACTGTGAGCAGGTAGCCTTATCCTCCCTGGGTCTCAGTTTCCTCAATAGTCAAAACACTCAGGGCTATAAAGAGGATAAAATGCGATATGTATGAAAGGGGTCTGGCACCGTAGGTGCTCAAGAAATGCTTATTCCATTCTACTACTCACAACAGCCATCACTTTCCGCCTCTATAAAAAGGACTAGTTCCCTCAACTATAAAATGGGGATAATGACACTTACAATAAAGGTAGTATATAGTATAGGATATAGACTAAGAGCATGGGCTCTGGACTCAGACTGTCTGGGTTCACATCTCAGCCCCACTACTAGGTATGTGACCTTGGTCAATTTAATCAATCTCCTTTCCCCCCAGTGTACTCCTGTGTAAGAGGGGGTAGTCAATGGCTGGTTGTATAATAGTACCCATCACGCAGGGTGATTATGAGTATGCAGTAAATTAATGCACTCGGCATAGTTTCTGAACCTTTTTGTGCCTGGTTTTCTTTGGCGGTCTGCTAAAACCTCTGGACCCCTTCTCAAAATAATACTTCTTTTAAAAAACGTTTCTTTATTTTTCAATTACAGTTGACATAAAATATTATATTCGTTTCAGGTGTATAACAGTGATTAGACACTTTTGAAGTGATCACCCCAATAAATCTAGTACCCATCTGACACCATACATAGTTATTACAATATTATTAACTGTATTCCTTATGCTTTACATTACATCCCCATGACTATTTTGTAACTACCAATTTGTACTTCTTAATCCCCCTCCCCACTTCACCTGTCCCCCCAACCCTTACAGTCCCACTACTATCAAAATACTCTCTGTATCTATGAGCTTGTTTCTGTTTTGTTCGTTCATCTTGTTATCTAGATTCCCCATATAAGTGAAATCATTTGACATTTGTCTTTCTCTGTCTGACTTACTCCATTCAGAACAATACCCTCTAGGTCCACCCATGTTGTCATAGATGGCAAGATTTCATTCTTTTTTCATGGCTGAGTAATATTCCATCGTATATATGTACCACTTCTTCTTTACCCATTCATCTATTCAGGGACACCCAGGCTGCCTCCACATCTTGGCCATTGTAAACAATGCTACGATGAACATATGGATGCACATGTCCCCAAAAGTAGCATTTTCAGTTTCTTTGAATAAACACCCAGAAGTGGGATTACTGGGTCCTTCTTTGTCTCTTGTTACAGCCATCATTTTAAGTCTATCTTGTCTTGTATAAGTATTGGTACCCCAGCTTTTGTTTTTATTTTTGTTTCCATGTTCATGAAACATCTTTCTTCATCACTTTACTTTCAGTCTGTGTGTGTTTCAATCTGAAGTGAGTCTCCTGTAGGCAACATATGTATGAGTTTTGTTTTCTTATCCATTCAGCCACCTTGTGTCTTTTGATTGGAGCATTCAACCCAATTATATTGAAAGTAATTCTTTTTTTTTCATAATCCTAGCTAATATTTAATGACATGCTATATGCCAAGTATTAATGCTAAGTGCTTTACAGTGTATTATTTGATCATCACACATATAAAAACATTTTATGAATTATGAAAATGAGATTTAGAGATTAATATTCTTTTCTTTTTCACTTCAAAAGTCCCTTTTATTTATCCATTCACAATATTTTTTTTAATACTTAGACGTTTGTCATTTATATCCCTCACACTGTGTGAACCCCTCTCCCCCATCCACTAACCCTCTGACATCGCACAGAGCCATTACATTTCCACTGTCTCTATTCCTAATGCTGTACTCCGCTTCTTGTAAGTATATACATATACATATATATACATATATATATATATATATATATATATATATATATATATATATATAAAATTATAGTTGACATTCATTATTGTTCAGCTTCAGCTTCAGGTGAACAGTGCAGTGATCAGGCATCTACATCATCCCTGAGGTGGTCTCCCTAATGAGACAAGTGTCCATCGGATACCCTACAAAATCTTTACAACATTATTGATTACATTCCCCAAATTAATTTTCAGAACCCCGTGGCCATCTTGTGGTTACTGACTGTTTTCTAATCCCCTCACCTTCCCCCTTATCCCCACCTCCCCTCCCATCTAGCAACCCTCAGTTTTTCCTCTATGTCTCCAAAACTGTTTCTGATTAGTTCATTCACTTATTCTTTTCTTTAGGTTCCACATATAAGTGAGATCACATGGTATTTGTCTTTCTCTGTCTACTTATTTCACTTAACATAATGTTCTGTAGATCCATCCATGTTGTTGCAAATGGAAAGATTTCTTTCTTCTTTATGGCTGCGTAATACTCCATTGTATAAATGTACCACAGTTTCTTCATCCAGTCATCTACCGATGGGCATTTCGGTTGTTTCCATGTCTTGGCTATTGTGCATAGTGCTGCAATCAACATAGGAGTGCATAAAGATTTTTGAATTAGAGTTTTGGATTTCTCTGGATACATACCTAGAAGTGGAATTGCTGGATTATAAGGTAGTTCCATTTTCAGATTTTTGAGATACCTCCATACTGTTTTCCATAGTGGCTGCACCAATCTGCAATCACACCAACAGCGCACAAGGGTTTCCTTTTCTCCACATCCGTGCCAGCACTTGTTGTTTGTTGATTTATTGATGATAGCCATTTTGACTGGGGTGAGGTGGTATCTCATTGTGGTTTTTATTTGCATTTCTCTGATGGTTAGTGAGGTTGAGCATTTTTTCATATGTCTGTTTGCCATCTGTATGTCCTTTTTAGAAAAATGTCTCTTCATGTCCTCTGCCCATTTTTTAATTGGGTTGTTTGTTTTTTGAAGTTGAGTGAGTTTTTTATAAATTTGTGATATTAACCCCTTATCAGATATATCATTGGCAAATATCTTTTCCCATTCAGTAGGGTCCCTTTTTGTTTTATTGATGGTTTCCTATGCTGTGAAAAATCTTTTGAGTTTGATGTAATCCCACATGTTTATTTTTTCTCTTACTTCCCTCGCGCAAGGGTATAGATCAGTAAAAATCTTACTCCAGGTAATGTCTGTGAAGTTTCTTCCTATATTTTCTTCTAGGAATTTTATGGTTTCAGATCTTACATTTAAGTCTTTAAGCCATTTTGAATTTATTTTTGTATGTGGTGTAAGGAGGTGGTCCAGCTTCATTTTTTTGCATGTATCTGTCCAGGTCTCCCAGCACCATTTACTGAATAGACTGTCTTTACCCCACCGTACATTCTTGCTTCCATTGTTGTAGATTAAATGGCCATATAGGCATGGATTTATTTCTGGACTCTCTATTCTGTTCCATTGATCTATGTGTCTGTTTTTATGCCAGTACCATGCTGTTTTGATTACTGTAGATTTGTAGTATAATTTGATGTCAGGTATTGTTATACCTCCCACTTTGTTCTTATTTCTCAAGATTGCTGAGGCTATCTGGGGTTTTTTATGGTCCCATATAAATTTTCGGATTATGTGTTCTATTTCTGTGAAAAACGTCATTGGTGGTTTGATAGGAATTGTGTTGAATATGTATATTGCCTTAGGCCGTATGGACATTTTGACTATATTAATTCTTCCTATCCATAAGCATGGTATGTGTTTCCATCTATTTGTATCTTCTTTCATTTCTTTCTTCAGTGTCTTACAATTTTCTGAGTATAGATCTTTTACTTCTTTGGTTAAATTTATTCCCAGGTATTTTATAGTCTTTAGAGCAATTGTAAATGGGACTGTTTTTTAAATTTCTCCTTCTGGTGTTTTATTATTGGTATATGCAAATGCAACTGATTTCAGAATATTAATTTTGTATCCTGCTACTTTACTAAATTCATCTATCAGCTCTAATAGTTTCTTGGTGGAGTCTTTAGGGTTCTCTAAATATAGTATCATATCATCTGCATATAATGACAGTTTTACTTCCTCCTTACCGATTTGGATGCCTTTTATTTCTTTTTCTTGTCTGATTGCTGTGGCTAGAACTTCCAGCACTATGTTGAATAGAAGTGGAGAAAGTGGGCAACCTTGCCTTGTTCCTGATCTTAAGGGGAATGGTTTTAGCTTTTCCCCATTGAGTATGATGTTAGCTGTGGGTTTATCATATATGGCCTTTATTATGTTGAGATATGATCCCTCTATTCCCACTTTCTTAAGGGTTTTTATCATAAATGGCTGCTGTATTTTATCAAATGCTTTTTCTGCATCTATTGATATGATCATGTGATTTTTATTTTTCATTTTGTTAAAGTATTGTATCACATTAATTGATTTATGGATGTTGAACCACCCTTGCATACCAGGGATAAATCCCACTTGATCATGGTGTATGATCTTTTTAATGTATTGCTGAATTCTGTTCGCTAATATTTTGTTGAGTATTTTTGCATCTATATTCATTAGAGATACCGGCCTCTAGTTTTCTTTTTCTGTGGTGTCTTTGTCTGATTTTGGGATCATGGTGGTAGTGGCTTCGTAAAAAGTGTTTGGAAGTCTTCCCTACTTCTGGATTTTTTGGAAGAGCTTGAGGAGAATAGGTGATAAATCTTTTTTGAACGTTTTGTAAAATTTACCTGTAAAGCCATCTGGTCCAGGGCTTTTGTTTGTTGGGAGATGTTGATTACTGATTCAATTTCCCTAGTGGTAATCAGTCTATTCAGGTTTTCTGTTTCTTCTTGAGTTAGCCTTGGAAGGTTGTATGCCTCTAGAAAATTGTCCATTTCTTCCAGATTGTCAAATTTGTTGGCATATAGTTGCTCATAGTAATTTCTTCAAATTTTTTTGTATTTCTGCAATGTCTGTTGTCATTTCTCCTCTTTCATTTCTGATTTTATTAATTTGTGTCCTCTCTTTTTTTTAATGAGTCTGGCTAAAGGTTTGTCAATTTTATTTATCTTCTCTAAGAACCAACTGTTGGATTCATTGATCTTTTGTATTGTTTTTCTGGTTTCTATTTCATTTATTTCCACTCTGA
Source organism: Rhinolophus sinicus (assembly GCF_057876585.1). Classification (NCBI taxonomy): domain Eukaryota; kingdom Metazoa; phylum Chordata; class Mammalia; order Chiroptera; family Rhinolophidae; genus Rhinolophus; species Rhinolophus sinicus. The sequence goes on from NC_142518.1 coordinate 101,480,725, forward strand.
TCTTTATTATCTCCTTCCTTGTACTCCCTTTGGGCTTATTTTGCTGTTCTTTTTCCAGATCCCTTAAGTGTGAAGATAAACTGTTGATTAGTGATGTTTCTTGTTTCTTTAGGTAGGCCTGCAATGCTATGAATTTCCCTCTTAGGACTGCTTTCGCGGCATCCCATAGATTTTGGGTCGTCGTGTTTTCATTTTCGTTTGTCTCAAGATCTCTTTTGATTTCTCCCTTGATCTCCTGGTTGACCCATTCATTATTTAGTTACATGTCATTCAGCCTCCATGAATTGGTGTGTCTTCCAGTTTTTTTCCTGTAGTTCATTTCTAATTTCATAGCACTGTGGTCAGAGAAGACAATTGGTATGATTTCAATTTTCTTAAATTTATCAAGACTTGTTTTGTGGCCTAACATATGGTCTATCTTGGAAAATGTTCCATGTGTACTTGAGAAGAATGTGTATTCTGCAGCTTTGGGGTGAAATGCTCTGAAAATATCGATTAAATCCAAGTGGTCCAATGTATCAGTTAAGGCTGTTGTTTCCATATTGATTTTCTGTCTGGAAGACCTGTCCCTTGTTGTCAGAGGTGTGTTGAATTCCCCTACTATGATAGTGTTACTGTTGATCTCTGTCTTTATGTCAGTCAATATCTGTTTTATATATTTAGGTGCTCCTATGTTGGGTGCATAGATGTTTACTAGGGTTATGTCCTCTTGTTGGATCGACCCCTTTATTGTTATATAGTGCCCATCTTTGTCTTTTAATATGTTCTTCATTTTAAAGTCTATTTTGTGAGATATTTTTTCTCATTTCCATTTGCATGAAATATCTTACTCCAACCCTTCAATTTCAGCCTGTGTGTGTGTGTTTTGATCTGAGGTGAATCTCTTGTATACAGCATATACAAGGGTCTTGCTTTCTTATCCACTCAGCCACCCTATGTCTCTTGATTGGAGCATTTAATCCGTTTACATTTAAAGTGATTATTGACAGGTACATAGTTATTGCCATTTTTAAATTTGTAGTTAGATTGTTTTCATCTTTCTTTTATTTACAGAAGTCCTTTTAGTATTTCTTGCAATGCTGGCTTGGTGCATAAATTCCTTTAGCTTATTCTTTTCTGGGAAGCTCTTTATCTCTCCATCAACTTTAAATGATAGCCTTGCTGGATAAAGCAGTCTAGGTGGTAGACCTTTGTTTTCCATCACTTTGAGTATCGCCAGACTTAGGGATGGGTAGGAAGAGGCACAGGGCATGCCAAGGCCAGATGCTGCTTGTTTGGCATTTGCAAACTTTTGAGAGATTTTAGGAAAGTCTACAGCATGAGCCAAGACAGGCCATTTGTATGGAAAAGCCACTGAAAGTGGCTTGGGTGGGCCCACAATTTTGTTGTGGTGGGGGTCTGAGGGAATTACCCAGATATGGCGAATGGTGTTGATGGGGGTTGATGGTGACCCAGATATGGTAGCTACCTGTGTCCATCTGGGTGAAAGGAGGGCTCAACAAAGGAGCAGTAACATCTGCCAACACATCTGTCTGGGAGAAGGCGGCCACGCAGCCAGATAATTCAGTTCCTCCCCATATGTCCCTGGTGTTTTCGAGTTGTTGTCCTAGCCCTGGTGTTCAGATGAGTGAGTCCATCAGTGAGTAAGTCCATATGTGGGCCCTTTAAGAGGAGAGCCTCAGAATGCAGCTGCCCTCTGTTTCACTCAGTCACAGTCTCCCCTGGTTTTCACAGCCAGAAGTTGTGGGGACTTCCCAGTGCTGGAACCCTGGGCTGGGGAGCCTGGTTTGGGGCTGGGACCCCACGCTCTTCAGCGGGGAGTTCCATACCCAGGATATCCCTCCTGATTTTTAACCACTACATACAGGTATGGGACAGCCTCTGCTGTGTCTCCACCCCTCTTACCAGTCTCAATGTGCCTTCTTCTACATATCCTTAGTTGTAGGACTTCTGTTCAGCTAGACTTCAGGCGATTCTCAATGATGGTTGATCTGTAGTTTAGTTGTAATTTTGATGTGGTCGTAAGAGGAGGCAAGCACAGCATTTACCTACTCTGCCATCTTGACCGGAACTCTCAGAGTAATACTTTTATTTGCATCAGTACAATACTTCAGATTATAAAGAGGAAAGCAGTTATAATGAAATAAAATTATCAATGTATTTTTAAAAGTGAATTTGTGATAATGTGCTTCCTTAGTAGTGCATTATAAAAACAAGATTTAACAATCTAATATCTGCCACTATTTCAAAGTAATACTGAATGTAAATAATATTGCAAAATAATTGCAATGACTGCAATGAACTATTAAAGTATCCATGACATGTCTATTAGTGATAAAGCCCCAAGTATCGCTAATATGACTTTAATATGTTGCCTACATTCATAATTGAAGGAACGCTTGCTTTCAGTTAAAGGTTAATGGAAATTAAGTTGTAATTTTTTTCCCATCCAAGTTTATGGGCACCAAATTAATAACAAAACTCTGATTAGCACGATGAATGCCAGCTATTATCATATGAGAGCTGTCATGTGGATTGTATGAAATAATAAATGTGACAGCCATGGAAACACTGGACATTTGATACAGGAAAACTATTTCAGTTGTTTACACTCATCCATAGCTGTTTTTGCATTAAAGCAGTCATAAACAATATGTAAAAAAAAAAAAATGGGTGTGGGTGTATTCTAATAAAACTTTATTTACAGTAACAAGTGGCCAGTGGCCTGGATTTGGCCCATGGGCCATAGTTTGCTGGATCTTGCATTGAAATATTGTTCCTTGAGGAATATCTAATTAAACTTAAAATATTTCAACTTATCATGCCTAGTCAAGTCCTTGGCACAGGGCCCTACTGGGAAATGCTGTGAATACCCTTTATATAAACCAGAAATTGTTCTACAAATGATTGCTAATCAAAATAGATGGAATTTTCTTTGCCTGTTACCTGCTGTAATGTCTAGACCTGCCTTGTCTATGAAGACACAGAGAAACATAAAGCCAATAACATGGATGGCATACTGAACAATTAGAACCAGCAGCACTTTAATATGTGGGGAAAGCAAGTGACATGGAAACTATAAATGACAATATCACCTTATGTTGGACACTTTCTCCAAGGAGCTGTAACTACCCTGCAGCTGTCGCCTGCTTGGCACACTGTCAGTGTTCAGTGGCTACTTCTTAGTTGAATGACTCTCCCCCATGGTCCGGATGAGTCTCCAAGGAAGAAGAGAGGCAAACATATATTCATTCAGAAATCTGAGTACTTCCATTATACAGACAGTGTTCTGGTATTTCTAAGGTTACTAGACAGAAACTGAAAGAAAATGAGATGGTTTGCAATTCATCAGAATGGAAAAGAAAAGGTGATGTGATGGTTGCTATTCAGATAGAAACATATCAGGGCAAGAAATAATATTAAGCAACTACTAAGTACAAGATGCTATGGTGAGATAGAGTGAGAGAAACAAAATAGCCAGTGGCTTTTTGCTCCTCTTGCGAAAAAAGAAAAAAGTTAAGTGATAGATCTATGACAGAGAAAGTAGTTGTGTTAGTGAAAGAGAGATGACAACTTAGAATTAGAGATGTTAAACATTCCAGCTGGCTGTGAAAGTAGGGTATCTGGAGGTAATATTTCTTGGTGTCCTTTTTTTATGGTCCCAAGACCATCCATTTCCTTTTTTCCTGTCTTAGTATCTGCCTTCAACTGGGGGAAAACAAAAAAGCTTCTCATGTAAGAGTCACCAAGACATTGTACATGGCAGGGCCACACCATCGGAGTGTATGATCTGACCCCTAACTGGCTTAGACACAAACACAGCACACTACAGGCAGCTCCCAGTGGATGACTTTAAATAAACACATCCCTTTTGTGTGTGTGTTGGGGGTGGGGGGGAAATTCCAAGACTTCAGTCCAGGTCCCAACACTGGAAATACCTTCAGCCGTAGAGGTCCTCTTCAGGGGTTCCTGCTTCCTCTGCTTACTGGGGTGGGAATATCCCTACTGTATCTGCTAGGGCAGCAGGGCAGAGTGGTATCTTATCAGGCTAAGTTATAACTCTGGGAACATTTTCTCAAAGAAATCATGTTACCTGGAGTCTTGAGTTTTATAGGTGTCAGATCCTACTGTTCTGATTTTTGTTAAGCTGTTTTTTTTTTAAACTTGCCTTCATACCACACAGCTGGCACCACATAAGGAAGTATGTTAGGGTATTCATCTCAGTCAACCGGGCACCATTCAGAGCTTTGGTCCTGAGCCATTTCACACTTTGCACTAGTTCCCAGTCCTCCTTTCTCATTGTCAGTCTCACCTTTACCCTACATACTTCATGTTCAGCATTGCTTCTCCAGCAAAATCCATTGGTTCCTTCTTTACTATTGTCTAAATTCCCTTACCCTGTGGAGATAGGGCTCAGTGAGGCTTCCAAGTGCTAGGGCTGTCACTGAGAGTATCCTGGATATATGAGGTGTGACAATTAAGTTCCCAAACTTGTTGCAATGATGTTGCTAAACTTTTTTGATGTCAGAGGGATTATTCATTATGAATTTGCACCAACTGGACAAACAGTGAACCAACTTTGCTATTTGGAAGTGTTGAAAAGGCTGCAGGCTGCATGAAAAAGTTAGATGACCTCAACTTTTTGCCAACAATTCATGGCTCTTGCATCATGACAATGCACCAGCTCACACGGCACTGTCTGTGAGGGAGTTTTTAGCCAGTAAACACATAACTGTATCGGAACACCCTGCCTACTCACCTGATCTGGCCCCCAATGACGTCTTTCTTTACCTGAAGGTAAAGGAAATACTGAAAGGAAGACATTTTGGTAACATTCAGGGCATCAAGGGTAATACGATGACAGCTCTGATGGCCATTTCAGAAAAAAAGTTCCAAAATTGCTTCGAAGGGTGGACTGGGCACTGGCATCAGTGCATAGCTTCCCAAGGGGAGTACTTCGAAGGTGACCATAGTGATATTTGGCAATGAGGTATGTAGCACTTTTTCTAGGATGAGTTCGCGAACTTAATTGTCCGACTTTATTCCTGCAAAGATGCCCAAATCAAGAGAGTGTACAGAGAGGAGAAGCAAGTAGGAAGTCAAAGTCAATAAGCCAGAGATGGGCATGCAAATATGTCATGGGGGGCAGTGGGAAGCAGTGATTGAAAGCCAGGACGTGCATCTAAGGAATGGAGGAAATGAGAGTAAACGTTAGCATGTTGAGAGAATAGAAGGACAAGCTTAGCTAGATATCTGAAATGGTGGATTATTCATGGGCAATTAGACCCCGCCTCCAAATGGGGCATGATACATGCGACTGCCCAATGTACTGAGAGGGCCAAAGGGCAGACCAACACTGTATCAGTCGAGGTGGGCTAACTTACATTTTGGTAACTACCCACCATTTTGGTAATACATGTTTCTACTTTCCTCAACGTAATACCTGTCTTACATCGGTCAGTGTGGCTTTGTACCACGTAGTCACTCAGAGGCCTAGACTGACAGAGGCTCTTCTATCTTCCATGTAGCTACACCATCTGGAACATGTAGCCTCTTTGGTTGCTATCTTGAAAGAGAGTCGCTTACCAGCCATTAAATGCTGTGGTCTAGAACTGACTCGTATCACTTCTGCTCATGGGCCATTGGCCTGAACTAATCACGTGGTTCGGTTCTGCCCAACTAGAAAGGGGCTGGAAGATGTGAGGGGCACATCAATATTCAGTGAGAAGTAACTGAGCTACAGGCAGCATTCACATGATCAGTAGCTGCGCCAGGGCCTTGCCATTGACAGAGCCCCTCCAAAGATGGCATTTTGTCTGGGTTTACTCCAGCTACATGCTGGGGTTCAAGAAATTGAAATTCCCAATACAACGGTCCATCTGCTGGCTACATATAACATTACTTTATGGGACAACTCTGGGTTTTAAATAGTTGTTTCATAAATAGATGTTGAAAGCTTATCTATTAGTAAGTTGGGAATGGCCTCAGTGACCACAAGCCTGGGATGGTCATGTGGCAAAATTGTGCAGTGAGGAGGGAGCTGTGGCAATTTATAATGACCTCTTCCTCCCATGGTTCCCGTCCCAGTGAATGACACCACCATGTATTCAGGTGCTCAAGCCAGAAACCCTTCCAGCCTTGTCTGCCACCAATCTCTCCCTCACTCACTAGTTTCCTATCCCACTGGCCTTTCCTCTGTCATCCATACACTCCAAACTTGTTCTTGTCTCCAAGCCTTTCTATTTGCTGTTCTCTCTCTGTCTAACATACACTTCCAGTCTACCCCCATTTTTAACTTAACTATCTCATCTTTAAAACATAGATGAGCCACTGTGCCAAAATGGTTCACAAAACATCACACCAGCACCACTGGCCTGGTCTCTAGCATGTAAGCCCTGTGAGAGCAGGGACCACTCTATATCCTCTTGAATATAGTAGGGGCTCAAGAAAAGATACCAAAAGGATGAATGGCCATAGCAATTCACCAGTGAAGGCAATATATATTACCTGTTTTTTGCTCCCATGGTCTTGGGAAATCACGTGTGACCTGTGTTAAACTTCACCCTCAGGTGGGGCAGTGTGAGGGTGAAAGTGGTTTCATGGTTTCTTTCCATGCTTTTGCCTCCTCCTTTGAGTGGAGAGGTCAGACCCGGTAGCACCGTCAGTGGATTCTTTTCTTTTCGAAACATTTGTAAAAACTGTGTTTGTTGCACTGTGAACAAAACTTTTATCCTAAGAAATATAAAACTACATCCTTCTGAAAGATGTCTCTAGTATTTCTTAGACAACTTTTGTATGTGTTACATACAGTGAAACCATTTTGAAAAAGCAATGACTTAAGCAAGCAAACCAACCCTAATTGTTCATTAAACCATTCCCATTTTTATTTAACATTCATAGTTGTGCTTCTGTGTAAAGTTTGTATGTCTAGCAATATAAAATACTGACACATTTTTAAAACACAAAAATGAAGTAGAAAGTTGGAATCCTTTGATTCAGTGCTCTTATGTTTTTAAAAAAGAAGGGAAAAAAAGAATGCAAGACTCAGAATTTTGGAGTGGCTGGTGGGCCTCTCTTCATATGACTTTCTGGCTGGCTGCCTGTGTGCCTATGACAATGACCACGACAGTGTAGCTGAGCGGTTTGTGCTGCTGCCACTGTCATAGCCATTTGATGCTGCAAGAATCGCAACCACTGTATCTGTTGTTGCTGATGATGAAAAGGCAGAGGCGAGCTGGAATGTGTGCTGAGGAAGCCTTTGCTCAGGTCTGTGCTTGGCAGGGCCACACTGAGACAACACAGCTGCCTGTGGCTGCGTACAACTTCCCACTCCAGCAAGATTAATAAGAGCAGCATGCTGAGCAGACATGGCCTGGTCATAACTGGTTGGACCTTGTTTAGAACCCTGCTCCCTTGGCTGTTTAAGGACTAGAAGTTGTGTGGGTTGCTGAGGTTTCTGGGGTATCAACTGAGAGAGCTGCCACAGTTGCGGCTGCAGAGTGTAGAAAATCAGTGAACCACCTGGAAGCTGGAGTGGATTTAAGGGCCTGAGACTTGAAGTGTTTTTGAAAGCAAATGGAACACCTGCTTGAGAAGCTGCCTGCATTGCACCCGGCAATGCATTTGCTAGCAGACCTCCTGAGGGGAGAAAGCCACTCAGGTTTATTCCTGCAGGGGTTATGGCACCAGTGTTACAGCCCAGCATAGCGTTTGAACCACTCACTCATCAAAGCCTGAGCTCCATAGACACAGCCCACTATGCTGATGAAGTCAAGTCTAGTCGAGTTTGCCATGACCTGGGTGGCTGTGGTTCTTTGTGACGTAACAACAGGGCAGCCGGCCAAAGCACGCTAACTTGATTGAGATCCACAGATGACTTCCGGGAAAGACTTGATAGCTTAGAAGCAGGAGGAGGAGTTGGAGATTTAAGAAAGCTGCTGGCCTGTTGTGGCATAAAATAGTTACTGTGTTTCCCTAAAAATAAGACCTAGCCGGACCATCAGCTCTAATGAGTCTTTTGGAGCAAAAATTAATATAAGACCTGGTATTATATTATAGAAGACCCGGTCTTATAGTAAAATAAGACCCAGGCTTATATTATATTATATTAGACCCAGTTTTATAGTAAAATAAGACTGGTCTTATATTAATTTTTGCTCCAAAAGATGCATTAGAGCTGATGGTCCGGCTAGGTCTTATTTTCGGGGAAATACGGTATCTGAGGAACTATTTCCTAAGCTTGAGGGAAGTTTGATGGGCGGGGGGTGATGTTTTACTCCCTTCCCCAGTATGGTAGACTGAACTGACACGGTCTCAGGCTGTTCCTTTCTTTGGAGAGAGCTGACTCAAGCTGCCTGAACCACTGGAGCTGTGTGACATCTTGACTGGGCATTTGACTTCATTCTGGACCAATTCCTGACACTGATTGACTACCTTCTCAGCATCAGTCTTTGATCCAATAATGAACCAACTTGAATGATCAGCTGTAGAGGACTGGGAAGCAGACATCTAGGTTGTTACTTTCTTCATCTTCTTTACATGGCTGTGTTTTACCATAGTAAAGTGGATCACCAAGTGACTGCAAAATGGTCAGCTTTGTTTTCTGATATTGATTGCCAGGTTCACATTCAAATACATAATCATCTTTTACATCACGGGCTGGCCAGACTGTTGGTTGTAAGTCAATCAAATTTGATAGACTTCTGCTTTAGCATATGTTTCCACGTCTACTTCAGAAGGTATGGCCAAATTACCAGGACTGTTTCCACATATTTACACAATTTCCTGCTTTAGAAATTTTGAGGTCATAATGCTGACCTGCTTTTCTCTCCTTTCTATTTTGTAAGAAATCAAGTAATTTTAGCTGAGGAAGAGTTGGACAATGAGACAGATCTTGTGTCGATTCATAGAGGACCTGGAATACCTCTGGAAACACCGTTTCATTGAGTATGTGTTCATCTTTTGCTTGTAATAGAGCAGTCAGTTTGCAGTGCATGTTATGGCTCTGGGAGGATCAAGACACAGTAGTTCGGCAGTAGCTGGGATCATAAGCAAAAGTTTGCCTTCCTGGGCCCATTTATGGTTATCACTTGTTATTGAATGTATATCACAGATTAAAGTCTGCATTGTTGGACGTAAGAGAATGTACCTACTTTGGTAACCTGGAGATTTCATATTACTGGACTCCCTATAGTCATGTATTTCTGCTATGACACATCCACAGTGAAAAATATTAACCTGAGATTTTCTAGGAGATCAACCAAGGTAAGAGGTAATTCTTCTGCATCCAAGTATTTCAACAATTCCTTTTCATCAATTTTTTCCCCTCAGCATCAAAGAACATCCCTCACTTCCAGGGTATAGTTTGACCACTAAACATGGCGATGTCTTTTGCATAACAAGCATCTATAACAAGTTCACATTTCTTCTTAATTTTGTAAGGTTTATTCATTTTTCTCCTAATGTAAAGATTTCAAAGGTTAGATACTACTGGAATTCCACTAATTTTTTTGCCTTAACCTCAAGCTCCTTTTCACAGTTTCAATACATAAGTCATTAAGTTTATAAAATACAGATTTGCTTCCACTAGATAGGTATTTCCTTTTAGGAGGTCTGGGGCACTTTCCATGACATAGTCTGCATGGTCCAAAGCTAGTTCTAAAGCTCGTTGCGTTGTGGTATAAAATAGGGGTCCAAGGAAAAAACTTAAGTGGGTTTATAAAATGGGGTGAAATCATGTCTTTAATATCAATTTTACAGTGTTGTGCGGGACGCCGCCAGGCTGGGCCTCATGATGGTACCATAGGCTCCGCCAGAACACGACGTGCAGGAATCGACCCTGCACCGCAGGGTCTATTGATTTCTTGTGATTGTGTTTGGTAAGCAAACAACTTAACCAAACAATCGCATTTACAATAGCACCAAAAGAATAAAATACTTAGGAATAAACTTAACTAAGGAGGTGAAAAATTTGTATACTGAAAACTATAATACATTGGTGAAAGACATTAAGATGCAAGCAAATGGAAAGACATCTCATGTTCATGGATTAGAAGAAATTATTGTTAAAATGTCCATACTGCCAAAGTGATCTACAGTTTCAATGCAATCTCCATCAAAATTCCAAAAGCACTTTTTTTACAGAAATAAGAAAAACAATTCTAAAATTCATATGGAACCAGAAAAAACCATGAATACCCGTTATCAATCTTGAGAAAGAAGAACAAAGCTGGAGGCATCACACTTGTGATTTCAAAATATATTACAAAACCCCAATAATCAAAACAGTATGTATCTGGCATAAAGACAGAGAGATAGACCACTGAAAAAGAATAGAAAGCCCAGAAATAATTCCATGCATATATGGTCAGCTGATCTTTGGCAAGGTTGCTAACAGTAAACAATGGGGAAAGGATAATGGATTAAAAACTTAAGTGTAAGACCCGAAACTGTAAAACTCCTTGAAGAAAACATATGGGAAAATCTTCATGACATTGGTTTTTCCAGTGATTTAATGGATATGACAACAAAAGCACAGACAAAAAATAAAAAATAAACAAGTCGAATTGCATCAAACTAAAAAGATTTTGCACAACAAAAGAAACAATCATCAGTGAAAAAGCAACTTATGTGATGGGAAAAATATTTCCTAACCATATGTCTGATACAGGGTTAATCTCCAAAATATACAAGAAACTGCTACAGATCAATAGTAAAACAATCAAACTAATAACCCAATTAAAAATGGGCTAAAGATTTGAGTAGATATTCCTCTATAGAAGAACATACAAATAGCCAACAAGTATATGAAAAATTCTGAACATCACTAAACATCAGGGGAATAAAGATCAAATCCACAATGAGATATCACTTCACACCTGTCAAGATGGCTCTTATGGAAAAAAGATAACAAGTGTTGGCAAGAATGTGGAGAAACTGGAACCCTTGTATGCTGTTGGTGCGAATGCAAAATAATGCAGCTGCTACAATATGGAGGTTTCTCAAGAAATTAAAACTAGAACTACCATATGATTTAGCAATTCCACTTCTGAGTATTTATTCAATAGAATTGAAATCAGTAGCCTGAAGAGATATTGGCACTTCTATATTCATTGCAGCACTATTCACAATAACCACGATATGGAAACCTAAGTGTTCATTGACAAATGAATGGATTACAAAAGAACAAGACAAACAAATGAGAAACAGAAACTCATAGACACAGATAATAGTTTAGTGGTTGCCAGAGGGTAAGGGGGATGGGGGTGGGGGGTGGGATGAGGGTAAGGGAGATCGAATATATGGTGATGGAAGGAGAACTGACTCTGGGTGATGATCACACAATGGGATTTATAGATGATGTAATACAGAATTGTACACCTGAAATCAATGTAATTTTACTAACAATTGTCACCCCAATAAATTTAATAAAAAAAAATAAAATAAATAAAAAATAAAATAAAAAAAAAGAAAGTGTGGTATATACATAGAATGGAATACTATTCAGCTTTTTTTAAAAAAGAAAAAAATTCTTCAACATTCAACAACATGGATGAACCTTGAGGATATTATACTAAGTGAAATGAATCAGTCACAGAAAGACAAGTACTGTATAATTGCACTTAAATGAGGTATTTAGAAAGTCAAATTTGTAGAATCAAAATGGTGTTTTCCAGGGGCTCAGGGGAGGTACAAATGGGGAGTTACTAATCAATAGGCATAAAGTTTCAGTCAAGAAAGATGAATAAATTCTAGAGATCTGCTATACAACATTAAACCCGTAGTCAACAATTATATATGACACACTTAAAATTTGTTAAAAGGTAGATTTCATGTTAAGTGTTTTTCCACATTAAAATAAAAATAAATATTAAAAGGAACATAAAAAGTGATATACCTCCTCCTATGATAATGATGGTGATAGTAACAGTAATAGTAATAATAACAGTAGCTGTCATTTTTTGAGTGCTTATTATATACCAAGCACCTTGCTAAAAACTTTGCATGCATTGCCTCATTTAATCTTGACAACAGCTTTTACTCCTTTCTCTCCAGGGCCTCAGTTTCTCCTGTAAGGTAGTAGGACGCAAGCTGGGGGTGGGGGTGTTGTGGGCAGGGAGCTGAGGAGGCAGCAGCCAAGATCTGTAGCAGGAAGGCACCCTTCTCCCCAGGAGCTGCTGACTGATTCCGTTGTCTGGCTTCCAGTTCTGAAGTTGGGGCATTAAAAACATGTCCCCAATCAATTCAGTGCTGGCAAGAGGAAATGTATCCATTTTCTACTTAACCATATTGGACTTGCTTTAAATATCCTTCCCATGGGAAATTATATTCCAGTGGGAAAGCATTCATAGAATAAATTTAGGAACTACCAGTTGGGTGGTTTTCACCTCCCTGGGAAGAGATACTGATATATTGACAGGTGGATGATTTCTCAAGGCCCACGGGCCTGACTGGCAGGTGCTAGGTAGATGGTCACCCTGTCTCCTCCCTCCCTCCTCAGGCTGTTTCCAGAAAGGAAGGTGTGCCAGATGGGTCATGGAAACTTCCCTCTTGAACCTGCCTGTGTTTGCCCATCTGAGCCTTGGAGGCGTTTACCTTATTGTGCTCTGTACGGTGCTGCACACAAGTGAAACCCTCTCGTCTTCCACTTTCAGCATCTGCTGAATTCGTTTTTGAGGCACTATGCTTCCGTACTTCTAATTTGATTACTGTTCCCTTTGATTTGCCTTTTTCCCCCCAAAGCTTTCTCATAATCCTTATAGGAACCAAGATCCTGTACACAATTTAGCAGCTAGGAATTTGGGATTTAATAAATCACCTACACAACCCAGCATGTCTACAAATAGCCTGTGGGATTAGGTTCCTTAGCTTAATTTGGAACTTGGTGCAGCTGACCTGAATAATGAAATAGGGGACCCAAAGTTATGAATCCCCTCTGAGCATTGCTTCATTAGAATCCCCTTACAAAAAAAGAAATGAGACTCATCTCATCAGCTCGATTTTATGGCATCTGATTAGACCACTATTTTCTCAGCAGGTCCCTTTTCTTTAAACTGTTGACTATGGATGGACTGCTGAATAGAATGAACTTTGGACCACTAAATTGCAGCATTATGGTTATTTAGTGTAATTTATGAAAAACGGGAGAAGCATGAGCACTTCTTGTCGCTAATGATATCTCCATTTATCTGAACAGGTATAGGTTTGGAATATCCCTCCCACCCCCAGTACTCATCCTGGAATACTTCCCAATTAGAGACCCCCAAAATGTTATTTGGAGGCACAAACTCGACAGATGATAAATTAGACATTAACAGCACCTGCACACATTCTTATGAATATCTACCATCAGCAGCCTTTCAGGAAAGTCATGCATTTTAACTGTGTTTACCTAATAGGTCCCTTTATTCAGTGTTTGACTTATAATTCAACAAATTTGGTAAAAGGCTAAATGGGCCTTCAGTGTAATATACTCCATTAGCACATCATTGTCTCTCTGTTTTGAGATATGAGGGAAGATGTTGAAATTATGCAGTATTTATTTCAAGCATTGTGATGATTAAAGTAGTACAACATGACACTCACTTCTGATTAATGGGAAATCAACAGTCGCAACTGCATTGCAAATGTAAAAACCATCCTAAAACAATTGCTGCGTGAATTGATAATCTTCCAGAATATTGACTAGATGTGGTTCTCTCACACATGAAATAACTAGGAGACTGGCATAGTAGAGCAGTAAGCCAGGGTGTGCGCTTTAGAGTGAGACAGAACTGGGTTTGCATACTTGTTCTATCAATGATGGCCTGTGACCTTGGGCAAGTTTTTACTCTTCTTGAGCCTTGATCGCCTTTTTTGGAAAGTGGGGCCGTGAATGCCAATTTCATTGGGTTAGCTCAAGGGTTAAAGGAAAGAGCACATGTGAAGTGCCTAGCTCGGGACCTGATTCACAGCAAACACTTAACAAATGTTAGTACACTTCCCTTCTAGGGGAGCAAAGCCCAGACGTAGGGCTCAACCCCACTATACAGTGTCTGTGGTCATCATAGGAAATCTCAAGAAATTTCTCAAACAAAAATAGTTTCATTCAACCTTCAGTTTAGAAATTAATATTAGAACATCTAGGAGGTGGATGAGATAGGGTGGGTGCCTGCCAAACTCAGGCATTCCAGAGTCCAAACTACAAAGGAGTTTCTTCTCTGGCAAAATTTTTTTTTGGTAATGGTCTATTCTGGGACATCAAACCAGCTTTTTTATTCCAAAGTGACAGTGACATAGGCCCACTTAAGTAAATAACATTGGATAAAGAAGAGGTGTAACATATATTCAATGGAATATTACTTGGCCATTAAAAAGAATGAAATCTTACCATTTGTAACATGGATGGAACTGGAGGGTATTATGCTAAGTGAAATAAGCTAGACAGAGAAAGACAAATACCATATGATCTGACTTACATGTGGAATCTAAAGGACAACATAAACAAACAAAACAGAAACAGACTCATAGATACGGAGAACAAACTGATACAGCTCTTCACCACTGGCTCATTTGGGAAGAATGACAAAGTTAGCTTGCCTAATGTGAGCTGGCCCACATAACCCCAGCACTGGCGACTATTCAGTATATTGTGTTTTCATACTAGCCACACTAAAAATTGCTCAATATTTTTTCTTGGTTTTTACAGTGGCATCTGTAATTCTGTTAGTGCTCATATGCTGAAAACTGCCTTAATAGAGAAGGAGAAAGGGATGCATGAAAGAGTGAGCACGGGAAAGGAGGCATTTTATACTTTATCAATACCTGAACACTGGCACTCTATCACAATTCTGTGGTTTATTCTCTGCTTAACCACAAACATCTTCCGTTAAAATAGTGTGTTTGAAGTTAAGTTGGTTACAATTGATGCCCATCCTGCAATGACTGGTCCAATTCTCAGAACAGCCCTCTGGAACAGTTTTACTTTCTCTCTCTAGAGTCTATTTTTGTCCCTAACTCTTCAATAGTTACCAAGAAAGAAAATCCCTCCCAAAAGCTTTCTGTGGCAACAACTAGATTATACTGAAAGCTGAGTACCACAATTTTAATCTAGCTTAGCTGGGAATCATTATCGGTGGAATCCTCTATTTCTCTGGGCTTGTGTTTGTATTGGGGGTGGGGAGGACATCTGCAAGAATGACACTGCCAGGTTCTCCACACTCCATCTGGTTGGTGGGACCAAAGAACTACTGTGTTTCCCTGAAAATAAGACCTAGCCGGACCATCAACTCTAATGCATCTTTGGAGCAAAAATTAATGTAAGACCCGGTCTTATTTTAATATAATATAAGACCGGGTCTAATATAATGTAATGTAATATAATATAATATAATATAATATAATATAATATAATATAATATAATATAATATAATACCGGGTCTTATATTAATTTTTGCTCCAAAAGACGCATTAGAGCTGATGGTCTGGCTAGGTCTTATTTTCGGGGAAACATGGTGGGAATGCCCAGCACACTTTCCTTTCACATCTGATTGGTTTCCCAGAGGGTACTTTCTGCCATGCATACTGGGTAACCTCTGCACCAAAGAATCAGAGTGAGCAAAACCTGGATACCACTTAGTGAGGAGTCAGGCAAGTAAATAAATAAGAAAATGCCATTAAAGAGAGGGTGATAATCCCAGTGGTAGAGGGACACTCTGGGAGCATAGACGAGATACGTTAACCAATTGTCGATGGCAACATCAAGTGTCAAGAGTCAGGAAGCTTATAAATGTAAGACCCAAAACCATAAAACTCCTTGAAGAAAACATAAGCAGTAAACTCACTGACATTGCTCTTAGCAATATTTTTTTCTGCTATATCGCCTCAGGCAAGGAAACAAATGAAAAAATAAACAAATGGGACTACATCAAACTAAAAAGTTTTTGCACAGGAAAGGAATCCATCAACAAAACGAAAAGACATCCTGTTGAATGGGAGATGATATTTGCGAACAGTACATCTGATAGGAGGTTCATATCCAAAAATTATAAAGAACTCATACAACTCAACACCAAAAGAACAGTGCGATTAAAAAATGGGCAGAGAACCTGAATAGACAAGTCTCCAAAGAAGACATACACATGGCCAATAGATGTATGAAAAGATGCTCAACATCAATAATGAGAGCAATGCAAATTAAAACCCCATAAGATACCACCTGTCAGAATGGCCATCATCAATAAATAAATTAAGTGTTGGCAAGGATGTGGAGAAAAGGGAACCCTCATGCACTGTTGGTATAGCAAATTGGTGCAGCCACTATAGGAGACAGTATGGAGTTTCCTCAAAAAAATTAAAAATAGGGAGGTGACCGGTTAGCTCAGTTGATTAGAGTGAGGTGCTCAGAACACCCAGGTTGCCAGTTCGATCCCCACATAGGCCACTGTGAGCTGCACCCTCCACAACTAGATTGAAACAACTACTTGACTTAGAGTTGATGGGTCCTGAAAAAACACACTTAAAATAAATAAAAGGTTTTTGTTTTGTTTTTTTAAAGATTTTATTGGGGAAGGGCAACAGGACTTTATTGGGGAACTGTGTGTATTTCCAGGCCTTTTTTCCAAGTCAAGTTGTTGTCCTTTCAATCTTAGTTGTGGAGGGTGCTGTTCAGCTTCAAGTTGTTGTCCTTTCAGTCTTAGTTGTGGAGGGCGCAGCTCAGCTCCAGGTCCAGTTGCTGTTGCTAGTTGCAGGAGGCACAGCCCACCATCCCTTGCGGGAGTCGAACCGGCAACCTTGTGGTTGAGAGGATGTATTCCAACCAACTGAGCCATCCGGGAGCTCAGTGGCAGCTCAGCTCAAGGTGTCGTGTTCAACCTTAGTTGCAGGGGGTGCTGCCCACCATCCCTTGTGGGACTCGAGGAGTTGAACCGGCAACCTTGTGGTTGAGAGCCCACTGGCCCATGTGGGAATCAAACCGGCAGCCTTCGGAGTTAGGAGCATGGAGCTCTAATAGCCTGAGCCACCGGGCCGGCCCTAAATAAAAGTTTTTTAAAAAAATAATTAAAAACAGAACTACCATACAACCCAGCAGTTCCACTCCTGGGTCCAAAGAAATCCAAAACACTAATAGAGAAGATAAGAGGTCTGACAGTTAAGTTCGCAGACTTGCCACTGTGTGCTTACATTGGCAGCACTGTACAAACGGCTCGGTAAGGTTTCATAACCTTGGTATATCAGTGTCTCACACCTGTGTTCATGTCGACATGTGGTGGTGTCTTGCTGAGTGGCGTTCATTATTCTTGTTGCATGTTTTTGTGTGTCGTCACGAGAATGAGCTTGAATTAGAGCAATGAACAAACATTAAATTTCATGTTAAACTTGGCACTAGTGGAAGTGAAATCAGGGACATGTTAGTCCAAATTTATGGGGATAATGCCATGAAGAAAATGGCAGTATACAAATGGATTAAACATTTTTCTGAAGAGAGAGAAAGGGTCACTGATGAAGAGAGGTCAGTGTCGCCAGTAATGAGCAAAACTGACGAAAACATTGCAAAAATTTGTCGAATTGTGCATCAAAATCGTCAGCTAACTGTGAGAAGCATAGCAGACCAAGTAAACATCTATAGAGAAACAGGAAAATCTTAACTGAAAATCTTGGCATGAGAAAGGTGTGTGCAAAAATGATCCCAAAGAAGCTCACCAATGAACAAAAGCAAAGGAGAGTCGAGGTTTGCCAATACCTTTCAGAGAGGCAAGACCATATTTTGGGCCGTGTTGTCACTGGTGATGAAACATTGGTGTACCAATATGACCCTGAAACAAAGCATCAAATTGCACAGTGGAAGTCAGCCAATTCTCCACGACCAAAAATTTCTGTCAGTCCAAATCAAGAGTCAAAACAATGTTGCCAACATTTTTTGATATCAGAGGGATTATTCATTATGAATTTGTACCAACTGGACAAACAGTGAACCAAGTTTACTATTTGGAAGTGCTGAAAAGGCTGCATAAAAAAGTTAGACGAAAATGACCCGAACTTTTCGCCAATTCATGACTCTTGCCCCACGACAATACACCAGCTCACACAGCATGGTCTGTGAAGGAGTTTTTAGCCAGTAAACAAATCACTGTACTGGAACACCCTCCCTACTCACCTGATCTGGCCCCCAGTGACTTCTTTCTTTATCCAAAGATAAAGGAAATATTGAAAGGAAGACATTTTGATGACATTCGGGACATCAAGGGTAATACGACGACAGCTCTGATGGCCATTCCAGAAAAAGAGTTCCAAAACTGCTTTGAAGGGTGGACTAGGCACTGGCATCAGTGCATAGCTTCCCAAGGGGAGTACTTCGAAGGTGACCGTAGTGATATTCAGCAATGAGGTATGTAGCACTTCTTCTAGGATGAGTTTGTGAACGTACGTGTCAGACCTCGTACATGCACCCCTATGTTCACTGCAGTGCTATTCACAGTAGCTAAGCAACCTAAGTGCCTATCAATAAATGATTGGAAAAGATGTGGTACATATGTACAATGGAATATTACTTGGCCATAAAAAAGAATGAACTCTTATCATGTACAACATGAATGGACCTGGAGGATATTATGCTAAGTGAAATCAGTCAGATAGAGAAAGACAAATACCATATAATCTCATTTATATCTGGAATCTAAAGAACAAATCAAACAAAACAGAAACAGATTCATAGGTACAGAGAACAAACTGATGTTTGCCAGATAGAAGTGGGGTTGGAGGACAGGGTGAAAAAGGTGAAGGGATTAAGAAATACACATTGGTAGTTACAAAATAATTGTGGGTAAATAAAGTACGGCATAGGGAATATGGTCAATAATATGGTCATAACTGTGTATAGTGCCAGGTGGGTACTAGTCAGGCAGATCACTTCATAAATTATATAAATGTCTAACCACCATGCTGTACACCTGAAACTAATATAAAGTAATATTAGATGTCAACTGTAATTGAAAAATAAAAAGAATAAAAAAAGAAACTAAAAAACAAAACAAAAGTCAGGAAATTTAAATTAAATAGACATTGACTGACGAACATCTTGGGGGTTGCTCTTGCAGTACATAAATTAAGCATCTCCTCTAGGTAAAGCCTTGTGCTAGCAGGTGAAGATGTAAGGAAAAATAAGACACAATCCATGTCCTTAAGGAGCTCACAGTCTGATGCAGAAAACCTCCCGTGAACAAAGACTTTCAGTAAAATGTAGAGATGGCGTCATGAGTAGTTTGTGGGAAAACAGACAAAGGACCATTAATGCTGTGTGGACGTCAGGGAAAGCTGCCCAGAGAAGCTACCCCCTGAGCTGATTCTGAAGGGATGAATAGGGTTTAACTCATTGAGAAATATGGGCAAGGTCAGTCCAGACAGAGGGAACAACATGGTCAAGAGTACAGAGATGGACCTGAGCATGGGGTGTTGAGGGATGAAGTTTGGATGATAAACGGGTCAGATAATGCAGGACCTTATGTGCCATGGTAAGGAACCGGGAAACTTGGGCTTGATCCAGTGTAAAAACACATCATATGGGGATAAGTCTAAAGGCAGGAGTATAAACTAGAGGGTGCTGGGCTGTGAAGGTGCAAGGAAGAGTTGATAAGGGCCTGAGCTAGGTCAGTAAGAGAAGTAAAAGATGTGGAATTATTCAGGAGGTAGACTCATGAATGACTGGTTGGCCGTGTGGCTGAGAAAGAAGGAATTGTCTATGATGATTGTCAGTTTTCTGTTTTTGTGTCCTGCCAAGATTGGAGATATAGGAGGAATCGGGGTGGTGGAGATGGGTGATGAGCTCAATTTTGGATGCATGAAATTTGAGGTCTCACTATGTCATCCAGTTGTAACGGTGACTTCCAAAGAAAGAGATTTTGCAAAAACAATGACGCTTGCTCTCCTTTTCTGATCTAAATTTTGGGGTGTCTAATACAGTCATCTTAACTAGACATAGAAGAGACATCAAGAACTCTACCGAGCACAGAGTGGAAAATAAACCTAATCAGACCCTCCCAACCTGCTCTGTTTCCCTATTTGATATTCCTGCTATTCCATTGCTGAAAGTTTCTAAGTAACCATGCCACAAAATACACTGACAGGGAGATTAAATTGGCAAAATTTTACAAATTCTACTTTTTTTTTTTTTGACATTCATTGTGGCTTCTGTGGTAAATGAAAAAAGAATAAATACAAACACAGAAGAATTGTAGGCCTATGTTCTTCTAAAATGACTTTTGAAGGGAGGAAAATAAGTGCATTGATTTTGCTCTTATTTGTGTCACTTTTTAATAGTAACTTTATTGAGCTATTATTCACATACCATACAACCAAAACCTCTGATATCGCTTCTAAAATGGCGCAACTTTGGGAAGGAACACAGTCTCCCTGGGTTAACAATGGTTTTAGCGTGGATCTCTGTCTCTTTCCCTGCTATCTCTGTTAAGCTGTCTGTTACCTTCTGTTAGGCTATGCTAATTTCCAGCTGGGTTCCCTGTTGTTTACAACCATTCTTGGGGGCATAAATTGCAGCATAGTCTGATTCAGTTTAAACTCAGGCAAAGTTAGCTTCATGATGCCAAGTCTTTGAAGTTTGTTTTAAGTCCAGGAGGGCTCTTGTTAGCTGGGCCATTTCTGGTAAACAGTATGGCCTATGTTTTAGCTTGTTGCTCTCATAGTTACCAGCTTCCTCTTACTTGTTCATTATCACCATCTCCACTGTTTTCTAGAACACCCTTAGGTGTGAATTTTGTGTACTATTTCATAACGTCAGTTCCTTTAAGGAGCACTTCCAGGCTTCCTGTTCCTTTGGACTCACTCTCCCTCCGAGCCATTGCTTTGAGCATTGGATGGGGATGAGAGCCTCTGGTCTCCTCAATTTACCTCTTCCAATGTGGAACCTCTGCCCTACGAGCTTGCAGGGGGTGAGGGTGATCAGGACCCCCGTGTGCTCTGTAAAATATATAAAGAACTCATACAACTCAATAGCAAAAAACGAAACAATCCAATGTTTTTAAATTTGCAGGAGATCTGAATAGACATTTTTTCCAAAGACACACACATGGCCAACAGGTACATAAAAAGGTGCTCAACATCACTGATGACCAGGGAGATGCAAATCAAAACCACAATGAGATATCACCTAACACCTGTTAGAATGGCTATAATCAAAAACACAAGAAATAATGTGTTGGCGAGCATGTAAAGAAAAGGGAACGCTCGTGCATTGCTGGTGGGAAATGTAAATTGTTACAGCCACTATGGAAAATAGTATGACGGTTCCTCAAAAAAGTGAAAATGGAACTACCATATGATTCAGAAATTTCACTTCTGGGTATTTATCCAAAGGAAATAACAACACTAATTTGAAAAGATATATGCACTCCCATGTTCATTGCAGCATTATTTACAATAGCCAAGATATGGATGCAACCTAGGTGTCCATCAATAGATGAATAGATAAAGAAGATGTGACACACACACACACAATGGAATATAATTAACCACAAAAAAATGGAAATTTTGCAGTGTATGGACCTTGAGAGTATTATGCAACAAGTCAGAGAGAAAGACAAATACCATTTGATCTCACTTATATGAGGAATCTAAAAACAAACAAACAAAAAAAACCCTCATAGCTACAGAGAACAGATTGGTGGATTAGTGATAGCCAGAGGCAGGGGCTGGTGGGTGGGCACAATGGGTAAATTGGGTCAAAATGGACAGACTTCCAGTTATAAAATAAATAAGTCATGAGGATGTGTTGTACAACACAGTGACTATAGTTAACAATACTGTATTACGTATTTGAAAGTTGCTAAGAGAGTAGATCTTAAAAACTCTCATCACAAGAAAAAAAGATTATAACTGTGTGGTGATGGATGTTAGCTAGACTTATTGTGGTGATCACAATATATACAAATATCAATTCATTATGTTGTACACCTGAAACTAATATAATGTTATATGTCAATTATCTTAATTTTTAAAAATTAAAAGTAAGTAAAATTTTAAAAAGAGAAAAAAATGGAGAAAGCATGCAGGCTACTTGGCTTTTCATGGTGACTGAAAAACACCAAATGTGATCTCACAGATGACCAAATTCCAACCTGCATGGTCCCCTTTATGCACTGAAGCATAAATAATAATTAGATTCCAAAGAAGTGATTTGGAATAATTTTGCACCTTTAAAACTATAATCCTTTCCAGAGATACTAGCAATGTAATTTTCACAAATGTCGTAAAACCAATCAAGTTCAATAACATTAACAGGGCACGTCTGGTCCATTCTAAATCAACCTGTGCCCAAGGAAGGAGACAGGTGGAAGGCAGTGTGGCCTTGTTACTTACTGTCTTCTGATTATGCTCAAGTTCTTTAATGACTCTGAGCTTCAATCCCCCCATCTATATGTTGTCTGCGTCAGTTGAAAGAACTCACAAGAAAATGCTTAGTAGTATTTTATGAGAAATATAACCTAGAAAACTAGTGGAACTTTCAGATGTCTGGAACAGGCTTATTTTATGGAGATGATATACTGCTCCCTCCAAGAAAAACGAAAGGCTGCGTTTTGCCTAACAAACTAAGTTTAACTATATGACAAACTTCAAGACATAACAAGGAACTCAATAATGTTACTTTTAATTGAAATTTGGCTAATAATTCCAAACTGAAATGTATCCTTTCTAAAACTCAACCAAAAGGGAGGTAATATCGTGTTAGCTTTAGCAGCAAAGTGCATGGACTCACGCCTGACTGCTTGGGTTCAGATCCTGGATGGGCCACTTTCTAGCTGCAAGAGCCTGGGCAAATCACATAAACTCTTCATGCCTCAGCAAAATGACGATGATACCTTAGGAGTTGTGAGGCGTTAATGAATTAAAAGATACAAAGATGCATTAGAGCAGTGCCTGGCACAGAGTAAGCACTATAAGTGAGTGTGATGAAAATGATGATGTCAGCTTGGAGATTTGTCCTTTTTGAAAGTTCTAGTCATGCCCCAAATGAATTCTTTCAGATTTCCTTAAAACATAGCCTTCCTTTTCTCAGAGAGGCATTGTGGAAAGAGTGGAGAAAATGTTTCCAAGCAAAGCCATTGGTCATCATGACTGATGTGAGAAAAGGCAGATCGGGTGTTCTGGGCATCAAGTTCCTGCAAATGTTGGAACTGACAGCACGTCTGATCAAGTGATGCCATTCAAGACGTTTAGCCACGGGTGATGCTCTAGGATGAAATTAAAAGGAAAATGACAAATAAACTGTGGCAACTAATCAATACATGGCCCAGTATGGAAGCTAACGGCCCATTTCATGAGCAGGATCTGACTTTTACAGAGCCCACCTTTTTGTAGTACAAATTGGGTTTTGTTGTAGTCATGTTGAGAATTGCAGACTTTAGTGCCCTGGAATTATTGACATTACATTATAAATATTTCTTTTGTGTTCCTTAATAGTAGTTGGAAAAAAAATGACTAGACCAGGGGTGTCCAAACTGCGGCCCGCGGGCCAACTGCGGCCCGCAATCCATCGTTAATTGGCCCGCAGCAAATTCCAAAAATATATTTAGTTTACTCAAATAAACCAGGTGAGGCAATATGTACTTCTCCTCGAGTGAGTGGCCCAGCTGTTTGTATATTTTACCGCATATGGCCCTTGGTAAAAAACGTTGAAAAAAGTTTGGGCACCCCTGGACTAGATGGATAGATACAGATAGATACCGGTAGATAGGTGATAGATAGAAGATAGATAGATAGATAGATAGATAGATAGATAGATAGATAGATAGATAGATAGATAGATAGATAGATAGATGTACAAACCATTGTTATTGGAGTGATCTTATTTCAATAGTGCAGTGTAAGAAATTCATTTGAAATTACACTGAAACTTTTAAACAGGGACAGAGAGACAGAAAGACGTTGTCAGGGCTATATGTGGATTCCAGATTAAACATAAAAGTAGAAGTATGCCTTTATCTTTTGATTTATCTCTCTGATAATAATTGTTACTTTATTTCAGACATTGTTCTTAGGACCAGCTCCTCAGTCTTGTCTCCTCCTACAAGCATTAACATCCTCTTTGGCATACAATCCCCACATTTTCATCTTTTACTTAAAAACTGATTTAGTGGCATCAGTAATCTCTAGAAGGGATTGATAACGGTCTGCCACCCAGGGTGAATGAATGTAGGTCAGGCCTCTTTAACAGGTACCTGTGGGATAAGGGTTGGGGGCACTGGGCACAGCATTTGCTGCTAAGTCACTGGCTCAGGGGTTGCCAAACTACAGCCTGTGAGCCAAATCTAGCCCGCTGCCTGGTTCTGTGATTGAAGTTTTATTGGCATGCAGCCATGCCCGTTCATTACGTATTTCCCACGACTGCTTTCCCACTACAAGGGCAGAGTTGAGTGGTTGCAAAAGAGACCATGTGGCCCACAAAGCCTAAACTATTTGTTATCTAGCCCTTTACAGGAAACGTTTGACAATGCTTCCTGTTTGTGATTTAAAATGTTCTAATATGTTTAAAGTTCCTAGGCAGGAATTGAAAACAAAGCCAGCCATATTTGCTGCCTTGATCCGTTTGCTTATTGACAACTCTGGACAGATCTGGCATAAACTATTGAAAGAGCATTTCTTGAAAGCAGCCTGAGAGTGCATCCCTCTGTGGTCCCTCTGCCTGGACTGTCCTCTCCCATTCCACCTCCTCTCTTCTTTCCCTCCCAACTCCTGTTGGGCTTTCAGGATTCTGCCCAAATCAGGCTTCCTTTGTGAAGCCTTCCCTCATCTCAGATCCCAGGCAAAAGGAAGCATTCTCTCCTCAAGTTTGCAGAGCTCATCTATGGGAGTCTGCCACAGCTGGCTCACATGGAATTGTCTGTCCCATCTTCTCCACCGTGACCTCTGAAGTGGCAGCAGCAGAGTGTTGGTTGTCTCCATAACTCAGTCTTACACTCATTTGTTAAATCTAGGCTCCTGTTTTCCTTAAGTGGTTAGCACGTTGCCCCCACACTGTACCCCTATCACTTGCCTCCCTGTTTTCACTCTTATGCTCTCCAGTCTGCAGCTAGAGTGCACTTCTCATAAGGTAATTCGGGTCACATCACTCCTCTGCTCAAAACCCTATACTGGCTTAGACTTGGAATAAAATCAAAAGGCTGACCATAGCCTTCAGGGCCCTGCATGACCTAATTTCCTGTCTTCATCTTCACCATCATCTCTCTCTCTCTCTCTCACTGCTCTTCTCCTTGCAAGCTGCATTCCACAAACACTGGTCTCCTCGCTGTTCCTCAAACGTGCCAACCATGTTCCTGCCTCAAGGTCTTCTCATTGGCTGTTCCATCTTCCTGGAATAGTCTTCTCCCGGATATCTAGCTCCTTTACTTCATTCAGGTCACTGCTCTGATATTACTTCCCCAAAGAGGTCTTCTTTCTTTGAAGAAACAAAATAGCCCCTTTGTTATTCTGTGTCCCCTTAAATTCATATTGATTTAGAGCACTTATCACTTCCTGATTATTACATAGGATGTGTCCTCATGCGTTTATTACCTGCCTTCCCTTCTAGGTTAAAGGCTGTACGAGAGAAGGGCCTTGTTTACTCTGTATCTCCAGTGTTTGGAATAGGGCCTAACATCAAGTTAGGTGCCCAACACCCATCCATAAAGTACACACGAGTGACAGAAGTCTGTCTGTTGCTTCTGGCACCAGTGCCACAATGGTTTAATTATTTCAGTGTCATGATGTATGCTAATAACACTTTTTAATGAATGAGAAAATGTGGTAGGGAAAGCATGGTTTTGTGTGTTTTTTTTTTATTTATTTTTTAAATTTATTGGGGTGACAATTGTTAGTAAAATTACATAGATGTCAGGTGTACAATTCTGTATTACATCATCTATAAATCCCATTGTGTGTTCACCACCCAGAGTCAGTTCTCCTTCCATCACCATATGTTTGATCCCCCTTACCCTCATCTCCCACCCCCCACCCCCCTTACCCTCTGGTAACCACTAAACTATTGTCTGTGTCTATGAGGTTTCGTTTCTCATTTGTTTGTGTTGTTCTTTTGTTGTTTTTGGTTTATATACCACATATCAGTGAAATAGTGCCTCCGATAAGGGGCTAATATCCAGAATATACAAGAAACTCATGCAACTCAACAACAAAAAAACAAACAACCCAATTGAAAAATGGACAGAGGACTTGAAGAGACATTTCTCCAAAGAGGACATACAAATGGCAAATAGACATATGAAAAAATGCTCAACATCACTAATCATCAGAGAAATGCATGGGTTTTAAGGACAGCCTGATCTCAGTTCAGATCCCAGCACTACCAGGTAGTAGTTGCATGACCTCTCTAGGCTTTCATTTCCTTTACTTAACAAGGGAATACTTGTATCCACGACACAGTGTTGTTGTAAGGAATAAAGGAAATAATACCTGTATTGTGACCCTGTTTTTAGAAGGCAGGTTGCAAAATATTATGAATGGTAGAATAGCATTTTTGCAAACATGTGTTCGTGTTTTTAAAAAATGTCTGTAAGCGTATAACCCAAAATGTTGACAGTGGTCATGGGTGGTCAAGAGAATTGAAAAATATTGACCATCAGGACACTTTTAAATCAACACGCTTTGGCATAATTAGTACTTTAGCATGGTACTGAACTACCTGTTTGATATAGCTAAGTAGGTGTAAGCCCATTAAGTTACAGTAGTACTGAACTGAAAAACCCATTAATGATAACCTTTATTTCCATAAAAGTGTTAGAGTATAGCAGATCGTTCGTGATTTACTGGTTTGAGTTTGAAATTTTAAATATGCATAAGGATGTTGCATTCTCTTTTAGTATCCTGTGTTGAAACTGTTACTGGGCTCTAGTGTTTTTATAGTTAGTATAAGGGCTGTTTTGAACCCTGATTCTTTGATTGTTTGAGGATAGAATCTTGAGAGTAGGTTAGCAGGGGAGGGTAGGCCATCACTAAGTTCATTATCTTCTGGAGACCATTGTCTTTGCTTAAAATGAGTTGGTAATGGGGCGCTAAGCCTCAGTGTCCTTGTCGTACCCTGGGGTGCACAGTTCTGGAGCATGGTAACTTGAGTTCAGATCCTAACTCCCTCCTTACTAACGGATGGCCTTTTACCCTCTGAACCTCTATTTCCTCACCTCTGAAGTAGGGAGAATACTTTAAAGCTGGCAAACTTACTGGGAAGAGTCAAGGAGTAAACGGCCTGCTGATATCCAGAGGGTACTTGGGTTGCCCCTATTTGCCTTGTGTCCTACTTGGTACCCAGGCCCGTGGTGTCCCACCCCTTAGGATGGAGAATAGAAGAGGAATAGCACCTTTTCTAACTCCAGGCACATTTTCCTGGGCCTTGTTTCTAAGCAGTTGAAGCCAGGCTTCAAGGGTCAAGGAAGATAGGGAGTGAGTCATCACCAATTGATTCTCTTTGTGTTGCTGGAACAAGTGTGGGAGGAAACTATGCCCCTGTCTGCCCACTGCCACTCAAACAGCCACTGTGCAATGGGAAGCACTTGACTGCCTGGTGGAGAGTGGAGAATACAGATGGCAAGGCCAAGATGCCCATCATGAGCCAGCTGTGCCGTGGTGGCAGGAGAGTGACCATGCAGAGTCCCAATGTTTCACACAGCCTGGGCATCTGACACCCCCCCCACCCCGCCCAGAGCCTACTGGGATGAGTGCTGTGTCCTCCCCAGGTCTCATCTCTCCGGCACAATAGAAGCCTGGAACTGCTTATCGAGTTGGAGTGGATTTTATTGTTGTGGATGTTGTTAACCACAAAACACAGAGGGTGCGGGGGCAGGAGGATTGCTGTGTTCCCCTTTTGTGGTAGTAAATGTTTTGAGACATGACGAAGAGGTTATCAAGATGAGTGAGAATCTCCCACCCCCTTCCTTCTTTCTGTGACAGAATATGGAGCCCTGCAGCGTGCTGGGCTCCAGGGACACAGAGACGAACACACCCCATGCCCTACTCTGGAGGAACCAGTCGAGTGGTGGAATCAGGCATGTGCGGGGCAGTTAGCATACCCTATGGTCAGGGGGTACCCCAAAGGGAACGTGTCAGGATGTGAGCAGCTCTACTTCCCACTGGAGGCGTGAGCTGATTCCTGAAGAAGGTCAAGGAGTTTGCTCAGGGCAAACACCTTCAAATCGGTGGCGCCCAAGAAGCAACTAGGCCATGGCAATCTGGACATGTCCAGATGCCAGGAGGGGCATAGTCAGTGCCAGGCAGTGAGCCAAATGAGTGTCCTCTTTGAGGCTGGTTAGGGTTAATCTTAACTTAGGGATTCAAGGCCCTGCTGACATCTCTTCCCCACATCTGGTCCCTGTCTCCCTTTCAAACCTCATTGCTGTGATTTGGCCCTCTCCTCTAGCCCTATCCTACTCTCTACCCACTTCACTAAACATGTCCTGTGTTTCCCTGCCTCTGTGCCTTTCCCAGTATCGTCCCATCACCCAGAGTGCTCTTCTCCACATCTGCCTTTGGCATAGTCCAGCCAACTGGTTAAGGTCAAATCTCTCCTCCAATATACTTGATCCCTGGGGCATATCTATAATCTCCACTTCCAGGCCTCCACACAGAATTGATCTCTCCTTCGCCTTTATGCCCAGGACACTTACTACCTCTGTTAAGAACTTGACACAACCTTCCTTGTGTAGCCAGGTGGTTAAAAACACAAGCTTAGAGTTAGGAGATCAGATTTAGAAACTTACCACCTGTGTGACTTTGGGTAAATCTACTAACCCTTTGAACCTTCAGTTTCATAATCTTTATACTAGAAATAATACTAATGTGTACTTACTAGTGTTATTTTTAGAATATGAGATAGTACACGTAAAGCAGAGTACCTGACACATAGTAAACACTCAGTAAATGATAACTATTTTTGTAATGTGGCCCCGTAATCCCCACCCTAAATTGTGAGCTACTAGAGGTCAGGGACTATTGTTAATCTTTGTATTGCCCCTCTTCAGTTTAGTGACTAGCACATAGTAGGTGCTCAATAAAGTTTGAGCCATCCTTCTTAAATCACTGCCTTGAAGATACTGAGGCAATTCTGGGTGGTCCAAAGTTCAGGTGGCATAACCCTAATTGCGTAAGACCCATACAATGCCTATATTGACCAAACAGTCCCCGGAGTTGGGGTAACTCTTCGAGGCTTGAGCTGGGGTGGCTGTATGTTTGAAAGATGCTTTTTTTTCCCCAGGCCACTAGCAGAATACTTGGGATTAAGCTAGTAAGAAACTAGTGGAATACTAGGGATGTGAGGTCGTCACATCCCAATCATGCCCATGAACACATTAAAGGAACACTCCAGATATCCTGAAGAGATGGGAAACGAAATTAGCCCCGTGATGTGCTGGGAATAGGCCGACGAAACACTGGGGAGAGGGTAAACATAGAGCGACCACCCCACCCTTCTGCTAAGAACGCTAGGGAATCTTGGTGAAGAGGGGGTGGGGCTGATGCTGGTGTTATTTCGACCCCACCTGAGTCTCTCAGGAGGCCTATATTAGGTCAGAGGAGGCAAACAGGAAAGAGACAGCCATTGCCATGTGTCATGTCTGGTCACATTTTTTATTAGGCTTGAAATCTCCTGGAATTACTTCCTCACCCTTGTTTTATTTCTGCCTCGGCTTTCTCATCTAGTTTTTTCTTTTTCTCCTTTTGAAGTTGAAATAGCTCCGTGAGTCACGACAACTGTTTTTCGTTTTGTTTCGTTTTTTTAATTGGGGAATATTAGGGAACAGTGTGTTTTTTCAGGACCCATCAGCTCCAAGTGAAGTCGTTGTTTTCAATCTTGTTGTGAAGGGCGCAGCTCACTGGCCCATGTGGGAATTGAACCGGCGACCTTTGTATTATGAGCACTGCGCTCTAACCAACTGAGCCAACTGGCCGCCCACCACAACTCTGTTTTGGAACTATGCAAGGTATCAATAAATAATCTTTTAAAAAATACACAATCTCGGGCCGGCCGGGTAGCTCAGGCGGTTGGAGCTCCATGCTCCTAACTCCAAAGGCTGCCGGTTTGATTCCCACATGGGCCAGTGAGCTCTCAACCACAAGGTTGCCTGTTCAATTCCTTGAGTCCCGCAAGGGATGGTGAGTTGCGCCCCCTGCAACTAACAACTGACAATTGGACCTGGAGCTGAGCTGCGCCCTCCACAGCTAAGATTGAAAGGACAACAACTTGACTTGGGAAAAGTCCTGGAAGTACACAGTGTTCTCTAATAAAGTCCTGTTCCCCTCCCCCAATAAAATTTAAAAAAATAAAGTACACAATCTCAGTGGATGCCGCAAACAATCCTGTGACTTAGATATGATGATCTTCAGCGATACGTGGTTTGAGCCAAATCCAAAAGCTTGTAAGCATTTTCTGACACCAAGCCCAGTGCACGTTCTACCAGTGAATGACTTGTTGAGCCCTTACTGTGTGCCAGTAACACCGAGCAAAGTGCTGGGGATTGTGAATCACCAAGAACATTCTCTCAGCCTGTGAGGAAGTGTCAACACTGATCTACGGATGAGGAATCTGAGGCTCATGAAGCTTAGGTAACTTGCATGCGGTCAGACAGCAGAGCAAGGAGCTGGCTTGATTCCTGTCTAACAAAGGGAGCTCACTGGTGAGGGTGTTAGAGGCCATATGCTGCCATCCACTCTGTCTGCTCTTCTTCAAGTCCCCTGGGTCTATAATAAACAACACCATTAAGAGCTAACTTGCTTTGACCACCAACCGGATACCAGGCACCATGTTGAATCCTTGACTTTCATTATTTCATTTAATCCTTCACAGTAATCCTGATGCAGGTACGATTTTGCTCCCTGTTCTCACTTCATTCCCTCTCCCTATGGGATCGCATCGACACCACAGCTACTCGTATAGTTAGCCCCTTATCCTCGGATGGCTGACAAACATCTTTATGTAGCCCAGAGTTCTCTGAACATTCTAGACCAGTATTTCCAATTGCCTGCTTCTTACTTGAATTTAGCCATGCATGCATTTGGCAAATATTTATTGAGCACCTACCATATACCAAGCAAAATTTAAGATGCCGAGGATTATGACAACATGTGAAATAGACTAAAACCCCTTTTCATGGAGCTTCCATTCTGGTGGGGGGAACACAGTGAACAAGAAGAAAATGGCAACTAGATAGTAAGAAGAGCTAAGGTAAAAAATTTAGCTGAGAAGAGGATATGAAATGCTGGCAGAGTATTAATCTTTAGGTAGGGCGGAGAGAGAAGACCTCATTGATGATGCAGTTTTTGAATAAGGGAGGAGAGAGAGGCCTCTGAAACACCTCCAAATCAGCAGATCCAAAACCCAGCCCATGATTTCCCCTCCAAACCTAATCCTTTTTCTGTGATCTCACTCTCAAGAAATGACCCTGCTATCTATTGAGCCAGTCAAGCCAGGACCCCAGGAGTCATCTTTGACTCCACACTCTTTCTCCCTCCCTGACACACTTGTCACTGTATCCAATCCGTACCAAGTTCTGTTGATTCTACCTCATAATGCTTCTCTTGAGGCAACGTGATTTCCCCCCATCTCTAATATTACCACTGTGATCCAAGTCCCAGTAATCTGTTACCTGGCCCAGTGCAATGGCCTTCCAACTGGTCTCCCTGCTTCCACGGTGGCCCCCATCTAATTTGTTCTCACAGCCGCCACAGTGACATTTTCCAAACTCAAATCTGATAATATTGTCACCTTGCTTAGAGCCTACCATGGTTCTTCCTTGCAGGATAAGGACCAAACTCATGACCTATTTGTGGTCTGACACCAATGTCCTTCTCCAGCCTCATTTTATACCAGTATTGCCTCCCTCCCAAGCGCGCACGCGCGCACACACACACACACACACACACACACACACACACAAGGATAAACAGAATTTCGTTGGGTTTTGTTTTTTACACTGATGGATCAGACTAGGTGCATTCTTCTGAGATTCATTTTATTAACTCAACGTTATGCCATAGAGACCTTTTGATGTCAGTACATCATCCTCGCACACTCCTTTGCATACAAGGAGAGATACTGAAATATTAAATAAATGATGCATAAAATGGACAAGTACCATTAAGTAATTATTTTATTATCAAAAGAGACAGGTCATAGCATTTTGGTGCAGCTTTTTATTATAATATATGTCACTGTGCTACATTTTTGGGATCCACAGATGAGGACGACAGTTCTTGCCTGTGTCCTGCTGGCAGAGATAAAGCTAGGAGGCATTAGACAGCATGATGTACTTAGGACAACAGAAGTAGCTCTGCATTAGCAGATCCTATAATGTGACAGCAAATGTGGGAGAGACAGGGCGTGGGACATAGACAAGGGCTAGATCATGTGGGGCCTTATTTATCATGTTAAGGAGTGTGAACCTTATCCTGAGGGCACAGAGAACCACGTCATGATTACTGGTTACAAATGCATTGTGTGTAAGTAGGAGAAAATCTGCCAATAATATATTTTTTCTGAAATATAACAAAAAGCCTAAAGGCAGGCAGTTGCTGAGTTGGGTTCAGAAGCTCAGCAGTGCTGCTCATGGAGCCCAGGCTCTATCTTTATAGTCATCATTTTGATTGTGTTGGCTTTCACCCTCATGCTTTTTGCCTCATAGTCACGAAATGGCCACCATGGCTCGAGACATCATATCCATGTTCAAGGAAGTTAAGAGGGGAAAAGAGATTGTCTGCTCTCAAGAGAGCAAAAATTTCCCCAGGAGCCCCCAGCAGATTGAAACTTATAATTTATTGGCTAGAATTGTGTTATATGGCCGCCCTAACGGCAGGGAAGGCTGGAAGAATTAGTCTTTAATTTTTCTAGCTTCTATCATGAGGGCACACAATGTCTGGGAATGAGTGTTTTGGTAGCCAGCCAAAATGATCTGCTTACAGTAGGATTTTACTCAAGGAATTGACCTGGACTCACAAGAGCAAGTCAAGACAGCCCCATCTACCAAATGGCAGACCAGCCAGAATGTGGATAACTCAGACAAGGTATCTGAAGTCCCAGGCTCTTTTAATCCCCAACTCCCATCCCTCCATATGAAGGATATATAGAGGTTTTGGGGTTGCCTTGGTATCAAACTCCAGATTACGGGGAGTTGGCTAAGGCCATTTTTTTAAATTGTGGGTAATACTGGGGAACAGTGTGTTTCTCCAGGGCCCATCAGCTCCAAGTCATTGTCCTTCAGTCTAGCTGTGGAGGGTGCAGCTCAGCTCCAAGTCCAGTTGCTGTTTTCAACCTTTAGTTGCAGGGGGCACAGCCCACCATCCCATGCGAGAATTGAACCGGCAACCTTGTTGTTGAGAGCTCGTGCTCTAACCAACTGAGCCATCTGGCCACCCCACCGGCAGCTCAGCGACAGCTCACTGTCTTCAATCTAGTTGTGGAGGGCGTACCTCACTGCCTCATGTGGGAATCGAACCAGCAACCCTGTTGTTCAGAGCTTGCGCTCTAATCAACTGAGCCATCTGGCCACCCCGAGGCCCTTTTTGCACTGAGAAATCAACTGCCTGAAAAACCTATGAAGTTCTCTGAAGGACAAGCCCATCCAGACTCCTACCTCTATCCATGTGCGGCTATCAATTTGGACTTCATAAGTGACCTGCCCTATTTACATCAATCAGTGTTACTCCTTTACATGAATCACCCAATATCATGACTACCTGTAGGCCTCCCATCACTATTAAAGCATGGATTCCCAAACAATAGATTTTCCTGGTAAGAGCCTAAGAATCTATAATTTAAAGAAGGATCTCTACTTCTTTTCATGTGTAGTCAGGTTTGGAAACTGCTGACCTAGAAGTCATTCAGGAAAACTGGGCAGACATGTAATACAAGGAAGTTTCTTCCAGAAAGGACCACTCAACAGTAAAACATACAGGCATGACACCACCTCAGTCCTGCACCCACCTATCCACCCACCCATCCATTTATCTAGCCAGTCATCGAGGCAAAAGCTACGTTTTACAGAGTAGGCTAAGATAAGATTGAATTCTGTGGCAGAGAAATGGGGAAATCTAACAGATCTTAGGGAGGGGAGTGACATCATCAGATTCATCAAACCACTGTCATTTCTACTGCCTCAAACTCACTCTTCTTCCTGGATCTTCTCAAGGTTTCCAAGATGGTAAAGCCTGTTGCTACCTTCCCTTAACTAAATGCATGTATGCACATCCATTCATCTGGCAAATATTTATTGAGCCCTTGCTATGTGTTAGACATTTTACCAGGTTCCAGAGATATAACAATGAACAAGCTGGACAAGAACCCTGTTCTCATGAATTCTCTCCCTGTTCTCTGCTACTTACCCTGTGTTGCCATATCCCTATGTAAGCCTAAGAAAGAACCCAACATTCACAGTGGAAGTTTGGGAGTGTCAGTCAGTTCTGATACCTGGTACAGTGGATATGGAGGTGAGCAGACTAGAAGGGCACTTCTAGAAAACAGCCCCTGACCTCATATGTGCTAGCATGATTTTTAAGATGATATGATTAGCATAGCAGTGACTGCTAGTTGTTATGCAATATTTCTTCACTCCTACTGCCATAACAACAGAATATTAAGCCAGGCACATGGCCACCCAGAATGAAGACTATATTTCAAGCCTCCACTGCAGACTCAGGTTTGGCCATAAGACTAAATTCTGGCCATTGCAATGTGAACAGAAGTGATGTGTGCAGTATCTTGGTTGTTGCCTTTAATAGAAAAGACATTCCATATCCTTCCCTTTTACCCCTCCCCACTGGCTGGACATGGTGAGCCATCTTTGACCATACAGATAAGGTAATATCCTAGGAATGGCAGCATATCAAGGTAGAAGGAAACTGGTTTCCGGGATAATTCACTGAACAGTGTCACTATACAGGCCCTTGGCTACCCATCTCCAGAAAGTGCCATGAGGAAGAAATCGACTTCCATCTTGTTTAATCCACACTTCTCTCAGATTTCTGTTACAGCAATAGAAACTACATTGTACTGTGTGCAATAAGAAATGCATTAGTTACCTGAATGACAATAGAGTCAGTGCACTAGTGAAGGCATAAGTTACAGGATAGTGGGTTGAGGAACATGGAAGAAGTGAGGCAGTAGAGACAATAAGCATCAACAACTCTTTCAGGAAGGTCTTCTGTAAAAAGGAGGGACAGCTAGGGCAGTAGCTGTCATGGATGTTGGGTCGCAGGAAGGGTTTGGTTTTCGTGGTATGGTGATAAGAAAAAATTGATCCTATTTCCAAGGTTATGGAAAGGCTCCAGTAGAGAACATGAGGTTGAAATATAGAAGGAGTGAGGGCAACTGATAGAGAGAAAGCTTTAAGGAGTCAGGAAGGTTGAGATCCAAAGCCCTGCTTTAAAAAAGGAGAGCCAGTTCTTCTGAAAGAGAAATGATAAAAGATGGATGTGGAAACAAGTGAGCAGAGAGCTGTCAGGCACCTGAGGGCTATTCCCTGTGAGAGAGGAGGCAAGGTTTTCTGCTGAGAGTGGGGGGCAAGGCAGTCAGTTCACGGGCTTGCGTTGGAGTGGTGAGGTTTTAATAGTTGGGTGGGATAGGAAGTTGACCAAAGACAAGGGAATTTTAGGCTGGGATGGTGGGCCCAGATAATGTTGCATTCCATGAGTCCATGCACTTGTATGCTTTTTATCTGGGAAAGACTAATCATATAAACAACAGAAATGTCGAAAGGATGTACATTGCATAGCAGCAGAAGGCCTAAAAACCCAAACAAGACCATTATATTAGTCACAGATGTTAATAAAGGAAGAGTTAGAAAGCTAAAGGAAACCCTTTTTAAAGACAAGACAAGCATCTACTCTCTCGAGGTCACGCAGAGCGCTTGGCTCTAAACAATGTCAGTTCATGCAAACCACACCACAACACACTAGCTGCATTTCTTACATATGAGAGCTGAAGTCAGTTCACATCAGTGATGAGCTGCAAAGTATGAAATTCAGCCCCATTTTTTCCCCTGATTTTAAAGTTCATGCTCAAGGTACCTCCAACTAAGCTGCCTTGAACAGACCTTCCCTGGATACCAGAAAATGATGATGTATTTGAGAGGCTATTTTTCAACAGAGAAAAAGAGTGCAACTCTATCTGTTATCAGCAATTTCTCATTAGGCTGGCTTTTGAAAGCCCACTTGAATGGTCTCTGCTTGTTGTTGTTGTTGTTTTTTTTCATTCGAATGCACTCTGACCTAAGTTGAAATGGATAACTTGTTGCCAGGATATCTCTGTAATAGCCAGACTGAAAAGTAAACAATAGCAAACCACCACATTCATCCAGCTCTTTGTGATGCCTGTATTTTTTTTTATTAAGCCCATTATTTCTGAATTTTTCTTTGGGTGGGACTAGAGAAGTGGGAGAGCTATTAAAAACCAGCTATTCTTTACTTGAAATCTATTAATATTATATTCAATGATTGCTCTACAGACATTTAACACCCAGTCTACATCACTTTTTGTTAAATTTCTAGTGACTGTATGGCCAGATAATCTTAAATAAAGGTGGGCAGAATAAATTGAAAACTGACAAGAACTTTTACAACCCTACTAACTTTCCAAATAATAAGAAAATTTGTGGAAAGCAATTCTTAATCCTCTGAAACGCCACATGAGACGATTCTAGCTCTCTGATGCTTTCTCACAATCCCACAATGAAGTTGTAAGGTGGACACTATAATTCTGCCTATTTTACAGATGAGAAAACGGAAGCCCAGATGGTGAAGTGACTAATGTTAAGGGCACACAATGAGTGGCAGAACCATGATTTAAACTGAAGTCTGTACAGTTCTCTAAACGTGTGCTCATTTTGCCTGAGCTTTAAGAATGGGTAGAATTTCAATGCGGATTTCAATCTTGAAATTAAGCATAAGTAGAAAGAAAAACTGCAAGGATGGAGTCAACCTGAACATTTCTATCATGAGCTTGACCAACTGATCTTTGTAGAACACTACACCCAACAATAGAAGACATATTTTGTCAAGTACACATGAAACACGATCCAGGATAGACCACATTCTGGACTATAAAACATATCTCAAGACATTTAGAAGGATTCAAGTTATACAAAATCTGTTCTCTGATTGTAGAAAATTCAATTAAAAATCAGTGATGGAAAGATCTTCTGAAAATCCCTAAATATTAAGACACTAAATAATATATTTTTAAATAAACCATGGGTTAAAAAAAAACTTGAAAGTGAAATTAGAAAGTAATGTGAACTGAATGCAAATGAAAACACAATATATTAAAATTTGTGGGAAGCTGTTGCAGCAGTTATGGTGGGGATTTATAGCACTAAATGCTTATACAATATAGTCCTCCCTTATCTACATTTCATTTTCTGTGGTTTCAGTTACCCGCTGTCAACCACTATCTGAAAATATTAAATGGAAAATTTCAGAAATAAACAATTGCTAAGTATTAAATTGTGTGCTGTTCTGAGTAGCATGATGACATCTTGTGCTGTTCCACTCCATCCTGCCTGAGCTGTGAACCATCCTTTTGTCCAGCGTCTCCATGTTGTATATGCTCTGTTCCCGTTAGTCACCTAGTAGCTATCTTGGTTATCAGATCAGTTGTCCTGGTATCACAGTGCTCGTGTTCAAGTAACCATTATTTTACTTAATAATGGCCCCAATGAACAAGTGTAGTGATGCGACAATTCAGATATGCCAAAGAGAAGCCATAAAATCCTTCCTTTAAGTGAAAAGGTGAAACTTCTCAACTTAATGAGGAAAGAAAAGTAATCATATACTGAGATTGCTAAGCTAAGATCTATGGAACGAACGAGTCTTACATCCATGAAACTGCAAAGAAAAACAAAGGAATTAGTGCTAGTTTTGCTGTTATACCTCAAACTGCAAAAGTTACCGGCATGGTGCATGATAAGTGTTTAGTTTAGATGAAAAATGGCGGGACGGCCGAATGGCTCAGTTGGTTAGAGTGCGAGCTCTCAACAACAAGGTTGCCGGTTCAATTCCCACATGGGATGGTGGGCTGCGCCCCCTGCAACTAAAGATTGAAAACAGTCACTGGACTTGAAGCTGAGCTGCACCCTCCACAACTAGATTGAAGGACAACAACATGGAGCTGATGGGCCCTGGAGAAACACACTGTTCTCCAATAAAATTAAAATAAAAACGAAAAGATGAAAAATGGCATTAAATTTGTGGGTGGAAGACACGAACAGAAAATATATGTAGGGTTTGGTACTATCTGCACCCACTGGGGATCTTGGAATGTATTCCCACGAAGATAAGGGGGGACTACTGTATTAGAAAAGGAGAAAAGTCTCAAATGAATGGCCTCGTCTTCTACCTTAAGAAACAAGGAAAAAAAGAACAAAAGCTTAAACTGAGCAGAATAAGCAAATGTGTCAATAAACCAGAATAGAAGAGTTGGCAAACTTCTTCTTAAGGGACCAAATAGGAAATATTTTAGGGTTTACAGTTTCTCTTTCAACTACTCAACTCTGTTTTAGCACAAAAGCAGCCATAGACAGTACTTAAATAAATGAAGCGTATGTGTGTTCCAATAAAATTTTATTTATGGACACTGAGCTTCCTATAAGTTTCATGTGTAATGAAATATTTTTCTTGTTATTTTTTTCAACCATTTAAAAATGTAAAAACCATGCTTAACTTGAAGGCCATGGTAAAAACAAGCACTTAAGAGAAATATGTTGAAGGCAAGTAGGATAACTCACATCTCCACAGAGACTTAAACATGGGCAGATTACCTTGGATGAATTTTTGGTAAGACAATCCAAAAGAGTGAACCACTGATAGGGTGGCCATAAGGAACAACTTGGAGGAATCACCCTCTCTCTGTCGTGTGTGTCAACAGAATTGAATATGGGAAGAAGAGGGGGGATGCCAGGTCAGTTGGGGAAGGCTCTTTGTGAGGTGCTAAGGAACCACAGCATCTTGGGCTCTCCAGCATCCCCCCTCACTCCCCTCACCCCATGGAGGTGTTAGAAGTGGTGCTTTGTATTGTCTAAGCCACTAGCGAGGGCTAGCGTTGACCAAACAAACTGAAGGGTGGGGGTCCTCCTTGCCCTTGGGAGGGTGTATGTAGGGAGGGTAGGAAGCCTGGAGTAGACCACTGGGTATCTATTGCTCAGGGTATGTAACCCAAGCTGTTATATTTAATCTCTGCACAGCTAAGAAAAACAGTCTTTCCTAGATAATGTTTAGGTACAAGTGAAAGAAAAAACTGAATAAATTCCATGGCCAAGGACATTTTCAGTGAATCCGAAGAGTAGACTTGGAATTTGTCAGCTACTGGTAGAGTCAAAGACTATCACACAGAAGCAACAGTCTTAGCAAGCAGTTTCCCTACCTGCTGAAAGGCAGAGGGTGTTGCTAATATTTGGGACCAAAAATATTGTACACTGTTCAATTTAACAGACCCTGTGGAGATAAGTTCTGAGATTTCATGGGCTTTCCAGATTTTAAAATCAGCTTCTATGACAAGCAACTATGTCTGTCTTGATTTCAGTCTGGCCCTGGCTTATTAGAACGGCAAGTGACTCTGAACTAGGTAGCTGTGAGGGTTGGGACTTAGAAGCAACACTTCTGGTGGAATACTTATTCTTGCTGGATTATTTTATAGCAGCTCTCTGGGGTCTAGGTCTAACTGTAAGAAGTTGACTCTTTCCTTCCTTTTAGAATCCTTCCCTGAAAAGAACTTCCAAGAGTGCCTCCAGAGACTCTCTTGGAGGGGGACCCCCAGCCTCTCTCAGGAGCCTGCCTCAGTGGTATGCAGCCTTCACAGTCCAAGTTACTTCTCTTTAGATCTGACATGATTCCTTTGGATTAACGTTCATGCTGAAATCCTGGGTCCTAGGTCCAGAGGTAGCTTATATAAATGCATAGGATTGGAAGGTGAACCTAACTAGAAATTAGTGTCTCCTTCACTCCCACTATCCAAATGAGGGAAATAAAAATATAAGGAGGTACTTACCCAGTGACCAGAATTAGCTTTCTTTAATTCTTTAATTTTAAGTGTCAATCCTAGTGTAATATATATGCAATCCCAGTTTGCGAACTCATCCTAGAAAAAGTGCTGCATACCTCATTGCTGAATATCACTACAGTCACCTTTGAAATACTCCCCTTGGGAACCTGCACTGACGCCAGTGCCTAGTCCACCCTTTAAAGCAATTTTGGAACTCTTTTTCTGGAATGGCCATCGGAGCTTACGTCGTATTACCCTTGATGTCCTGAGTGTCATCAAAATGTCTTCCTTTCTATAAATCCCATTGTGTGTTCACCATCCAGAGTCATTCTCCTTCCATCACCATATATTTGATCCCCCTTACCCTCACCCAATAAATTTAAAAAAATAATAATTTTTTAAAAATGTCTTCCTTTCAATATTTCCTTTATCTTCAGGTAAAGAAAGACGTCACTGGGGGACAGATCAGGTGAGTAGGGAGGAGGTTCCAATACAGTTATTTGTTTACTGGCTAAAAACTCCCTCACAGACAGTGCCGTGTGAGTTGGTGCATTGTCGTGATGCAAGAGCCATGAATTGTTGGTGAAAAGTTCAGGTCGTCTAACTTTTTCACGCAGCCTTTTCAGCACTTCCAAATAGTAAACTTGGTTAAATGTTTATCCAGTTAGTATAAATTCAAAGTGAATAATCTCTCTGATATAAAAAACACATGTTAGCAACAAGTTCATGAACTTAATTGTCAGAATATATATGTATGTGTGTATATATATATCCCTATATATGATACATATATATCTCACATATATGATAAACAAATATCTCCTATGTATGAACCAAGCCACCTCCACAGAATGGCAGAGATCTGCAAAGTCTGTAGGGGATGACAGAATCAGGACCTGACAATGAAAGCTGGACTGAGGAGCTAAATTAAATAATATGAAATTTAAGGTGAGGCAACAGTGCCATGTGCCTGTCCGTGGACTTCTGGGCTGGTGAAACTTGCTCTCTAAAGTGGGGAAGTGAGTTCTGCATTGATCTGTGCTAGTCAAATCCTACCCAGGGGGACTAGCGTGTTTCATTCTGGCTGCTACACTAGGCTGATGGATAGAGGCATATACTGGGGGTGCCAAAAAAAATGTACACATCTTAAGAGA
Source organism: Rhinolophus sinicus (assembly GCF_057876585.1). Lineage (NCBI taxonomy): Eukaryota > Metazoa > Chordata > Mammalia > Chiroptera > Rhinolophidae > Rhinolophus > Rhinolophus sinicus. Next base: position 101,521,871 of record NC_142518.1, read on the forward strand.
TATTGTTACCTAGGTACAACTTTTCAAAGTTGAATTGAATTACGGTAGCAGTGTGTATATGACGTTTGCTCAAAAGATGGTATTAATCAAATGAATGCTAGTGTCATTTGGTGTATTACAATTTTAACACAGTTTTTTCCTTTCTTAAAATGTGTATATTTTTTGGCACCCTCTGTATAATGCAGTTTTGTCTTTTTTTTTAACAGGACTTTATTGGGGAACAGTGTGTACTTCCAGGACTTTTTTCCAAGTCAAGTTTTTGTCCTTTCCGTCTTAGTTGTGGAGGGCGTAGCTCAGCTCCAGGTCCAGTTGCCATTGCTAGTTACAGGGGGCGCAGCCCACCATCCCTTGCAGGACTCGAGGAATCGAATTGGCAACTTTGTGGTTGAGAGCCCACTGGCCCATGTGGGAATGGAACCAGCAGCCTTCGGAGTTAGGAGCACGGGGCTCCAACCGTCTGAGCCACTGGGCCGGCCCTGCAATTTTTTCTGAAGAGAGACATGAGAGTGCTAAAAGGCACCTAGAACCACTTAAATGAGAAGAGTTGAGAGATGTGAGAGTGATTGGCCTGGAGATGAACAAACGTAGAGCACAGGACGGCCCTAGAACAAATGGAAAGTAAACTCTGTAAGTCCCAACTAGGAGGACTGGGTGGAAGGTGCAATATGGAATAGTAAGAGCTTTCCAAATAGAGGAGATTGCCCTACATAGTAGTTATTTGTTCATCCCTGGAGGTACTCCAGCTGGCCACCCACTTGGCTGGAACCCTGAAAAGGACACTCAAATGTCACATAGATGTGACCTAGAGATCACATGGCACATAATACATGACACTACTCAAAATGTAGAAATAGTAGAATATCTCCTCCAGGGCATTCATATATAGATCTATAGATGGGTAGATATATAGATATGTGGATGTATAGGTATATATCTCAGATCGGCGATTCAGTAGAAAAGATGGAAAACTGGTGTGGTGTACATCTTCAGCCAGAAAGGACACAGAGACATCCTGTGATATTCCCACATCCAAAGAAGGTAGAGTGATCCTGACTAGGATAAAAATGGTGATCATTTTTTTAGCAAGCGCAATCTTGTGCAATGTCCTTTTTGGGGTGGCTTACCTCCTAGTCTGCTGGGCTCTTTCCCCAAATGAGGTGCAATTGACGTGCTGACAAGATTGAAGAAAGTGATCAAAAGTAGACTGAAACTCACTGTCCACAAGAATGTTCTTATGCTTGGCTGAGTTGAGGGACATCTGAGAGTTAAGACATCAGGAACTGCTCTGAGTAAACAAGTTCCAATCCCCTGGGAAATAGTCTTTCAACCTCTTTGTCCTTGAGAAATGTCTATCAAAGACTTGTAGTCCTGTGTCTTGTCCTGCAAACCGGTATCCCCTCCAGACGTGGTAGTGCTAGCTTGCTCACCATGGGAAACATTCTCTGGAAAGAAATAGTTATTTATGCAGGTGACATATGATCTAATTTCTGGGAATGACTTTTGAAATTTTCTATCGCTAAGACTTTTCTTTCCCATCCCTCCCATTCTTTTTAATTCCAAATGAATTATTTTTCAGTGGACATGTTTTTACAATAAAGACAAAAGAGTGCTCTGTAGAATGGTGAAATTAGGGTTCTTCTTTCAGACAGGGTATGTAGCAATTTTTTCAGACTGCAGGAAAGTCATGGAACTATATTTGATCTATTGGGACTTAAGTTCAAGCTAGTCTTTTCAGTCTCTATTTTTGGTTTACTCCTTCACTCTGCTGGTTTAAATCTTTCTTAAAGATATGAATAGCATGAGGTAGGTATGACAAAACTGAAACAGGGTGGAAAGTGGGCTGAAAAAAACCCGAGTGGTTCTTCATTCTGTAGCAATACCACCTAATGAGTGAGTCAACCACCATGACTTTCAGACAGTTACTTAGACCCTCAGGGAATTGTAGAGATCATCCAGTCCTGCCCCCTCATTTTACACCTGAGGCCCAGAACGGAACTAACTAAGCTAAGTTCACAAGGGCTAATGAAGGGCAGACTGATGATCAGGTTGCCCAATGGCCCATTAAGTATTCTTTCTACTATGCTACCAAACTGCGCAATGTAAGGAAACCATAATTTGTAATAGAACATGCCAATGACTCTATCAAGATTTGTGGTTTATATAATAACAACTGCTGTTGATTGTGTACTTTATGTGGGTTATCTCATTTATTGGGTCACAACATGTAATAAGGAGTCTGACTCCATTTTTGATGTTTGACTACTGGCAACTTTTAAGCCTCACTCCTCCCACTTCCATTGTTCCTGACATCTGTGCAAGCTCATAAAAAAGCTTGGGTGCTCCCTTCTTTAGTGCTGGTAGGAAATTCAAACCACACAAGCCCCTGGCCACGTGTGGGAACCCTCACCTCTGCCCACCCCCTAACCACAATAAAATCCCTGCCCAGTCTCCTTTCCTTGCTCTCTCAAGCCATTTTTGGACCAGCTTGGGAAACCCGTCCTGCTCTCCCCAGAGAAAACAAACAAACAAACATACATTAAGTAATTAACAGACCTTTCGTACCCACTTGGTGTGTGTTTGGCATCATCAGTCTTGACACTGGAGCCAAATTTGCGATGGATGGCCACAACACAACTCTGAGGTATGCGCTGTTACAGTCAGCATTTTACAGATGAGGAAACTGAGGAATAGAGAGGTCAAAGTAATGCACAAAGGCTGTAAAAATGCACAATTCTTACAAAACTACAGAAACCACTTCTGGAAAATAAATGTACTGCTAAAATTTCAATTCAGATCTAAGAATAGTCTATGGCTAGTGTGTGCTATTGAACTATAAGCAAACCATCTAAGATGAATCTAGACTTCTAGTTAAAGTTCTTACCCAAGGTCACAGATCTAGTCAATAATGGAGCTGGGATTGAAATCCAGGCATAGGGACTCTGGAATCTACACTCTAAACATCTCAAACTCAGTCTGTCTCATTGCAAAGCCTACACTCATTCCACTGCAGCAGGAAAATCCACCTGGGTTGCATGAATCTGTAGAAAGGTTAAATAATAATAGTAATAATAATAAATACCAGGCACTGTGCTAAGCTTTCAATTTAATCTGTATTACAATTCTGTAAATGAAATACCATTATTAATCCCACTTTACAAATAAGGAAATTAGAGGCTCAGAGTGGTTGGAAAACATGCCCAACCACAGCGTTGGGCCTCATGGATGTTTAAGGCACTCTTCCACATGAACCTTTGATGTAATTAATTTAAAATTTTGCTGGAACATTTAACATGATTGGAAAAAGGCAGATAAAGGTCCAAATTCAAGCTTGCTTTTTAAAGATAACTTAGTTGTTTCCTGTTTAAAAGTCTATTTTTGATTAATTCAGGTTTGGGGACCTAAAAGAAGATCAATAGATATTTTCTTCCATTGTCTTTCTTCACATCTATTTATTGAATAAGTGAAGGCAGTCAAGTAGGGAATTGCCTCCTTTGAAAACACTGGAGAAGTTGGCCTCGGTTCATGGCATGGACTCTCACAGGTGCCTCGAGAGCCAGCACAGGCAGCTGCCTAACACAGATCACTCTGTAGCTCCTACCAGGTGGCCCCAGGCCAAGGACAGGCAGCAGCTGACCTGGGCCTTCACCAGACCCCCTCCCAAAAGGCCCCAGAACCAAAACACCCGGTGGCCAAGTTCAGACCACACCAGAGTACCACCCAATTAGCTTCACAAACAATAGACAAAAAGGGTGGTCTTGGCAAGCACCAGAGCCCCACTGGGACGAATCCCACTCCCTGGGATTAGTCCCCACACAGCAGCTCACCTGCTACGCTCACAGCCAGTCCTCACACACAGTCAGCCCGAGAGTCAACCCCACCTACTGACTTGCCAACAGCAATCAAGACTCAAGTACAACAGGAAGGCACACACAACCCACACAAGGGACACTACTGGAGCACCCAGCTCAGGTGACCAGGGAGACTATGCCACTGAGCCCCACAGAAAACCAGCAAAATTGGGAAACATAGCAGCTCTACCTAATACATAGACACAAACACAGGGAGACAGCCAAAATGGGGAGACAAAGAAACCTCCCAAATGAAAGCACAGAACAAAACTCCAGAAAAAGAAGTAAACAAAATGGAGACAAGGAATCTACCAGCGACAGTTCACAACACTGGTTATAAGGATGCTCAATGAATTTAGGTGAAGAATAGATAAATTCAGTAAGAACTGCAGCAAAGAGATAAGAAACATTAAAATGGAGAGAGAAAACATAAAAAAAGAGCCAGTCAGAAATGAAGACTACAATAACTGAAATAAAGAATACATTAGAAGGAATCAACAGTGGATTAGATGAAGCAGAGGCCTTAATCAGTGATTTGGAAGATAGGGTAGCAGAAAACACCCAATCAGAACTGCAAAAAGAAAAAAAATCCAAAAAAAATGAGAATCGTTTAAGGGGCCTCTGGGACAACGTCAAGAGTACCAACATTCACATCATAGAGGTACCAGAAGGAGAAGAGAGAGACCAAGGGATTGAAAACCTATTTTAAGAAATAGTGATGGGGGCGTGGCCAGTTAGATGAGTTGGTTAGAGTGCAGTGCTCTTAACAACAAGGTTGCCGGTTTGGTCCCCACGTGGGCCACTGTGAGCTGCGCCCTCCACAACTAGATTGAAACAACTACTTGATTTGGAGCTGATGGGTCTTGCAAAAACACACTTAAATAAATAAAAGTTTAAAAAAAATAATGATGGAAAACTTCCCTACCCTGGCAAAGGAAATAGACATTCAAGCCCAGGAAGCACAGAGAGTCCCAAACAAGATGAACCCAAAGAGGCCCACACCAAGACACATTATAATTAAAATGCCAAAGGTTAAAGACAAAGAGAATCTTAAAAGCAGCAAGAGAAAAGCAGTTAGTTACCTACAAGGGAACTCCCATAAGACTGTCAGCTGATTTCTCAACAGAAACTTTGCAGGCCAGAAGGGATTGGCAGGAAATATTCAAAGTGATGAAAAGCCAGGACCTACGTACGACCAAGATGACTCTACCCAGCAAAGCTATCATTTAGATTCGAAGGACAGATAAAGAGCTTCCCAGACAAGAAAAATCTAAAGGAGTTCATCAACACCAAACCAGAATTACAAGGAATCTTAGGGGGACTTCTTTAAGAAGAAAAAACAAAAAGATAAAAAATAATGAATAATAAAATGGAAATAACTACATATCTATCAACAATTACTTTACATGTAAATGGATTAAATGCTCCAATCAAAAGACATAAAAAAAGACATCAGGTAGCTCAATGGGTAAGAAAACAAGACCTTTACATATGCTGCCTATAAGAAACTTACTTCAGATCAAAAGATACACATAGACTTAAAGGGATGGAAAAATATTCCATTCAAATGGAAATGAAAATAAAAGCTGAGGTAGCAATATTCATATTAGACAAAATAGGCTTTAAAACAAGGACTCTAACAGGAGACAGACAACATTTTATAATGCTAAAAGGATCAATCCAACAAGAGAATATAACCCTTGTAAACATTTATGCACCCAACATAGGAGCACATAAATATATAGAGCAAATATTGACATACATAAAGGGAGAGATCAACAGTAATACAACAATTGTAGGCGATGTTAACACCCCATTGATATCAATGGCTAGGTCATCCAGAAATAAAATCAATAAAGAAACAGCAGCTTTAAATGACACATTAGATCAGATGGATTTAATTGATATTTTTTACCCCAAAGCACCAGAGTATACATTCTTTTCAAGTGCACATGGAACATTTTCCAGGATAGACCACATGTTAGACCACAACACAAGTCTCAATAAATTTAAAATGATTGAAATCATATCAAGTGTCTTCTCCAACCACAATAGTACCGTGTTTCCCCGAAAATAGGACCTAGCTGGACAACCAGCTCTAATGTGTCTTTTGGAGCAAAAATTAACATAAGACCCAGTCTTATTTTACTATAAGACTGGGTCTTTAATATAATATAATGTAATATAATATAATATAATATAATATAATATAATATAATATAATATAATATAATATAATATAGTATAGTATAGTGTAATATAATATAATATAATATAATTGGGTCTTATTTTAATTTTTGCTCCAAAAGACGCATTGGAACTGATTGTCTGGCTAGGTCTTATTTTCAGGGAAACACGGTATGAAACTAAAAATCAATTACAAGAAAAAAACTGAGAAACACTCAGATGCATGGAGACTGAATAACATGCTACTAAACAACAAATGAGTTAACAATGATGTCAAGGAAAAAGTCAAAAGATAACTTGAGACAAATAAAAATGGAAACACAATGATCAAAGATCTATGGGTCACAGCCAAGCAGTCTTGAGAGGGAAAGTCATAGGAATACGGGCCTACCTCTAGAAACAAGAAATATCTTAAATAAACAATGGAGGGTGGCTGGGTGGCTAAGTTGGTTAGAGCACAGTGCTTATAACACCAACATTTCCAGTTCGATTCCCACATGGGCCAGTGAGCTGCATCCTCCACAACTAGATTGAAAACAACAACTTGACTTGGAGCTGAGCTGCATCCTCCATGACTAGACTGAAAAACAATGACTTGACTTGGAGCTGATGGGTCCTGGAAAATTACACTGTTCCCCAATATTCCCCAATAAAAAATTAAAAAAACAACCAAACAACAACAATGTAACCTTACACCTAAAGGAACTAGAAAAAGAACAGCAAACAAAGCCCAGAGTAGAAGCAAGGAAATGATAAAGATCAGAGTGGAAATAAAATAAATAGAGTCTTTAAAAACAACCAAAGATCACTTAATGTGACACACCATATAAACAGAATGAAGAATAAAAATCCTATGATTATATTAAGAGATGCAGAAAAAGCATTTGACAAAATCCAGCATCATTTATGATAAAAACTGTCAGCAAAGTGGGAATAGGGGGAACATACCTAAACCTGATAAAGGTCATGTAAGACAAACCCAGGATTAACATCATACTCCATGGGGAAAAGCTAAAAATGTTTTCCTTAAGATCAGAAACAAGACAAGGCTGTTCACTTTCACCACTTTTATTCAACATAGTATTGGAAGTCCTAGGCACAGCAAACAGACAAGATAAAGAAATAAAAGGCATCCATATTGGAAAGGAGGAAGTAAAGCTGTCATTATAAGCCAATGATGTTATTCTATATAGAGAGAATCCTAAAGATTCCACCATAAAACTATTAGAACTGATAAATGAATTTAGTAATGTAACAGGATACAAAATTAATAGTTAGAAATTGGTGGCATTCTTACACATCAATAATGAACTATCAGAATGAGAAGTCAAGAAAAAATCCCACTTACAATTGTGTCAGAAAAGTAAAATAATTAGGAGTAAATTTGACCAATGAGGTAAAAGACCTGTACTCCGAAAATTGTAAGTCATTGAAGAAAGAAACTGAAGAAGGTGCAAATAAATGGAAGGATACACCGTGTTCATGGATAGGAATAATTAACATAATTAAAATGTCCACACCATCCAAAGCAATCTATAGATTTGATGCAATCACTATCAAAATACCAATAGCATTTTTCACAGAACTAGAACAAATGGTCCTAAAATTTATATGGCACCACAAAAGACCCTGAATAGCCACAGCAATCTTGAGAAAGAAGAACAGAGTTGGAGACATCACTCTTCCTGACATCAAACTATACTAGGAGGGTAGAGTAACAAAAACAGCATAGGACTGGCATAAAAACAGGCACACAGATCAATGGAACAGAATAGAGAGCCCCCCCAATAAAAGCCCACACCTATATGGTCAATTGATCTATGACAAAGAAGGCAAGAATATACAATGTGGTAAAGACAATCTCTTCAATAAATGGTGTTGGGAAAACTGGACAAGTACATACAAACAAATGGAACTAGACCACTTCCTTACACCATATGCAAGAATAAACTCAGAATGGATTAAAGATTTCAACTTAACACCCGAAACCATAAAACTAGAAGAAAACATGCGCAGTAAACTCTATGACATTACCCTTAGTAATAGTTTTTCCAGTAATAGTTTTCTTAGTAATAGTTTTTCAAGGGAAACAAAAGAAAAAATAAACAAATAGGACTACATCAAGCTAAAGTTTTTTCACAGCAAAGGAAACCATCAACAAAACAAAACGACAGCCAACTGAATGGGAGAAGACATTCGCCGATGATATATCTAATAAGGGGTTAATATCCAGAATTTATAAAGAACTCATACAGCTCAACATCAAAAAAACAAATAATCTAATTTAATAATGGGCAGAGGACCTGAATAGACATTTCTCCAAAGAGGACATACAGATGGCCAATAGACATATAAAAAGATGTTCAACGTCACTAATCATCAGAGAAATGCAAATAAAAACCACAATGAGGGCCGGCCCTGTGGCTCAGGCAGTTAGAGCTCCATGCTTCCCACATGGGCCAGTGGACTCTCAACCACAAGGCTGCCAGTTCAATTCCTCGACTCCCGCAAGGGATGGTGTGCAGCGCCCCCTGCAACTAAGATTGAACACGGCACCTTGAGCTGAGCTCCCGGATGGCTCAGTTGGTTGGAATGTGTCCTTTCAACCACAAGGTTGCCGGTTCGACTCCTGGAAGGGATAGTGGGCTGTGCCCCCTGCAACTAGAAAACGGCAACTGGACCTGGAGCTGAGCTGCGCCCTCCATAACTAAGATTGAAAGGACAACTTAACTTGGAAAAAAGGCCTGGAAGTACACACTGTTCCCCAATAAAGTCCTGTTCCCTTAAAAAAAAAAACACCAAAAAAACACAATGAGCTATGTCCTCACACCTGTCAGAATGGCTATTACCAATATTAACAAACAAGTGTTGGCGGGGATGCAGAGAAAAGGGAACCCTATTGCACTGTTGGTGGGATTGCAGATTGGTACAGCCACTATGTAAAACAGTATAGAGGTTCCTCAGAAATTTAAAAATAGAACTACCTTATAACACAGCAATTCTACTTCTGGGTATTTGAAGAAACAGAAAACACTAATTCAAAAAGATATATGCACCCCTATGTTCATTGCAACATTATTTACAATAGCCAAGATATGAAAGCAACTTAAGTGCTTATCAATAGATGATTGGATAAAGAAGAGGGGGTACATATATATAACGGAATATTACTCGGCCATAAAAGAGTGAAATCTTACCATTTGCGACAACATGGATGGACCTAGAGGGTATTATGCTAAGTGAAAGACAAATACCATATGATCTCACTTATGTGTGGAATCTAAAGAACAAAATAAATGAACAAAGAAAACAGAAACAGACTCATAGATACAGAGAACAAACTGATGGTTGCCAGATGGGAAGGGGGTTGGGGGACAGGGTGAAAAAGGGGAAGGGATTAAGAAGTACAAATTGGTAGTTACAAAATAGTCACTGGGATGTAAAGTACAGCATTAGGAATATAGTCAATAATATTGGAATAACTATGTATGGTGCTAGTTGTATACTAGACTTATCAGATGGATCACTTCTTAAGTTATATAAATGTCTAACCACTCTGCTGTACCCATTGGGAGGATGGAGTCCCAGAGAGCAGTTTCCAGACTCTCAGCCTCATGTGGAAAGGTGCTGGCTCGGTTATCAGATGGCCATCAGCTGTAATCAGATGGCCATCTGCTGTGGCTGGGTGGCCATCAGCTGTTACCGGTTAGCCATTAGCCACTAATATAACTGCCATGGCTGAGCTAGCAAGTGCGGATTGTAGTTAGCAAGTGGTTGGTTGGTTGGTTGGTTGGTTGGTTGGTTGGTTGGTTGGTTGGTTGGTTGGTTGGCAGAGAAGCAGGTGGCAGATTGCAGCTAGCAAGTGGGTTGATTGGCAGAGAAGCGGATGGTGGATTGCCGCTAGCAAGTGCGGTTAGCAAGTGGATTACGTTGCGGATCATGTTGATCCTACTTCATGTGTCTTGCCTGGCCGCCAGCAAGAGTGGAGTGCAGGAAGACCTCTCGTTGAGGTATTGGCGGATATTTGCTTTTGTGTCTCCTACCCATCCACCATCGAGAATATAGTGGTATGACTCCCCTATCTATGGCTCCATTGGTGTTCCTTTTTGGTCTCACTATATCCTGCGTTCTTGTGCAGGGAACGGGAGCTGAGACCCTGCATGACACCCATGAAACTAATAAAATATTAAATATCAACTGTAATTGAAAATTTTCAAAAAAGAAAAGAAAAAAGAAACGAGCCCAACTTCACACAGCTAGTAAACAGAGAAACTAGCTTGGATATGTCCATGGTTTGATGTATTAGAGGTCATAGTCTACTGTTCATTTGGAATGTGGGCATTTGGAGTTCTCTGAGGTCTGTAATAATGAGTGTAATATATTCCACATATTGAATGATACGCCCTTTACAGGCATCATCTTATTTAAACTCAGAGCTATGCTATAGTATAAGTACTACTTTTATCCCCATTTTACAGAAGAGCCTCTTGAGTCTCAGAGAGGTGAACAAAACATGTTCAAGGAAAGCTAACTCATGTATAGGCCTTGAATGTAGCTGAGTTTGACTTCTGTCTGATTATAATGCCTGAGCTCTGAAAGATTTACTGACTGGCTTTATAGTTTGAGACTTAATTCTCTTCTCTGCCCACTGAAAGGACACACTATCTAGCAAGGACCTCGCCATATCTTTAGGGTTTTAAAGTACAACCAGCTGCCCTGCCACAGCCCTCCCCCCATCAGCACCACTTGAGCTGTTGCAGCGTACTGCTCCTCAGCACCTCCTGTCAGATTCCTCATTCTTGCTGATTTCTGGGACTGGACTGTCACTGGAATCGCCATTGCTGCGGTAGCTACTCAGGCAGCACATGCGGCAAGCCCTTGTTATCTCTGGACAGCTCTTTTTGGTATGTCAGGGATTTATTCAGTAGAAAAGGAAGAAGAGGGAAAAAGAACTTTCTATGGCCCATACTTTCTCTTCATGAATATCCTGGAGTGTGTAGCCCTGGAAATAGAAATGGAAACCCACATACCTGGAAAGAGAGTTCTGGGAGGACCGACAAAAAACGGAGAACAATGCAGTAGGTAGGGGAGGCTAGAGAGGGGTCCTCAGGAACCCATAAACCCCACAAAGAAATTTAGCCCTATGATAAAACCCAAAAAGTGTATGCACTTTCTTCAGATTTCTTTACCCAAGATTAGAAACTGATTCTCACTACTTTACCATAAAGGAAGTTCAAGTTCACACAAGCTGGACACAGCACTGGGACTTACATGTACCCGAAGGGAAATGGAGAAGCATCACCTGCATTGTTATCATTAAGCTTCTGTTTTTCCGACCTTCAGAGAATCGTAGATTTCAAAGGGCAACAGGGAACATAGAAGCCCTGACGGTCCTTGGTAGTAGTAAAAAGAGCCCTTGAGTTGGTGTGAGGCAGGTCTGGCTAAGCTAGTTAGTTGTTCCAGCTCTGCCCCTGAATAGCAGTTTGACCTTGGACAGGCCCTCGCCTTTCTTTTCTAAGGGCTTTGAAGCCCTTCCTCATTTGATCTTCAGTGATCTATCCTCTTGTTTTCTGTTCTCTTTTTTAAATTTCTTACAACTCTAGCATTATTTGATTTTATTTACCAAAATGACAAACCTTCCTCAGGAGGCTCATCAGATGCGCCTGACACTGCAAGTTCCTCAAATAGAGATACATCCAAAGACCACAATGGCAGGGAACATCAGTGCAGGCATCTCAGAGGAGGTGCCTCTGAAGCTGTGCCCTGATGGATCAGGGGCAGGAAACAAGACCAGGCAATGAGAGGAACACAAGCTCTTTTGAATGACCTGAAATGGTGGAAGGGCCGAAAAGAACCTGACTCGTTTCCAGGAATCTGGGACAACGAGAAGTTTGGTATTGCTGTAGGGAGGTGGGTGGTAGTAGGAGAGGAGGCTAGAAAGCTAAGAAGCCAAGAACAGGGCATGGAGAACCTTGACTGGTTTGTCAAGGAGTTTGGACTTTGTCCTGTGGGCTGCACAGGTGGCCAACAAAGGTTTTCTAGAAGTGGAATTCCATACGCAGATTGTTTTTTGCAGGAATATCACTGTCTCAGTATGGAGTATGATCTGGAATGGGGAGATGCTGGAGGACTGGAGGCCAGGAAGGATGCAAGTGCATGAGTTGTATTCCAGACAAAGGATAAGGGCCCTCTGGTGGACGGTGATCTCCACCTACTGATATATGATGTATATGCTGTATACGTGCCCTTGTGTAATCCCCTTCCCTTGAGTGTAGGTTGGACTTAGTGTCTCACTCCTAAAAACAGAATACAGAAAAAGTGATGGGATGTGACTTCCAAGACTAGGTTACAGAAGGACTGTGACTTTTGAATCCAGCTGCCATGTTGCGAGCTGCCCTCTGGAGAGGTCCAGATGGCAAATAACTGATGTCTCTGGTCAAAAACCAGCTAAAACCAGGGGCCTGTCCACAGACACTTGAGTGAACTGGGAAGTGGATCTTCTGAGGCAGGTCAACAGCCACACCAGTGACCTTGGAAGCAGATCCTATCTCAGTGGAGCACTGAGACAACTGGACTCCCAGCCAACATCTTGACTGCAGCCTTGTGAGAGACCCTGAATCAGCTAAGCCATGCCTGGACTCCCAGCCCACAGAAATGGTGAGATAATAAGTATCTGTTGCTTTATGCTGCTAACATGTGTGGTCATTTCTTACACAGCAATGGATAAATAATACCAACGCCAACTATGGCAATGGGAATGAAGAGGAAATGGATTCTGGAAATGACAGGAAGCTGGGCTGGAGTGTTAGGGGGAAAGAAATGTGTAGGCAAATATGGGTGATGTTTAAATGAGATGGAAAATAGAGTAGAAAGTGTTGCTTTGGGGAAGAAATTAATGAGTTACTTTGGTCCAGTCAAAGTTTGAGGGCCTGCAGGACACACCGGTAAACAAGACACAGTTTGCTCCAAAAGTCGGAGACTCAGGAAAACCATATGGACTGGACTTTTGGGGATATCAATGTAGAGATGACTGAGAAAGTGCAGAGACTAAGAGAACCCTGGAGATGTTCAAAAGGTAAGACTGTCCTTTACCGTCAGACAAGTGTGGTGGTGGTGGTGGTGGTGGTGGTGGTGGTGGTGGTGGTGGTGCTGGTGGTGGTGGTGCTGTGTGTGTGACCTACGTGTATCATCTCCCAAGCAGTTATCTCCCATTCTAAAATACTTTTCCTTCACTTTGTAACCATATGTGGGTCCCAGTTTTACTTCACTGACAACTCCAAATGTTAGTGAACCTCTCCGCCTTTCAGATTTACCTGAACCCTCCCCAAACGGGACAAGTTCTAGTTGAAAGAATGCTTTGCAAATCTGTCATTGATTTCCATCACTTGTAATTATTGGCAAGATCTCTAGAGTTCATATGTGGTTTACACACATAGCCTAATTTATTCTTTGCAAATAAATCATATAAAGTAACATAGCAGGAGACCTTGTTACAGGAAGAAATATAGTACATGGAGAGTCTAGAAGATGTCAAGTTGACCCCGAGATCTTTTTCAGGGGTTGGTGGGGGTGAGGGTGTTTCTAGCTAACCTGCAGAATGTAAACAGAGCCTGCAGACAGACTGAAAGACAGCTCTATCAGCTCTGCTGGAGGTGTTGACACCACTATCCTACCCAGGGTGTGAGCACAGAAGTTTGTTACCATTCTAATTTTGCTGAACTGCTTGGGGCTTTTGACATTATAGATATCCTGTCCCTGCACAGAGACTGGTAGAAGAATCTTAAAGTTAGGAGGCAGCTTACAAGTCTTTTTAGAGTAGAGTGAACAAAATAATTCTGAATGTTTTAAGCTATGTACTAGCAAATAACCAATGGTATTTCAATTGAACAGTTAATAAAGCAACAAATAGAATTATTTTCAATTGAGCAATATTAGTAAATGGAATTGGCTTTTATTAGCCTATGAAATCACATTAAATAGAATGGACAACAGTTTATTTGAATAAAAGTGATGTGTATATGAATGATTGTGGTTATGTACAGAACCTTATAGTACCAAACTGAAGTCACATAGAAAAATCCATGCTCTTCACTTTATTTTATATTTTAAATTTTTTAAATAATTTTTTATTTTTCAATTCAAGTTGACATATGATATTATATTAGTTTCCAGTGTGCAACATAGTGATTAAATATGTATACAAATTACGAAGTAACCACCCCTTTAAATCTAGTATGCATCTGACACCATACATAGTTACAATATTTTTGACGATATTCCTTATGCTATACTTTCTATCCCCATGACTATTTTGTTTATTTATTGTTTTATTTTGCTATTTATGACCACATATTTTTAAATTTTGTTTTTCTTCCTATATAAATTTTTTTAATTTTTTTATTAAAATATAGCTAACATACAATGTTATATTATTTTTAGGTGTACACAGTAGTGATTCAACATTTATATACCTAAAGAAGTGATCACCATGATAAGTCCAGCAAAGTCCAGCAACCATCTGACACCGTACCACACTATCATAATATTATTGACTATATTCCCTGTGCTGTACATTACATCCCCATGACTTATTTGTTTTATACCTGGAAATTTGGACCTCTATTTCCCCTTCACATTCCCCCGCTTTTCAATTTTTCAATTACAGTTGACATTCAATATTATTTTATATGAATTTCAGTTGTGCAGCATAGAGGTTAGACATTTATATAGTTTAACAAGTGATCCCCTGACTAGTCTAGTACCCGCCTGGCACTGTACGTAGTTACTACTATATCATTGACTATATTCCCTATGCTTTACTTTACATCCCCATGACTTTTATAACTACCAATTTGTACTTCTTAATGCCTTCATCTTTTTCACCCTGACTCCAACCCCCAGCTATCTGTCACCTCAATAAATCTAGCACCCATTTGACACCATTAGTAGTTATTGCAATATTATTGACTATATTCCTTATGCTATACTCTACATCCCAACAACTACTTGGTAACAACCAATTTGTACTTCTTAATTCCTTAACCTTTTTCACCTGCCCCCAATACGCCTCATGTCTGGCAACCATCAAAATGTTCTCTGTCTCTGTGTTTATTTCTGTTTTATTTGTTTATTTTGTCCTGTAGATTCCACATATAAGTGAAATTACATTACATCTGTCTTTCTCTGTCTGACATACTCTACTCAGCACAATATTCTCCAGGTCCATCCATGCCACTGCAGATGGCAAGAACCCGTTCCCTTCTGTGGCCAAACAATATTCCTTTGTATATGCATATGTACCACCTCCTCTTTATCCATTCATCCATTGATGGACACCCAGGCTGCCTCCACATCTTGACCACTGTAAACAATATTGCAATGAACATATGGATGCACACGTCCCCTCAAAGTAGCATTTTGGGTTTCTTTGGATAATTACCCAGAAGTGGGATTACTGGGTCCTTCTTTGTCTCTTGTTATAGCCTTTGTTTTAAAGTTTATTTTGTCTGGTATAAGTATTGCTACCCCAGATTTTTTTTTGCATTTCCATTTTCATGAAATAAATGTTTCCATCCATTGACTTTCAGTTTGTGTGTGCCTTTCGTTTTGAAGTGAGTCTCCTGTAGGCAGCATATGTAAGGGTCATGTTTCCTTATCCATTCAGTCACCTTATCTTTGGATTGCAGCATTTAATCCATTTGCATTTAAAGTAATTATTGATAGATATGTAGTTACTACCATTTTATTATTCATATGTTTTTTTATCTTCTTCTTAAAGAAGTACCTTTAAGATTCCTTGTAATTCTGGGTTGGTGGTGATGAACTCCTTTAGGTTTTTCTTATCTGGGAAGCTCTTTATCTTTCCTTCGAATCTAAATTATATCTTTGCTGGGTAGAGTAATCTTGGTTGTACGTCCTTGCTTTTCATCACTTTGTGTATTTCCTGCCAATCCCTTCTGGCCTGCAAAGTTTCTGTTCAGAAATCAGCTGACAATCTTATGGGAGCTCCCTTGTAGGTAACTAACTGCCTTTCTCTTGCTGCTTTTAAGATTCTCTTTGTCTTTAACCTTTGGCATTTTAATTATGCTGTGTCTTGGTGTGGGCCTCTTTGAGTTCATCTTGTTTGGGACTCCGTGCTTTCTTAGCTTATATGTCTATTTCCTTTGAGAGGTTAGGGAAGTTTTTCTGTCATCATTTTTTTTTTTTTTTCAACTAAAGTTTATTGGGGTGACAATTGTTAGTAAAGTTACATAGATTTCAGGTGTACAATTCTGTAATACATTATCTGTATCTCACATTGTGTGTTCACTACCCAGAGTCAGTTCTCTTTCCATCACCATATATTAGACCCTGTTTACCCTCTTGTAGAGCCCCCTTACCCTCTGGTAACCCCTAAACTATTGTTCTATGAGTTTTTGTTCCTTCATTTGCTTGTCTTGTTTTTTTTGTTTTCAGCTTTATACACCACATATCAGTGAAATCATATGGTTCTCTACTTTTACCGTCTGACTTGTTTCGCTTAGCATTATAATCTCAAGATCCATTCATGTTGTCACAAGTGGTACTATTTAATCTTTTCTTACCGCCGAATAGTATTCCATTGTGTATATATACCACAACTTCTTTATCCATTCATCTATCGAAAGACATTTTAGTTGTTTCCATGTCTTGGCCACCATAAATAAAGCTGCAATGAACATTGGAGCACACGTGTCTTTATGGATAAATGTTTTCAGATTTTTTGGGTGGATACCAGGAGAGGGATTGCTGGGTCATAGGGTAATTCTGTTCTTAAATTTTTTGAGGAACCTCCACACAGACTTTTATAGTGCTGCACCAATCTGCATTCCCACATTATTTCTTAAAATAAGTTTTCAATCCCTTGGTCTCTCTCTTCTCCTCCTGGTACCTCTATGATATAAATCTTGGTATGCTTGATGTTGTCCCCGAGGCCCCTTAAATTATTCCCATTATTTTGGATTCTTTTTTCTTTTTACTGTTCTGGTTGGAAGTTTTCTGCTACCTTATCTTCTGAATTACTGATTTTATCTTCTGCTTCATCTAACTACTGTTGATTTCCTTAAATTTTTTCTTCATTTCAGTTATTGTATTCATCATTTCTGAGTGGTTCTTTTTAATGTTCTCTATGTCCATTTTTATGTTTCTTATTTCTTTGTTGATGTTCTCCCTGAGATCATAGAGCATCCTTATAACCAGTGTTTGGAGCTCCGCATCTGGTAGATTACTTGTCTCCATTTTGTTTAGTTCTTTTTCTGGAGCTTTGTTCTGTTCTTACATTTGGGACATGTCTCTGTGTCTCTCCATTTGGGCTGCCTCCCTGTGTTTGTTTCTATGTACTACCATGCTTCCCCGAAAATAAGACCTAGATGGACAATCAGCTCTAATGCATCTTTTGGGGCAAAAATTAATATAAGATCCGGTACTATATTACATTATATTATATTATATTATATTATATTATATTATATTATATTATACCTGGTCTTATTTTACTATAAGACCAGGTCTTATATTAATTTTTGCTCCAAAAGACGTAGTAGAGCTGATTGTCTGGCTAGGTTTTATTTTGGGGGAAACACGGTATGTAGGGCTGCTATGTCTCCAGATCTCAGTAGAGTGGCCTTATGTAGTAGGTGTGCTGTAGAGTTCAGTGGTGCAGTCTTTCTGGTCACCTGAGCTGGGTGCTCCAGGTGTGACTCTTGTGTGAGTTGTGTTTACCTTCTTGTTGTACTTGAGCCTTGGTTACTGTTTGCATGTTAGTGGGAGGAATTGATCGTTGGGTTGATTGGTTGTGAGCACTGGCCGTGACGACAGTGGAGGAGCTGCTGTGCAGGGGCTGACCCTATGGAGTAGGATTCACTTTAGCACAGCTCTGGTGCCTGCCCAGTGTGCCCTTTGGGTGTGTCATCCCCAGAGGTGGCCAGGTAATGCTCAGCTGGGTCTGAAGCTGGCCTCCAGGTGTCCCAGCCCTGGGGCCTCCTGGGAGGGCCCTGCCATAGACCAAGTTCCGCCGGAGCCTGTGCCCTACCCAGGACCACCTTCCATGAGCCACAAAGCAATCCACAGATGGCTACCACTCATGCTGGACTTCAAGGTGCCTCAAAGGGCTAAACCACAAATTGAGGCCAGCTGTCACTAGTGCTGAGCTTTGGTCTGCTCAGCTAGAGATACAGGACATGCCAAAGCCAGGTGCTGTTTGTTTGGGTTTTGTGAACCTTTGAGAGATTTTAGGAAGGTCCACAGCATGAGCCAAAACAAGCCGTTTATATGGAAAAGCCACTGGAAGCGGCTTGGGTTGGCCTGAAAGTTGGGTTGGGTGGGGTGTCAGGGAATCAGGGCAAATGAACAGTGTTACCCAGGTTGATGGAGACTCAGACATGGAGGCCACCTATATCTGCATGCCGTGAGTAGGGAGGGCTCCTTAAGAAACAATGGCTTCCACCAGCTTCTCCATCCTGGAGAAAGCTGCCTCTTCAGCCCTCATTGTGAAGCCAGACAATTCAGTTCCTCCCCATGTGTCCCTGGCACCTTTTGAGCTGCTGCCCCAGCACTGGTGCTCAGAGCGAGTGCATCAATGAGTAAGTCTGCTTACAGCTCCTTTAAGAGGAGTGTCTGGGACTCTAGACACCCTGTCTCACTCAACCACAATCTCTGCTGGTTTTCCCAGCCTGAAGTTGTGGGGACTCCTCTCTGTGGTACTGGAACCCTAGTCTGGGGATTCCTTGCTCTTACGGGGGATACCTCCACAGTCAGGATATCCCTCCCAATTTTCACTGGTCGCACGCGGGTGTGGGACCGCCCATTCCACATCTCCACCCCTTCTACCAGTCTCTATATGGCTCCTTCTGTATGTCCTTAGTCGTAGGGCTTTTGTTCAGCTAAACTATAGGTAATTCTCAATGATGGTTGTTCTGTAGTTTAGTGATAACTTTTTTTTTTAAGATAGGAAATACTTTATTCAAATCCATCAGAGAAATGGAACAGGTTGGGTCTATAACAAAGCATCATGTTTTAAAGCATAGGCCAGTAATTGTATATGAGAGTATACACTGCTACATACAAATTAACTGATCAGACCACAGCTTTTCAATGTTTAAAACAGAATAAGCTTCCCTGTAAAAGCAGCACCTTCATGACATATTAACTTTAATATTCCTGTCCTCTTCCTCACCCTCTCCTTCAACAGAGTCCACACCAACCTCCTCATAATTATTTTCAAGGGCAGCTATGCCCTCACGGGCCTCAGAAAACTCTCCTTCCTCCATGCACTCACCTACATGTACCAGTGAACAAAGGCACCCTTGGCATACATCAGGTCAAACTTGTGGTCCAGGAGTGCCCAGGCCTCAGCAATAGGTGTGGTGTTGCTCAGCATGCACACAGCTTGCTGTACTTTGGCCAGGTCTCCACCAGGTACCACAGTGGGAGGCTGGTAATTAATGCCAACTTTGAAGCCAGTGGGGCCCTGGTCCACAAACTGGATGGTACGCTTCGGCTTGGTGGTGGCAATGTTGGCATATACATCTTTGGCAACCATGTCACCATGGTACAATAGGCAGCAAACCACATATTTAACGTGGCGAGGGTCATATTTTACCATCTGGTTGGTATGGCTCAAAGCACACATTGGTGATCTCTGCTGCAGAATGCTGCTCATTAGTTGTAATTTTGATATGGTTGTGAGAGGAGGTAAGCACAGCATTTACCTACTCCGCCATCTTGACCAGATCTCCATTCTCTTCATTTTAAAAGTTTAAGAGCTTAGACTCCTTTTTTTTGTCTTACCTATCTCTGTTAATGCCACCTCCTTCTCTGTGTACCCCCACCCAAAATGAAACAGAGATTTCTATCTCTTGATCCTACCACTTCTCATTCTCATTGCCACTACACCCAATCAGGTCTTTCTCTCTTACCTGAACCAAAAGGAAACAGCCTCTTGGCCAATCTCCCTTCTTCTCGTCTCTTCTCTCCCTAATTTATCCTTCATCCTATCCATCAGCTTGATCTTTATAAAGCACTGACCAAAATCCTTTTGTTGTTCCCGCTGAGTACAGGATCAAGGTACAACACCATAGTGTAGCATTCAGGACCCATGAGCGAGACCTTTTCCACTGATCCAGCTTCATTTTGCCCATCTCTCCATACCCCCTTTCTCTGTAGCCATGTTATTTAACTACATGAAGTTTCCTGACTCCAAGATATATGACTGAATATTTTTCATGCTGATCTATCTGCCTGAAATGTCCACCACTCCTTCTCTTCCTATGAAAGTCCTACATACTGTATAAGGTTCAACTTAAATGATCTCTTCTCCAGGAAACCCCTTCTTTGGCCTTCTCACAGACACTAGCTCTATGGTGGAATGGCACCCGTTTCATTCTGCCTCAAGACAGAGTCCCCTGTTGACCTTCTCTCCGACCGTATATTTTGAGCACCATGACTGCCTATGATTCCCAGATCCTTGCACACTTCCTCACACATAGAATGCCTTAAAAATGTTTATGGAATAAATAAATCATGGGCTTTGGCAAAGCTTTTCAAACATATTTCAGAAGTCCCTGATGGTTTCATATTTAAACAAAAATTGAAGTTCAGTAAATGTTTTGAATGATGTCTAGTATTATACATTTGTGTTTTGTTCATCAGGGACTTCCAAGATCCACATGTAAAAGCATAATAATAAAATCTAAGAGTAAAATATGCATGGTAATGTACACTTCTGTTAAGTTTTCTTGACATTTCCACAGTGAACAACATACTGTAAAAATAAATTGAGCTCTTAATTATTTTTTAACAGGAGCTTTTTTCCCTCAGTGAAGATTTCCTTTAACACACAAAGTAACTCACTTTCAAAATGAGTTCTGAGCAGGAACCCAGTTGGAGAGTTAATCTAGGTTTTTAGTAACTGAAAAGATTATTTCGTTTTTCTTTTGGTAATGGTTTGCCATTTTCCATCCACCCTCCAACTAAGAAGAGATTTGTGGTAGAGGTGGGTGGATAAAAACATAGTCAGCCTTATTAAAGACAGCTTGGATGATAGCTGTAAAAAACATCAGTGAACAGAGAGGCAGCATACCCAAGTTCTAGTTCATTTCTTATGGCATGAACAAGCTGTGTGACCTTGGCTTGTTTAGGTCCCTCTGGGACTCAGTTTCCCTCTATGTAAAATGAAGGTGCTAGACTGGATGATTTCTGAGGACTGTTCCTGCTCTGACCACCTTGGTTAGGAAAATGCATTTGGGTTTGAATTAGTGCCTGGGGTGTACAGCAGCTCCTAGCACTGGACAGGTTGCCAACCAAATACCTCTCCTACTAACAATAGCTGCTTTGTTGAGATATAATTCAATATCATAAAAGTCATCCATGTAAAACATATGATTCAATGGTTTTTAGTATACGTACTAAGAGTTGTGTAACCACCACCAATTGATTTTAGAATGTTTTCATCACCCCAAAAAGAAACCCTGTACCCAGTTACAGTCACTCCCCATTTTCTCTCAAATCTTCCAGCCCTAGGCACCCACTAATCTACTTTCTGTCTCTATGGATGTGCCTATTCTAGACATTCACATAAGTGGAATTATACAATATGGACTCCTTTGTAACTGGCTTTTTTCACTTAGCATAATATTTTCAAGTTTCATCCATGTTGTGGTATTCGTACTTCATTTCTTTTTTAAAAGGTAAACTTTACTTTTTAGAACAGTTATATATTTACAGAAAATTGAGAAAAATAGTTACACAGAGTTTCATATACTGTCATACCCACTTTCCCCAATTATTAACATCTTTCATTAGTGTGGTACAATTGTTACATTAATGAACCAATATTGATATATTGTTACTAAATAAACTCTACACTCTATTCAGATATTCTAAGTTTTTCCCTAAAGTCCTTTTACTGTTCCGGGAGCCTATCCACTATACCACCTTACATTTAGTAATCATGTTTCCTTAGGCTACTCCTGGCTGTGACAGTTTCTCAGACTTCCCTTGTTTTTGATGACCTTGACAGTTTTGAGGAATACTGGTCACATATTTTGTATAATGCCCCTCAGTTAGGATTTGTCTGATGTTTTTCTCATGATTAAACTGATTATGGATTTTTGGGAGGAAGACCACAAAGAAAAAGTACCATTTTAATCACATTATATCAACAGCACATACTATCAACATGACTCATTGCCGTTGATGTTGACCTTGATCTGCTGGCTGAGGTAGTGTTTGTCAGGTTTCTCCACTGCAAAGTTACTCTTCTCCCTCTTTCCCTACTATTCTCTTCAGAAGGTAGTCACTATGAGTAGCCCATACTTAAGGGGTGGGGAGTTATGCCCACCTCCCTGAAGCCAAAGTATTTACATAAATTATTTAGATTTCTTCTGCACAGATTTGCCTCTTCCCCTCCCCTCATTTATGTATTTACTTATTTATGTCCGTGTGGATGCATGGATATTTGTTTTATACTTTGAGTTATAATCCCGTATTATTTTATTCATTTTGTTGCTCAAATTGTTCCAGATTTGGTCAGAGCTCTTTTAGTTGGCCCCCGTGTCCCTTTGACACTCCCCTATCATTGGGGGCCTTCCTCCCTTCTCTTCTTCCTTCTTTCTTTCCTTCCTTCTTTCTTTCCTTCCTTCTTTCCTTCCTCCCTTGCCTTCTTTCTTACCTTTTCTTACTTTCTGGCACTACAGGATGCTCCAGAATCATTTTGTATATTTCTGGCCCCAGTCCTAGAATCAGCCATTTCCCCAAAGTGCCCTGGTTCCTTTTATTGAAAAATGATATTAGAAACTTAAGATCTGGACTCTAGGTGTGCTTGTTGCTACTGGGATATCATTAATTCTAGGCCTTCTCATAAGTTGATAGAGGTAGGTAATATATGTATAAATATTAACCTGTATATATACAAGTACTCAATTTCTTTTTATTGCAGAATAATATTCCATTGTGCAGATATACCACATTTTATTTGTCTGTTAATCAGTTAATACACAATTAACTTGTTTCCACTTTTTAGCTATTATGAATAATGCTGCTATGAACATTAGTGTACAAATTTTTGTGTGGACATATGTTTTATTTCTCTTGGTTATCCCTAGGAATAAAATTTCTGGGTCATATGGTAATTCAATTTTTAACCTTTTGAGGAGCTGCCAGACACTTTTTCAAAGTGGCTTTACACCACTATATTCCTACCAGCACTATATAAGGATTCTGATTTCTCCACATCCTCACCAACACTTGTTATTGCCTATTTTAAAATTATTATTATAGCCATCATAGTTGGAGTGAAGGGGTATCTCATTGTGGTTTTGATTTGCATTTCTCTGAAGACTAACAATGTTTAGCATCTTTTCTATTCTTTTTTTTAATTTTATTAAATTTATTGGGGTGACAATTGTTAGTAAAATTACATAGATTTCAGGTGTACAATTCTGTACATCATCTATAAATCCCATTGTGTGGTCATCACCCAGAGTCAGTTCTCCTTCCATCACCATATATTTGATCCCCCTTACCTTCATCTCCCACCCCCCTTACCCTCTGGTAACCACTAAACTATTGTCTGTGTCTATGAGTTTTCGTTTCTCATTTGTTTGTCTTGTTCTTTGGTTGCTTTTGGTTTATATACCACATATCAGTGAAATCACATGGTTCTCTGCTTTTTCTGTCTGACTTGTTTCGCTCAGCATTACACTCTCAAGATCCATCCATGTTGTCACAAATGTTCCTATATCATCTTTTCTTACTGCCGAATAGTATTCCATTGTGTATATATACCACAACTTCTTTATCCATTCATCTATTGAAGGACATTTTGGATGTTTCCATGTCTTGGCCACCGTAAACAAAGCTGCAATGAACATTGGAGCACACGTGTCTTTATCTATAAACGTTTTCAGATTTTTTGGGTAGATACCCAGGAGAGGGATTGCTGGGTCATATGGCAATTCCATTCGTAATTGTTTCAGGAACCTCCACACTGCCTTCCATAATGGCTGTACCAGTCTGCATTCCCACCAACAGTGTATGAGGGTTCCTTTTTCTCCACAGCCTCTCCAACACTTATTACTATTTGTCTTGTTGATGATAGCCATTCTGACTGGGGTGAGGTGATATCTCATTGTGGTTTTGATTTGCATTTCTCTGATGATTACTGATGTTGAGCATTTTTTCACGTCTATTTGCCATTTGTATGTCCGCTTTGGAGAAATGTCTCTTCAAGTCCTCTGCCCATTTTTCAATTGGGTTGTTTGTTTTTTTTGTTGTTGAGTTGCATGAGTTCCTCGTATATTCTGGATATTAGCCCCTTATCGGAGGCACTGTTTGCAAAAATTTTCTCCCATTCAGTTGGTGGCCTCTTTATTTTGTCGATGTTTTCTTTTGCTGTTCAGAAGATTTCACGTTTCATATAGTCCCATTCGTTTATTTTAGCTTTTACTTCCATTGCCTTTGGAGTCAAATTAATAAAATGCTCTTTGAACCCAAGGTCCATAAATTTAGTACCTATGTTTTCTTCTATGCAGTTTATTGTGTCAGGTCTTATGCTTAAGTCTTTGATCCATTCTGAATTAACTTTGGTACATGGTGACATTTGGTTTCATTCTTTTGCACGTGGCTATCCAGTTCTCCCAGCACCATTTATTGAAGAGGCTGTCTTTGCTCCATTGTATGTTTTTAGCTTCTTTGTCAAAAATTATCTGTCCATATTTATGTGGTTTTATTTCTGGGTTCTCAATTCTATTCCATTGGTCTATGTGTCTGTTTTTCTGCCAATACCATGCTGTTTTGATTATTGTAGCCCTGTAGTACAAGCCAAAGTCAGGAAGTGTGATACCTCCATTATTGTTCTTTTTTCTTAAGATTGCTTTGGCTATTCGGGGTCTTTTGTGGTTCCAAACAAATCTGATGATTTTTTGTTCTATTTCTTTAAAATATGCCATTGGGATTTTGATGGGGATTGCATTGAATCTGTATATTGCTTTGGGTAATATGGCCATTTTAACTATGTTGATTCTTCCAATCCATGAGCACGGAATGTCTTTCCATTTCTTTGTGTCTTCTTCAATTTCTTTCAAAAATGTCTTATAGTTTTCAGCATATAGGTCTTTCACATCCTTGGTTAAGTTTATTCCTAGGTATTTTATTCTTTTTGCTGCAATTGCAAAAGGAATTGTTTTTTGTATTTCTTTTTCTGAGATTTCATTGTTAGCATATAGGAAAGCAATGGACTTTTGTACGTTGATTTTGTAGCCAGCAACTTTACTGTATTCGTTGATTGTATCTAATAGCTTTTTGGTGGAGTCTTTAGGGTTTTCTATATACAGCATCATGTCATCTGCAAAGAGTGACAATTTAACTTCTTCATTCCCAATTTGGATGCCTTTGATTTCGTTCTCTTGCCTGATTTCTCTGGCAAGGACTTCCAACACTATGTTGAAAAGCAGAGGTGATAACGGACAGCCCTGTCGTGTTCCTGAACGTAGAGCAAAGGGCTTCAGTTTTTCACCATTAATTATGAGATTAGCTGAGGGCTTGTCATATATGGCCTTTATTATGTTAAGGTATTTTCCTTCTATGCCTATTTTATTAAGTGTTTTAATCATAAATGGATGTTGTATCTTGTCAAATGCTTTTTCTGCATCAATTGATATAATCATATGATTTTTGTCCTTTATTTTGTTTATGTGATGTATCACATTGATGGATTTGCGGATGTTGAACCATCCTTGTGCCCCGGGGATGAAACCCACTTGGTCGTGATGAATAATCTTTTTAATGCATTGTTGTATTCGATTTGCTAGAATTTTATTTAGGATTTTTGCATCGGTATTCATCAGAGATATTGGTCTATAGTTTTCTTTTTTTGTGCTCTCCTTGCCAGGTTTTGGTATCAAGGTAATGTTGGCCTCATAAAATGAGTTAGGGAGTATTGTCTCTTCTTCAATTTTTTGGAAGAGATTGAGCAGGATTGGTATTAGATCCTCCTTAAAGGTTTGGTAGAATTCACTAGTGAAGCCATCTGGTCCTGGACTTTTGCTTTTGGGAAGGTTTTGGATGACTGATTCAATTTCGTTACTGGTGATCGGTCTGTTTAGATTTTCCTGTTCTTCATGGTTCAACCTTGGAAGGCTATATGTTTCTAAGAACTTGTCCATTTCTTCTAGGTTGTTGAATTTGGTGGCATATAGTCCTTCATAGTATTCTTGGATGGTCCTTTATATTTCTGTGGTGTCCGTGATAACTTCCCCTTTTTCGTTTCTGATTTTGTTAATTAGTGTCTTCTCTCTTTTTATCTTAGTAAGTCTAGCCAAGTGTTTGTCAATTTTGTTAATCTTTTCAAAGAACCAGCTCTTTGTCACATTAATTTTTTCTATTGTCTTTTTGTTCTCTATTTCATTTAGTTCTGCTCTACTTTTTGTTATTTCCTTTCTTCTGCTGACCTTGGGTTTTACTTGTTCTTCGTTTTCTAGTTCTTTAAGGTGTAACATGAGGTTATTTATTTGGGAGTTTTCTTGTTTCTTGAGATAAGCCTGTAATGAGATAAATTTCCCTCTTAAAACTGCTTTCGCTGTGTCCCAAAAATTTTAGTAGGATGTATTTTCATTGTCATTTGTTTCTATGTATCTTCTGATCTCTCCTCTAATTTCTTCTTTGACCCAGTCGTTCTTTAAAAGTATGTTGTTTAATCTCCATATATTTGTGTTTTTTCCTGCTTTCTTTTTACAGTTGATATCCAATTTCAAAGCCTTGTGATCAGAGAATATGCTTGGTATGATTTCAATCTTCTTAAATTTGCTGAGACTGATTTTATGTCCCAATATATGGTCTATCCTTGAGAATGTTCCGTGTACACTAGAAAAGAATTTATAGTCTGATGTTTTAGGATGAAGTGCTCTATAAATGTCAATTATGTCCATTTCATCTAATGTGTCATTTAGGGCTGCTATTTCGTTATTTATTTTCTGTTTGGATGATCTATCCATAGCTGTCAATGATGTATTTAAGTCCCCTAGTATAATTGTGCTTTGGTCAATTTCTCCCTTTAGTTCTGTTAGTAGTTGCTTGGTATATTTTGGTGCTCCCTGATTGGGGGCATAAATATTGACGACTCTTATGTCTTCTTGTTGTACAGTCCCCTTCACCATTATGAAATGTCCATCTTTGTCTCTTGTTATCTTTTTCACCTTGAAGTCTGTTTCATCTGATATCATTATGGCTACACCTGATTTTCTCTGGGCACCATTTGCTTGGAGTGTCAATTTTCACCCTTTCACTTTGAGTCTATTCTTGTCCTTGTAGCTGAGATGTGTCTCTTGGAGACAGCATATGGTTGGGTTTAGTTTTTTTATCCAATCTGCTACTCTGTGCCTTTTTATTGGTGAGTTCAGTCCATTTACACTTAGGGTGATTATTGATATGTGAGGATTTCCTGTCATTCTATCTTTAGTTTTCTGGTAAGGCTGTGTCTCCATTGTTTCTTTGCCTTTTTGTTGTTGTCTGTTATTTCTGTGTGGTGGTATTCTATGATGTTTCCCTCTGTTTCTTCTTTTATTACAATATATTTTTCAGTTCTGGATTTTTTTTGAGTGGTTACCCTTAAGTTTATGTAAAAGAAAGTTTGATATTTAGAGCATTCCATTTTCTTCAGCACACTTACTTTCTCCATTCCCATATTCCGGTTCAGGCCTTTACTCTCCCCCTTTTTGAGTTTTGATTGCCACATATTGTCCCTGTTGATGGTGGTCGAATAGCCTCCTTTAGTATTTCTTGTAGTGCAGGTCGTGTATTAGAAAATTCCCTCAGCTTCTGAATGTCTGGAAAGGTCTTTATTCCTCCTTCATATCTAAAGGATATCTTTGCTGGATATATTATTCTTGGCTCATGATTTCTCTCTTTCAATAGTTTGAATATTTGGTTCCACTTCCTCCTGGCTTGTAGAGTTTCTGCTGAAAAATCTGATGATAATCTAATGGGCTTTCCTTTGTATGTTACCATCTTCTTTTCCCTGGCTGCCTTGAGGATTCTTTCTTTGTCGTTGATTTTAGACAGCTTCAATACAATGTGCCTTGGAGAAGGCCTGTTGGGATTGAGGTAACTAGGTGTTCTATTTGCTTCTTGGATTCGAGGGTCCAGTTCTGTCCACAAGTTTGGGAAGTTCTCATCGACAATTTGTTTGAATATATTGTGTGTTCCCTTCTCTCTTTCTTCTCCTTCTGGTATGCCCATTTTTCTTATATTGCTCTTTCTGATGGAGTCAGAAAGTTCTTGTAGAGTTCTTTCATTTCTTTTAAGTCTCAAGTCTCTTTCTTCTTCCATCTGTGTAAATTCCAGGTTTCTATCTTCGATGTCACTGATTCTTTCCTCCATCTGGTCAACTCTACTACCTAAGCTGGTTATTTCATTCTTAATTTCTTCTATTGAGTTCTTAATCTCCAGAAATTCTATTTGGTTCTTTTTTAAAATTTCAATCTCTTTCGTAAAATGCTCATGCTGTTCTTTGATTGAGTTTCTGAGTTCCTTTAACTGCCTATCTGTGTTTTCTTGTATCTCGTTGAGTTTTTTCAGAACTGCAATCTTGAATTCTCTGTCATTTAAGTCACATATTTCTGTATCTTTAAGTGCCTTTTCTGGAGATTTTTCTCTTTCTTTCTGAGCTATCTTGTTACCTTGGTTATTCATGGTGATTACTGGTTTACTATTTCTCTTCCTAGACATCTACAGGAGTGGCTTCTGCAACAGGTTGATAGGAAGCACTCTTTCTTTTGTTTTCCAGTACTTGTTGGTAGAGTGTTTTATTTTTTCTGCAACTGCAGGTTATTTTTCTTCTCCTACATGGTAGTGCTATGTTTTCTCTGCACTATTCCAGCTTCTCACACAATGGGGGGATTCCCTGGGAGACGGGCTTCTCCTCTGTTAATAGTTCGTCTAGGTCATAGGGCGCAGTGTCCCGGTGGGTATGCGGAGAGCTTTTGATGTTCCAAAGCTCTTCCAGCTCCTGATTCAGAGCTCGTGTGTTTCAGCAGTTCTGTTTACTCCTGCAGGGATCCGCCCAGATAGGTGGGGCCAGGGGCGGGGTGAGTTGTGAGAGGTGTCCCAGAGCAATGGCAGCGACCACCACCAAAGCCGGTCCTGCTTCCACAGCTCCCTCCCCTTTGCCAGAACTAGTTGAGCTGCAAATTTGTGTCTGTGGTCCACAGTTCTCAGAACAGCAAATATTCTGTTATTTTGATCTGACACTGCTACTGTTCCACTTCTAGCACCGGGCAGGTGGGGGCAGGGCGAGATCTGGGAGGGTAGGGAGGGGGCGGCTAGTCTCAGTGCCTAAGGCTCCATTCTCTGCTCGGCATTTTCAGCCTTCTTCCCTCAGTCTTTTCTCCGAGGTCTCTGCCGTGAGCGTTGGGTTCAGCCGTGTTATATGCTGGCCCCTCAGCCCTGTGGGCCATAAGCAGAGCCCTAGCAGTCCGAGTTCTTCCCTCTCCCACAGCTGTGGTAGTTCCGGGAAGCAGCGAGCTTGGCGCACTGAGCTAGGTCTGTGTCCTGCAACCATGCGGCTCCGTCTCCACACTTCTCCCTTCCCTCCTCCCCACCGCTCGCGTGATTTGCCCACCTTTAGGTGACTTCGGTAGTGGGCCCCTTCGGCTTGCCTGTCTGCTGTGCAGGGAGTCCTTTGTGGAGTTTTTGTTGTTCGATTCGTTGTGAATTCCAGGGGAGCTTTACAGAGGCTCACCTCACGCCGCCATTTTTCCGGAAACTCCTGTTGAGCATCTTTTCATGTGCTTGTTGGCTATTTGTATATTCTCTTTGGAAAAATTCCTATTCAAGTCATTTGTCTATTTTTAATTGGGTAATTTTATTATTATTATTATTATTATTATTATTGTTATTATTATTGAGTCTTAAGTCTTTATGTAGTCTAGCTATGAGCACCTTACAAGATACATGATTTTTATGTATTTTCCCTATTTCATGGGTTGTCACTTCACTGTCTGGACAATGTATGTCCTTTAAAGCAAAAAAGTTTAATTTTCACAAAGTCCAATTTATCTATTTTTCTTTTGTGTTTATGCTTTTGGTGTCATATGGTTTCTTCATTTTGAATGGTGACGTCGTACTTCGCCTTCTTTCTACAGCAGGAACTAGCCACTTGTGATGGTGGGAAGTACAGAATCTGACCAGAGAGCATTTACTCCTCCCTGAAGAGTCAGTAGAGATTGCTAAGCATGGTAATCATTATACTTAATACGTACTGTACAATGGTTGTGTGCCAGATACTGCACTCAGCTCTGAAAGCATTGTGGTTGCCTTTTTTAAAAAAAAATCCGATCCTTACAACAAACCAGAGAAATTGTCATTCGCACTTGACATCTGAAGAAATTGAGGCTGAGAATAAGTGATGTCCTCAAGAGCCTACAGCTGGTTAGAAATCGAGCCTAGGTAGCAGATTCACTCGTGATTTTCATGGACTTGTACTGATCCTGTTAGCTTCAAGCCCCAGAGATCCCCCCTTCCTTAAATAGGCAGTCAACGGTCCACATATATTTTTGAGAGCCTAATATGGATTAGGCATTGCGCCAGGTATTGGTGACACAAACTTTGCCCTCATGGAACTTATAGACTAGGAGAGAGACCTCCAATGGGCAGAATCACATAAATAAACATAAAATGACCACTGCGATGAGTGTTGTGAAGAGGCACCCAGTGCTATGAGAGCTTATAACCAGGAGATCTGTCCTATTCTGGAGGTGGGCATTATGGAAGCCTTCCCCGAAGTGATGCTTGAACTGAGATTTTTAGGAGGACGCTGGACTATTTGAGGGAAGAGCTTGGGAAAGCACATTCCAGGAAAAGGGAACAGCAAATTCAAAATCCCTGAGGCAGAAAAGAAATGATGTAATTTTTGCTAGTACATTTTATTAATTGTCAGGAAATCTGTGCTTGATATGTGGACTTGGGGAAATTCCAGATGCAAAATAAAATGTGTACTGTGCATAATGATCTTTATCTGAGACAAATACTGGATTTTACATTTTATTTAGATGTGAAACCATCAGGAACCATGACTTATTTAACAAACATTTCTCAAAGGAATCCTGGCTGGGGTTGAGATAGGGAGAAGTAGGAGTGCAAGGAGTAGACCCCAGAAAGGTAGGCAGGAGCTGGATCAGGCAATGCTTTGGACAGTTGGGATATTTTCCCAACAGCAATCAATAGAAAGTCACCAGAGGTTGTTAAGAAGGGAAGTAACAATGATCGTTTATATGTTTGAAAAGGGGAAGGAATGCTGTAGGAAGAACGGATTGGTGGGGAACAGAACGGCAGCAGGGAGAAGAGGTAGGAAGCCATGGCAGTGGTCTGGCAGAAATGACAGTGGCGTGGCTGAGGATGGTGATGATGAGGAAGACAAAAACGGCATATTGTACTCACTTCAGCTGGTGGGTGCTCATCTAGCCCCTCCTCTGCCTGGCCTGGGACCCAACCCCTGGTCTTGCTCACCCCCTCACCCCAAGAGCACAGTGAGGGTTGCTCAAATCTGGGTCCTCATTGGCCCCTGCTTCCCGCAGCCCACGCTGTGGTGGAGCTTGGCTCCCAAGGAGGTCTTTTTCTCCAGTGAGTGGGTCAGAAGAATGATGAAGCCATCACTAATCTGTTCCTGCCCCTGCTTACTGAGGAGGGCACTTTGAGGGTGGGGGGTTGCTCTGTGCTTATCCTGCTTGTGTTCAGTGCAGGCCCTAACCGGAGAAGAGTTAGAGAATTACTGCTCCTGAAGCTCCCTGTCCCCTTCTCACCCCAAAACAGATGAAGGGAACGCTGGGTCTTTCTTCTTTCACAACGAGACACATTTCTGTATTTGCGATAGAGAGGGAATATATTTTAAACCTGTGTTTTCTGGTGATAACAGGAATAAAATCTTATCAGAGAAAATTGGAAAGTACAACAAAATATAAGGAAGACTGACCAGTATTCATATTACCCTGCATTTTTGCGTATTTTTCCAGTCATGAATACCTATATTTAAATAGGTCATATACATACCGAATATACTTTTGTATATCTTTCTCTTTTCACTTTGTGGTTTAAAAATTTCCCTGTGTCATTAAAATCTCTCCACACACAATTTTTAATGTCTGCAAAGTAGTCTCTTTTGGAAACATGTTTTACATAAACTTTGCCTATTTGTTAGACGTTTGGGTTGTACCATTTACCATTCTAAGGATGTCTGTGATGAACATCTGTTTATAAATCTTTGCCTGCATTTATTTAGGATGCCCTCTCCCCCTGTAAATTTCTAGACGGGACGTTGATGATTGGAGTCCTATAGACACGACAGGAAATAAAATCTCTATGTAGAATAATTCCCACCAAAAGGTAGCTCTTGTCCTGTTAGTGGAAAGCTAAAAGATGGGCTGGTGTTTTCTACTCTGTAAGGACCCTTTGCTCCCCACATCACTTTGCCATTCACCAAGCCAAGCGGTGGCTACTAGGTGTCTGTGTGTCAGGAATTACCTCTTTTCTCTAGAGACCCTGTGGGATTATGAGCTTGAGAGGCTGCTGGGACTGGCTTTCATCAGTTTCTCCCCGTCTTGTGCAGCAGACAGCCCTCTGGTTCCTAGGTGCCACCACAGAACCAGCTAAGCAGCCTTGAGCACAGCCATTTTCCCCTTAGGGGCCAGTTTCCTCATTCGTAAAACAAGCCAGAGGAGTGTTGGGGTATGACCAGATTTTGTTATTGTTGCCACTTACGCAGCAGAACCCTCATTTCAAATTAAATCTTACAAGAACCCTAATCTGTAAAACAGATGAAGGGGCAGTTTTCCTGGTAGAGGTGTGTCTGGAGGAGTGGGAGGGGGGAGGCCCATGCTCTAGTTTGAAAACTCTGGCCAGAGTTTCACTCCAGTTCAGTTCAGTTCTTTTCCCTATTGCTGAAGTTTTTTTAAAAAAAAATTATCTTTCATCTATATTTAAATCCTCCAAATGTGCTGATTGATGAAATCTTTTCTCTTAAAGGCAATTTGGAAATCAGACAAAGTGCAACACAAAGACATAGATCTTTAGAGAGTATGTGAGCCGGACTGAAAGGGTGACCCTGGCACTTCTAAGAAGGCAGCAGCACAATGGACTCTTCGAAAGAGGCAGTATCAGTTTATTCCCCGTTGGCACCGCCCCCTCAGTGGGGCAGAATTGCTTGTTTTCACCCTTCCTTTCCTGGAGTTATTTCAGACCAAACTTGTGTCCACAATTCTAGCAACTGGAACCCAGAGTAACGGAGAGGTATTTTATTGAGGCCCAGACACTGTGAAAGATATGAATAGGGGGATGGATATGACAAGAGAGTTTCCTCTTGTTCCTGGGACACTGGAGCACGGGGGAGGGGCGAGGCTCACCAACCTGGCAGCCTGTTTGGCTAGCTCCAATCACAGCGGCTCTTACCAGCCCGGAGGGACCCGACGTCTGTGGCCCTGGGATGGGAGGGGACGGAGTGGTACGGAGGCCTTGCCCGAGCCCAACCCAGACGCTGTAGGCCCGAGGAGCACCGGGTGGAGGGCAATGCGCGGGAGGTCTGTAAATCACCTCCGGGGGGCTCTCCCATCCCTTGCTGCACAGTATGGTGTGGGGTGCCATGAGTAGGGGGAAGACAGTGCCAGGGTCTGCTGGGAGGGGGTGGCGCTTCGGTCCCTGGGAGACGCGACCTGTCTTGGAGAGGCGTGGTGACCTTAGCCTCCTGGATCCGCAGTGATGTGGAAAAAGCGGGCACAACCCCCGAAGCCGCCGAAAGCCCCTGCCCCTCCCCCCCAAGCCCTCCCTGGCCCTCAGGTGAAACTGGCCCGCACAAAGAAGCCAGTTGGAAATGTGGAATTCGAACCAATTTACTGGAGATTCTGTCGCCCAGAGCCCTAGCAGACCTTAAGCAAAGAAACCTGTGGTCAGGCGTGGATGAGGATAAAAACAGTGCACCAGGCCAAGCTTATTGGAAAGACCGAGTTTAGTTATTCTGGGATATAGCGAGGTAACAGGATTAAAGGGATTAAGGAAATCACCTCAAACAGCTGAGGAGGCGGTAAAAAAACACTAGTTCTATTTGTTTTCTTCCTAGGCTCCAAACAGATACACGGGGGCCTGGTGGCCGGGCGCGAACTAAAGGCCAGGCCATTCGGGGGACACAGCGTAATGGCCAAGGGTCAGGGATTGGGGGAAAGTCGGTGTGGGAGGAAAATAAAGCGGTCGCGAGGCTTGGGACAGAGGGAGCCTCTTCTAAAAAACAAGTAAGTGGACTGGATTGACAAGTCAAAAAGAAAAAGCCATCGGAGGAGTTTTAGTGATCTTTTCAAATCTAAGGTGGACTTTGAAAAACCAAACCTAGTGTTGAATGTTGGCTCCGCCGCTTCTGCGCCACCACCGCTAAAACGTACTTATTTCCTGCTTGGGATTCCGGTGACCCGTTTATTATTAATAATATCACTGAGATTTCCGAAGGGTTTTCGTTTTGTAAATATTTCAGCTCTGCTCAAGTGTCTTCCCGCCCCAGTGCACAAAGGTAAAGGTGCCCCTTATTTGGCTGGTTTCAGCGGCCGCTCAGCGCTATCAACAAGTGCGTGGCCGCGGAGGTTCACCTTAGCTAGACTGCGCGGGCTCCCAGGAAGACAAACCGCTTTTTCCTCGGAGTTTTAGTTGAATATAATGAGAGCCGCAGTGTTTTGGGTTACAAGTAGTTGAAGAGAAAGATAAACCATTTCAAATCTCTCTCGCCTCTTCCCAGGGACCTCCCTGGCCCCAGGACCGGGCCATGGTTATAATACCGAGTGATGGTCTCCTCCCCAATCCATACCTAAAGTTTCAGGCCCGCAAAATTATCACGACTCCATTATGTTGGTTATAAAATTTATTGATCTCTCATTTAAGAATTAAGAGTAAAACCTTGAAAAACCTGAAACAAGATAGCCCCTTCCCCACCACCCAAACGAAATACGAAAACATAAGCGCGACGAAATATCGAACAGATCACGGCAGAAATCACCAACGCAACAGCTTAAATGCGGACTGGACAAGCTGCCCCCCGGCTGGGGCGGCGAGGCGGGAGGCACACGCACACCTGGCTATAAATTAACACTGGCCTTAGCTACCGCGCCACTTCGCGCGGCCAGCCAAAAAACCTCGAGGAAAACAGATGCAACGCGACTGGGGGAGGGGGCGTTGCAGGTCTCAGGCCAGCCTCACCCGAGAGTACGTTTCTCCCATTCACTCACTCCTTGGCTAACAGCAAACTAACCAGACAACATTTTCAAATGCAACCGGAAAACCCAGGAACCCAGTAGGAGGAGGGGGCTGCTTTTTCTTTGCAAACATCACAGCGATTCCCAACCTACAAAAGGGGAGGGATGGGGCAGCCGAGCTCTAGAAAGTCCCGTATCCGCTGCTCCGGACTTCTTTATGTTTTTGTACAAAACCCGACAGCTACAGCAAAACTTTCTGTCCTCCCCATCATCGGTACAAGGCAACAGACCCAGGCAAGCAAAGCTAAACAACAAGGCGTCCCAACTTGGGGGTGCGGGGCGGGGCGGGGTGGGGGCGTAGGGGCGGAGAGCGCAGGCGGGCGCTCAGATGTGGGTCAGCGGCACCGTTCCGTTGACAGCAGTCCCAGCGCCCTGGTAGTGCTGGTGTACGGTGTGCAGGCGGCCGCCAGGCAGCGGCGAGGCGGCGTCAGCCGCGTCCCCGCCGGGTGGCAGGTACATGCTGATCATGTCGCGCAGGTCGCCAAGGCACGCGCGCTGCGAGTGCGATGTGATGGCGGGCGGCGGCGAGCTGGGCTCGGTCTTCACCACCGTGCCCATGGGGCCCAGGCTCATGGCGGCGGCGGCGGCAGCAGCGGCGGTGGCGGGCTGTTGCCCGTAGGCGGCGGCGGCAGCGGCAGCTGAGGGCGCCATGCCCCCGTAGCCCGAGGCGGCGGCGGCCGCGGCGGCGGCGTTCATGTAGCTCTGGGCGCCGGGCGGCATCATGGGGCTATACTGCAAGCCGGCCATGTCGTAGCGGTGCATCTGAGGCAGCGCGGGCGGCGGCGGGCTGCTCATGGTGGCGGGCTGCGCGTAGCCCAGTTGCTCCTGTACCAGCGAGTACGCACCGTTGGCCCAGCCGTTCACGTGTGTGTACGTGTCCAGGCGCTGGCCCACGCCCACCGGACTGCTGGCGGCGGCGGCGGCGGCGGCGGCAGCTGCGGCGGCGGCGGCGCCGGGGGGCAACAGGCCGCCAGGCAGGGAGTACTTGTCCTTCTTGAGCAGCGTCTTGGTCTTGCGGCGCGGCCGGTACTTGTAGTCCGGGTATTCTTTCATGTGCACGGCGCGCAGTCGTTTGGCCTCGTCGATGAACGGTCGCTTCTCGGCGTCGGTCAGCAGTTTCCAGTCGGCGCCCAAGCGCTTGCTGATCTCAGAATTGTGCATCTTGGGGTTCTCCAGGGCCATCTTGCGCCGCTGCCCGCGGGACCACACCATGAAAGCATTCATGGGCCGCTTCACGCGGTCCTGATCGCTGCCCCCTCCACCGCCGCTTGCACCACCGCCGCTGCCGCCGCCTGCGTTCGCGCCGCTGACTGCGTTCGCGCTACTCTTGCCTGCGCCGCCTGGGGCTGTGGGGCCGCCCGCGCCCGCCGCTGGAGTGGGTGGCCCCACCGGGTTCTTGAGTTCAGTCTCCAGCAGGCTGTACATGGCCGGAGCGGGAAGAAGGTGCGCCAGAGTGGCGGGAGGAGAAGGCGCTCCCGGGGCTGGAGCGGCCACCGTGAAAAGGCCTGGGGACTCCGTCGGAGGGGCGCTTGGGGGCCGATGGGCCAGCGGGTCGGACGGGAAGGGCAGGCTGGTCGAAGCGCTCTGCGCCAGGTAAACAGGAACCCCCAGGCTACTCTCACCTGATGCGCAGTCTCGAGCTGGTCACATTCGCAGTCTGGCCGAGCGCTCACCAAGCCCCCTTATATACCTGCTCTGGTCCCCCAGGGTTGAGCTGGGTCCGCCCCTCGCCTTCGGGAGTCCCTGTGATTGACAGGCTTGCAGTGATGCGCTCTGGCCAATCATCACGGAGCCCCCGTTCGGCCCCGCTGGAAAAAAAAAAGAGTTCGGGGAGCCCTTTCGTTCACCCCCATACTCCTCTTGGTCCCGGTGACGTGATGAGAGTTATTCAGGAGGCGGGAGTCCGGGAGAGCCGCTCAGAGACCACCAATTAGGGTCTCAAAAAGTTTGAAAGAACGGAACTCTAGGAGGTGACCGAGGGGGGAGGGGAGCGCGAGCAGGATTGAGGGGGAGGGGCAGAGGGGCGCTCACGGGGTTCCAAAAACAACTTTGCAGCTCTGTGGGGGCTGACCGGCGCCGGATCCCGGGGCCACCATGCAAAGCTTCCCGCTATCTGCGCGGAGATCCTCTGACTACTTCTGCTGCCAGCGCCAGGGACACTGGGCATCGCCAGCTATCCAGGCGGGCTTGGGGACTCAGGACGCAACAGCGGTGCCCCAGGCTGCGGCTCCGAGAAGCCCTCCCAGGAATCCGCTTATGTCTAGCCGGACCCTCCGCCGGGGGGCCCGCAGGCCCAGGACCGAGCAGGGATCAGGGACGAGTGCACGGGAGACAGGCTTCTGGACGGCTGGCTGAGCGCACCGGGGCTGTGAGGCTCCGCGGTGGTTGGTGTGCGGGCTACTAGTCAGCCGCCGGCTACCCTGGCTGGTCCAGACACTCACACGCGGTGGTGCAGGGGGCGGGGGGGGGGGGGTGAACCGGCCTCAGCTCTCTCGCTCCAGGCTCCCGCTTAGCGGCCCCTTTTTGTCTCTGCTCTCTGGCCATTTCGGTTTTTCCAGTCCGATGCTCCTGAGGGGGAGGGTCGGGCCCCTTGGAAAATCCGTTTTCATGGCAACACGGAGCCTCTCCAAGTGAAAGAAAAGTTTCTTGGAGGGGGGCACGGTGGCCGGAGAGGAGCCGAGGCCATCCTCGGGGCGGACGGACGGGCCCCCTCCACTGGCCGCGCACCTGCCAGGACCACTGAGTGTTGCTGTCGCCGCGCAGCCTCGCCGCCTCCCCGGGGAGCAGGCTCTGCTAACGGATTTCGTCCTTTTTTGTTTTACAGCCTTCCTGACCCGAGCCTGGAGACTAGGAGCGGAACACTCAACCGAATTTTGTGTTGTCTGCCAAAGACTAGCGGCGCGGTAACCCCGCCTGCGGGTAGAAGGAACCCCGACAATCGCCTCCGCCAGCCCAAGCGAGTGACACAGCGTTTGAAACTCCCGGAGCCTCCCGAAGCGACTGGTGGGAAGGAAAAGCCAGCTGGGCAGAAGTGGCAGAGACTGAAATAAGGTGTCCGCGCGGTGTGAACCCCCTTGCCCCCGCATCAGCCTCGTGGAAAGGTGGGGAACCAAAAGAAAGACGTAAATCCTAAGTGTGGAACAAAACAAAACAAAACCCCAAGCTTTGAGCTCCTTAGTGCTAATACAAGACCAGGAGATCCTGAGCCGCCAGCCTGCACACCGGGAGCTTCCCCCTTTTCTGCATGAATTGCAAGCCAGGCCCCTGTGGGGCGGGCAGACGGCTGACACCAGAATCCCGGCTCCCAGCCGGCATCACCTCCTGGAAGTTTGGGTCTCAAAACTCACCCCTTAAGCTTGGGTTCCACCTCGTGGACGTCCTCTTGTCCATCAGAACGGGAGGACACAAACGTCCTCAGCCAAGGGCTGTGATCATTTGAATGGGTGTACGGATTTAGGGTTTTAAAGTAAACTATCTGGACCGGTTCAGTGTGTGGGTTTTAGATGTGTGTATTCGTGCACTCACGTGCATTGAGTGTGCACACTTAAGCTGACATGGAGTGGAAGGCACATCTCAGAAAACGGAATGATTGTGTAAGCCCCACCTGCACCTGTTTTCTTGGCAATCTGGCTGACAGTCAAATTTAACTAGGCAAACCCACCTTCTCCCAAAGAAGTCACTGTACAGTAGCTCTGCCCTTCTGCCTCCTTCTGCAGATGCCCTCTTGGGTTCTCTGGGCCTCCGAGGCTGTTGCTAAGGGAAGCGCGTTTTAGGAAACTACCCAACCGACGCGGTGCCTGGCGTCCAGTAGCCTGACAGATGTCAGGA
This sequence comes from Rhinolophus sinicus, assembly GCF_057876585.1. Taxonomy (NCBI): domain Eukaryota; kingdom Metazoa; phylum Chordata; class Mammalia; order Chiroptera; family Rhinolophidae; genus Rhinolophus; species Rhinolophus sinicus. The sequence continues at coordinate 101,561,028 of NC_142518.1, forward strand.
TTCTTTCCAAGTTTTAGGACCCAAGCACGCCGTTGTGATGTCAGTGCCTGGGCTGCATATTTCCTGAGGCAAGGGATGGGAGGCTGGGCCTGCTCTCCTCGCTGCAGATTATCTGGGGAACTAGTCATTACTTCCAGCTGTTTGTCATTTGATCACACCTACCCCAAGGCTTAGGTGGTGAGCTCATTTGTCCTTTAACATCCTTATGCCAGATTCAAGGCAGTCTTTTGCCAGGACAGGACACTCTCCCATACTCCTGGCTTCCCTCGGAGGCCGTGATTAAACCCGGCTCTGTACCTGGTGGCTCTACGGTGGTCTGCACAGTCCCAAGTAAGAGTCACGCCAAATTTCCTTCGAAATATTTCCGAGGAAACGTCGTCAACCCAAACTAGGATTTCAATACATACGCAAGGTTACCATTACGAGCGTGGGGAGATGGGGGAAGGCTGGAAGGAAATCGTTCTCTTGGTTCACCAGCAGTGGGCACCAGCCGAGAGGTGTGTCTATCGCTGGGGGTCCGGGGAAGTGTTGCGGCAGGTACTACCGCCCCAGGGGCCTCAGTTCAGGCGGGGGCTGCGAGGAGGGAGGACGACCTGCGGAGCCCCAAGCGGTGTCTCCGAAACGCACCCCGCACCCAGCGAGGAAAGCAGAGGGACACGGCTGGATCCAGGGTCAGTCCTTTCCAGCCTCTCCGGGAGAAGAGAGCATATTCGGCAGCTCTGTCGCACTTTGGGGCCTCCAGGAACCAGTGGGCGGCATACAGAACCCAGTGCAATGGGCTGGGAACCCGGCCAAGCACTCCCTTCGCATTCACCCCACCCCCACCCCGCCCTCCCAAGAGTGCTCCGTCTCCCTCCGACTGGGGCTGGGCCTGGGCCTGGGCCTCCCAGGACCCAGGGCGCAGCAACAGCGCCGTTTGTTGGTTTCGGTTGGAAACTTCACCCAGAGGCGTCCCTTCCCGCCCTCCCGGGCTTGGAGGTTGCCCCAACCCTCCACCGAGAGGCCGCCGGCTTCACCCCAGGACAGAAGTGGTGCTCATCCTTAGAAAGAGGGTTGTCGCAAAACTCGGGGAACCAGGCCCTAGCGTGGTTGGCCCGGCAGGATCCGAGTGCATAGGGCGCTCCCACTCTGCCTCCCTCCGGTTCCCAGCCTTGGCAGAAACGAAGTGTCCCAAGGGCCTCATATCTGCAAAGTACACTTAGCAGTTGTGCCTTAGAGCTACTGGTAGAGAGCAGAGCGGGAGAGGGGCTGTCTCACCACTCGCGTGGGGGTGCCTGCGTTGATTCCTCCTCAGCAACTGCTCAAGGGGATCCGTTATCGGGGTCTCCTGCTCGATTAGGACCCAACCTCTTAGAGGAGGTGCCCCTAGCGTGTTGGGTGGGATGGAGTGGGTGTGTGTGTGTCGGTACCGCTCCGGCTCCCGGAGGGCTGAGGCCTGACGATAGGGTGGAGCGATCGCCTTTTTCAAGTGCAGCCGAGCCCAGCGAGCAGTCTGGCTTTGAGGAAGTGCGGAAAATACTTATCCTGGAGACTCTCAGAAACGATTTGCTTTCCAGCAGGAAAAAAAAAAAAAGAACGGTTTGCTTATCTAAAGGCAGTAATTCCTATTTCTTCCTTGAGAACATCCCTTGAGTATTTGGCTCCTAGCCAAGATTGTCTATTTAGGCCACAGATTGAGGGCCTTGATCAAGAAATCAGAGAGGCTTGGGTCTGTTGTAGAACCATCTCTTGTAAAAGGTCGGAAAGGTCACCGGCACTTCAACTGGGTGGGAGAGACCGTACCTTCTAGTTCTCAGAGTATCCAGCTTGATCTCCCCCAATCCCCAACCCGCAACCCGCAGCACCGCACCCTCCCCCCTCCCAGATGAAATACTTGTTCTTACAGGTCTGGGAAGAAGCTGAAGACCCTAGGCTGGCGGGTGCAGGCTACAAATAGTAACCTAGTTGATACTCTGTAAAGCAGGGGTGTCAAAACTGCCGCCTGCGGGCCAACTGCTGTCCGCAATCCATTGTTAATTGGCAGGCAGCAAATTCCAAAAATATATTTAGTTTACTTAAATAAACCAGGTGAGGCAATACTACTTCACCTGGAGTGAGCAGCCCGGCTGTTTGTGTGTTTTACCGCATATGGCCCTTGGTAAAAAACGTTGAAAAAAGTTTTGACACCCCTGCTGTAAAGAAATGTTACTACCAGCTACGGAGGAGGCGTGTGGTGACACGGGCCTGGAGGCAGGGAAAAGTCTGTGGGAGGTACAACTATATTCTGCCGCACTTTGGTGTAGCTCTTTTGGGGAATGAGGGTGTACTTTTAGAAGCGAGTTTCCGAATTCGAATCATTTGATTAGCTGATACACTGGGAATCCCCTTGGCCCACACCTTGGCGCTTAATTGCCAAGGTTCTTTTCATCCCCAGGGTGTTAAGATACTGATGCACTCTAGTTTCCCTAGGTGCAGAGCAACTACGAAGAAATTGGCAAACTTTGCCTTCAGCGCCCTCTCGCCTACCTCACAACCGGAACACTGCCTAACACAGCCCAGCACTGCCATCTCCCCGCGGCCCGGAAAGCTCTGCCCGGGAACTGGGTCCCACTTCCAGAGGGTCTTCCTGGTCATGGCCACCGACCTCTTTGCCTTTCTGCCTCCTCCCCAACTCTCCGATGGTGCTTAGCTCTTCGAGCTGCCAATCCTGCATCCCTGCGGGAGCGTCCTCCCGGAACCGGCACCCTAGTGCTAGGCTTGCCCTCTCACTGAGCCTGTTGCCTTTTCCACTGCCTTCTGTGGCCGCAAAGGCACGGCCCTCCACTACCGGGAAGAGGCCTGCTAGAAGCCGGAGCCGGGGGAAAAAATCTAAAAATCGTTATCAGTACATGATGTTGTTTGAGTTATCCACGTCCCCATTATTCAGACAGCGGGAGTCACAGGTCCACCAGGCCAAGCAGGACTCCCTGGGGAAGGACGCCTGTAAAATCACGTGGCCTCCAGGAACCTCCAGTGTGACCAGACACGACTATTGGCCCCCGGAACAGTAGAGCGGCTGCCGGCAGGGGAGAGAGCCTCCTGGAGCCAATTTAAACCTCAAGGCAGCATCCAGCTGTTCTTTCACCCTCTTCTCTTTTTTCTTTCTTTTTCTCTTTTTCATTTTCTTTGAAGGGAGTGGAGAGCCATGGAATTCGATGCGCGGAATTTCTGTGTTCTCTCCGCCTCTTTTTGGCCGTCATTTCACTTCACTAAACCTCTGCCGTACACCTACTATGTGCTGTGTTGGGTCCTAAGCATGGAACGAGACCCCGCTCCTTCCCATTCCGCAGCAGAAAGCGGCGGCTGTGGCTGGGGAAAGCTCAGGAGCGCTGGGGACTAGTGCGCCGCGGCTCGCAGGGGCCACGCGTGTTCTGCAGCGCGCGCGCGCGCTTTCCCCGGCAGCGCCGAGCCGCGCCCGACCCCGCGGCGCCCGCCCCACGGCGCCCGCAGGCTGCCAGTGTGCCTGGACCCCCCAGCTGCCGCGCGCCCTGGCGCGGCTGTATGAGTGGCGGGCGGGCGAGCGAGGCTCTGGGGCCGCTGCTTCTCGACCCAGAGCTGGGCGGAGGACTCGGCCCGGGAACAGCTGGTGTGCCGCTGCTTGCCAGGTATGGAGGATGCCTATCCTCGGGCGGACCCTTTCTGCGCGGGCCCGCGCGGCCAGACGGTGCGACAAAGCGTGGTCTGTCGGGAGGCCTGGCCGCGCTGGCGTTTTGGCGCCTAGGCCGCCGTCACCCCAATTCCATTTCACCAGAAAGCGTCGCTGGGTTACGACCTCGAAGCTTTGCTAATGCGATGTTTGTGTAATTAACACCGTCTCCCCTTGTTTCTGAACATATTTCCTCCCCCAGCACAGCCCCGCTTTCATTTGAAAAAGCAACGCTAAGAACGTCCCAATAACCCTTTCTAATGGGAAAAAAACTGTCCCTTTTGTGGAATGGTTTCTTTACAAAGCCAACAACCAACCTTATTTTCTAGTTCCAATGGCTATCCCTTTATGAGTTATATTATTAAAGAAATCTGACACTAATTGTGCCGATTTAACTTGTTAATTAGTTGCAAATAAACTATTCATTAGTGGTAAAATAAAATAAAACCCATGTGCCTAGATATGATTCCACGTTCAAATATTGTAGTGCCTGCATAGCATAGGCATACTAAATTAAGTTCCTAAAAGGTTTCTCCTCAGGATAAATAATTAAAATATATTCTACTTTAATTGACATTATAGAGGACATAAATGAGCTTTTCCTTTTAGAAAGAAATAGCCATTTCTAAATAAAGCTTGCAGTCTGGAAAATGGAGGCTTCAGCCAAATGAATAGTCATTACTACCTTTTCAACGACGTGGGCCTTTTGATCAGAAAAGAAATTAGCTCTAAAAAACAGACAATGGAAGCCTGCCCTGCAATAGGAAGAAAATTAGACGGCCAAGGCTCTTCACAACACCTATTTCTATAAACCATAGAGCTCCTTGCTTTTCAATTACAGCTGTTCATTTCATATAAGGAAAGGGGAAAAACAGGCCTCTAATGTAAACTCTCTTTCACCATAAAGCCTGGTTCCTGGCTTACAGCCAGGCTGCCTACTTACTATTGTTTTTAGTCCTCTCATCAATTAGCTAATACTATATATTTTAAATGACTCTGAGGGTATTCACAGACTCTCTCCCCATCCCCACCCAGACAAAACCCAAGCTGGACTCCCATAAAAGGACTACCATTCAGTGCACAGACACTTAAATGTATAAAGTTTAATGTTTTTATTGTTCCCCAAAGAAAAACCATACTGAAAACCCTGTTTTGTTTTTTCCCTATATTTCTTAGTCCATTATTGAAAGACCCAGATGAGGTGATGACAGGAGAGGGACATAAATGAGCAGCTTTCACTATTGTTTCTAATTGTTCACAGAGCTAAATCCATCTCGAGATAATTTTTCTGTGCCCTTTAAACCATAATTTGGTTTATACATCTTGGTGTTTTAAAAATATGGATTTTGAAATTTGCTAACTCCTTGGTTTGGTGTCATTAGATATAATTTCATTTTTTACAAATTACTAAGTCTTCACCATTTTGGTGAAATTATCTAACCGGCAAGAAGGGGGAAAAAAATCTTGTTTGTAGGGCGTGCTACAAAATAAAACCCTCAACATACATAAAGCAATAATATGAGAAAAATATTCAGTAATAATGCCAAAGACTCTTAGTAAGCCTTTAGATGCATGTTCTAGAAACACCAAAATAGAGTTATAGGCTAGAAAGGCTTTGCTTCCTTTGAAAGTACTTATCTAATCACTTATCTACTGATTATGTAAATTCCTTGAAGAACTAAACAATAATGCATATCCTATAGGGTTGGCCTGAGAATTTACTTTCTGGGGTTGTGCTAATAAAAACTCAGAATCATATTTTTTAAATTAATTAAAGATAGCTGATTTATTAGCTATTAAATAAAGACATTTTTACATAACTGTTAAGCCATTTAAAAAAATAACAACCATGGACTTTTCCCTGAGGGGTGTCATTCCCTTTATCTTTTAAACAACTTAGAGATAGTCTGCCAACTTAGGAGGAAGGAATGGACAAGAGTGGAGCCATTAGGATGGCTACTCTAAGTATTTCTAAAGAACAATGACAAAGAATTGTTTCCAAAATGGTTCTTATGCTCCTGTTTTCAGCATGTATTGCTTGTTGAGGATGCTTCCATTTGATGGCTTCCTAACATATTTTTTATATGCAGTAAATTAGTATGTTTGTCTTTTGCTGTTGAGCAGTAGTAACTTCTTGGCTGCTTTGTTCAAATAGATGTCAGAAAAAAGTTATCAAAAGCATTTTGCCAAAGAGCACAGAGTTGCCACTTCCGATTTCTTGGGCAGCCTGAGGAAAGGACTCTTTCTTGGCAATGAAGTTGTTTGATCTCTCCTGGGTTGCTACAATAGAGGATGTGGTTTTACAAGTGCACAAGTGTGAGACTCTTCCTCTTGTCTGTTGCATGTGATGGTGCCTATTTTCAGAAAGAATTCTACAGGAGCTAGGGGAAATTGCCACCTTCCCAAGGTGAGGTTTAGTACCAGAGGTCAGCAATCTGTAGTCGCAGATCAGTAACCTGGAAGTTATCCAGACTGACCCAGAGCAGCATGAGTATTTTAAAGATTTTAAATATTTTAAATATTACAGCACTTTAAATATTACAGCAGCATGAGTATTTTAAATATTTTAAAGATTTTAAATATTACAGCACTTGCCTTTCATTTGGGAAGGTGGAATGTGATTTTGGGGGCAGTTGAATTGAAATTTGGGGGGAGTACCAAAACTGCCAGCAAAGACACCTGAATCTCTTACTGCAATTTTTGGGAGGGGACAATATATTCAGGAGAGAAATAGAAAGAAATGTTTCTCAGGATGTTAACATGGAGGAGAGCCAAGTGTTAACACTAGCTTTATAATTTGGGCAAGTTTTTTATTTGTTGTTTTTTGTGTTTTTTTTGTTTTTTTGTTTTGTTTTAGGTTTACTTGACATATAACATGTTAGTTTCAGGTATAACATGATTCATTTGATATTTGTATATATTGTGAAATGATCACCCAAATAAGTCTAGTTAACATCCATCATTACACATAGTTACAACATTTTTTTCTTCTTATGCATACTTTAAAGATCTACTCTTAGCAACTTTCAAATATGCAATACAGTATTGTTAATTATAGTGGGCAAGATTATTAATCTCATGGAACCTCAGTTTCTCATCTGAAAGAAGTAGGTAGTCAGAACTTCTTCACTGGGTTAGGGTGGAGATTCAATGAAATAACACAGCCGAAAGTAACTGGCACTCTGTTTAGCACATAGCAAGCTCAGTTAAGAATTGTCTCTTCTTTTAAAATAATTTTTTGTTTTTCAATTACAGTTCACATAGAATATTATATTTGTTTCAGGGGTACAACATAGTGATTAGATATTTATATGACTTACAAAGTGATCACCCCCAATAAATCTAGCAGCCATCTGACACCACACAGTTATTACCATATTATTGACTATCTTCCCTATGTTGTACTTTACATCCCCATGACTATTTTGTCGCTACCTATTTGTATTTCATCCTTTCCCCTTTTCACACCTCCCAACCCCCCTCCCCTCTGGCAGCCATCAAAATGTTCTGTATCTATGAGTTTGCTTCTGTTTTATTTGCTTGTTTACTTATTTATTTTAAGATTCCACATGTAAGCGAAATCATATGGCATTTGTCTTTCTCTGTCTGACTTACTCCACTCAGCATAGTACCCTCCAGGTCCACTTATGATGTTGCAGTTGGCAAGATTTCATTCTTTCTTATCGCTGAGTAACATTCCATTGTAAATATTTACTACCTCTTCATTATCTATTCATCTACGATGGACACCCAGGCTGCCTCCACATCTTGGCCATTGTAAACAATGCTGCAATGAACATATGGATGCACACGTCCCTTTGAAGTAGTGTTTTGGGTTTCTTCGGATAAATACCCAGAAATGGGATTACTAGGTTCTTCTTTGTCTCTTGTTATAGCCTTTGTTTTAAAGTCTAATTTCTCTGGCATAAGTATTGCTACCCCAACTTTGTCTGTTTGTTTGTTTCCAAGTTCATGAAATATCTTTTTCCATCCCTTTACCTTCAGTCTGTGTGTGTCTTTTGACCTGAAGTGAGTCTCTTGTAGGCAGCGTATGTAAGGGTTTCTGTTTTCTTATCCATTCAGACACCCTATGTATTTTGATTGGCGAATTTAATCCATTTAGACAGAGGGTGCCAAAAAAAAAATGTATCCACATTTTAAGAAAGTAAAGAACTGTATTAAAATTACATTGATGGTGATCACTTTGAGCACCTCTTGTAATTGCAGAAATCAAAACGTGACTTGCATTCATCTTTTGTTATTGGTATATATTGAGTATTACAATTTTAATATAATTTTTTCCTTTCTTAAAATGTGTATACATATTTTTGGCGCCCTCTGTATTTAAAGTAATTGGTGTTTTGTTTTTATTTTTGTTTTTAAAGATATTTTTATTGGTGAAGGAGAACAGGACTTTATTGGGGAAGTGTGTACTTCCAGGACTTTTCCAAGTCAAGTTGTCCTTTCAATAGTAGTTGTGGAGGGTGCAGCTCAGCTCCAGGTCCAGTTGCCATTGTTAGTTGCAGGGGGCGCAGCCCACCATCCTTTGCAGGAGTCAAACTGGCACCTTGTGGTTGAGAGGACACGCTCCAACCAACTGAGCCATCCGGGAGGCAGCTCAGCTCAAGGTGCCGTGTTCAATCTTAGTTGCAGGGCCATCCCTTGCGGGAGTCGAGGAGTCGAACTGGCAACCTTGTGGTTGAGAGCCCACTGGCCCATGTGGGAATCGAACCGGCAGCCTTCAGCGTTAAGAGCACGGAGGTCCAACTGCCTGAGCCACCGGGCCGGCCATAAAGTAATTGTTGATAGATACGTAGTTATTGCCAGTTTATTCATATTTTGACTTCTTCTTCTTCCTCTTCTTCCTCCTCCTCCTCCTCCTCCTCCTCCTCCTCCTCCTCCTCCTTTTTCTTGTCCCTTTAACAATTCTTGTAATACTAGTTTGGTGTTTATGAACTCCTTCAGCTTTTTATTGTCTGAGAAGTTCTTTATCTGTCCTTTGAATTGAAATGACAGCTTTGCTGGGTAGAGTAATCTTGGTTGTAGGCCCTTGCTTTTCATCAGTTTGAATATTTTGTGCCAATCCCTTCTGCCCTACAAAGTTTCTGTGTCTTATGGGAGCTCCCTTCTAGGTAACTAATTATTTTTCTCTTGCTGCTTGTAAGATCCTCTTTATCTTTAATGTTTGGCATTTAAATTATGATGTGACTCTGTGTGAGCCTCTTTGGGTTCATCCTGTTTAGGACTGTCTGTGCTTCATGGGCTTGTGTGTCTATTTCCTTTTCCAAGTTATGGAAGTTTTCTATCATTATTTCTTCAAATAGGTTTTTAATCCTTTGGTCTCTCTCTTCTCCTTCTGGTACTCCAACGACGCAAATGTTGGTATGCTTGATGTCCCAGAGACCAATCTATCCTCATTTTTTTTTTTTTTGGATTCTTTTTTGTTTCTGCTGTTTTGATTTTGTATTTTCTACCTTATCTTCCAAATCACTGATTAGAGCTTCTGCTTCATCTAATCTACTGCTTGTTCCCTCTAATGTAATCTTTATTTCAGTTATTGTATTCTTCATTTCTGACTGTTTCTTTTTTATGTTTTCTATCTCTTTGTTGAAGTTCTCACTGAGATCACTGAGCATCCTTATAACCGGTGTTTTGAACTCTGCATCTGGTAGGTTGCTTGTCTCCATTTTCTTTAGTTCTTCTTCTGGAGCTTTGCTCTGTTCTTTTATTTGGGACATGTTTCTTTGTCTCCTCATTTTGGCTGCCTTTCTTTGTTTGTTTCTATGTATTAGGTAGGGCTGCTATGCCTCCCAGTCTTGGTTGAGTGGCCTTATGTGGTAGGTGTCCTGTGAGGCCCGGTGGCAGAGTCTCCCTGGTCACCTGAGCCAGGTGCTCTAGGTATGTCCCTTGTGTGAGTTGTCTGTGCACTCCCGTTGTAGTTGAGCCTTAATTACTGTTGGCACATCAATGGGAGCGATTGACCCTCAGGCTCATTGGTTGTGAGGACTGGCCATGACTTCAATGGAGAAGCTATTGTGCAAAGGCTGACCCTACACAGCAGGATTTGCTTTAACAAGGCTCTGGTGCCTCCTCAGTCTGCCCTTTGGGTGTGTTGTTGTGGAGGTGGTTGGGTGGTGCTCTGGTGTGGTCTGAACCTGGCCACCGGGTTTATGGTTCTGGGACCTCTTGGGAGGGGCTCTGTTGCAGGCCAAGTTAAGCTGCTGCCTGCGCCCTGCCTGGGGCCACTTGGTGTGAGCTACAAAGTGAACAGCAGATGGTTGCCACTTGTTCTGGGCCTGGAGGTGCCTGGGAGAGGCTAAGCTGGGAACTGAAGCTGGCTGCCACTAGTGCCACGCTTGGGGCTGCTTAGCAAGATGTATGGGGAATGCTGAGACCAGATGCTGCTTGTTTGGGGTTTGTGAGCCTCTGGGATTTTTAAGAAAGTCCACAGCATGAGCCAATACAGGCCATTTGTATGGAAAAACCACTAGAAGCAGCTTGAGTGGACCCACAAGTTGGGTGGGGCTGGTTCTTAGGGAATCACCAGAGTGGGGCAAACAATGCTAGGCAGGTTGGTGGTGACTCAGATATGGTGCTGACCTAAGTTTGAACCCTGAGTAGGGGAGGGCTCAATGAAGAAACAGTGGCTTCTCCCAGCACTTCTGTCTGGGAGAAAGCTGCCCCTCCAGTCCTCACCTTGAATTCAGACAACTCAGTTCCTCCCATATGTCCCTGGTGCTTATGGAGCTGCTGCCCCATCATTAGAGCTCAGAGCAAGTGAGTTCATCAGTGAATCAGTTTGCGTGCAGACCCTTTAAGAGGAATGCCTCCAATTCCAGCAACCCTCTGTGTCGCTCAGTCACAATGTCCACGGGTTTTCATAGTCAGAAGTTATGGGGACTTCCCCTCCTGGCACTGGAACCTTGAGCTGGGGAGCCTGGTGTGGGCCTGGGACCTCTCACTCCTCAGAGGGGACCTCCACAACTGAGATATCCTTTCCAATTTTTATGTGGGACAAGCACGTTCCACCTCTCTGCCCCTCGTACCCATCTCGACATAGCTTCTGTATGTCTTTAGTTGTAGGACTTCTCTTCAGTTAGACTTCAGGCAATTCTCAGTGACGGTTAGTCTGTGATTTAGTTGACATTTTGATGCGGTCATGAGAGGAGGCAAACACAGTATTTACCTACTCCACCATCTTGACTGGAAGCCAAGAATTGTCTTGTTTTCAACTTGGCTTTCTTTTTCCCCTGAAATGGGATTGAAAATTTCTTTAGTGTAGGCAAGATGAGACCATACTGCTTTTCTTACGAATTACATGGCTATACACAGATGTTCGTGGAATGAATCATAGTCCTCGAGAAAGTCATTTTTGAAGGAAGGAAAAATAAACTAATTACTCCGTGGTTCCAATTTTGCATTGCAGTCTCCCACATTCGGCACAGTCACTTGAAATTGTTTCTGTCAAGACTCTCTAGAGAGTACTCACTGAGATGATGGAGGTTTTGGTTTGTGACAGAGGGGCCTCTTGTGTTTAGTTGAGAGACAACATAAAATATCCTTTATAATAGAGACATGCCTGCTGTTAAAAATATACAATTCATGTCATATGGATCTTAAGTCCTTTATGTTTTGCTTAAAATGTAAGTTTTATTTTTTCTTTCAAAGCTCAATAGAAAGTATATTCTTTCTAAAGATTGCATCAGGAGTCATATTGAATTAGGAGAGAAGCCTTGTTCAGATTTCATAGCTTTTATATTTTCTCTGAGGTCTCAGAAATAGGCACAATTGACCAACCCAAATGAAAAGAAATAGTACTAATCACACGCAGAGATCAAAGTCTTATCGTCCCTCACAGTGGTTTCTAAAACGACTTAGAGAATCACAAAAACCATTTTTTAAATAAATAAATTAGAGAGACTTCAGTTCATATTGAGTAATTCTGTGGTTAGTCTGTGCCATTGCATTTGAAGGAAGAGATCAAGCATGAAACTTTGATTGACTCCCAGTTAAAATTCTTGCTGAAGGACTAGATTGGGCACTAGTGCATAAAAATGCAGCAGAGAAAAATGGTTAAAAGCCCAGATCTGGTTTTGGATCCTGTCCCCGACCCTTAATTGAAGTTACCTAATGTCTCTGAGCTTCAATTTCATCTATAAAAATGGGAATTGATGATACTTACCCCTTAAGGTGATTGTGGAAAATAAATGAGATTATGTAATAAAGTACTGAGTACTGGACTCAGTGCCTGATACAGTCTTAAGACTCAGTAAATGTTAGGTAGCCATCATCATCATCATCACCACAACAAGCTTGTTATATAGCTATATAACACAGATGGGGGCAAACTTGTTTATATTTTAACAGATAAGGAATTAGGCTTAGAAGGATTAAGTGAGTTGTCCAAAATGATGGAGCTTATTGTTGGCAAATGACAAAATCAGGCATGGAAAGGACCCTCCTGATTCTTTGTCCAGTTATCTTTCTTCCAAACTATAGTTTGCTTGTACTTTGGCAATAAGTGTATTTCTCATTAGGTTGCATAGCCTATGGTGTCATCTATACTATACTATATTAAGAAGCATGTCATTATTTCTTCCTATATTAAAATAAAGCCCCTAACGATGGCCAGTTATCTTTTTTTAATTAAAATGTATTGGGGTGACAATGGTCAACAAAACTACACAGGTTCCAAGTGTACAATTGTATAATACATCATCTATATATATGTGTTCACCACCCAGAGTCAGTTCTCCTTCCATCACCATATATTTGACCCTTCTCCTACCATTCCCCCCCCCCCCGCTTACCTTCTGGTAACCACTAAACTGTTGTCTGTGTCTATGAGTTTTTGTTCAGTTATCTTAATGAACAGTGACAAATGGCAGAGGGAGAATGAGGAGGGACCCTACATCCCCTAGGTTGTTCCAACAGAGGAGGACCAGAGAGACATTGCCAGTTCTCAAAATGCACTAATTAGAAACATTAAAATTGACACTGAGTCAGATTATGGATTAAATAGGTAAACCAATATGCTAGTGTGAGCTTCTCAGTGCACACAAATCTCTCATCATTATGCTTATTTCCTTTCATTCTTATGAGTCAGAAGAATTCATATTTTGTTCATCAGCCCTGCCAGGTGAACCTGACATTGAAAGTGATAGCAAAGCAGTCTGATGACTCAGCCTCCAATGTACCAGTAGTGACTTCTCACTTTCCCACTGTTCAAGGTAATTTCTTGTCTTATGTCATACACATGCAAAGATGTGTTTGCCAAAGATTCCAGGAAACTGTAATGATAGTGACCATTTACTGAAACCTATTACAGGCTAACACTGTATGTGACCTTTACAGATATTATCATGTTTGTTTAATCCTAGCAACATGTCGGAGGTTACCTACCTCGTGACAAAACTTTGAGATTCGATCTATCTCCAAATGATGGGTTCTTTCCACTGCACTGCCTTAGGAGGGCCTGATTCTCTTATTGTGTCATTTTAGACAAAATCCCTTTCTCTCTCTGGATCTCACTTTCCCCATGTGTAGGATAAAGGGGTTGGACTAGATGCTTTCTAATGGCCCTTTCTCTTGTAAGATTTTGAAGATTTCAAAAGTTCCCATAGGATGCCATTTTTTTGTGTGTTTTTTTGTTTTTGTTTGTTTTTTGGTTTTCTTTTTAAGATTTTTTTTTTTTTATTGGGGAAGGGGAACAGGACTTTATTAGGGAACAGGTGTGTACTTCCAGGACTTTTTTCCAAGTCAAGTTGTCGTCCTTTCAATCTTAGTTGTGGAGGGTGCCGTTCAGCTTCAAGTTGTTGTCCTTTCAGTTTTAGTTGTGGAGGGCACAGCTCAGCTCCAGGTCCAGTTGCCATTGCTAGTTGCAGGGGGCACAGCCCACCATCCCTTGTGGGACTCGAGGAGTCGAACTGGCAACCTTGTGGTTGAGAGCCCGCGCTCCAACCAACTGAGCCATCCGGGGGCAGCGCAGCTCAAGATGCCCTGTTCAATCTTAGTTGCAGGGGGCGGAGCCCACCATCCCTTGTGGGACTCGAGGAGTTGAACTGGCAACCTTGTGGTTGAGAGCCCACTGGCCCATGTGGGATTCAAACCGGCAGCCTTCGGAGTAGGAGCACGGAGCTCCAACCACCTGAGCCACCGGGCCGGCCCTAGGATGCCATTTTTAATGGTAAGTAAACTGAACTGGTCTTTGATTTTCTTCAGAAATGGCCATTCTCCTAGACGTACTAGTTAGAGTCATCAGCTCCAGGACCTCTGGCAGCAAGCAAATCTTTGTAGAAGCAGAATCTAGCTAGGAAAGCTAGATTCTAAATCTTTATCCACAAGAGAAGGCATCCCAGTCGTCTGTGGGCTCTGGCAGGAGGAAAGCCTCTGGGGTTGTGCTACAGACTGATTTGTGTCCCCCTCAAATTCATATGTTGAAGCCTCATCCCCAATGTGATGGTATTAGGAGGTGGGGCCTCTGGGAAGTGATGAGGTCATGAGGATGGAACCCTCATGAATGGGATTCATGCCTTTGCAAGGCCAGAGATCTAGCTTGCTCTCTTTCTGCCAAGTGTGGATACAGTGAGAAGCTGGCAGTCTGCCACCAGGAAGAAGGCTCTCACCAGAATCCGACCATGCTGATGCCCTGATCTCAGACCTCCCAGCCTCCACAACTATGAGAGATAAATGTCTGGGTTTTGTTTGAGTCACCCAGTCTATGGTATTTTGTTATGGCAGCCCTAGCTGGCTAAGACAGGTTGGAAGTGTAGCGGGATCAAAAGGTGACTCAGAGCAATCAACCATCAAAGGCTACCTGCTATGCATCTTACCTGAGTTTTTTGGGGATTTCAGGAGGGGGAGCAATCCGGGGATCACATGCCTGCCCCTCTCTTCTCTCTTTAGCCTCATCTTTCTCACCTTACCTCATCTTGCCTCTATTGCAGTGTGAGGAATTGCTTCTTTGTCTTCTTCATCAGGTTCTGCTGTTATGCCACCATCTTTACAAATTTGCTTTCTCTGCTTGTATCTCCTTCCCTAACCACCCTCTCCTACTCCTTCCTTTACTTGACAAAATGCTACTTCATCTTCAACATTCAGCTCAGGTTGCCCATTTTCTATAACATCTTCCCTGATTCCTCCCCCCCAATCCCACACCCCAGGTGGAAGCAGTTGCCTTTCCATGATGCTCCCAGATAACACATGTGTTTATTCTCTCAGAGTAATTGCCACACTGTGTAGTCACCGTCCACTTATCTGTCCATTTCACCCCTTAACCATGAGCTCCTGGAGGGTGGGGCTTTTTTCTTCCTTCCTGATTTCTTCAGCACCTAGTCCAGAACCAAGTGCATGGGAGGCACTTAGTCAGTGTGTGACAATTGGATGTGATTAGGACCCATCCATGGAGGACACTGAAACAGGCTGTCATAGAGCTAAGTAACATTTGGATCCTGCCCTCAAGGAGCTCTCAATTCAATAGGAAGTAGCTCATCCTCCAGGGAGGAGACCTGGCATTGCTTGTGAGGCTGGGAAAGTGTCAAACAAGAGGGAATATTCAGGAACAGAGCACTGATTGGCCTGGGCATCCTGCTAATATTTTCTCCCTCATCCTTATCGGGCAGGTGCCTTAGCCATCCTACTGATTTTATCCATGGAGGTAGTAGGAGAGGGGCAGGGGGAACCTAGGGCTGTACATTCTATGCTCTCCTTGTTGAATTGTGTGCCCTGTCACAAGCCTGCACTTGTGTAGAGGAAAAGGTTTCTTTCCTTTGTTACGAAGGCATTTGCCATTCACCAAGCCATGCACCTAGGGGGCTGTTTGCATCCAAGGAGGTGCTTTGTTCTAATTTGCACAGAGGAGTCCTATGGTCTAATTGGTACTTCTGATGTTTGGTGTCCCAGAATGAGCAGAAGAGTGGATACTAGTGGGCATTAGAGCTTCTGAAAACTGGCACTATCATTGTGGGTGTGTGCTCACACTTCCAGCCCTAAGGAAGTAAGGGTAGTCTTGGGATTGTAGAGGAGAGGTGTTCACTCTGTGCTGACGAGAGCCAGAATGTCAAAACTGGAAATTAGAACCAAGAAGAGTACCTGCAGTAATAGCCACAGCATGAAACATTTCTCTCCTCTAACTTTCCATTAGTGCTAAGAGTTGGTAGCAGGCCCTGATAAAATTGGAGTGAAGATATTCTGGGTTCAAATTCCACTTAATATGTCATTTAAATCATACGAATCTCAGTTTTCAGATCTGTAAAGTAGAACTGTTGGTAGAGGAGGGATATGTGCAATCCTTAGCTTGAATGCTATGGCCTCCCATCATAGAAGATCATGCTGAATAAATGCATCTCAATTTGTTGTAAGCCTTTGATCAACCTCCAGAGTCTTTCAATGATTGTCTTTGCTAATTTGACTAGTATAATAGATGCCTCTCCAGAGGCGACACTTCTTTCTCTAAGCCATACCCCAAAGTCACTAAATCTCTGTGGGGACAGAGCCAGGAGTGCAGTTTCCAGGCTCTCACCCTCACATGGAAAGGTGCTGGCTCAGGTAGTAAATGGCCATCAACTGTGATTGGATGGCCATCAGCTGTGGCTAGTTGGCCGTCAGCTGTAACCAGTGAGCCATTGGCCACTAATATAACTGCTGTGGCTACGCTAGCAGAAAAATGGGGGCCAGCAAGAAGATGGTGGCTGAGGTAGCAAGAGCGGAATGCAGTTAGCAAGTGAGGCTGGTTGGCAGAGAGAAGTGGACAGCAGGTTGCGGATAGCGTGGCTCCTGCTTCCTGTGTCTCCGACCCAGCCTCCAGCAAGACTGTAGTGGTATGACTCCCCTATCTATGGCTCCATGGGTGTTCCTTTTTGGCCTCACCATGTCCTGTGTTCTTGTGCGGGGAGCAGGACCAGAGTCCCTGCATTACAGTTACCCCTTACTTTTAAGGGCCCACAGGGCACTTAACAAAGAAGAGCATAGTCAAGGTTCAGCTAGAGATTAGACATTATCTGACATCAATAAAATTTCATTTTGGTGGGAAGGAAATAATTGATTGCTCAACCATTTACAGTTGTATTAGGTTAAGAACCTAGGCTGATGCTAGTCTTGTTAAATACTCATTATCTTTTTTATCAGTTATTCTACCTGGTACATTGTGGAAGAGACAGAATCTGCTCTCCAGGAACTCAGTCTATTAGAAAAGTGACGGAAACAAAAGCCAGCCTCTCCTCAGGGCATTTGCAAAGATGTCAGGTGCCTGTAGGAGTAGAGGGGAAAGAGGGAGCCATTTTATCTTGGATGTTTTAGAGAGGATTCTTGGAGGAGGTGGTCTCTAAGTTGTGAGCCCTGCCTTGAAAGACACAAGTGGCAAGGATCCCTAAAGAAGAAGCAGCTAGCACAAAGACCCATGGGTAGGTTAGTGCGAGGCATGCTTGGGAAACGGTGAGGAGATCAGTGTGGCTAAGAGCAAGAAGACACTCCAGTGTAAGGTGGGAGTTGGAGTTCAATTGTGGAGATCATTCAAGGCCAAGCTGAGGACCTTGACTTTATTCTCTGTGCAGTGAGGTGCAAGCAGTCCCTTTCCCCCACCTCAGGTCGCATTTGCATACCGTATATCAATGATTTTTGAACAGGAGAGGAATCATTTTTGTCATGTTCAAAATCAGTTGATCATTGTAATGAACAAAATAGGTCTTTTTTTAAGTGTTGTGAGATAGCAATCCAAATGCGGAGAAGCTGTGAGATACTGCGCCAGAAAGCGGGACGTCTGACTTGGAGGAGTGGCTGGGGGGGGGGGCGTACCCACTGTGTCCTCACCTGAAGCCAGTCACTTTCCCTCTGGGAGCCTCCATGTGCTGTGAAAGTGGGATAATCCTTCCCTTCTCATGCTTACGTTAATCAAGTGAGAAAATATTTTTGGAAACTCTAAAATACTGCCTGTAAGTCAAGAACTGTTTTTTGTTCAAAACAAAAAGCTTCACAATGGGATTTATAGATGATGTAATACAGAATTGTACACCTGAAATCTATGTAATTTTACTAACAATTGTCACCCCAATAAATTTAATTAAAAAAAAAAAAAAGCTTCAGTGAAGTTGCATTCTAAAGGAGAGATTCCCAGAGGCATTTCAGCCCATTTAGCCTAGGGCCAGGGCAGGAAGGAGCTCCCTCCCAATTTCACATTCCACGCCCCGCCCCCAGGCCACTTTACATCTCAAAAAAATGTGTACTCCCCCACAATCAACCCAACTTGAACATTTTTCTTGAGAGCATGCAATCTTTGAGCCTAATTGTATATTCCCTTTAAGCAATGGGCTGTAGAGCCTTAATTAATTAATTAATTAATTAATTAATTAGTTAATTAGTTACTTCCTTTGTTATTCCACATGTGTAACTACTATATGCCAGATACTCTTCTAGGCACTTGGAATACACTGGGGAACAAAACAAAAATCCCTGCTCTTCTGGAGCTTCCATTCTATCGTTTGTGTGTAGGATAGGGGGACAAGCAATAAACGGTTAAACATAATAAACGTATATAGCATATGAGAAGATAAGTGCCATGGAAAAAATAAGTCAGGGTGAGGGGGGTTGGGGTGTGCTCAGTGTGAGAGCAGGTTACAATTTAAATGGGAAAAAAAAACTTATGTAAAAGGACTTTGTAAATGGAAGAGCCCAACACAAATGTCAGAGATTTATACTTTTAGAAAACTTTGAAACTACCAAAGTTGGCTGCATCTTTTTCTAGGATTATCTCACTTTAAGGAACTTCATTCATTCAACCAATGAATAGTTATTGAATGCCTGCTGGACTGAATAAATGCTGATGATAATAACGATAGCTATTATTATGAAGTGTCTACTATGTGTTAAGCATTATTTATATAGGATCTCATTTAATCCTTGTAATAACTCAGTAATATAGACATATGTCCCTAAGTGAGCAACATTCTAGAGTGTAGGCAGTGAGTCTGATTAAGCAAACCCTTCTCGCTGAAGAGTAAAAGTGGGATGAAAATGGCTTTGATGGGGATTGCTGATGTCTTTCAGATTGGCAGGGTCAGCTGCTTATCAGGTTCTGGCATTGTTCCTCCTTCCATTGTCTTTGGTGCTTTACTAGAAGTCACCAGTGGATTCAAGATGTGGCATATTAAAAGCAATTTTCTTACTAGCTGCTGGGGTAGGCAGGTTGATGTAGTTGGTGGTCAAACTTAATCATACAAAATTGAGGACCCCCTGTATCAAAATCTTCAACTTTGTAAGGTGAAGTCATTTGCCCCTTCATTAGAGAGGAATAATATTGAGGAAATTATGAGAATGCTTGGCCCTTTTAGCTTTTCCCCCCATTATAGCTGCTAAGTTAATAACAGCCTTGTGTTCAGTTTGGAAGCACTGAGAAAGGAACACCCCAGCCTCCAGATTGTGTAGCAGGTAACTAATCAGCTAAGAGGAAATGAAGGTGAGGAGGGACTTGGAAAACGTACAATTGGGAACCAAGAAGACAGGCAGATGAGAAGTCCTGGTCACATTCCCAGGCCAGGCTGACTTGGGCTCAGGAGAAAGACTAAATGAATATTCCCTCCCTCCCTCCCTTCCTCCCTCCCTCTCTTCAGGGCTATACAGCTCACTAGGTGTCTGGCTGTTGCTGAGGTGGAGATTTAGCTAGAAATGACACTCTGCTTTCTGCAGGAGAAACAACAAATAACCAGAGAGAACGCTGTCAAATCCTGCCAGTTCTGCTCTTTCACTTTATAACTCTTAAATCTCCTCTCCATATCCAAAGCCACTGCCTCACCACCTCTTTACTGGTTTATTAAACTAGCTTCTTAAATTCTAAGTTTCTAATATCCAGATTTGACCTTGTCACTTACCTGTTTTGAATTAATCAGCGGCTCTTCACTTCCTGTAGAATAAAGCTAGACCCTTGAATGTGGCATGTAAGGGTCTTCACAATCTGTCCCCTGCCTGCCCCTCTTCCTTCTCTCCCAGTTATGCAACGAGGCCTTTAGGTTTCAGCTCAAGTTTTATGTCTTCCATCCAGGCAGCCATCCCTGACCCCCGGCATAGTTCTGTGTTCCCGTCCCTGTGGATTTTTTTATACAATGTTGCTTTAATTATAGAATTTCCTAATTGTTGGCTTGCTTTTCTTTCTCTGCACCATGTTTTGAGTTACTTGAGATAAGCATTCGTTTTGTATACCAACTATTTTCTTAGTGACTACATCTGAGTAATTTCCCCTTCTTGTCTCCACTGACACACATCCTGCCTCTCTCCTTCCCTTGCATTCCCTTTCAACTTAATTCACTTCCATTCATACCATTTACCAGGCAGCGTGGTAGTTTCTGGAAGTAGGAAGGTAAGGAAGATATAGTTGCTGTTTGGTGGGTTTCGCTGTCTAGTGGGAAGACTGCTGGGGATAGAAATTCTTTTGTGAAGTCTTTAGAGCTGGCAGAGACTTTGGAGTGGCCTCAGGGAATGCCTTTTCTCCAAGTCTTCAACAAGAGCGGCCCTGGTCACTCTCTTTTATTCTTGGGATTCTGTAGAAGCTTTTGTTTGGGTTGGAGGCAAAGGGATTCCACTGCGAGAAAAAAAAAGACAATTGTTTGGATACCGTTTTAAAGTAAGACGTACTGTGTTAAGCGCTATAAAAACAGTCTAAACAAAAGAGACAGACACCCTGTCTTCTCGTTTGGCAAAAGTCGGTTTCTTTGCTAAGCCCCAGCCATTCTGTTTACCTTGCATGGAGTTTGGAGGTCAGTGGGTGGGTGCCCTTCCACCTGTTTCCCACCATTTCCTACTTGCCCCCACCTACCTTACGGAGTGAATACTCCCCCTTTCACCAGGATGAAAGAGATCTGCAAATTTGGGGGAGACAATGTTTTAGCTACTTCAGAGCATTCATTCATTTACCCGGAGAAGACTTGTGCCAAGTCCCCTAGTCCCAGGGCCAGGTTAGTGGCTTTCTCCTCTGCACCAGTAGAGCATTCTGTATTGACTTAAATGAGAGCCCTGACCACAGTGTTATGTCACTACCCATTTTATACTTATCAGTTCCCTCACCACCACGGGAGAATGTGAGCCTCTTGAGGGCATGGCCTCTCTGTGTCCTGAGTATCTGGCAGTGGGCCCTGGACAGAACAGATGCATATTCAGATTTGGGGAAGGAAGGGAAGAAGTATGTATAAGAGGGGTTGCAAGCCGGGGATGCAGAGGAAGATCTTGACCATAAAGGGCCACCCATTTCCCACAATGCCTAGCAGATAATCTGGACCTGAAGAGCTGAGAGGTAAGAGGAATGGTTGGGCGTGTAGTGAGGGCAGAAGAAAGCAGGAGCCAAGACATTCACGGATTCAGCTTTCCAAGCCTTCTGGATGACATATATGGGAAAGAAATGCACACCTCCAGGAATCCAGCCCTTCTCCATTTCTAGGTCTGAGCTGAGAAGGGGCAGGTTGTCTTTGAGTTTCTTTTGTATAGTGGGGACGTGAATCCAGAGGCTGAAGAGATGTCACAAAGTTTCTAATTCTTGGAAGTTGTCACCTGACCCAAAGAGGCTTTAGGTCAATACTTTAGGAAAAGGGTTGAATGTGGCCTTGGGGAAACTAGCGTTTCCAGAGCAAGAGCTCAATGCTCTGTCCAAGGTACTTTCACCTTGGAGTTTTTTGACACTTGTCTCCATCTCTACCCTTCTCCCGCCAGGAATTCGGGTCACTGGAAGTGACGGTGTATTCTGGGAGGTCGTCTTTATAACTTGCTAAGAGTCAGCATTCCTGTTTGAATCTACAATCTCATGCTGAGATGGAAAATCTCTTCAAATTTCATGCCACAGGAGAAGAAAATCTTTTTTTTTAATTCCGATGGATTCATAGAGATATTTTAATCATTAATGTGTTGCATTATTCTGCTTTGGCCACCTTTCTGGTAACTTCCAATTCTTTACCCAAGGAAATCACTGTTTCGTTTTCTCCCACTGCCCAGGGATAGTAAAATTCCTGCAAACTTTGGACTGAAGAATTATGCAAAAATGCATACCCATCATTAGGAAAGTACCTTCATTAACATTTAAACAGTGGTCCGTTACTCTCTGTTAATGTATGTTAAACGTATCTATTGACATGCAAATTCCAGCTTGTGTGTCACCCCAGGCTTTACTTGCCCCACTCGCCACTAAGACCTCTGAGGAAACCCTCTTTGAAAAAGTTTCCCAGATTTTATGTCCTGCTGTTTCCATAATGGACAGAATTCCAACAAGGAATGGATCTGTAGGATGATGACTAAAGAGCTGAGGCATCTGCCAAACTAAGACGTGCTTTCTAAATACAGGAAAAATCATTCAGGCTTGTTTCACATTGTGCAATTGAGTTTTAGTAACTGTGTTTATCCTGTGAGCATCTAGAGAAGTACAAGGAGAGTCCCAAAGGATACATTTTGGAAATCTAAATAATCATAAGCCTGCCTTAGTAGTCAATGCACATGCACATGAGGACCAAAAGATAGTAATATATTTCCATTATTGTCATTCATTATTATTTCATATGTTATCACAGTTGGGTAAGGGACCAGCCCTGACTGATGTGCATTTGAGCATATGGCTGTTTGTCAAATGGACCACTGAATCTGCTCACTTCAGACATGTTGTCACTTTACCAGAAATTGACTTGTCTGGACAAGACAGTTTGTTTGCTTTTATTGTCCTCAAATTAAACTACTGTCTGTCTGACTCTTCCACTTGTCTTAAATGTTTGATTAAACACTGGAGGAATTGTCAATATCACTCAACTTCTAAGTCATTAAACAACCTAATCCTTCACATTCCTTGGGGCTGAGGCCATTTTCTTTCAGATTTCTCTAAGCACTGTGGGGTTGTGTCAGGTGGCAGGAGGGGTAGAGCCTTTACGTCAAGACTAAATCAAAATAAACTGAGGTGAATACATTCTGAAGCAGATGGAAATCCATGTATATAGTTGCTTCAGCACAACTCCAGCTTACCCTTGTGTGCTCATACCTGCTTTCTTCAAATAGGCAATGAAAAAACTTTTGTTATGTCCAGTTGTGATCCCAGTTGTTGAAATTGGAGCGATTCATGTATTCTCTTGAGCCCAAACACCTGTTCATCCTGTATCCCCTACCACGAATAATCAGTTCTTCCCATGATTATGATAGGCCTGTTGAGAAAATTGCCCCTCTTCTTCTTATAATTTTTATGCATACTCAAAATGAATATTTAAACTGGTTTGTCAAGAGCTATGTCCAGTTATTAGGTTTGCAAAATGGTATGTAAGGCATAGGCAAAAAGGGGTCTTAATATAAAAATAAAATATGTGGGATTTCTCAGCCTCATTCTAATAATACCAAGAGCCCATTCTATTCCCCTCCCCTGCTTTTTTTTTCATACCCCTGGTCACTAATATATGCTCCAAAAGAAGACAATTATCATAAGGCATCTATATGATTACAGATTACTCGTTTGTAAATCCTCCTTCTTTGGCAAAATGACGTGATTGATTTTGGAATTTGAACCTCTTTGTGATACACCGTTTAGAAGTGACCATTTCAGTACAGGCAAAGGGGACTTCGGAACACTCAGAAAAGAGTACTGCATAAATAGAGGAAATCACACTGAATTGCCAAAGATTATTTTAATGGCTCAAACCCCTTCCTGTTACAATAATTACAGGAACATCTTCAAACTCTTCTCTGAAGAACTTGTGAATTGAAATAGGAAATGTTTTAATGAATTGAAATTATTTAAGAATTTGTATTAGAATTTTCAGGATGAATGATTCTTGTGTTCTCCTCCCGTTTGCTAAGCATAAGCAGTCTTTAATGCATTTTCCTTCCATAAAATGCATATTATTTAGAAGATTGTGTAGAGCATCGTGTTGCATAGAAATATACCTCTTGAGGATGACTGTAGTTTTAGGGAAAATATGCGCAAACCCATTCTCTAAAAAGCTACATTTCAGAGTAACATTTCTTCCTTTTTGAACTGAAAAAAACAAAACAAAAACAAAGTCTGGTCGTAATTTCTGCTTGTAAGTTGAGCTAAGTGGTGACAAATATCAGACTATTTTGTACATCAGAGGATAGTGATGCATCAGTTTCCTAATTCTGAAAGCCTCGTTAGTCATCGCAATGGAAATGAAGATTTCGCTCAAGCACCTGCCTGGAACAGAAGTCCTTCCGTCAGGCTGTGTATAACCTCTCATTAAATCAGCATGCAGAGGGCTAACCAGCAGATGCTGCTGACATGAACGCAGATGTAATCTCTTTAACCTTGTCCTGTAAGGCACGCACAAGTCGTGACTGGGGAATTCAAAGTAAATTAGGTTGTACATGAGTCTATAATCTAAATTCAATTTGATTAAAACGATGCCTGATTTGTGTTTACAATGAAATATTCCATTGCAGCGATTCACAATATTTTTTGAAATTTGTACACCTAGGTCTATTTTTTCATATCCATGTCCACCTTATTTTTCGTTGAAGATGGCCAGTTTTCCATCATTGCTCTGCCCCCACACTCTTAAAATGAAGAAGCTTTTCAAGGAAGAAGATAAAAGCAAAATAATGCTTTGTTTACCAAAATAATCCCCGGTCATGGCAAACATCTGTTTCAGGAATTAATAGGTAAATGGACACTTTGTGAGTCCAAATATCGTTCTCTATGTTGCAAATATTTTCTCTATATTTAATACCAGACTATTAGATCTCCTTTATTACACATAAGCTTCATCCTGTAATTATTTTATTAAATGAAATTAATCATTCTCATCAACACAATTCCTCATGGAAGTTCAATCAGCGATAATAAAAAATCATCAGTCATTACTAGAATTCCTCTGGTATGTTTTTACATTTCTTGTTCCTTTTCTAAACTTTCTGGTTTTAAGGATGTAATTCCACTTTCTGAGGATAACATGCAAAAAGTTGAAAACATCTTGGCTTCAGCTATTTTTTGAGCTGCAGCTGAGTTGCAGGAAATTTTACAATTCATTTCTTAAAGCTATGGTTCTTCTTTAACATCTCCACTCTCTTGCCAGAATCTTCAGGGGTTTGAATGAGCCAACGCTTAGCAGACCCCAACTCTCTCCCCTTGTAGCTGTCACCTAGAGATCTGCTGCTTGGCCTCTGTGTGCTCCTGAGAAGCAGGGTGCAGATGTGGGCCGAGATGGTCAGTATGTGGGAACTTTAGGAACACACTTAGGAGGGAGAAAACTTAGGAACACACTTAGGAGAGGAGGCTCGCTGCGTTTACTGTTTGGGGACCTCAGTGCACTTCTGTTCTGGGTAAGTGAGTGTTCCTCACGAAGGATTGCTTCTGACATTGGTAAAAATTCAATTCTATTCTGAACACTGAGAACAGAAGTTTGTTCTTTGCGCTCTTAACCCAAAGCGTCTTCCATGAGCTGCGGTGGAATTAGAATGCATGCTGGATTAGGACTCCAGAGACTGGAGTTGTAATATTGTCCCTTACCTTTCGGTAGCTAACTGTGTGGCCTTGGGCTAGCCGCTTACTTACTTTAGATGGGCATTATGCTACTACACAGACTTGCTGGGTCATCCTTTTCAAAGTTACAACTGAAATTTTAAAAAAAATTAAGGCGTAATTTACATTCAGTAAGGTGCCCAGATCTTAAGTATAGAGAAAGATGCATTTTTATATACATATATACCTATGCACCCACCACCCAGGTCAGGATGTGGGATACCCCCAGAACCTCAGCAAACTCCTAGGTGCTCCCCCAGCCACTCTCTGGATTGCTGTCAGTAATTGAAATATGAGCTGTGCATTAATATGTAAAAGTCTTGATCTCATTTAGCTGAATCTCTTTGGACACCATCCACTTATTCAGTGTTTAGTACATGGATTGTTTTCCTTTGGGAATTACTCTGACTTGCCTGCAGTCTCTTTTCTTAAGCAAGTGGAGTTCCTAAGTAACCTATTACTCCCTGAATCTTAGACTGACTATGAAATCAAAACCCAGAGGACTCTCTTTAGTACCTCCGAGGCCAACAATAGCATAAGGACCAAGATTCCCCAGTGCTTACCCCTAACATTCTGGCTTTCAGTCTGGCATCTGAGCCAAAACAAAAGGAATTGTTTTCACATGTGATACTGGGCATAGGGTTCAACTGGTTAACAATAGCACAAACTGTTTAACAGTAACAGCTCATAATATCGATGTAGTACTTTATTGTTTCCTAATGCATTTTCTTCTTACATTACCTTTTTGGATCTTCAAGCTACTCAGCAAGGTCCGTGTTATTCTTCTCTTTTACAGAGGAGGGTACGAGTGCTCAGAGAGTGAAATGACTTGCTCAGGATCACACAGCCAGGAATATTTGAATTTTGCTTTAGGTTGGTCTGACCTCAAAGCCACTTAACACAGTAGAAAAACCTCCAGAACCTTGTTCCTGTGTTCCAAAATGCCATTCTTTCTCCCTTTATATATATGTATTTTTTTTTCTGCGGGAAAATGGCCTACAGGAGTTCCTCTCTATTTCTCTTTTCTACCTCACATGGCATTGTAGTTTGGTAGTTGTTGGACCAGTGAGAAATGGCAGTGGCAGCCTATAGGTAAATTATTCCATAGGGACATTATCCCAGAGCTGCTATGGAAGGAAGTGATTAGTCTGAACTGGAAGCAGTGTCCAAGCAGGGCAACAGTGTCTGGCCTTGCCCTCAGAGGAGTAACCGAGGTTTTGTGGGCTGGTCCCCAGATACTGCAGTGCCCAGCACAGGAGGCTGCCTCCTAGGATGGCTCCCTGCCCTGAGCATTCTCCCATTATGTGAGTGAAGCGGGGCCGGTAGGGAAGATTGTCTTGAGCTGCCCTATTCAATGAAGTAGCCACTAGTCACATGTAGTCCCTTAAATTTAAATTTTGATTACTTCAAATTAAATAAAGTTGAAAATTCAGTTCCTCACTTGCACTAGCCACATTTCAAGTGCTCAATATCCATATGGTTACTGTATTGAGCAGTGCAGATATAGAACATTTGTATCACTGCAGAGAGTTCTATTGGACAGCACTGGTCTAGACCAGGGACAGCCTCCATCCTATATACTACAAATGCTCACTCAGCAGTCACAGGAGAGGTGTACCCCAGACTCTGGACAAACCTGTGTGGGTACTGTCCCTTTACCCCCCGCTCCTGCCCTCGTGTCCACTACTTTGCAATTACGTAGCCAGTTCCTTAGATGACAACCATTTCTTTTTCCTTTCCCAACTTTGGCTTTTTGCCTTGACTGGAGGAAGATGTTGTATTTCACAAGAAACAACAGTCGGTTCTCTTTGTTGCTAAAATAGAAGGGAGTCCAATCTTTGTGGGTCCTGAAAGTGGGAAGAGAATACAAGGATTCCTACTTGAATTATATTTCTCTTTAGCCTACCTTTCTCCATGTTTACTAAACAAGAACTTCTTAGCAAATTCTATACTTAACCAATAGGAGACTAACTCCCCCCAACCTCCTAATCAGTTCTCACATATTTGTAGCTTTTGGGGAGAGAGTCATGGGGATATTTTGAATTTTGGTTATGGGATAATGGAGATCTTTCAAATTAATTTTTATACTTTATTTATTTATTTATTTATTTTGACAATCAATGTTATTTTATATTAATATCAGGTTTACAGCATAGTGGTTAGACATTTATATAATTTAAGAAGTGATCCCTGATTAGTCTAGTACCCACCTGGCACTATACATAGTTATTACCATATTATTGACTATATTCCCTATGTTTTAATTTACATCCCCATGACTACCAATTTGTACTTCTTAATTCCTTCACCTTTTGCACCCTGCCCTCAACCATCCTCCCATCTCTCACCCTGATAAAGCTAGTACCCATCTGACACCATACATAGTTATTACAATATTACTGACTATATTCCTTATGCTATACATTACATCCCCATGACTACTGTGTAACAACCAATTTGTACTTTTTAATCCCTTCCCCTTTTTCACTCACCCCCAATCCCCTCCCATCTGGCAACCATCAAATTGTTCTCTGTATCTATGTGTTTGTTTCCGTTCTGTTTGTTTATTTTATTCCTTATATTCCACATAAAAGCGAAATCACATTTTATCTCTCTTTCTCTGTTTGACATACGCCACTCAGCACAAAACCCTCCGGATCCATCCATGTTGCTCTAGATGGCAAGAACCCATTCCATTCTCTAGCCGAGCAATCTTCCATTGTATATATGTACCACCTCCTCTTTATCCATTCATCCACTGATGGACACCCAGGCTGCCTACACATCTTGGCCATTATAAGCAATACAACAATGAACAAATGGATGCATTTGTCCCGTCGAAGTAACGTTTTGGGTTTCTTCAGATAAATACCCAGAAGTGGGTTACTGGGTCCTTCTTTGTCTCTTGTTATAACCTTTGTTTTAAAGTCTGTGGGTTTTTTTCTGGTATAAGTATTGATACCTCAGATTTTTTGTTGTTTCTATCCCTTTACTTTCAGTCTGTGTGTGCCTTTCTATCTGAAGTGAGTCTCTTGTAGGCAGCATATGTGAGGGTCTTGTTTTCTTATCCATTCAGCCACCCTATCTTTTGATTGGAACATTTAATCCATTTACATTGAAACTAATTGTTGATAGATATGTAGTTACTGTCATTTTATTATTCATATTTTTTATCTTTTTTTTTCTTTTCATCTTAAAGAACTCCCTCTAAGATTCCTTGTAATACTGGTTTGTTGGTGATGAACTCCTTTAGCTTCCTCTTGTCTGGGAAGCTCTTTATCTGTCCTTTGATTCTAAATGATAGCTTTGCTGGGTAGAGTAATCTTGGTTGTAGGTCCTTACTTTTCATCACTTTGAATATTTCGTGCTAATCCCTCTGGCCTGCAAAATTTCTGTTGAGAAATCAGCTGACTAACGACTTTTCTCTTGCTGCTTTTAAGATTCTCTCTTTGTCTTTAACCTTTGGCATTTTAATTATGATGTGTCTTGTTGTTGGACTCTTTGAGTTCATCATGTTTGGGACTCTCTGTGCTCCCTGGGCTTGCATGTCCATTTCCTTCACCAGTTCAGGGAACTTCTCATTCATTATTTTTTCAAATAGGTTCTTAATCCCTTTGTCTGTTCTCCTTCTGGTACCCTGTGATGTGAATGTTGGTATGCTTGATGTTGTCCTAGTGCCTTGTTTGCAGTTTGCACATCAATGGGAGTGATTGAGCCTCAGGCTGATTGGTTGTGAGGACTGGCTGTGACTACAGTGGAGGAGCTGTTATGAAGGGGCTGACCCTACAGAGCAGGGTTTGCTTTAGCATGGCTCTGGTGCCTGCCCTGTCTGCACTTTAGGTATGTCATCCTTAGAGGCAGCTGGATGATGTTCCAGCTTAGTCTGAAGCTGGCCACCAGGTGTGCCCACCCTGGAGCCATCTGAGAGGGGCCTCACTGAAGGCCAAGTTTAGCTGCAGTCTGTGCCCTGCCCGAGGCCTCCTGGTATGAGCCACAAAGCAATCCACAGTTGGCAACTGCCCACACTGGGCTTAGAGGTGCCTTGAGAGTCCAATCTATGAACCGAGGCTGGCTGTCACCAGTGCCAGGATTAAGGCTGCTATGCCACAGGTACAGAGCATGCCAAAGCCTGATGTTGCTTGTTTGGGTCTTGTGAACCTTTGAAAGATTTTAGGAAAGTCTGCAGCATGAGCTAAGACAGGTCGTTTGTATGGAAAAGCCACTGGAAGTGGCTTAGATGTGCCCAAAAGTGGGTCGGGCAGCTCTAAGGGAATCCCTGGGGCAGGGCAGACAAAAGACAATAGCCAGTTTGATGGAGATTCAGATATGGCGGCCACCTGCATCTGCACTCAGGGATGGGGAGGGCTCAACAAAGAAACAATGGCTTCCACCAATTCCCCACTCTGGCAGAAAGCTGCCCCTCCAGCCCTCATGTGGAAGCCAGACAAGTCAGTTCCTCTCCGAATGTCCCTGGTGCCTTTTGAGCTGCTGCCCGTGGGTGTGGTACCAGACCATTCCATGTCTCTTCCCCTCCTACTAGTCTTGAGGTGGCTTCTTCTGTATCTTCGTAGTTGTAGGGCTTTCGTTCAGCTAGACTTCAGGCAATTCTCAGTGATGGTTGTTCTGTGGATCAGTTGTAATTGATGTGGTCCTGAGAGGAGATGAGCACAACATTTACCTACTCCACCATCGTGACTGGGAATCCCTGAGATCCTTTGAATTTTGAGGGAGAAGGTCATGAGCACCTTTTGAATCACCTTAGATTTTAGGATGCCATTTGTGTTTGTTTGTAATGCTCATGGGGATTTTCCTATTTAGAATGGCTTATTAATATCAGGAATCAAACCCTTTTATTAACGGCAGGACATCTTAAAACAATCACTAGTCATTGTTAAAGTAAAGAACAGCTCATTATTTTTCATATCTTAAAGATTGAACCCTTCACCATGATTAATAAAGGATAGTTGTTATCTGCTTTGGTCACAAAAATTCACGTACAAAAGAAACATTTTGGCAAATTAAAAGTAAAATGGTAGCATGGACACTTGTACCTGCGCTGCTAATTAAAAGACTTAACTTATTAGGCCTTGAGGGGGGAGGAAAAAAGAAATAAACAAGTATAATTTGCCAGATTAATTTTATGGTCTGTTCTCTTTAATCAAACTATACCTTTTAGTGAAAATGACAAATCTGGGTTGTCAGAATATGGTAGATAAGGAAGATAAAGGTCATATATTTTAATGTCACAGAAGGTCTTATTAAAGGAACCTTGATTACATTAGGTACCCATGAAACATTAATTAAATACTGTCTGAAATAATTAGGTCCAAGTTACTGATGGTTTAATTAAACTCAGTTTCTTATTTTATAAGAAAACTAAAGGTCCAGTATCTCTGTCGGCAGCATAATTGATAGTATGTCAAAAAGGCAAAATAGTAACCTTGACCAACCATGGAGAGAGGGTGAAATGGCTCACAGGGTCTGTGTGCATTGACGCCGTTTTCCATGGTTGTCCATGCTGCCGTGAATATCTCATGATGTGTGAACGAACCTCTGTAACCTCTCAGCTTCTGGGTCACAAAACATGGGTGCCCTTAGACTAGGGGACGTGGATACAATACAAAAAGAATCCATCATCTAGGGCTTGAAAAGTTTATGCCACATGTACAGAAAGATGAGATGCCTTGTACATGTACCTTTTCCTTTTTAAAAATACATCCTGCCTTTTGTCACCTCTGCCCATTGTATCTTGGAAATGTTACACACCCTTTCTGACCAGTCGCAATCTGCAGAGGGTAGGTATCGTGGCTTTGAAGAACACTGCCCTAAGCTCCATCCCTGTGTTTATTTAGTATCTCAGTGCCTTAACTTTCATTTTCTTCTTTAGTTGCATATGTTGGCAATTAAGAGCACCGGCTTAGGAACCCAGACTGCAGGGTCTGAATCTCAGCTGTGCTACAACTGTGTGACCTTGGGCTAGTTACTTTTTATAATTTGTTTCCTCACCTGTAAAATATTATATGTAATAATAGCTACTTGACAGGGTTGTTATGAATATGGTGCTTTAATGTATGTAAAGCATTTAACACAAATGAAAAGTATATGGTGAGCCTTAAAAAGGGACACAGAACATTCTCTGCTCCATCATGGGGATTTGAGGCCCAAGTTGAATTAGTTGGCTATAGGTGAATGCCAGTAGAATGCCGGTGTAAAAGAACTTGAGAATATGCCAGAAGGGATGATACAAAAGCGAAAAGGTAGCTGGAGATTTTATGGGCTGATGAACTGAAATGAGGTTCAGGTCTGTTTTTGTTTGTTTGTTTGTTTCGGTGGTGAGGACACATCAAGGGTTGGTGATTTGAGTAAGGGAGAACAGCGTTAGTTCAACTCACCATGCTCTAGGACAGCCAGCTCTTCTTTCACTTTGAATGAGACAAAAATAGGATAATTGTCTTCTACTCATAGTTTCTAAAGTGCTTTCACACATATTATTTTATTACTCCTCTCAACAGCTCTGTGATGTAGGTACTGCTAGTAGCCCCATTTTACACGCAGAGGAACTGTGGCATAGAGAGTTTGCGACACTTGTGTAAGTTCACACTTAGCTCCGGGGATTTTGACTCTTACGGGCTACGATTTCTGTCTGAGACACCACCCTCCCTGAGCTCAGCCCTGTGTGTGGGGGTGGGGAACCAAAGCCTGTGGGGTCAATGTCACCAGTCCCTGTGAGCTGAGAATGTATTTGACGTTTTTAAAGGCCTGTAAAGGAGGAGAAGGAGGGGCAGAAGGAGAAAGAGGATGAGGGGGGCGGGGGGAAAGGAGGAACAGGAGAAGAATAGCTTCTACCGCTGCCCCAGCAGTAGTGATAAAACCTGAATGTGGCCCGCAAAGCCTATTTGGCACCTGGCCCTTAACAGGAAAAGTTTGCTGACCCCTGTTGAGCGCAGTGCTTCTCAAATTTTAATGTGCATATCATTCCTGTGGGGATTTTGTTCAAATGCACATTCTGATTCAGTGGGTCTGGGGCATGTCGACCGGCAAAAGGAACTCCCAGAAAATCCACCAAAAGAACACGTTATTCGGGAAAAGAGAAAGAAATGTGGTCACCCCAGGAGTGTGAGAATGCACACTTCTGACCTGCGCTCCAACTGGCTGCCCACGTGAAGAAGAAAAGCCACCAATTCCAAGATAGCTACTCTATTTATTAGCATCCCTTCCCCGGAAGTTACCACAAAGTTTAATAGGTAGTCAGGGCTAGAGAGTTAACAAGGGGCCCAGCTCCACCTATAGTCCTCCCAGCTCTATGGTTAAGCATCTTAAGATGCCAGTTCACTTTTATCTGGCAGGGTCTGAGATTCTGAATGTCTAACAAACTCCCAGGTGATGCTTCTGGTTCTTGGACCACACTTTGCATAGTAAGGGTTGTGCCTCACACCAACTCCATACCCCCTAAACATGCTCTTTACTTATAGATGCACGCACTGATGACTACTTTCCATTTACCTGTATCTTAAGGAATTGAACTTCTTTTCAGTGTTCACAGAAGGTGAACTTCCAGCAATTTACCGTTAAAACACCCTGGATGTTTTACCTCCTAAATGGTGATGGCTTCTGCACTCTACCAATTTGTCAGCTATATGTGCCAGGGGTGGGGTGCAGTGATGAGGGGACAGAGAAGCATACGACTTAGTCCCTGGCCTCTGGGATTGTCTTGTTGAGGCCCACCCACAATGTTTAACCTGGGCTCAGTTGTTCTCTTTCCTCCTGCCTCTGTAGCGCAAGTCCCACTTCCACGATAAGTGTCTCCCACAGACACCCTATTTTCCCTTCATCTTGGGTTATCCTATCTACTATGTCCTCTTGGTCCTTCCTCCAGACTCTCCAGCCTTCTGCTTTGGACTCTTCTTTGCTCCTTCTTTCCTGGCCCTTGTCTGACTTCCCTAGCAGGAGCTTTCTTCATTGTCCCTTGCTCATCCCTTGGTATTATGGTCTAGTCCATGTGCACATAATTCTTATTGCAAAACTCAGTGCCAAGCCTCAGGAATCTGCTTTCAGAATTGCGGTGGTCTTCTCCTTCTGGAATATGGTCAGTCCCCGCCTTGTTTGAATCTAATCTATGAAGTTGGATGCTAAGCATGAGGAACATGACTTATTTCGTTTCTGTTTCACATAATGCTTTTAATTATGAGTAAATATTAATTACATATATGCCACATCATCATTTAGTACAATAGTTGGTACTCCACAGTCTCTCATAGTTCAAAGAAAGTAGTGTTATTGGCTAGACTGAAGCATAGCAATCCTTGCTCCATAAAAAAACGAACTTCTCTGATTATCGTCCTACCACTCATTTTCCAATCTGGGCCTTGGGTATGTGCTTTGTCTTGCCATTGCAGCCTTCCCTTACTCCAGAAGTCCTGTCATTTTAAGCTGAATGGCTGGCATGGGTCCAGAAGTGTTAAGTGTCATTTTTTTTTTCTATAATCTTATTCTTCTGTTTCTCTAACTCCCCTACTCCAAACATCTCTCAATTTATTCTGTTCTACACCCCTGAAATCCTCACCATTGACCATGTTTCCCATGTCCACACTGACTGAAAGAGAATCACGGACTGTGAATACTGGCAGGAATTTGTCTGGTATGACTGCCTCAAAATAAGGGCAGAAACTGAAGCCCAGAAAAGAGAAGCGATTTGCCCAAGGTCACACAGCACACAGTTAGTGGCAGAGCAAGACTAAAATCTTCACTTGTACTGTTGTTCAATAGGTGAAGATTTTAGTCTTGCTATATCTGTTGCCTCATATGAAGAATTTCATGTTTTAAAATCATTGACGCACTAGAAAAATAATGTGAATGCCTGCATTCTTTTAAACTTACTGTATATATGACTATATTTTACAAATAAAACAGAATTTGGTAATCTTTATGTTCTCCTTTTTCAACACATCCATTGGACATGGTAAACTTTTGTGGCTTTCTTTCCTCACGGCAGTTCTATTAACTCCTCAGCTAATCTTTCACATACACACACACACACACACACACACACACACACACACACACACACACATAATAATTTTTCAGGGCTGGCCCAGTGGCTCAGGCGGTTGGAGCTGCGTGCTCCTAATGCCGAAGGCTGCCGGTTCGATTCCCACATGGGCCAGTGGGCTCTCAACCACAAGGTTGCCAGTTCAACTCCTCGAGTCCCACAAGGGATGGTGAGCAGCGCCCCCTGCAACTAAGATTGAACACGGCACCTTGAGCTGAGCTGCCACTGAGCTCCCGGATGGCTTAGTTGGTTGGAGTGCGTCCTCTCAACCACAAGGTTGCCGGTTCGACTCCTGCAAGG
The DNA here is from genome assembly GCF_057876585.1 of Rhinolophus sinicus. Lineage (NCBI taxonomy): Eukaryota > Metazoa > Chordata > Mammalia > Chiroptera > Rhinolophidae > Rhinolophus > Rhinolophus sinicus. Next base: position 101,595,519 of record NC_142518.1, read on the forward strand.
GATGGTGGGCTGCGCCCCCTGCAACTAACAACGGCAACTAGACCTGGAGCTGAGCTGCGCCCTCTACAACTAAGATTGAAAGGATAACACTTGACTTGGAAAAAGTCCTCGAAGTACATACTGTTGTTCCCCAATAAAGTCCTGCTCCCCTTCCCCAATAAAAAAAAAAGAAGTTTCAAAGCCAGCAGGCTGCCATCTATCCATCCATCCATCCATCCATCCATCCATCCATCCATCCATCCACTTGCTCATCCTTCTATCTCTAGTCAACTTCAAGCCCCCTCTACCATCTTCTTCCCTTAGCCCCTTGGTTTATCTCTCAGTGAGTCCACATGCAAAGGCAGACACACCTGAAGAATCTCAGCTGTGCAGAGACCTCAGCTTTGTCATTAGGTGCATAGAATCTGTGCCACATAAGTCAGTTTAGAAAATGCTTCATTTTAAGTGGTGAATTTTTCTTCTTCCAAAGCAATTAGATTTGATTCCAATGAAGAGTAGTATTGGTCATTTCATTCATGCAATTTTACTTTGCTTTCTACCATTGAGGGAAAAAAGTTGGGGGGTGTGGCGGGGAGAGAATATATTGTTTTTATTGCTTTGTTCATATGGAAACATTCACATTTAGATCTTTTATTTAACTTTGTGCGTTTTACTTACAGTTTATTATGGATATTCTCATAAATTACTGTCACATTTTGGTCGATGATGACATAAATGGTAGCTATGGATTGATTTGTGAAAGCAAAAATCTTTTTTTTAAGGAATAAAATAATTAGGTGCTGCAGTGTGGCAGACGTGGGCTTCCATTTGTATGTTTATTTTTACTCCAGCTATATTAAATCCTAAAGAGAATAAGTAAATCTTTGATAATTTATTTTAGAAGTTACCTTTAAATGAGGGGAAATAGCTTCGGATGTCTAATGCATTTCACATGTTGGTCTGAGATCCTTTACATACCAACTGAAATGCTATGTGTTGTTACTGTGGATGGCTGCTCCTCTGACAGCAGATTTTATTGCTATCCCTTTCATGGTCTTTATACTGTGTCTGTAGTGAAGCGGATGCACGCGGACACCCTGCCAAGGGTTCTGGGTTTGGGACAAAGGGACTCCAGCAGATGAATGAATGAACTCCAGGAGTGGCTCCATGGCCAACTTAATATACTATGGGGTATCTTGCTCTGTCCCCCTTCCCAGAAAGATTCCCCTTAGATTTCAGGATGTTGCTTCGTTGACAAAGAAGCAGTTTGTAAAGAGAGGTATTCTCTCTCTTATTCCCTCCCTCATTTCCCTTCTTCCGCTCAGCTTGCCCAACTGGTCGTGGGCTAGGAGCCCTTCCTTGTTTCTTTTCTCTCTCTTTCTCTCAAGTTACCTACTGACATGTTTGTTTGCCTAGAGTAACTCAGTCCCGGAGGCTCCTCCTTTATGCAGTGTGTTTGAATTCACAGCGGACTCAGTCCCATCATTTTTAAGTCAGCCACCTGAGAGGCAGGCCGGTCACACAAGCTGAATTAACCATGACAATTCCCAAAGCAATAGAAAGCTTTCCCCAGGAATTGTCCTTTGGGGTTTTTAATACTAAGATATGCAGTCTCATGGGGCTTACCTTGCTATAGAAAACAGAGCAGTTCAGCCAACTCAATACATTTTTTTCATTTGCAGTAACAGAAATCTTAAATAAAAGTTATCTGTAGTCAGTGGTCTGGCCCCTGCTGGGAGGCTTGTTTACCTGAAGGCAGAGAAAAAAAGGCCGTTTGGGAGTTCAGGAGCCTTCTGCGAATGTAGGAAATGTTATGCTAGCAGCTCCCAGAGACCCCTCAGAAAAAGCAAAAACCAGCGTTGGGAAAGAAAGGCAATTCCAAATCAGCATATTCATTTTTCTTTCTAATCTGGCAAAGGACAAAAAACCACATGTAAATGTAACCCCTCTCACAGTGCCTGAACTCTTACCATAGCGGGCAGGGTGTTGGATTAATTGTAACTGCATATTGTTGAAAACAACTTTTCTGTGAGGGCTACTGCAAGGCTACGGGGGCCTGTGGGCCTGGCTGGGCCAGCCAGGGACCCCAGGTCAGGATGACAGTGTGCAGAGGTCTCAGTCCCCAGGGAACCCACACCCAGCCTGGCAGCTCTAGGAGGCAGCTGGACTTACTTTTCTCCTAAGCACTTACCTGATGTCCTGTTCACTTTGCCGTAAAGCTCTTTCCTCAAAAGAGTGGCCAATGAATTATGGAGCAGGAATGTAATAACGAAGGTGGAAATGTGTCCTGTTATCAGTCACGCACATTCAAGCCCAGGCCCGGGCAGCACAGTAGACGGGACTATAAGCTGAGGGATCTTCTCATTCAACCCAGATTGCTTCATACAAAAGTTGACAATGCCCGCCTGAAAGCCATTGTTGATATTCAACATTTTTTTAAATAGCTGAACAGACTAGACAATAAGGCACGACAGAAAACTTGGACAGGAGGATGGCTTGGAGTCTGGCTTAAGAAAGAGACATGCTATGAAACGTAGGCAACAAACACACATTTTGGAAGGTTTAATTTATTTGAAAATAAGAATCAACTTTACCAGTCATTTATTTTCCTTCTCTAAAGCAACAAAGACACAGAACTCAATTTCAGTTGCTCGTTAGGGTATCTCTCTAGTCTTCCTTTTTCACATTGAAATTCTCCTGGGCAGTAACTCTATGATCCTCACCTCCTGTTTGGTGAGGCAGGGAGGGGGCCAAGGGGATGCCTTGAATAGTCTTTTATAAAGGAATTGCAGCACTTAAAGGTATCCTGGAGCCATCATAAAATCATCCATTCGTTGTTTAATTCGTTCATCCAGCAAATGTTTATTGAGTAGCCACAATGTGCCATAGGTACACAGTGGTGAACAAAATCCACATGGTCCATGCTGGGGTTACCATGCATCCCTGATTGCACAGCACTGTCCTGGTTTTAGCGCTGGAAATCCTGCACCCTGGGAAACCCCTCCATCCTGGGAAAAATAGAGTGATTCATCACCCTATTCGCTTCCTGGAAGTTAACAGTCCATGGATTCCTGAGAAAGGTAGATGGGTGAATTCTGCTGTCTGGAGTCCTGGTGGCAGACCTGCTCCTTACTAGCTATATGGTCTCCATCAGGACACTTCACTGAGCCCCAATTTTCTGATTTATAAGTGGGAAAAATAATATCTACTTGAAAGAGTTATGTTAAGATTAAATGAAGTTTCATTATGGATTCTATAGGAACTGACTGCAATGACAGCTTTTCAGCCAGCAACGAAAGAGGGAGATGTACATGTCCCATTGGCTCTGCAAATAGGAAAGGCTGCTCTTTGCTTTGCTGAACCAGAGTGGAATCTGCCAGAAATCTGGCTGTACTATCTTGTTACTGGTGTTTAGATGAGGTAGGGTCTCAGGCCCACATTGCTTTCTTGGGGAAAAGGAATGTCCCTCCCCACCCCCCTCCACCTCCCCACCCCTGCCCCAGGGAGAGGACCAGCTGGTAGCTTAATCACTTTATCTTCTGGCAGGTGCAAAAAAAAAAAAAAAAAAAAAAAAGGCAAGTACCTTATTCTCAAAGTGGGGATTTGGGCTAAAGATAAAAGCATTTAAGTGAAAAGGGGATAAGTATAATTCTACATTAAACCCCATTCCTTCTGGGGTTGTTTTCCCCTTCCTTCTTTAGAGGTCTCATAAAGATTCATTTTTACCTTTGCCAAGCTCTCTCTCTCTCTTACCCATAGTTTCCAATCTTATTTAATATTCCGTGCTCATCTATTAGGCATCCATCATGTACCAGGGACTGGGAGGCTGAGAGGAAGCAACCTTATTCCTGTCTTCAAAGAGCTGACAGTCTAGCCAGAAACACATGCACACACATACAGTTTTTTTTTTATTAGTTTCAGGTGCACAAGACAAAGTAGTACTTAGACGTTTATCTTTTATATCCCTCACACTGTGTGAGCCCCCCTCCCCCCATCCACTATCCCTCTGACATCGCACAGAGCCATTACATTTCCACTGTCTCTATTCCTAATGCTGTACTCTGCTTCTTGTAAGTACATACATACACACACACACACACACACACACACACACACACACATATACACATACATATACACACAAACTTGTAGTTGACATTCATCATTGTTCAGCTTCAGCTTCAGGTGTAGAGTGTAGTGATCAGGCATCTACATCATCCCTGAGGTGGTCTCCCTAATGAGACAAGTGTCCATCGGATACCCTACAAAATCTTTACATTATTGATTACATTCCCCAAATTAATTTTCAGAACCCCGTGGCCATCTTGTGGTTACTGACTGTTTTCTAATCCCCTCACCTTCCCCCTTATCCCCACCCCCCTCCCATCTAGCAACCCTCAGTTTTTCCTCTATGTCTCCAAAACTGTTTCTGATTAGTTCATTCACTTATTCTTTTCTTTAGATTCCACATAAAAGTGAGATCATGTGGTATTTGTTTTTCTCTGTCTGACTTATTTCACTTAACATAATGTTCTCTAGGTCCATCCATGTTGTTGCAAATGGTAAGATTTCTTTCTTCTTTATGGCTGCGTAATACTCCATTGTATAAATGTACCACACTTTCTTAATCCAGTCGTCTACCTATGGGCATTTCGGTTGTTTCCATGTCTTGGCTATTGTGTATAGTGCTGCAATAAACATAGGGGTGCATAAAGTTTTTGAATTAGAGTTTTGGATTTCTCCGGATAGATACCCAGGAGTGGAATTGCTGGATCATAAGGTAGTTCCATTTTCAGATTTTTGAGATACCTCCATACTGTTTTCCATAGTGGCTGCACCAATCAGCATTCCCACCAACAGTGCACAAGGGTTCCCTTTTCTCCACATCCGCGCCAGCACTTGTTGTTTGTTGATTTATTGATGATAGCCATTTTGACTGGGGTGAGGTGGTATCTCATTGTGGTTTTTATTTGCATTTCTCTGATGGTTAGTGAGATTGAGCATTTTTTCATATGTCTGTTTGCCATCTCTATGTCCTTTTTAGAAAAATGTCTCTTCATGTCCTCTGCCCATTTTTTAATTGGGTTGTTTGTTTTTTTGAAGTTGAGTTGAGTGAGTTTTTTATAAATTTGTGATATTAACCCCTTATCAGATATATCGTTGGCAAATATCTTTTCCCATTCAGTACGGTCCCTTTTTGTTTTATTAATGGTTTCCTATGCTGTGAAAAATCTTTTGAGTTTGATGTAATCCCACATGTTTATTTTTTCTCTTACTTCCCTCGTGCAAGGGTATATATCAATAAAAATCTTACTCCAGGTAATGTCTGTGAAGTTTCTTCCTATATTTTCTTCTAGGAATTTTATGGTTTCATATCTTACATTTAAGTCTTTAAGCCATTTTGAGTTTATTTTTGTATATGGTGTAAGGAGGTGTTCCAGCTTCATTTTTTTCGCATGTGTCTGTCCAGGTTTCCCAGCACCATTTATTGAATAGACTGTCTTTACCCCACCATACATTCTTCCTTCCATTGTCGTAGATTAAATGGCGATATAGGCATGGATTTATTTCTGGGCTCTCTATTCTGTTCCATTGATCTATGTGTCTGTTTTTATGCCAGTACCATGCTGTTTTGATTACTGTAGATTTGTAGTATAATTTGATGTCAGGTATTGTTATACCTCCCACTTTGTTCTTGTTTCTCAAGATTGCTGAGGCTATCCGGGGTCTTTTATGGTACACATACAGTTTTTTAAAAAGTTTTGATCCCTTGTTTTCCACAATGGCCTTATTTTTTTTCATTATTAAGTTATATTATTTATTACTGTTTGGAATTATTGCAGTTGTTAATCTTTCATTTAAAAACAATTTTTTAATTTTTCAATTACAGTTGACATATAATATTATATTAGTTTTAGGTATACAACAGTGATGCACACTTATGCTACTTACAAAGTAATCACCCTGATAAATCTAGTACCCATCTGACACCATACATAGTCATTACAATATTATTGATTATATTCCTTATGCTGTAGTTTACATATCCATGACTATTTTGTAACTACCAATTTGTATTTCTTAATCCCTTCACATTTTTGACCCATCCTCCAAACCCTCTCCCATCTGGCAGCCATTAAAATGTTCTCTGTTATCAATGAGTCTGTTTCTGTTTTGTTGGTCTGTTTATTCTGTTCCTTAGATTCCACATATAAGTTAACTCATATGGCATTTGCCTTTCTCTGTCTGACATACTCCACTCAGCACAGTATCCTTTTGGTCCATCCATGTTGTTGCAGATGGCAAGATTTCATCCTTTTTCTATGACTGAGTAATATTCTATTGTATGTAAGTACCACCTCTTCTTTATCTATTCATTCATTAAGGGACACTCAGGCTGCCTCCATATCTTGGCTATTGTAAACAATGCTGCAACAAACATATGGGTGCACATATCCCTTTGAAGTAGTGTTTTGGGTTTCTTTGAATAAATACCATGAAGTGGGGTTACTGGGTCCTTCTTTGTCTCTTGCTATGGCCTTTGTTTTAAAGCCTGTTTTGTCTGATTTAAGAATTGCTATTCCAGCTGTTTTTCTCATTTTTATGTTCATGAAATATCTTTTTCCATCCCTTTACTTTCAGTCTGTGTGTGTCTTTCAATCAGAACTGAGTCTCTTGTCAAAAGCATGTGTAAAAGTATTGTTTTGTTATCCATTCGGTCACCCTATGTCTTTAGATTGGAGCATTTAATATATTGACATTTAAAGTCATTGTTGATGGATATGTAGTTGTTGCAAACTTATTATTTATATTTTTTTATCTTTTTTTTTCTTTTTCTTCTAAGGGAATAAGAGGTTCAAATTTCCATGTATAAAACAAATAAGTAATGGGAATTAATGTACAGTATAGGAAATATAGTCAATAATATTGTGATAGTGTGGTATAGTGTCATTTGGTTGCTGGACTTACCATTGTGATCACTTCTTTAGATATATAAATGTTGAATAGCTATGGTGTGTACCTGAAACTAATATAATATTGTATGTTATCTATATTAATAAAAGTCTTTGAAAAAAGAACAAGTCCCTTTAACATTTCTAGTAGTACTGGTTTGGTAGTGATGAACTCATTTAGCTTTTTCTCGTCTGGGAAGCTCTATCTGTCCTTTGATTCTAAGTGATAGCTTTGCTGGGTAGAGTAATCTTGGTTGTAGGTTCTTGCTTTTCATCACTTTGAATACTTTGTGTCCATCCTTTATGGCCTGCAGAGTTTCTATTGAGAAATCAGCTGACAGTTTTATGGGAGCTCCCTTGTAGTAACTAACTGCTTTTCTCTTGCTGCTTTTAAGATTATTTCTTTGTCTTTAACCTTTGCCATTTTAATTATGATGTGTCTTGGTGTTGGCCTCTTTGGGTTCATCTTGTTTGGGACTCTGCTCTTCCTGGGCTTGTATGTGTATTTCCTTCACCAGATTAGGGATATTTTCTGTCATTATTTATTCAAATAAGTTTTCAGTTCCTTGCTCTCTCTCTTCTCTTTCTGGTACCCTTATGAAGGGAAAGTTGGTATCATTGATGTTGTCCCAGAGGCCCCTTAAACTACCTTCATTTTTTTAATTCTTTTTTTTTTTCTGTTGTGATTGCATGTTTTCTGATACCTTAACTTCTAAATTGCTGATTCAATCCTCTGCTTCATATAATTTTCTTTTGATTCCCTCTAATGTGTTCTTCATTTCAGTTATTGTATTCTTCATTTCTGACTGGTTATTTTTTATGTTTTCTATCTCTTTGTTGGAGTTCTCACTGAGATCACTGAGCATCCTTACAACCAGTGTTTTAAACTCTGCATCTGGTAAATTGCTTGTCTCCATTTTGTTTAGCTCTTTTTAGAGTTTTGTTCTGTTCTTCCATTTGGCGCATGTTTCTTTGTCTTCCCATTTTGGTTCCTTCCCTATGTTTGTTTCTATGTATTAGGTACAGATGCTATGTCTCCCAGTCTTGGTAGAGTGGCCTTATGTAGCAGGTGTCCTGTGGGTCCTGGTGGCATAGTGTCCTGGGTCCCCGGAGCCTGGTGTGTCCATTGTGTGGGTTGTGTGTGCCCTCCTGTTTTAGTTGAGTCTTGATTGCTCTTTGCATGTCAATGGGAGGGACTGACCCTCAGCCTGAGTGGTCACAAGGACTGGCCGTGACTCTCGTGGAGGAGCTTTTGTGCAGGGGCTCACTCTATGAAGCGGGATTCACTTTAGTGGGGCTCTAGTGCCTGCCCAGTCTTCCCTTTGAGTATGTCATTTGTGGATGTAGTTTGATGGTACTCTGATGTGGTCTGAAGCTGGCTACTAGGTTTGTTGGTTCTGGGCCTCTTGGGAGCTGCTCTGGTGCAGATCAGTGTCAGCTGCTGCCTGTGCCCTGCCCAGGGCCACTTGGTACATGCTACAAAGTGATCTGCAGATGATTGTCACTTGTGCTCGAGGTGCCTGGGAGAAGTTAAGCTGGGAACTGAGTCTGGCTGCCATTAGTGTCTGGCTTGGGGCTGCTTAGCAAGATGTAGGGGGCATACCAAGGCCAGATGCTGCTTGTTTGGGGTTTGTGAACATTTGGGAGGTTTTAGGAAAGTCCACAGCATGAGCCAAGACTGGCAATTTGAATGGAAAAGACACTGGAAGTGGCTTGCGTGGACCTGAAAGTTAGGTGGAGCAGGGTCTCAGGGAATCACCAGGGTGGGGTGAACGGTGCTAGGCAGGTTGATGTAGACTCAGATATGGTGGCTGCTTGTGTCTTCAAGTTGGGTGGGGAGAGGGCTCAACAAAGGAACAATGGCTTCTGCCAGCACTTCTGTCTGGGCGGAAGCTTTCTCTGTAGCCTTTGCCCTGAGGCCAGACAATTCAGTTCCTCCCCATATGTCCCTGGTGCCTTTTGCACTGCTGCCCCAGTGCTGGAGCTCAGAACAAATGAGTCTATCAGTGAGTAAGTCTGTGTGTGGGCTCTTTAAGAGGAATGCCTGGGACTCTAGCAGCCTCCATCTCACTCAGCTTCAATCTCTGTTGGTTTTCACAGCCAAAAGTTGTGGAGACTTCTCTTCCTGGTACCTGAGCCCAGGGCTCAGGTGCCTGGTGTGGGGCTGGGACCCCTTGCTCTTAGGGGGCACCTCCACAGTTGCCATATCCCTCTGAATTTTTAACTGCCGCATGTGGGTTTGGGACCAACCTGTTCTGCATCTCCACCCCTCCTACTAGTTTCATCATGGCTTCTTCTGTATTTCCTCAGTTGTAGGACTTTTGTTCAGCTAGATTTCAGGTGATTGTTAATAATGGTTGTTCTGTAGTTTAGTTGTAATTTTGAGGTGGTGAAGAGAGGAGGCAAACACAGCATTTACCCACTCTGCCATCTTGAATGGAAGCCCCCAAGTACCTTATTTTTTTAAGTAGCTCTGAAGTCTTTATTTTTCTCTGCCTTCAAATAACTCCCCTTCCTCACCTCATTTAGCTTTACCTTCCGTATTATGCATACCATCCTATCAGCAACTTCTCACCTCACAGGCACTATTGATGATGGTTTTCCATGCATCATATTGCAAACCAATGTGGCTTTTATGATTGAACGTCATTAGTCCATACTAATACTGTAAGCTGTCTCATTATTTGTTGGTAATAATGCCATTTTCAAAGCTTGTCAGGGGAGAAGCCTCTTTATCCCTGCTCCTGATGTACAATGATGGGGATAAATTTTCTACCCCCCCTTGAATTCTTTACCACAGGCAACCTCCTAACTTTTCATCAGGAAGCTAAAAACTAGGTTCCCTATGCTGATGAAAGAGTATGATGGCATGAATCTTGGATGTGAGCCTTTCATGAATTCAATCTACTTATTGATCTCTTTTGTTGGTGGGCCTCATGATCAGAAATTTGTGGACCACAAAGGGAGGAGGAAGGGGAAATGATTTTAAGAACTGGCCAGAGAATTGGTAGTAACTCTATTATGATCAGAGACTGGGACAGCAATGGCTCTTTTGTCCTTCATTACATTAACACGTTTGCTGAGCACACCACACAGTCCAGGGACTTTACCTGTATTGGTCATTTAATATAAAGATGTGTAAGATTAAATCCTGCTCTAGAGGAGGTTATAATTCTGGGCGATCAAATGGATCTGCAAAAGAGATACCCAAGGTAGCATGTAAAGGATGCTTGGGGAGACCAGGAGGTGCAATAGGGTTCTGAGGAGGCAGGAAAGCATCAGCGAAGTTTTCACTGGAGCTATTTGCTCAGTGGTAGCAGCAAACATGGAGTGTCTACAGATCACTGAGTAATCTTGTTACTAGAAAGCCAATTATTTTTTTTCTCCTCATTTCTTCCACATCTTCAAAAGCCACATTGAGTCATGATGAGCTTTTGCATTATACTTTTCCTATTTGCTGCCATGGTTATGGGCAGCTCGTGAGCCTGTGTCCACCTCATTGTTTTTCTACCTCTTAGCTCTCCATAATCTCCATGTCAGCTACACTTCAAATATACCTGTAGGTTCTGAAAGTTCTTTTATAACTTTTGGTTACACCTGTTTCAGTAGTTTTTCGTCATTATAGAATGGTGGTGATTTGAATCGTCTTCTTTTACTTTTTTATTCTTCCAAATACTCCACAAACTAGCAATGGTAAAAGGCAAGGACAGAAGTGAGAGTAAAAATTACCTTCTTGATCACTTCTATCACATAATAACTGTAGCATTACTACTATCTTATCTATGATGTCCTAGGTGCTTTATACAGATTATTGCTAATTTTTACACCATCCCTAGAAATTATGTATTATTACCTCCCTTTTATAGATGAGGAAATCAAGGCACAGAGAGATTATTAACTTGTCTGGGGTCATCCAGCTAGAAGGTTTACAAGCGCAAACACAACTGTTAGATTGTTAGCTAAGTTCATTGAACAAACTCTCTTAGTGTGATGGAAGCTGGGCCTACCAACTTTATTTTGGCTAACATAGATTATTTAAGCCTATGTTTTCACTCATCTGGAGTGAGAAAGCCTGGATATTTTCCATGTTTGGATTCAACTTTTCAACTTCTCTTCGGTAGCAGGTGGTTTGTCTATTGTTAGTTCAGGTGTGCTCTCTTAGGTAAAGTTGTATTTTGTCTTTAAAAAATTTCCCTAGGTTGGCTATCCACTGAGCTCAGATAAAAGTCATTTTTCCTGCAAGTGTTACATATTGCACAAGATCTCTGTGGCAAAGCCAGGCCTTGTGACCTCACAGCCAATGCCTGCCGTTTCCCACGTATGCATTCCACAGTTCCGCCCATAAACCAAGATACTCTCTCTAATTTCATCATTATGTCTTAAATCTAGCCCAGAATGATGAGTAGCTGGGCCTTTTAGAATGTCTCCACTCTCAACCTAGCATTCATAATTGTAAACCATGGTTTAAAACAATGCCATTCTTCTCTTTTCCTTGCTCTTTGGTAGTATGAGTCTCAGCTCAACCCCTTAGTGAGACCCTACATTTTGGCCCAACGTCGAAAACAGTCTATTTCTCTACAGGGGCTAAAAATAGTCTCTCAAGCTGCTATTTTTTGATTGGGGATAACTGCAGTCTTAATCCTACCTCAGGGAAAGAAAATGGAAAGGGGAAAAATATGTATGCATTTCTCTGTTGATTCAGAAAAGGCCTGCAATGGTAGATTCAGAAAAGTACCTGAAGCTGATGATGGTGGAACATTAGAGACATTTCCTGTTTATTATGCTGGTGAGAGGGGTAGCCCAAAAAGAAGGGGGAAAACATTTTGTGGTTACATTTACTTCCTTCAAGTGTTTGGGATTAGGGGAGAAATATAGAGGAGAGGCCTCTTGGCATTGGGAGCCATTGTGAGAGGCCCTGAGCACACTGGGGTATTTCGTCCTCTGTTCCGCAGTGGACAGGTGCAGCCCAAGAGCAGGATCTGGGCTGGTGAAGGAGGCAGGCTGTTGTCACTCACAGGCCCATATTTAACTCTTTCTTAGCTCGTAGCGTCTCAGTCATTGCTTTCCTTTTTTTCTCTTCCACCTGTTCGCAGAAGCAGTAGTGTCAGGAATTTTTAATACAATTTCAGAATGACCCTGAAATTATGTGGTGTCTGGGGTTACCTCATGAAGTTAAGAGGAAAGACTGTCTATTTTCTGGGGAATTCCCAAGAATTGATTTATCTTAATGAGATGTAGATGGGTGTGTTACTCACACTTGACCCTGTTGTCTGTCCTCTCCACACCCATCATACCCTCTGGGATGAACACTGAATAATTAACAAGGAATCCTTCATGTTCCCTTTGGGATTCAAAAGCAAGGACAGTTTTTTTCCCCCATTCTGATTGTTCTCAGGACTTGGCCTATCCCATCTATTACTAACAGTTTTCTCTGCAATTGCTTCATTCAACAAATAGTTTTTGAATATGCTACAATATGGTACCGTGTTTCCCTGAAAATAAGACCTAGCTGGACAATCAGCTCTAATGCATCTCTTGGAGCAAAAATTTATATAAGACCCAGTATTATAGTAAAAATAAGACAGGGTCTTATATTAATTTTTGCTCCAAGAGATGCATTAGAGCTGATTGTCCAGCTAGGTCTTATTTTCAGGGAAACACAGTAGGCATGTTCCTAGGGGCTGTGGTACAATAGTGAATGAAACAGTTAAAAATTCTAGTCCTTGTAGAGCTTACACTCAAGCTGGGCAGAGACAGACAATAAATATTAGTTTAAATAAATTAGTGAAATATATGTGGTCCCCCTCTGAAAACTACATCGAGTCTTTCTGGGCCTTGCCTCTATCACTTAAGTTGGTGAAACTCCTGGGGTTCCCCTCCCCACTTGGGTACTTTTGTTCCTTAGAAGACCACCAGTTTTAACTTTTAAACTTCTTGGCACAGTCTCTTGGGTTACATGGGCTAATGCCTTGCCACTCTATAAGGCTATGTCACTGCTACCACCACTGTGACTCTTGCTTACTATGGAACTATCTTTTTGTCCTGTACAGCAGGTCCTAGAATAATGTTGTTTTGTTCAATATTGTTTTATTATAACATTGATGAGATGCCATAGAAACTTAACTCTTTTTTTTTCTTAATTTTTGTTGGGGGATATTGGGGACAGTGTGTTTTTTCCAGGACCCATCAGCTCCAAGTTGTTATCCTTCAATCTAGTTGTGGAGGGCACAGCTCACTGTCACCTGTGGGAATCAAACTGGCAACCCTGTTGTTAAGACCTTGTGCTCTAACCAACTGAGCCTTCCGGCCACCCCGAAACTTAACTCTTGTTTATATCAGTTAGCCTATGGTAAAACTGGTTTCGTTGTACATCATTTTGGTTAAAGTCATGTAACCTACTGATGAAGGTAAGTGAGGACCTACTGCACACCAGGCTAATCATTCACCCCTGTCTCAATTACGGTAGGGACCTTTTTTTGCAGCCAGCTGTGGCCGTATCTCCTCAGTCCAGAATACTATGCTTCCCTTCCCTCTCCTTATCATCTTTTGGCAGCCTCTGACTTTGCTGCTCTGGCCAGATGTCCACTTCTTGTTGCATCCCAGATTCAATCCTCACCTGTCTGTGACATAGTATGGCTGGTGTTACAAATCATGCTACTTTATAATTACAGGTAGATACCTGTTAACTTTTGTTGGTTCATTAAAAAAAGAAAATCACTCCCTATATTGTCTAAAAATAAAAATAATGTATGTTCACGTAATAAAACTTTGAGAACACAGGCAAATACAAAAAAGGAAAACAACCGCAGACAATATTAGCACCCAGAAATACCTAACTGGCACCAGTGCCTATAGCCAGGTGATTGGGCATGCCAGTGGCACTGCTAAATGATTCTACTGGAGGTTGAGATTTAGGAGAGGCAAGTGTCCAGGCCAGGATCAGAGGAGTTTGCTGACATTGAACCAAGCTTGCCTACCTGGGGTGAATGTGGTAGTGAAATGGGGGTGAAGGGATTGCCATGAGCCAGGCAGAGCACAACATCAGAGAAGCATGGTGACAGCTTCAGGATGGCAGGCTGCCAACATACAGACAGGGTCCAGGCTCTGGCCTGGGGTTTGAGGGCGGGCATCTCTCCCTGCAGGAGGAGACTACTCATGCTCTGCTTTGTTCTCTCAGATTCCAGACTGAAGTACTGAGCAGGTCAAGACTGAGACTAAGGGCCAGGGTTTCAGAATGGAGATCCAGGTACAGGATCAATGGCAGAAATTTGGGGTGTAGTGTTGACAGTAAATGGAAGGCCAGTTCCTAGTACAGGGGCACAAGGTCAGCAGGCTTGACAGCAAAAGCCAAGTCCACCAAAGATCAAAGGGGGTGCTTTAAGGCCACCATGACTAGGGGCTGTGACACTGGTTCTGAGCTTTGAAAAGGGCTGAGCCTGGATGTGGGGACAGTGCTTCCGGGTGGGGGCTGCTCAGGCAGAAAGCCAGGCAAGTTGTTACATGCTTTCTGGAGGCACGTGGGAGGCCTGAGTTCCCTTGATGATAGGAATTCACACAGGCCTTGAGAAGAGTCAGTTGTTCTATTTTAGAAAATAATTGATCTTCCTATAAATCATTTTACATATTTACACACAAATACACATTAAATACAAATCCTGTTATTTCTTGGTGTTTATACTCAATAATTAAATCCTCTAATTAGAACCTAAGCTCCTTTCTTTGCCTAGTGCACATTCTTTTGAGGGTTAGTATGTTAGGCCATGTGGCCACCTAGAATTAAATACAGTTTTATTGCTGCCTATGGAATAATAGGTTTGTCTAATATTAAAGGTTTTCTCTGGCTCCTTCAAAAGCCTCTCAATTCACAAATTCAAGGTAAACCTGTTTTCTCCAGCATAAAGCTTTACTCTTTGTTAGGCTTTAATAGACCGACGTGACCCTGAACTGCGGACTCTAAGTTTCCTTTATCTATCCTATTGGCTGGGTTAGCCATGGTGGGGGGAGATATGGGGAGAGCAGAGAATAGAGGAAGGGGGAGGGAAAGGAAGAGGTGCTGTGGTTCCAATAAAAATAATTCATTACGTGCAGTGAAAGAGATTTTCATACCTCAGTTTATCCAGCCTATATTGGGGGGTGGGGTGGGGAGGTAGTCCTAGTGAGCAGTGTAAGAACCACGATGATATATATGATTTGGGGGATCTGATTTCCAACCCATCCATTCTTGTCCCCCACTTCCCTCCACCTTCCAGTTCTCCGAATGGAAGATGCCAAGGGCATGTGGGCTGTGGCGGCTTCTATCTAGTCAGCAGCTTCCCCCCAGCCAAGTCAGTTATCACACAATATGGTGAAAAAAGAGCTAAGGGACCCTCTGGAAAAAGGAATTTTTTATGAAAATCTGTGTATCCGGTAGATGAGGGTAAACAGGGTCAAATATATAGTGATGGAAGGAGAACTGACTGTAGTTGGTGAACACACAATGTGATGTATAGATGATGCAATACAGATTGTACACCTGAAACCTATGTTAACTTTACTAACCATTGTCACCCTAATAAACTTTCATTAAAAAAGGAAAAGAAAATCTGTGTATCCAAGTCAAGCAATGAAAAAAAATTCAGAAAGTTTAAGATTTCAATGGCAACTTCCCCTTCGAATAGAAAACATTTATGGGTTCAAGTGAGGAGGTTTGGTGCTGTCATGGCCATCCTGGCGCTGTGGTGTTCCAGCTGTGCAACTTTGGGCAAGCCCAATGACCTCTCTAGGCTTTACTTTCAGTAGGGTGTTGCTCACGATAGCTAGGCTCACTGAGAGGTTGATGACATGACATGAGAAAAAGCCTAGCACAGCACCTGGCATACTGTAGGCACTCTACAATTGTTTTCTTATTTGTCATGTGGGCATGGATCGAAGCTTCAGCCTTCAGACAATTCCCATTTCTTACAGGGCTGTTGGCGGGACCAGGTGGGACCTGATTTTAGAAAAGGCAAGTGCAGAGCTGGGTAGACAAAAGCCCCTTTTCAGCTCCTGCTTCGAGATGACCACACTCCATATGGCTTCACCTGCTGCTGTACTGTTCTAATTGCAATCCGAATGGATCTCATTAGGGTTACAATGGCCCAGGGAAATGAAGAGTGGTTACCCTGGCCCATTCGCTGGGCCTCCCAGCCAGGCCGTCAGAAAAGAAGCAGAGTCGAAAATGTTTTCTGCAATTACAGTGCCCAATACAGCACCCAAAGGATTTGGGGAGCTTAATAAATAGCCTTTGAAAAATTTTCTATCTGCCAAGTGTTTATTAGAGCTAAACTGGGGGTCTGATTTAATGGCAATGTACGTATACCCCTGCCTCCCTAAAACACATACACACAAGCTTCGTGGAAGGGGGCTATTGTGGATGGGATCAGGGGGCAGTAGCTGCATGCTTCCTACAAAGCGTTCCTGGTTAAATTAAATGAATTAATATCTATTTATGGTGGGTTCATTGTAGTGTTTGGCACACACAAAGTACTATCAAGAGTTTGCTAAACAAATAAAAAATAAACCAGACTATATTCTGTCTGTGAAAAGATTCCAAATGGACACTTTATCAGTTTGGGGGTGGGTGGGATGGGAGCAGGCATAATAATTTACCTTGGGGAGATTAATCTAACTTTGCCAGATCGTTTGGAGAGGACAACATGCATGTGAATCACTTTACTCTTCATTGACTGGTGGTTTGGTCCTGGTGCCATATGCCTTTATATCAGTTTGGTTTGTTTTCTGAGTAAAAGAGCTGGGTATCTACAACCAAGGGAAAGTGATGCTTTGCGGCTAGGTCCTGAGCACTATCCCTAAATAAGAACTAAGGAGAAGGAAGCTCGCACATGATGTCGTCAGTCAGAGCTTTTTCTGGAAAAGCAACAATAAGCTCTCAAAGGCAATAATGCAAACTCTGATTTAAACAAGTAACGGAAAGCTAGACTATAGAAATGTACACACATGTACATTTCTAGATAGACAGACTATGGAAATGTACACATATGTACATTTCTATAGTCTATCTAGCTGTCTAAATAAAGAAAGAAATTACTTTGATGATAGAACTATGCTTAAAATTCCTGCCTTTTCTAACTGATGTTCCTTACCAGGATTAAGTACAAAAACGTCCTTCGCTCACCCTAAACTTTTTTATTGGAGGCTGAAATCTTGTGCTGCTGTGCTCAGCTCTTGTTCAGGCTCCATTTTGGGTGTTAATCGCTGCTTTAGCTTCAGAAGCTCTTGTGGTACCTCTGCCTGGCTTTACTTTTCAGAGAAAAGGCCTTAATTTGCTTGCTCAGCTTTTCCCTTTCATTATTAACACTGCCTGTGCTTGCTGCCTCCTCCTGTTGTGTTTCATTTTTGTTCCAGAAAGAGATGGCTTTTCATTTCTCTGTGGGTAGGGAGTGTCCTGGATGGGCCTATCTGTATCCAGAGCTCTGGAATTCTGTGATGTGGAGGCAGATCCCTAGGGGGTTCTTTTTTATAAAGGTCCCTAAGCCGCCGCTCCTACCCCCCACCCAGAAGCAATAAAGGGGTTTTCAGCATTGATATCCGGGTTCCAAGGACACTAAGATGAACAACTCCCCCATTCCTCTTACCAAGCACACAGGAGGGGCCGGTGATGAAGGAGGTTCCTCAAGAAGTCGGACTGAGGTGGGAGAGAATTGAAGGGGCCAAGAGCTGTGTGATGACCTATATAGAGCTGATCTGTAGAGACGGCAGAGCCCATGATGACGCACAAGGAAGCAGCTACTCCTCGCTTGGCTATATGGCATCAGTTCTTCCTTGATACATGGAGCTGTCCACCTGACGAGGCATTAAAGGGCCCATGACCACTTCTGGGCCAACCCTCCTAAGGT
Source organism: Rhinolophus sinicus (assembly GCF_057876585.1). NCBI lineage: Eukaryota > Metazoa > Chordata > Mammalia > Chiroptera > Rhinolophidae > Rhinolophus > Rhinolophus sinicus. The sequence goes on from NC_142518.1 coordinate 101,613,325, forward strand.
GCATTGAGAGGGCTGTCATGCTGGGAAGGAAAATGTCTGCTTCTACATGGAGCAAGGAAAGAGATAACTCTGGGTCATTGGAGCAGAATCAGAGTCTGTTGTAGCTGCGGCAATGGAAGTGGTGGGAATGACAGCTACTGTAGCAGCAGTGTTATAAAGGAGACCGCTGGTGGTTCTAAGTTTGAACTGAGGGAGTTCTAACATGCTCCAGAGGGAAGCATTTAAGCAGCAGAGAGCTGGTGGAGTAGAAGGGTGGGGTGAGAACCATGAGGGGAGCCCACTTTTAACAACATTTTATTGAGCACTTATTCTTTGCCAAACATTGTGTTACGTCCTGTTCCATCAACTCTGGTGGCACATCATGTTTAATTGTCCTATTTTGGAGATGCTAAGATTGCTCAGTCAGTAACAGTGGCAGCCTGATCCATCCACTATAAGGTTCCCCAACAAAATAGTACCTAATGATTTATGTAACCAAAGATAATTTTTGCCGAGGAGTTGGCTAACTCGTTCCTTTAAAAGTTCACCCTGCTAGGGCAAGATGGTGCCCTGGCATGAGTTGCCACTGGGATAACAGTACGGACACACACACACACACACACACACACACACACACACACACACAGCCACAATATCATTCCACATACAATAGAATAAGTAATACTTCCTTAATAATATCTTACACTGCATGTTCAAATTTCCCTGCTTGTATAAAAAATGTTTTCTTTTGTTTTTACCTTTGGTTTGTTAGAATTAGGGTCCCAACAGGGTCTACACATTGTATTTGGTTGGTATGTCTCTTTAAGTCTCTCTCTCTCTCTCTCTCTCTCTCGCTCTCGCTCTCGCTCTCGCTCTCGCTCTCGCTCTCGCTCTCTCTCGCTCTCTCGTGCTCTCTCTCGCTCTCGCTTATAACAACTCTCCCTCCATTTTTATGGCACTTATTTGATGAATAAACCATTTTATTTTTTTCTTTAGAATTTCCCATACACTGTATTTGGCTGATTACATCTGTTGGTGCTGTCTAACTGGTTCCTCTATATCTCATATTTCCTGTAATTAGGCATCTAGCTATAAGGCTTGATTAGGTTAAATTTACATTTTAAAAATGATTAATATTATTATTATTTGGCAAAATAATTTCATAGTTGGTAAGGTATATTTCCTATTATTGTTTGGTTGTCTAACTTTTGTGATGTTGAGATTAATCAGTGGGTTTAGGTGTTGGCAGCTTGATCTATCAGTTATAAATTTCCCCATCAACATTTCCCCTAATTGTTTAACAATTAGTGATGATCATTTATTAGATCCATTATTTTATAAGGGCTGTGAAATGGTCACTTTCTAAGTCTGTCATCCTTTCTGCATTTATTAGCAAGAATTTTTCCAGAAAGGACTTTTTCTTGTCAACTATTTGTTACCCTGAAATGAAGTTCATACTCTTATAGGAAAGATATGATAGATGCTTCATTCTTTCCCTTTATTTAACAATTTTCAAAATAATAGGTATGTGCCCTAGTAAACTACAATGGTGAGAGTGAGATTTAAAAAGTATTATGAATTACTGTCTTTCAGTCTATTGAAGTCATTGCTTTTATAAATGTTCAAATTGTCTCATTTTTGGCCAGTGGGAGCCTCAAAGTTGACTTTTGGTTTGTTTTGACAGAGCTCATTTGTGTTTGATAGCTTGCTTGCTTACCAGAAAAATAAGATGTTACAGACTCATCTTGAACATTTCTTGCTGTAACCTAGGATCAGTCATTTTTTCAAGGAGACTTGGCTCCTTTAACGATGACTATCTGTGTTAGGGTTGTTCATTACTACTGGGGTGTCATTATTTCTAGGTCTTTACAGCAAGCAGAACTAGGAACCAGGCGGTTTTTAGAAAGAGAAAAATGAATCCTGAATGCATACTGATGTTTCCAATTCAAATGGAAGATTACAGGGTTTTCAGTTCATTCCTTTGATTTTTAATTCATATCTCTTTGCTATTTTCTCTATGATATTATATGTGTGAATGTGTAGGTGTGTATGTGTATATATGTATGTTGCAAACTAATGATACCAGTATTACTACACTGTGACTAAGGAATACAAATGGCTTCATATTTACCCTCTTTGGGGTTTCTCTTAGCATCTTAGCTCTGTAAATGTATGTCTTTACAGTATTTGGGGGTATTTTAGCCACTATTCCTCAAATATTCTTTATGCACAGTCTCCGTTTTTCTTCTTCTGGAACTCTAATTACACCTGTGTTAGATTTTTTTAAATATATGAATCGATCCAGAGGTCCCTGAAATTTTAATAATTGAAAAAAATCTCTTTACCCCCTATTCTTCAGATTTGATAATTCCTGTTGGTCTGATTTCGAGTTCATTGACTCTTCGTTCCTCTGTCATTTCCATTCTACTGTTAAGCTTATTGAGTGATTTTTAAAATGTCAGATATTTTATTTTCAGTTCTAGAATTTACATTTGATTCTCTTTTATAGTTTCTATTTCTCTCCTGAGATTTCCTATATTTTTTAAAAAGATTTTTATTAAAATATAGCTAACGTACAATATTATATTAGTTTCAGGTGTACACCATAGTTATTCAACATTTATATGCCTAAAGAAGTGATCACCATGATAAGCCCAGCAACCATCTGACACCGTACCACACTATCACAATATTACTATGTTCCCTATGCTGTACATTACATCCCCATGACTTACTTGTTTTATACCTGGAAATTTGGACCTCTTATTCCCCTTCATCTCCCCCCCCTTTTAATTTTTCAATTACAGTTGACATTCAATACTATTTTATATTAATTTCAGGTGTACAGCATATGGTTAGACATTTATATAATTTAAGAAATAATTTCCCTGACTATTTTAGTACCCACCTGGCACTATACATAGTTATCACCATATTATTGACTATATTCCTTATGCTTTACTTTACATCCCCATGACTATTTTGTAACTACCAATTTGTACTTCTTAATCCCTTTACGTTTTTTACCCTGTCATCCTAACTCCCTCCGATCTATCACCCTGAATCTAGTACCCATCCGACACCACACATATTTATTACAATATTATTGACTATACTCCTTATGCTATACCCTACATCCCCATGACTACTTTGTGACAACTAGTTTGTACTTCTTAATCCCTTCTCCTTTTTCACCCAGCCCCCAAACAGCCCCTCATCTGACAAACATCAAAATGTTCTCTGTATCTATGAGTGTGTTTCTGTTCTGTTTGTTTATTCTGTTCTTTAGATTCCACGTATAAGTGAGATCATATTGCACCTGTCTTTCTCTGTCTGACACTCCACTCAGCACAATACCCTCCAGATCGATCCAAAAAACTATCCTCATTTTTTTGGATTCTTTTTCCTTTTTGATATTCTGAGTAGGTGCTTTCTGCTACCTTATTTTCTAAATTGCTGATTTCATCTTCTGCTTCATCTAATCTAGTGTTGATTCCCACTAATGTATTCTTCATTTCACTTATTGTATTCTTTATTTCTGACTGGTTCATTTTTATTATTTCTAACTCCATTTTTGTGTTTCCTATCTCTTTGTTGAAGTTCTCCCTGAGATCATTGAGCATGCTTATAACCAGTGTTTTAAACTCTGCATCTGGTAGATTGCTTGCCTCCCTTTTGTTTAGTTCTTTTCCTGGAGCTTTGTTCTCTTCATTTATTTGGAACATGTTTCTTTGTTTCCCCATTTTGGTTGCCTCCTTGTGTTTGTTTCTAGTTAGGGCTGCTATGTCTCCCGGTCTTAGCAGAGTGGCCTTGTGTAGTAGGTGTCCTGTGGGGCCCAGTGGTGCAGTCTCCCTGATCACCAGAGCCGGATACTCCAGATGTGTCCCTTGTGCAGCTTGTGTGTTCCCCCCTGTTGTAATTGAGACTTGATTGCTGTTTGCATGTCAGTGACATTTTGATGATTGGTTGTGAGGACTGGCTATGACTACAGTGGAGGAGCTGTTGTATAGGGGCTGACCCTACAGAGCAGGGTTTGCTTTAGTGGGCTCTGGTGCCTGCCCAGCTTGATCTTTGTGTGTGTCATCCTTGGAGGCGGCTTGGTCCCAAGCTAGCCACAAGGTGTGCCAGCCCTCCTGGGAGGGGAACCGCTGCAGGCCAAGTTCAAGTGCAGCCAGTGCCTAGCCCAGGGCCACCTGGCATGAGCCACAAAGCAATCAGGAGATGGCCACTTCCCTGCTGTGTTTGGAGGTGCCTTGAGAGGCCAAGCCTCAAACCAAGGCCAGCTGCTGCTAGTGCCAGGCTTGGGGCTGCTTAGCCGGAGGTATGGGACATGCTCAAGCCAGATGCTGCTTGTTTGGGTTTTGTGAACCTTTGAGAGATTTTAGGAAAGTCCACAGCATGAGCCAAGGGAGTCCGTTTATAGGGAAAAGCCACTGGAAGTGGCTTAGGTGTGCCTGAAAGTTAGGTAGGGTGGGGTCTTGAGGGAATAACTAGGGCAGGCAGGTGAAAGATGTTAGCCAAGTTGACAGAGACTCAGCTATGGTGGCTGCTTGTGTCGGCAAGCTGGATGGGGAGAGAGCTTAACAAAGGAATGATGGCTTCTGCCAGCACTTCTGTCTGGGAAAAAGTTGCCCCTCCAGCCCTCACCTGGAAACCAGACAATTCAGTTCCTCCCTGAATGTCCCTGGTACCTTTTGAACTGCTGCCCCAGTGCTGAAGCTCAGAGCAAGTGATTCCATCAGCAAGTAAGTCCATGTGAGGGCCGTTTAAGAGGAGGGCCGTTTAAGAGGAGTGCCTAGGACTCCAGCTGCCCTTCTTCTCATGCAGTCACAATCTCTGCTGGTTTTTACAGCCAGAAGTTATGGGGACTTCTCTCCCCGGCAGTGGAACCCTGGACTGGGGAGTCTGGTGTGGGGCTGGGACCCCTCTCTCCTCAGGAGGGACCTCCTCAATCGGGATATCCCTCCTGATTTTTAACTACCACACGTGGATGTGGGACAAGCCCATTCTGTGTCTCTGCTTCTTATACCAGTCTCAATGTGACTTCTTCTGTATTTCCTTAGTTATAGGACTTCTGTTCAACTAGACTTCAAGCGATTGTCAAGAACATTTATTCTGTAGTTTAGTTGTGGTTTTGATGTGGTTGTGAGAGGAGGCAAGCACAGCATTTACCTACTCTGCCATCTTGTCCTGAAATACCTTGAAAATGTGTATCTTCTCTGTGTTTTACTGAATTGGACATAGTGATAACAGATGCATTAAAATTCTTGCCTGATAATCTCAACATCTGGGTCACGTTGGAGTCAGTCTCCATCGATTATATTTTCTTTTGAGAATGGGTCATATTTTCTTTTGACTGGCGTGTTTTCTATTGTATAATCTGCAATTGTTTTCATATATGTGTATAATATGTATTTTCTCTTCCTGGATACTTTTAGGATTTTCTCATTATAATTGGTTTTCACCAATTAGATTTTGATGTGCCTTGGTGTGTTTTTCATTGTAAATAGCTTGTTTGAGATTCTTTGAGCCTTTCAATCTGTGCTTTAGAGCTTCTATTACATTTGAAAAACATTTCGCCATTTTTTTCCCCTCAGATATTTTTTTTCTCCATCAATCTCCCTCTCTTCTCCTGGTATTCTAAATACATGTATATTCAGCTCCTTGGTATTGTTCTATAGGTCAGAAATGGTTTCATTATTATTATTTTTAGTTATTTCTGTGGTTCAGTCTGGATAGTTTCTATTGCTATGTCTTAACGTTCACTGATCTTTTCTTCTGTGGTGTTAAATCCAGAGAACTTCTCATTGCAGGTATTGTATTTTACAGTTTTAGATATTCCATTTTGGTCTTTTTAATATCTTCCATTTCTCTTCTCATTATGTTCATATTTTAAAAACATGTTTGATCATACTACCATGTTTTCCTGAAAATAAGACCTAGCCAGACCATCAGCTCTAATGTGTCTTTTGGAGCAAAACTTAATATAAGACCCAGTCTTATTTTAACATAATATAAGACTGGGTCTTATATAATATAATATAATATAACATAACATAACATAACATAACATAACATAACATAACATAACATAACATAACATAATATAATACCGGGTGTAATATAATATAATACCAGGTCTTATATTAATTTTTGCTCCAAAAGATGCATTAGAGCTGGTGGTCCGGCTAGGTCTTATTTTCGGGGAAACATGGTAATGAGAACTGTTTCAAAGTTCTTGACTGCTAATTCCTTGTCTCTGTCATCTCTGAGTCTATTTCTATTTATTTACTTCCCTGCTTCTTGCTATGTCTGGTATTTTAATGGGTTGCTTGATAGTGGGATTTTTATGTTGTTGAGTGCTAGATTTTGTGTGTTCTTTAAAAGTGTCTTGGACTTTGTTCCGTCATGCAGTCAATTTAACTTGTGTATCTCCTCAATCATTTCAAGGCTTGTTTTTAAACTCTGTTAGAGTGTTTAAAATAACCTTTACTCTAGGCCTAATTTACCTTTACTACTAAAGTGTTACCTTTATGGATTCTCTGCTTACTCTGCGAAAGTTCAGTGAAGACTCTTTCTTCTGGTTGTTCAGAAATCAAATGGCTCTCCAGTCTGTATGAACTCTGGAAATTCTTCAGCTTTTAGTTACTGGTCATTCTTTTTTTAAAAAAATATTTTATTGGGGATGGGGAACAGGACTTTATTGGGGAACAGTGTGTACTTCCAGGACTTTTCCAAGTCATGTTGTTGTCCTTTCAATCTTAGTTGTGGAGGACACAGCTCAGCTCCAGGTCCAGTTGCCATTGGTAGTTGCAGGGGGCGCAGCCCACCATGCCTTGCGGGAGTCGAACCGGCAACCTGGTGGTTGAGAGGATGCACTCCAACCAACTGAGCCATCTGGGAGCTCAGCGGCAGCTAACCTCAAGGTGCCGTGTTCAATCTTATTTGTGGGGGATGGAGCCCACCATCCCTTGCGGGAGTCGAGGAGTCCAACCAGCAACCTTGTGGTTGAAAGCCTGTGCTCCAACCAACTGAGCCATCTGGCCACCTGGGAGCTGAGCGGCAGTTCATTGACTTCGTTCTAGTTGCAGAGGTTGCAGCTCGCTGGCCAATGTGGGAATCGAACCGGCAGCCCCATTGCCCAGAGCTCACGCTCTAACCAACTGAGCCACCCATCCACCCTAGTTATTGCTCGTTCTTATACTTTCTCCCAATGTAGAGTTCCGAAGTTGTTTTCTGTGTAACTCCGTTTTCTAGTACTCTGTCCCACAAATTCCAACTGCTCAACCTCATAGAACTCTGAGTTCTGTCTCCTTAAATCAGCAAGCCTTCTTGCTCTACTTGCATTCTCCCTCCCAAACCCCTCCATTGTGGTCCACATACTGCCTCCATGTAAGAAATCCAAGGTAATTATGGGGATTATTTGGTATCTCTTCTGTATTCCTGCAGGGATCACAGTCTTGCACTGCCTGTTGACCAGTGACTAAAACTTTGTTTCGTATATTTTGTACCATTTTCTAAATGTTCATAGCAAGAGGGCTAATCTAGTTGTAGTTATTCCATCATGGCTGGAAGCAGATTCTTCTCAAGAATTTCTACCAGCTTATTCATACAGGCTCACAAAAGCTGGTTAATTTGTAGGAGTTGTGCAAAGTTGATTGTTAAACACGGTCATTATTATATGTTAAATTATATAAAATTACAATTAGATAAATTATATCGAAATGAAAGCTAATACATACTCAAAACTCATCACTTCCTAATTATTTTACTATATTGCGTAATTATTTTTGCTTTTAAAGTCATTTATGTCTATTCCATTTGTAATGTAGGAGTACTGTGTAATGGCATGCACTGTGTATCTCTTCCCAACTTCATGTTCCGTGACATCACATTAGTAGCAAACATCAGCAAATGCCAGAATTAGGGTTTGACTTATTGTAGGGGTTGGCAAACTACAGTTGCCCAACCTACTGCCTATTTTTGCCCATTTATTTACCTAATATATATGGCTGCTTTCGTGCTACAACAGCAGAGTTGAATAGTTGTGACAGAGATCGTATGGCTCACAAAACCTAAAACATTTACTGTATGGGCCTTAACCAAAAAAGTTTAATGATCCCTAATTTATTGTTTTGTTGATTGTCTAGATTTAGGAAAGTGATAAAGAAAATATTAGTAATACTATTAAATTTAAAAGTATATTGGATCTGTAGCTGTTATAGCGTGAATAGATGAAAAACACTTGAGGACATATTCCTCCAATATTTGAAAACTATTATCTGATTCAGCAAAGAAGTTGTTCATGTCATTGACAAACATATATACGTGTTCATTGTTTCACTTTTGTCTTCTTAACATCTACTAAAATATTAATTAACTAACATTGATATCAAAACTACACTCCTTCTTCAATTGCAACCACAGGCTGGTGACAGATACAAGAATTTGGCAAATATCAACAAAAGCATCCTGTGAACATCAATTGATTATATGGAAATTACAATAAAGAGTATTGTGTATTTTGTTATTATTTGTAAATTGGATGCTATATGCCTTGATATCAATAAAGTTTATGGTAAACTATAGTGTATACACACAAATATACATAGTATATGTACTTTTATATATATAATAAAAACAATTTTATATATACATATCTTTTTTTCCTCTGGAGAGATGGTTGTTAAACATTTGTAAGCACATCACAGGTATACACATTTTAAGATCCCATCAGAAAATGCATAAATATTTCAGTTTTCCTTATCAATGCCAATACTTGGCAGAATCCAGTATTCTAATTTTTGTCAATAGGTATAAAGTGCTACTATAATGTTGTTTTAATTTGCATTTTAAAATCACCAGTCTGTTTGAGTATCTCATTATATTAGCATTTTGTACTTCCTCTTCTGAAAATTTGACTATTTTTCTATTGGGTTGTCTTTTTTCAGATTAATGAGAAGGAGTTCATTGAATATTCTAGCTATCAGTCCATTTTGGTTTTCAACATTGTATCCTCTAAGTCTCTCATTTGATAACTGTTATTTGTTGTCCTTCATTAAACATAAGTCCTTAATTTTTATATAATCAAATTAATCATTTTTGACCTATATTTTATGCATTTGAAGAATTTTTTAATCCTTCTCCAGTTTTAAGTGATAAAGATATTCTTCTTTTTTCCCATTAATTTTATGGTTTTTACCTTTTACGTTTTGGTCTTTAATCCATCTGGATTCTATTTTTGTACATGATGTTAAGTGAGGATTCTGGATTATATTTCTCCATATAATGAGTCTGTTTTTCTCCCAACATCTACTAAACAACTCATCATTTCCCCATTAATTTTTAATGACTGAAATGAAATGCTAAATGAAATTCATATATATAAATGGGTCTGATTCTGATCTTTCTCTTTTTTCCATTGATTAATTTGTATAGTCTTGTTTCGAGTATCATACTGTTTTAAATATTTTGTGATTAAGGGAAATATCAAACATATACAAAACTAAACTAGACAGATTAATATTAATATAATGAACTCCCATGTACCCATTGCCAAACTTCCATAATTATAAACTTATGGTCAGTCTTTGAAAATCTATATTCCACCCACTCTTCACACCTTCTGTATTATTTTGAAGAGTCCAAAACATATTTTATCTGTAAATATTTCAGTATGTATCTCTAAAAGCTACAAAATTAAAACAAAAATGATCCCAATGCCATTATCAGCGTTCAAATTCCCAATTGTTTCATAAATGTGTCTTGTAGTTTTTAATAGTTTGAATCAGAATCCAAATAAAGTGTGATTCATTGACATGTCTCTTAAGTTATTATAATTTATCAATTCTCCCCTTCATCTCCTTTGTTCCCCTTGCATTTTACAAGTATTTAACGAAGAAATTTGATTCTTTGTCCTGTAAACTTTCCCAGTCTTGATTTTGCAGACTGCATCCCGATAGTGTTAGTCAATATGTTCCTCTGTTTTCCGTGTTTCTTATAAATCCATGGTGGGATCTAGAGGCTTGATCAGATTCAGATTGGGATTTTTGAGAAGACTACTTCATAAATGATGGTGTTTTCTTCCATCAAGGTGCTTAGTTATCTTTCTTTTTGTGATGATCAGTAGCCAGATAGGAATTGAGGAATTCAAAAATAATGACATTTTCATTGTTTCAATTCTTCTCCATTTATTAGCTGAATACTTCTATTAAGAGAACTATCCCCCTATTTACTCTACTTGATTACTCAATGGTACAATTCATCTTAGAAAATCAGAATAAAAATTGTGTTCTTTCCCTTTATTTATATCTTTTCAAAATAGTGAGTTGGTTTACTGACATCTTCTAAGGTGGCCAATTGGTTTTTTTTTATTTGTTTCATTTTTAAATATTGCTGTGGGTATTAAACATAAACACATGGTTTTAAACATATTTGATGTGCTTTGGTCATTGGGAGACTCTTCAAGTTGGCTCCTGGGTGGGTCCTTTCAGCATGACTTAGTGGTTTTGGACGGTATCCTTCCTATAGGGCAGGTCAAAATGTTCCAGGTTTATCTTGACTATTTTCTGCCTTGGGCCTGCAATCAGCTATTTTTCTAAGGAGCTCTGGTTTTGTTTAGTGAGAAATGATATTTGAAGACCACAATCAGGGTATCACACATTAAAAAAAATTGCTCTAGATTTTTAGTATGTCTTAATATATAGTAGAACATTCCTATCTCTTAGTTCTTATTTTTGAAAGTTGACTTAGCTCTTCGTGGACTTTTATTTCTCCATGTAAATTTTTGAGTGAATTTCTCAGGTTCCTCAAATAATGCAACTAAATTTTTTTAAATTTAAGTTTATTGGGGTGACAATGGTTAGTAAAGTTACATAGGTTTCAAGTGTATAATTCTGTAATACATCATCTATAGATCACATTGTGTGTTGAGCACTCAGAGTCAATGGAGAAAAGACAGCCTCTTCAAAAAATGGTGCTGGGTGAATTGGAAAGCAACTAGAGTTTTGATTGGAGTTTCATTGAACTTACATATCAATTTGGGGTAAATTGACTTTTTACAATATTAAGTTGTTCCATCCAAGATGCTGGAATGGTTATCCATTTATTCAGATCATTTTTAGGTCTTTTATCAGAGCTTTCTTTCTTTCTTTTTCGTTTTTTGGTCATAGAGGTTGTGTGTGTGTGTGTGTGTGTGTGTGTGTGTGTGTGTGTGTAACTCTCTCTCTCCTCCTTAAAAGAATATTCTTGCCTAAGGCCTGGCTATCTTACTATTTTTTCAAAGAACTAGCTTTCTGTTTTTTTAATCTTCAATTTCCTATTTTTCTTCATTTCATTGATTTTTTTCCTTTACCTGTATTATTTTCTTTCTTCTATAAATGCTTAGCTCATTTAAAAATTTTGTTTCCTGATAAATGTATTTAAAGCCTTAAAGTTTGCTCTGTGTCCCACAAATTTTTGACATGTGATGTTTTAATTGCCCTTGAGTTCTCATAATTGCATAATTTTATTTATGGTTTACCTTTTTAACCAATAGTTTTGTAGTAATGTTATTTACTTTACAAACAGATGAGAGTATTGTTTTCTCTTTCATATCTCTCTAACTCATGTTCTAATTGACTTGAGATTTTTTTAGCTGGGTGAATAATTATATTTTTCTGGAACTAGCAAATTGAACTTTTGAATGGACTCAGACCATGGGAACAAGGTTAGATTAAGGTATAGTGATCTTATGTTATTTGGCTAGGTCACCGGAGCTGAAAGATTTAGCACTTACAAGATGAGATTTTTTTTCATTGTCTTCATGTATACAAAGCAATGTAATAGTTAGACATTTACACCCCTCACAAAGTGATAAGCCCCAAGCTACTACCCCTCTGACATAGTATATAGCTGTTATAAGTCCATTGACTATCTACACTATGCTGTGCTACACATCCCCACATCCCGTGGATAGATAGATAGATATAATTTAGATAGATAATTTAATTATTGTTGGCATTCAATACTATTCTACTTAAGCTTCAAATGTATAGCGAATTGGTCAGGCATCTATACAGTCTATGAAGTGATCTCCCTGATAAATCCAGATCTTGATTAGTTAGAGGTAACCTTGAATTGAATTCCCCTGTCCTTACCATGTGACGTTCTCAAGGAGGAATAATGCTAATACCTTATATGTGCTCTTTACCTTACTGTTGACAAAACCTTTTCATAATCCTTTTTGACTTCCATCTTTCCAACAGCCTGGTGAAGTAGACAGGAAAATCACTTAACCTCTGCCTTCATCTGTCAGCATTAAAAATACTTCCAAACCACTGTGGATTGTTGTGAGGATTAATTAATTAGAGCCAATAATCCTTTCTCTCACTCCCTCAGTGGGTTGTGGCACTCTGGTGAGATAATGGATATGAAAATACAAAGGCATACACGATGTGAGCGATTATTTAGGTAGTGAAACAGTCACTTCTACTCCCAAGTTTCTCCTTGTGTGGAGCACATTTAGGAGAGGCTGGAAAAAATACCACGAGTGGGAACCAGATATATGGCGTGTACCTGATACGTTAGGTACCCAAGAAGCCTGACTGACACCAGGGCCATCTTCTTGGGTGTGCAATCTGCACAGTCACATGAGCTCCCCACTCCCAGAAGGGCTCCATACTTGTCTTAATGCTTTGCTGTTTTCTTCTTAAAATGTATAATAATGTTATCTTTTTTTTTTTTTAAAGATTTTATTGGGGAAGGGGAACAGGACTTTATTGGGGAACAATGGTCAAATTGTTGTCCTTTGAATCTTAGTTGTAGAGGGTTCTGTTCAGCTTCAAGTTGTTGTTCTTTCAGTCTTAGTTGTGGAGGGCGCAGCTCAGCTCCAGATCCAGTTGCTGTTGCTAGTTGCAGGGGGCACAGCCCACCATCCCTTGCGGGAGTCGAACCGGCAACCTTGTGGTTCAGAGGACAGGCTCCAACCAACTGAGCCATCCGGGAGCTCAGCGGCAGCTCAGCTCAAGGTGCCGTGTTCAATTTTAGTTGCAGGGGGCAGAGCCCACCATCCCTTGCGGGACTCGAGGAATTGAACTGGCAACCTTGTGGTTGAGAGCCCACTGGCCCATGTGGGAATTGAACCGGCAGCCTTCGGAGTTAGGAGCACAGAGCTCTAACCGCCTGAGCCACCGGGCTGGCCCAATAATGTTATCTTTGATCTGTGTTTTGTAAATGAGGTCTGATAAGACAACGAGGTATGTACCTGAACGATGGAGATATGCTAAGTGGTAGGTAGCGTGTGCACTCGCGGGCTCAGGTCCATAAGCATGGAAGGTAATGTGGACACACATAGACCTTTCGTGCAGTCTGGAGTACATGGAGCCCCAAGGTAGGCAGGCTAGGAACCGGGTCCCTATTGGTGCTGTCGCTGGTGGGTGGTAGTAGCAGCAGAAGCGGCAGCCCTGGTAGTAGGAGCTGTAGCTGCAGGAGAGAGCAGAGACTCCATCATGGGAAGCATGGGCTGGCAATGGGAGATGGGCTTGCCTGTCTGTCCCTGGAGTCTGTCCCTATGGGTGAATGCGGGGACAAGCCCTGCTCGAACTCAGGCATTAAACTTTGTCAGTAAATTATTATAAAATAACAGTGTTCACATGGACGTTGTAATAGTGGATATATAAAGGAGTTATTAGAACTCTTCAGTTTAGAATCTCTGGTTTTGCAAACTGCTGCAACATTGCAAAGTAAATACCCACAGGTTTAGAAACAGACATTATATTTAAAAATCATTCTATTCAACAGAAAATAACACTTTTTATATGAAGCTTCGGATGAACCAATTATTAATGAGGAAGACAATTTTTAAATTAATTTTCTTGTATTTGAATATGCCATGATAGAATGCGTAAAAAGGTGTTTTGAATAATATACAAATCAAGAAGCCACTTTTGGTGTATTGTGTAACTCACAAATTACAGGAAATGTCAGAGGAAAAATTAATATACTATTGTATAAATGTACATCTAAACAAACTGATTTGTATAATGAGTTAAACCTTTTTAGAAAAACTGTTCCATGAGAATCATCAACTCTAGATGTACTAAAATTGATATATTAATCCCAATGTTACCACAGGCCATAAAATATTCTCATCAGCACCAGTAACACTCGCATCATCAGGAAGACCCTTCTCTAAATTTGAAATTATCGAAAATGATTTGCCATCTTACATTTACCAAGAATGACTAATGGTTCTTTCAATTACATTGATTGAAAATGAAGTTGCTAGAAGTATAAATTTTGATGATTTACAGACAGAAAAAGTCGAGAACCATATGACTTCACTGATACGTGGTATATAAAACTGAAAGCAACCAAGGAACAAGACAAACAAATAAAGAAACAAAAACTCATAGACACAGACAATAGTTCAGTGGTTACCAGAAGGTAAGGGAGGTGGTGGTAGATGAGGGTAAAAGGGACCAAATATATGGTGATGGAAGGAGAACTGACTCTGGGTGGTGAACACACAATGTGATATATAGATGATGTGTTACAGAATTGTACACTTGAAACCCATGTAACTTTACTAACCACTGTCACCCCAATAAACTTTAATTAAATAAATTTTGATGACTTAATAAATAATAACTGGATGGGTAGAAAACTGAGCCAGAAAAATCTTGTGATCAATCAAGGTATCATATTAATAAAGTGTTAGTATTTATTGTGTTAGGTAATGTTATGACACCAAAAATATTTTTTTGCAATTTGTCAATTTCTGTTGTTAATCATTGTGGTAGACAGAATAATGTCCCCCACTTCAACACACACACCAACAATGCCTATGTCCTAATTCCCTGAACCTTCCATGGTGAAAAAGTGTGGTTGTGATTAAGTTAAGGATCTTGAGATGGGGAGCTTATCCACCTGGGCCCATGTCATCCTTATAAGGGAAAGAGGGAAGAGGGAGAGTCAAAAGGAGTTGTGATGAGGAAAGTAGAGGTGAGAGGCATGAGAGCTACAACAGAGAAGACAGGGAGAGTGAGAGAGAGATTTGCAGATACTACACAGCCAGTAGGCTCTGAAAATGGAGGAAGGTGTCACAAACCAAGGGATGCCTCTAGATGAAAAGGTAAAGAAAAGAATTCTTTCCTAGAGCCTGGGGAAGGAATGCAGCCTTGCTGACATCTTGATTTTAAGACTTTGGACCTCCAGAGCTGGGAGATAATACATTTGTGTTGCTTTGAGCTACTAAGTTTGTGGTAATTTGTTGCAGCAGTATGAGGAAATTAATACACCCATTTATCACTATTACCTGTTATGTTTTGTAAATAATTAGTTTTAAAGGGAAAAACTTTCTACCTTAGTAAAGGCACCTTTCTTGCTTTTCGAACAAAGGGCTTGCACTTTTATTTTTCACTGGGCCCCACAAATGATGTACCTAGCCTTACTTTTGGGACCTTTAAGGGGAACTGTGCAGTAAGCAGTCTGAAACTCAGGAGACTGGTCTGGCCTCAACAGGAAGGAAACCATCAGCATGTTTTCTGTAACCTTGAAGACAGATCAGACCACCCAGAAAGAGTGAAAAGAATGTTGATCCTCTGCCCATGCATTCCATACTACATACATACATAGAGTTTTCTAATTTTTTTCTTCTTCAATTTTGGTCATTTTCTGAGATACAAATATGGGATCATGTTTTCTATATACTTTTCACATACTGGTGTTTTTTACTTCTGTGAGATATATTCCTAGGAGTAGGATTTCTGGCTCAAGGATATGAATTTCAAAAATGAAGCAGTACTTTCCATTTTCAGTGCTAATGGATGGGACTCCTCTTACTTTAATTTGCGTTTCTTTAACCACTAGTGAGCATATTCTCAGATGTTTACCAGCCATTTGGATTTGTTCTGCTGCAAATTGCTTATTTTTCTATGTACTTTCTCTCCCTCTATCCCTCTCTATCTTATTTTTTATTTATTTATTTTTCAATTACAGTTGACATTCGATATTATTTTATATTGGTTTCAGGTACACAGCATAGTGTTTAGATATTTATATAATTTATAAAATGATCCCCCCTGACTAGTCTAGTACCCACCTGGCACCATACATAGTTATTACCATATTATTGACTATATTCTCTATGATGTACTTTACATCCCCATGACTGTTTTGTAACTACCAATTTGTCTTTATTTTTAAATTTATTGGGGTGTCAATTGTTAGTAAAATTACATAGATTTCAGGTGTACAATTCTGTATTACATCATCTATAAATCCCATTGTGTGTTCACCACCCAGAGTCAGTTCTCCTTCCATCACCATATATTTGATCCCCCTTACCCTCATCTCCCACCCCCCACCCCCCACCCCCCTTACCCTCTGGTAACCACTAAACTATTGTCTGTGTCTATGAGTTTTGTAACTACCAATTTGTACTTCTTAATCCCTTCACTTTTTTCATCCAGCTCTCCAAACCCCTCCCATCTGGCAACCATCAGTTTGTTTTCTGTACCTATGAGTCTGTTTCTGTTTTGTTTGTTTGTTTATTTTGTTCTTTAGATTCCACATATAAGTGAGATTATATGGTATTTGTCTTTCTCAGTCTGACTTATTTCACTTAGCATAATGCCCTCTAGGTCCATCCATGTTGTTGAAAAAGGTTAGATTTCATTTTGTATGGCTTAGTAATATTCCATAGTGTATATGTACCACCTCTTCTTTATCCAATCGTCTATTGATGGGCACTTAGGTTGCTTTCATATCTTGGCTATTGTAAATAATGCTGCAATGAACATAGGGGTGCATATGTTTTTTCAAATTAATGTTTTGAATTTCTTCACATAAATAACCAGAAGTGGAATTGCTGGGTCATAGGTAGTTTTATTTTTAACTTTTTGAGGAATCTCCTTACTGTTTTCCGTAGTGGCTGCACCAATTTCTAATCCCATCAAAGTGCACGAGGGTTCCCTTTTCTCCATGTCCTTGCAAACACTTGTTGTTTGTTGATTTATTGCTGATAGCCATTCTGACAGGAGTGAGGTGATATCTCATTGTGGTTTTTATTTGCATTTCTCTGATGATGAGTGATGTTGAGCATCTTTTCTTATGACTGTTGGCCATCTGTATGTCCCCTTTGGAGAAAAGTCTATTCAAGTCCTCTACTCATTTTTTAATTGAATTGTGTGTTTTTTTGATGTTAAGTGGTATGGGTTCTTTATACATTTTGTATGTTAACCCCTTACCAGATATATCCTTAGCAAATATCTTCTCCCATCCAGTATGTTGTGTTTTCGTTTTATTGATGGTTTCCTTTCCTGTGCAAAAGCTTTTTAGTTTCATGTAGTCCCATTTTTAAGTTTTGTCTTTTTTTAAAAAAGATTTTATTGAGGAAGGGGAACAGGACTTTATTGGGGAACAGTGTGTACTTCCAGGACTTTTTTCCAAGTCAAGCTGTTGTTCTTTCAATCTTAGTTGTGGAGGGTGCCATTCAGCTTCAAGTTGTTGTCCTTTCGGTCTTAGCTGTGGAGGGCACAGCTCAGCTCCAGGTCCAGTTGTCTTGCTAGTTGCAGGGGGCACAGTCCACTGTCCCTAACGGGAGTCGAACCCGGCAACCTTGTGGTTGAGAGGACGTGCTCCAACCAACTGAGCCATGTGGGAGCTCAGCGGCAGCTCAGCTCACGGTGCCGTGTTCAATCTTAGTTGCAGGGGGCGCTGCCCACCATCCCTTGCGGGAGTCGAGGAGTTGAACCGGCAACCTTGTGGTTGAGAGCCCACTGGCCCATGTGGGAATCGAACCAGCAGCCTTCTGAGTCAAGAGCATGGAGCTCCAACTGCCTGAGCCACCGGGCCGGCCCTAAATTTTTTCTTTGGTTTCCCTTGCCTGAGGTGGTAGATCAGAAAAAATATTACTAAGAGCAATGTCAGAGTTTCTGTGATGTCAGTTGTCACTTCTTCTCTTTCATTTCTGATTTTATTTATTTGGGCCCTCTCTCTTTTTTTTCTTGATGAGTCTGGTTAAAAGTTTATCAATTTTGTTTATCATTTCAAAGAACCAACTCTTGGTTTCATTATCTTCTGTATTGATTTTTTAGACTGTTTTGTTTATTTCCCCTCTGATCTTTATGATTTTCTTTCTTTTCACTTTGGGCTATTTGCTGTTCTTTTTCTAGTTCAAGTGTAAGGTCAGATTGTTTATTTGAGATGTTTCTTGTTTTTTTAGGTAGGCCTGCATTGCTATGAATTTCCCTGTTAGGTCTTCTTTCTCTGTGTCCCATAGATTTTGGGTCATTGTGTTTAATTTTCATTTGTCTCAAGGTATCTTTTGATTTCTTTCTTTGAAATCATTGTTAACCCATGCATTGTTTAGTGACATGCTATTTAGCCTCTATGTGTTTTTCAGTTTTTTTCTTGTAATTGATTTCTGGTTTCATACCATTGTGGCTAGAAACGGCAGTTGATATGATTTCAAACTTCTTAAATTTATTGAGACTTGTTTTGTGGCCTAACATGTGGTCTATCTTGGAAAATGTTCCATATGCACTTGAGAAGAATGTATGTTCTACTGCTTGAAATGCTCTAAAAATATCAATTAAATCCATATAGTCTAGGGTGTCATTTAAGACCACTGTTTCCTTGTTGATTTTCTGTCTAGAAGATCTGTCCATTGGTGTCAATGGGGTGTTAAAGTCCCCTGCTATGATTGTGCTACTTTTGATTTCTCCTTTGATATCTGTCAATATTTGCTTTATATATTTAGATGTTGCTGTGTTAGGTGCATACATATTTACAGGAGTTATATCCTCTTGTTGGATTCATCCATTTATCGTTATGAAATGTCCTTCTTTGTCTCTTATTATAGCCTTTGTTTTAAAGTCTATTTTTGTCTGATATAAGTATTGCTACCCCAGCTTTTTTTCATTTCCATTTGCATGAAATGTCTTTGTCCATCTGTTTTCTTTCAGTCTGTGTGTGTCATCATTTTATTATTTTTAAAAGGATATCTACATCCTGACCAATGCTTCACATTGTCAGTTATTTTAATTTTAGTCATCCTAGTGGGTGTAAAGTAGTTTCTGATTATAGGTTTACTTTGCATTTCTCTGATGACTAATGACATTGAGCACCTTTTCATTGCTTATTGGCCATTCATATATCTTCTCTTGTTAATGTCTTTTGAAATTCTTTGGCCATTAAAAAAATTTAGAGATTTTAAGTGTTTTAGTCTCATGTGTTTAAAATATATGTGTATGTAGTTGCACGTATATATTTAACTAGTGTATCAGTTGTCTACTTAATTTGCGTTGTATATATTTTTTCATATAAAATTTTATTATATTTTATTGTGTTAATATATACATACATACAATTTACTATTTTTAAGCATACAGTTTAGTGGCATTAAGTACATTCATATTGTTGTGCAGCCATCATCACTATCCATTTCTAGAAATTTGTAGTCATCCCAATCTGAAATTCTACCAATTAAAAATAATTAAAATTGTAAATAGTCAAATATGTTGGGCTTTCTTACCCTGTGTCTGCTGTAGTCTTGAGTAAAAGGTCCCCTGTGCATGTAGATTGTACATGTGATTCCTTAGATGTTTTACATCATTTTTGTTGTTTTATTTTTATGTCTAAATGTTTAACCCACCTAGAATTTAGGACTTATTTTTATACAGGGTGTGAGGGAGGAAAAACCTCCATTGTTTTCCTAGTGGAGTGCCAAATATATGTTCCAGTGCATACATTAAGTATCTTTTTCCCATTGAATTATATATTACCTTTGTCATAAACTATATAAATACTGGGATCTGTTTGTGGGTACTTTGTTCCACTGATCTAGTTGTCTATTTCTATGCCAACATCATATTGTTTAGTTACAGTTAATATCTAATAAATCAAATTCCACCTCAGCCTTCTCCTTCATAATTTTTCTGGATATTCTCAAACATGTGTGTTCCCATTTGGAGTTTATTTAATTGAAAACACACAAACCTATTGGGGTTCTATTTGGTAGTCCATTACATTTATATATTATTTTTGAATTACGTTTTATATTGTCTGTCTACCCAAGAAAATAGTATATCTTTGAATGTTTTCAGATTGAATTTTATGCCCTTTAATAAAGTTTTTATAGTTTTCTTGATCTAGTTTCTGTACTTTTCATATTGAATTTATTCCTAATGTTTATATGGATGATATTATCAATGAAATATTTTCTCCCATTTCCACTTGACTTCTTTTGCTTAATTTAATGTCTGTGAGATTCCTCCATGTTGTTTTGTGTATAACTAGTTTGTTCCTTTTGAATACCGATATTCCTGTATAAGTAATATATTACAATTTATCCATTCACCTATTGATGAACATTTGGCTAATATGAATAAAGTTGCTGTGAATAACCTTTTACAAGCTTTTTAAAAATAGATCATGTGTTTACATTTCTCTTTGGTGACTACCTAGCTGTAGACTAAGTAGGCTTAACTATAGGAAATCACCAAACTTTTAAAAAGTGCTTTATACGGCCAACAGATACATGAAAAGATGTTCAACTTCGCTAGCGATTAGGGAAATATAAATCAAAACCACATGAGATCCCACCTCACATCTGTTGAGATGGCTATTATCAACAAGACAAGTAATAACAAGTGTTGGAGAGGTTGTCAGGAAAAATGAACCCTCATACACTGCTGTGGGAATGTAAATTGGTCTAGCCACTGTGAAAAACAGTATGGAAGTTCCGTTAAAAATTAAGAAAAGAATTACCATATGACCCAGCATTCCCTCTTTTGGGTTTCTACCCAAAAAAAATCAGAAAACATTTATCTATAAAGATGTATGTACCCCTTTGTTCATTGCAGCATTATTCATGGTGGCCAGGACATGGAAACAACCAGAGTGTCCTTCGATAGGTGATTGGATAAAGATAATGTACATACTCCTGTATACAATAGAATATTACTTAGCCATAAGAAAAGATGGAATACTGCCATTTGCGGCAACATGGATGGATCTTGAGAATATCATACTAAGTGAAATAAGTCAGATGGAAAAAGTCAAGAACTGTATGATTTCACTGTCATGTGGGATATAAAACCGAAAGCAACAAATGAATAAGACAAAGAAACAAAAACTCATAGACACAGACAACAGTATAGTGGTTACCAGAGGGAAAGTTGGGAGGGAGAGAAGTAGAAAAGGGTAAAGGGGGTCAAATATATGGTAACAGAAGGAGATTTGACTTTGGGTGGTGAATACACAATGCAATATATAGGTGATGTAGAATTGTACACTTAAATCCTATATAATTTTATTAACCAATATCACCCCAATAAATTTAATAAGAAAAGAAATATCAGTATGAATTCATGGTTGTTATTTTTTAATAGATAGACAAATATATGTGTGTGTGTGGGTGTGTTTATGTAGGTAAAAAACAAATAAACAAAAAAGTGGTTTATACCATTTTACTCTCCCACCAGCAACGTAGGATAAGTCCATTTGCCCCACATCCAGGTCAGCATTTCATACTGTCAGTCTTTTTAATTTTAGCCGTCCCCGTGGGTGTGAAGTGGTGTCTCTTTGTGGCTTTAAATTGCATTTCCCCGATGACTAATGCTGTTGAACACTTTTTCATGTAATTATTGGCCATTTGTATGTCTTCCTTGGGAAGTGGCTACTCAAAAGCATTTACCAATTTTTTTAAGTTGAATTGTTTGTCTTTTTATTACTGATTTGTTGGAGTTCTTTTGTCAGTATTTTGCCAGTTGTATGTATTCAGAATATTTTCACACATCCTGGGAGAGTTTATTTTCTTAAACCTGTACATTAAAGAATAGATGTTTATAATTTTCAGTGACTTTTAATTTATTATTTTTTCCCCACAAGGCTAAACTGCCTTTTGTATGCATGTTAAGGAATCTTTATCCACTTCAAAGTTTTGAAGATATACACCCATTCTTTTTCCCTAGAAATATTATAGATTTAGCTTTTATATCTAGGTCCATGCTCCAACTCAGAATAATTTTTTAAATTCGGATAGAATTTGCACACTATAAACTCACCATTTTAAAGTGTGCAACTCAATAGATTTTAATATATTTACAAGGTTGTGCTACTATCACCACTATCTAATTCCAGAACATTTTCATCACCCCCAAAAGATACCCGGTACCTCTTAGTAGTCACTTCCCATTCCTCCTTCCTCCTACTCTTGGAAACCATAAAGCTACTTTTTGTCTCTATGAATTTTCCTATTCTGGGCATTTCATATAAATGGAATCCTACAATATCTGATCTTTTATGTCTGGCTTCTTTAATTTAGCATTATGTTTTCAAAGTTCACCCATGTTGTAGCATGTGTCAGTACTTCATTCCTTGTTAATGGCAGAATAACATCTCATTGTATAAGCATACCACATTTTGTTTATCCATCAGTTAATGGATATTTAGGTTGTTTCCACTTTTTAGCTATTACAAATAATGCTATGAACATTGTTACACAAGTTTCTGTAGACACGTATGTTTTCCATTCTTTTGGGTATATACTTAGGTGTGGAGTTGCTGGATCATATGATAGATAACTCTATGTTTAACTCCTCTAATTTGCATTGGCATGGTGCCTTTATCAAGTTTCAAAAATTGTTTATGGGTGGGTTTATTTCTGAGCTCTGTGTTCTGTTCTATTTTTTAAAAATTTGTAAATCCTATGCCAGTAGCACGCTGTCCTGATTATTATAGATTTAAAGTAAATACTGAAATCAGACAGTGTTCTCCCACTTTCTTCTTTTAAGATTGTTTGGGCTATTCTATACCCTTTGCAATTCCATGTAAATTTTAGAATCAGCTTGTCAATTTCTTCCAAAAGGTCTGGTGGGACTTTGATTGTGATTATATTACCTAAATTTGGAGGAAAATAGACATCTTAATGATATTGAATTATCCAATTTTTCAATTTGGTATACATCACCATTTATTTATTCCTGTGTGTTTAATATACTCATACTATAATTTATCTTAGCGATATTATATTTCTCTTAGTAATATTATTTCTTCATTACATGTTTGATAGATTTGACCAGTGAAACCGTGGCACTTCCTGGTTCTGAGCCTGGCGTTTTCTCTGTGGGGGTTGGCATTTTCAGAATCACCTTTGTTGAAGTACAATTTACATGAAACTCATCTATTTTAATTGCATCATTCAATGAGTTTGACAAATAATGTCCTCTGCAAGTAAAGAGAGTTTTACTATTTCCTTTCTGATCTCTGTGCCTTTTATTTCATTTTATTACATAATACCATGGCTAGAACCTCCAGTACAATGGTGAATTGAAGAGATGAGAGCAGACATCCTTGCCATTTCCTTGATCTGAGGGGGAAAGCATTCAGTACTTCATTGTTAGTTATGATGTTTACTGTAAAATTTTTGTATAAGCCTTTTATCAGTTTGGAGAAGTTTTCTTCTATTCTTAGTTTTAAGAGTTGTTTTTTCTTTCATCATGAATGAGATTTAAATTTTATTAAATGCCTTTTTGGTATTCATTGGGTTGAACACATCGTTCTTTGTTATTCTCTTAATATAGTTTGTTGCATTGAATGAATTTCAAATGTTATATCTACCTTGCATTCCTGGGACAAACCTCATTTAATCATAATATATCAATATTTTTATATATTGCTGGATTTGGTTTGCTAAAATTTTGTATATGCATGAGGGATATTAGTAAGCAGTTTTATTTTAATGTCTTTGGTTTTATTATCAGAGGAATGATGGCCTTATAAAATGAGGTGGGAATGTTCTCATCTCTTCTATTTTCTGGGTAAAATGATAAAAAAAACTGAAAATCTCAATTTGGGGCAAGGTTGTGGAGCCTCTGGAACACTCATATATTGTTGGTATGAGTTAAATTTTTTCTATCATTTGCAAAACTGTTTGTCAGTATCTATCAGAGCTTAACATATATCTATATGCTAACCCAACAGTTTAACTCTTAGCTATACACTCAAGAGAAATGAATGTATATGTCAACAAAAAGATATATTCAAGAATGTTCATAGATGCTGTATTTATAATAGCAAAAACTGGCAGTAACCCACATAATCACTGAGAGGAGAATGGAGAAATAAATTATGGTATACTCATGTAATGGGATTTTACAGAGAAATAAAAAAGCAAACTACTGGTACATTAATATGGATGTATCAGAAACATTATGTTGAATCAAAGAAGCCAGTCCAAAAGAGTATATACTGTGTGATTCCATTGATAAAAAATTGAAGTGCTTACAAAATTTTTTTTTTTAATTTTAATTAATTTATTTGTTTTTAATTAGTTTCAGGTGCACAAGACAAAGCAAAACTTAGACGTTTATCATTTATATCCCTCACACTGTGTGAACCCCCCTCCCCCCATCCACTATCCCTCTGTATGTTCCCCAAATTAATTTTCAAAACCCCATGAACATGTTGTGGTTACCGACTATTTTTCAAAACCTCTCACCTTCCCCTTATCCCCACCCCCCACCCCTCTAGCAACCCTCTGTTTTTCCTCCATGTTTCCAAAACTGTCTCTGATTAGTTCATTCACTTATTCTTTTCTTTAGATTCCGCATATAAGTGAGATCATATGGTATTTGTCTTTCTCTTTCTGACTTATTTCACTTAACATAATGTTCTCTAGGTCCATCCATGTTGTTGCAAATGGTAAGATTTCTTTCTTCTTGATGGCTGCGTAATACTCCATTGTATAAATGTACCACAGTTTCTTAATCAAGTCATCTACTGATGGGCATTTCGGTTGTTTCCAGGTCTTGGTTATTGTGTATAGTGCTGCAATAAACATAGGAGTGCATAAAGATTTTTGAATTGGAGTTTTGGATTTCTCCGGATAGATACCTAGGAGTGGGATTGCTGGATCATAAGGTAGTTCCATTTTCAGATTTTTGAGATACCTCCAAACTGTTTTCCATAGTGACTGCACCAGTCTGCATTCCCACCAACAGTGCACCAGTGTTCCCTTTTCTCCACATCCACGCCAGCACTTGTTGTTTGTTGATTTATTGATGATAGCCATCCTGACTGGGGTGAGGTGGTATCTCATTGTGGTTTTTATTTGCATTTCTCTGATGGTTAGTGAGGTTGAACATTTCTTCATATGTCTGTTTGCCATCTATGTGTCCTTTTTAGAAAAATGTCTCTTCATGTCCTCTGCCCATTTTTTAATTGGGTTGTTTGTTTTTTTGGAGTTGAGTTGAGTGAGTTTTTTATAAATTTGTGATATTAACCCCTTATCAGATATATCGTTGGCAAATATCTTTTCCCACTCTGTAGGATCCCTTTTTGTTTTATTGATGGTTTCCTTTGCTGTGAAAAAGCTTTTGAGTTTGATGTAATCCCACATGTTTATTTTTTCTCTTACTTCCCTTGCGCGAGGGGATATATCAGTAAAAATCTTACTCCGGGTAATGTCTGTGAAGTTTCTTCCTATATTTTCTTCTAGGAATTTTATGGTTTCAGATCTTACATTTAAATATTTAAGCCATTTTGAATTTATTTTTGTATGTGGTGTAAGGAGGTGATCCAGCTTCATCTTTTTGCATGTGTCTGTCCAAGTTTCCCAGCACCATTTATTGAATAGACTGTCTTTATCCCACCGTACATTCTTGCTTCTATTGTCATAGATTAAATGGCCATATAGGCATGGATTTATTTCTGGACTCTCTATTCTGTTCCATTGATGTATGGGTCTGTTTTTATGCCAGTACCATGCTGTTTTGATTACTGTAGCCTTGTAGTATAATTTGAAGTCAGGTATTGTTATACCTCCCACTTTGTTCTTATTTCTCAAGATTGTTGAGGATATCTGGGGTCTTTTGTTATCCCATATAAATTTTAGGATTATATGTTCTATTTCTGTGAAAAATGTCGTTGGTAGTTTGATAGGAATTGCATTGAATATGTATATTGCCTTAGGCAGTATGGACATTTTAACTATATTAATTCTTCCTATCCATGAACATGGTATGTGTTTCCATCTATTTGTATCTTCTTTCATTTCTTTCTTCAGTGTCTTATAATTTTCTGAGTACAGATCTTTTACTTCTTTGGTTAAATATATTCCCAGGTATTTTATGGTCTTTGGAGCAATTGTAAATGGAATTGCTTTTTTGATTTCTCCTTCTGATGTTTTATTATTGGTATATACAAATGCAACTGATTTCTGAATATTAATTTTGTATCCTGCTACTTTACTAAATTCATCTATCAGCTCTAATAGTTTTTTGGTGGAGTCTTTAGGGTTCTCTAAATATAGTATCATATCATCTGCATATAATGACAGTTTTACTTCCTCCTTACCGATTTGGATGCCTTTTATTTCTTTTTCTTGTCTGATTGCTGTGGCTAGAACTTCCAGCACTATGTTGAATAGAAGTGGAGAAAGTGGGCAACCTTGCCTTGTTCCTGATTTTAAGGGGAATGGTTTTAGCTTTTCCCCATTGAGTATGATATTAGCTGTGGGTCTATCATATATGGCCTTTATTATGTTGAGATATGATCCCTCTATTCCCACTTTCTTAAGGGTTTTTATCATGAATGGCTGCTGAATTTTATCAAATGCTTTTTCTGCGTCAATTGATATGATCATATGATTTTTATTTTTCATTTTGTTAATGTGGTGTATTACATTAATTGATTTGCGGATGTTGAACCACCCTTGCATACCAGGGATGAATCCCACTTGATCATGGTGTATGATCTTTTTAATGTATTGCTGAATTCTGTTCGCTAGTATTTTGTTGAGGGTTTTTGCATCTATGTTCATTAGCGATATGGGCCTGTAGTTTTCTTTTTTTGTGGTGTCTTTGTCTGATTTTGGGATCAGGGTGATAGTGGCTTCGTAAAAAGTGTTTGGGAGTCTTCCCTCCCTCTGGATTTTTTGGAAGAGTTTGAGGAGAATAGGTGACAATTCTTTTTTGAACGTTCTGAAAATTCACCTGTAAAGCCATCTGGTCCAGGGTTTTTGTTTGTTGGGAGATTGTTGATTACTGATTCAATTTCCTTGGTGGTAATTAGTCTATTCAGGTTTTCTGTCTCCTCTTGAGTTAGCCTTGGAAGGTTGTATGCATCTAGGAAATTGTCCATTTCTTCCAGGTTGTCAAATTTGTTGGCATACAGTTGCTCATAGTAATTTCTTAAGATTTTTTGTATCTCTGCGGTGTCGGTTGTCACTTCTCCTCTTTCATTACTGATTTTATTAATTTGGGTCCTCTCTTTTTTTTAATGAGTCTGGCTAAAGGTTTGTCAATTTTGTTTATCTTCTCTAAGAACCTACTCTTGGATTCATTGATCTTTTGTATTGTTTTTCTGGTTTCTATTTCATTTATTTCCGCTCTGATCTTTATTATCTCCTTCCTTGTACTCCCTTTGGGCTTATTTTGTTGTTCTTTTTCCAGATCCCTTAAGTGTGAAGATAAACTGTTGATTAGTGATGTTTCTTGTTTCTTTAGGTAGGCCTGCAGTGCTATGAACTTCCCTCTTAGGACTGCTTTCGCGGCATCCCATAGATTTTGGGTCGTTGTATTTTCATTTTTGTTTGTCTCGAGATATCTTTTGATTTCTTCCTTGATCTCCTGCTTGACCCATTCATTATTTAGTAACATATTATTCAGCCTCCATGAATTTGTGTGTCTTCCAGTCTTTTTCCTGTAGTTCATTTCTAATTTCATAGCACTGTGGTCAGAGAAGACAATTGGTATGATTTCAATTTTCTTAAATTTATCAAGACTTGTTTTGTGGCCTAACATATGGTCTATCTTGGAAAATGTTCCATGTGTACTTGAGAAGAATGTGTATTCTGCAGCTTTGTGGTGGAATGCTCTGAAAATATCGATTAAATCCAAGTGGTCCAATGTGTCATTTAAGGCCATTGTTTCCATAATGATTTTCTGTCTGGAAGACCTGTCCCTTGTTGTCAGAGGTGTGTTGAAGTCCCCTACTATGATAGTGTTACTGTTGATCTCTGTCTTTATGTCAGTCAATATCTGTTTTATATATTTAGGTGCTCCTATGTTGGGTGCATAGATGTTTACTAGGGTTATGTCCTCTTGTCGAATTGATCCCTTTATTATTATATAGTGCCCATCTTTGTCTTTTAATATTTTCTTCATTTTAAAGTCTATTTTGTCAGAGATAAGTATTGCAACTCCAGCTTTTTTCTCATTTCCATTTGCATGAAATATCTTACTCCAACCCTTCACTTTCAGCCTGTGTGTGTCTTTTGATCTGAGGTGAGTCTCTTGTATACAGCATATACAAGGGTCTTGCTTTCTTATCCACTCAGCCACCCTATGTCTCTTGATTGGAGCATTTAAACCATTTACATTTAAAGTGATTATTGATAAGTACATAGTTATTGCCATTTTCAAATTTGTGGTTAGATTGTTTTCATCTTTCTTCTATTTACAGAAGTACTTTTAGTATTTCTTGCAATGCTGGCCTGGTGGTAATGAATTCCTTTAGCTTATTCTTTTCTGGGAAGCTCTTTATCTCCCCGTCAATTTTAAATGATAGCCTTGCTGGATAAAGTAACCTAGGTTGTAGGCCTTTGTTTTCCATCACTTTGAGTATCTCCTGCCACTCCCTCCTGGCCTTCAATGTTTCTGCAGAAAAGTCATTTGATAGTCTTATGGGAGTTCCCTTGTATGTAATCCTCTGTCTTTCTCTTGCTGCTTTTAGGATTCTCTCTTTGTCTTTAATCTTTGCCATTTTAACTATAATGTGTCTTGGAGTGGACCTGTTTGGGTTTATCCTGGTTGGAACTCTCTGCACTTCCTGGACTTGTATGTTGGTTTCCTTCATCAGGTTAGGGAAATTTTCAGACATTATTACTTCAAATGTGTTCTCAATCCCTTGTTTCTTCTCTTCACCTTCTGGTATTCCTATGATGTGCATGTTGTTGCGCTTGATGTTATCCCATAGGTCTCTTAAACCATCTTCATTGTTTTTTATTCTTTTTTCTTTCTGTTGTTCTGTTTGGGTGATCTCTGCTAACTTGTCTTCTAAGTCGCTGATTCGATCCTCTGCTTCATCTAACCTGCTGTTAATTCCTTCAAGTGAGTTCTTTATTTCGGTAACTGTGTTCTTTAGTTCTAACTGGTTGTTCGTTATGATTTCTACATCCTTCTTGATGTCCTCTCTAAGCTCCTTAAACATTCTTATCATCAGTATTCTGAACTCTGTCTCTGATAGTTTGGTTACCTCTGCTTCATTTAGTTCCATTTCTGGAGGCTTCTTCTGTTCTTTTACTTGGGATATGTTTCTTTGTTTCCTCATTCTGGCTGACTCTCTGTGTTTGCTTCGATGTATTAGGTAGATGCCCAGGAGTTCTTAGTTCTTGCTGGATTAGTATGTAATAAGTGTCCTTTATATTTGACTTGCACTACTTCGTTCTTCTCCCCTGCGTGTGCTCTAAAAGTGACTCTTGTGTTGTGTATATTGTCCTGTTAAAGAAGATCCTTAATTGCTTTTTGCTTGTGAGTAGGTGGGGTTAACTCCTAGGCTGACTAGTTGTGAGAGTTGGCTCTGCCCACGCAGGGTATTCTGCTGCGTGAGGGTTGACCGCTTAGATGTGGTTTGGCCTCTATGTGACTGTAAAGAATCCCCTCTGGGTGTGTCACTTGTAGGTCAAACTCGGTAGTACTCTGGCTTGGTCTGGAGTTGGCCGCTGGGTATGTTGAATCTTGTGCCTCTTAAACTGGGCACTGCGGGCGGCACTGAGTTTGTTCCGGGAGAGACTAGACACCCAAGCGCTCCTTCGACGCCGCCTGGGGCATGCGCTCCGCTTCCCCAACACTCACTTGTCTGTCAGGTCGATCACCGGCGGGAGGTCGCCGCGGACCGCGCCTCATCCCAAAATTTAATGTATGGGTTTAGAAGTCATATTAATGATCAGCTCTGAGTAGGGATGGAGTTTGAGTTTGGAAGGGCCATGAAGGGTTATTGGATGATGGTAATGTTCTATATATATCTTTCCCTTGGTGTTGGTTACATAGGTATTACATATGTAAAAATTCATAAAGCTGTATATTTAGGATTTAAGCACTTTACTGTATGTGATTTATATTTCTAATACAATAAAACATTAATCCTGCCTGTAACCCAGTGAGAACTTCTCAGCTTGCAAACTTTATTTTTCTTAGGGGAAATTTTTCTGCATATTATTTATTTAAATATTACCCCTCCTTCATGTTCTTTTCCTTTCTCCTAAAATTCCATTTATTCGCAGATTAGGTAGTCTGGATTCATTTGTTTTCTAAATCCCTTTTATCTTTTTCGTATTTTTCTTCTATTTTTGAAAGATGTCTTCTACTCTATCTTCCAGGCCTCTAATTTTTTTCTCAACAAGTGATCGGGTTCTCGTTCAATTTATCTATTGAATTTTTAAAATTAAATATAGCCAGGCACTGTTGTAGGTGCCACAACTATGTAGACAAATAAAATGTAGTAGTTCCTGTCCTTAAAAAAAAAGAAAAAAAATTAAATATACATTCTTTAGTCCCGAAAGTCTTTTAGTATTTATAATTGGATTTTCTTAACTGCACATTTTTATTTTCTTCAAGTAATGATTTTTATTTTTTTCTCTCATCCAAAGCACAGGGCTATTTTACAGGGGTGCTGCCTGTTGACATTATTTTGTTCTTTCACTTTCTGGTTGTGAATTCCTTAGATAGTAGGCTGACAATATCATCCAGACTTGAGTATGAGGGGAAACTATTAATCATCCAGACTTGAGGGCCAGGGGGCACTTTTAATAATCACACCAGTATCAACAAGGACTGTCTCATGGTAACTAGACTATGTGATTGCCACACCCTTAGGTGCCAACTTCTGTCTTGTGTCTCTGGTTTAGATGTTGGAGAATGATACACAGTAACAATCCTGATAGTGATGGGAAGCTCAGAAATCTTAGCCTTTGGGGACAGTCAGCGTACTGGATGGCAAGTTGCAAGGCTCCACTCTTCCAGCTTGTAAGGATCAGAATAAAATCTCAAGACGCAATAAAGAATGTCACTGGCAACAAAAAAATCCAATTAGATAAAGGCTGTAAAATATTTATTGAATTCATAGTTAAAAGATATAGGTCTTCTTATGGAAAGCAGTTTCAGTAGTGTAGTAGGGGGCAAAATCCACATTGTAGTGGGTTTTAGAATGAATGGAATGTTAAAAACTTAGTAGATGCCAAGTGTCGACTACTTATTTTTCCTCTGAAGGAGGAAGGCAAGGATGGTGTTAAGGGTATAGGTGAGGGTTTGGTCCTGAATGGGAGGAGGGACACTATTCTCTGAAAATGGAAACCAGGAAGTAAGGATAGGTGTGGCTATAGAAACAATATACCAGGCCTCTGATGAGTTAAGTAGGCTTAACTTTTTAAAGATTATTGAATTAATTTATGAAATTTAAAAATCGGAGAGTATTAAAGGATAAGCACCAAAAAGTTCTGCCGCCATCCAGTTCTCTCCCCTGTAGACAATCATGCTATTTACTTTTGTAAATGGAAGGATCTATGGAAAGATAAACAAAAAATAAATAGCATCGGGGTGGCCGGATGGCTCAGTTGGTTAGAGCTTGAGCTTTGAACAACAGGGATGCCGGTTCAATTCCCACATGGACCAGTGAGCTGCACCCTCCACAACTAGACTGAAGACAACAAGCTGCCACTGAGCTGCCGGTGGGGTGGCTGGATGGCTCAGTTGGTTAAAGTGTGAGCTCTCAACAACAAAGTTGCCGGTTCAATTCCCGCATGGGATGGTGGGCTGTGCCCTCTGCAACTAAAGATTGAAAATGGCTACTGGACCTGGAGCTCAGCTGTGCCCTCCACAACTAGATTGAAGAACAATGATTTGGAGCTGATGGGCCCTGGAGAAACACACTGTTCCCCAATATTCCCCAATTAAAAAGTTAAAGTAAAAAAAAAAAGTAAATAGCATCATTGCCTGTATGGAAGGGAACTAGGGGGCTACAGAACTTTTCAGGTGTTAATGGCCTGACCCAATGATAGTCTATGATATGGGTGTGCCACGTTTATTACATTATTCATTTATAGTTGACAAGAAAATTTCATTGTTATAGTTTTAAAAAAAAATCCTACCGAAGAAATCTTTTTTCTACAGCTGATTATTTCAAAGACTGTTTTCCTAGAAGTATATTTACTGGGTTATATATTTTCAAATTTGAAGTTCTTGGTACATACTGACAAATTGCTTTCCAGAAAGTTTGGAACAGTCTATAATCCTGTTAGCAGTGTATGAGTATGTCAGTCTCACCGCCTCCCTGCCAACCTCCTAGACAACATTGATAATTTGATGGGCTGAAATTTGTATCTCAATTTTGTTTCAACATGTATTTATTAGATTATTATTGTACTTAAGCATCTTTTCATATGTGAATATGCCTTTTAATTTATTTTGATTACTGTAGGCCTTTTATTCATTTTTCAGTTTGTTGATTTGTAATATCTCTTTATATTGAAAGGATATCAATGCAAATACTATTTCCCTCTATATATTACTTTTTATCTTTATTCGTGATAGTTTATTTATTTGTAAGAGATTTATGGTTTCTAATGTTAAATGCATCAGTATTTTCCTTTATGCTATCTTCAGTTGAAAGTTTCTTAGATAGTCTTTGCCTATCATGGGGTCAGTTAAATATTAAATACATATTTTCCTTTTTTATGCTTTGATTTTTTACTTTTTACTCAATAATTCATTTAAAATTCTTTTTAATATAAGTGTGATGTTAAATTCTATCAGTTTTTTTCCAAGATAACCATGATTGTTCTTTGGTTAGTCAATGGCCAGGCCAACCACTTGCTCAAGGTCACAGTAAAAAAAACAGTACATTTAAAGAATGTAATTGGTTGTCTCCGTGTCTTGGTCACCATAAATAAAGCTGCAGTGAACATTGGAGCACATATATCTTTACGGATAAATGTTTTCAGATGTTTTGGGTAGATACCCAGGAGAGGGATTGCTGGGTCATATGGTAATTCTATTCGTAATTTTTTTCAGGAACCTCCACACTGCCTTCCATAACGGCTACACCAGTCTGCATTCCCACCAACAGTGTATGAGGGTTCCTTTTTCTTCACAGCCTCTCCGACACTTGTTATTAGTCTTGTTGATGATAGCCATTCTAACTGGGGTGAGGTGATATCTCATTGTGGTTTTTATTTGCATTTCTCTGATAATTAGTGTTCTTCAATAGATGATTGGATAACGAAGATGTGGTATATATACACTATGGAATACTATTCTGCCATAAGAAAAGATGAAATAATGCCATTTGCGACAACATGGATGGATCTTGAGATTATTATGCTAAGGGAAGTAAGTCAGATAGGAGAGGTAGAGAAACCATATGATTTCACTGATACATGGTATATAAAACTGAAAACAACAAAGGAACAAGACTAATGAAGAAACAAAAACTCAGACACAGACAATAGTTTAGTGGTTACCAGAGGGTGAGGGCAGTGCGGGGTGGTAGATGAGGGTAAAGGGGATAAAATATATGGTGATAGAAGGAGAACTGACTCTGGGTGGTGAACACACAATGTGATATATAGATGATGTATTACAGAATTGTACGCCTGAAACCTATGTAACTTTACTAACAATTGTCACCCCAATAAACTTTAATTTAAAAAAATGTAATTGGTGTGGGAAAAGAGTCATTATGTGGTATTAGCGTGAATCTTTTGGGTGCTCACATCTCCAGGCTCAAAAATTTAAATGGCAGTGAATATGAGGCCTTCTCTCATTTGACCTGGTAAATCAATAACTTCTTGCAAGCTGAATTCACTGGTTGCTTATGTAAGTAACTACAGAGGAAACAAGGTGCTCAAGTTGCGGCAGTTTGTGCATGTTGTGCCCTACACAAGCATGCCCAGTAGAGGGAGCAAGTGGGGATGAAATCCAGACCTGGCTTCCCGTCCTTTGGTTGGAGTTGCATTTCTTGGAGGAGGGGGTACCTTTTTCGATTTT
Organism: Rhinolophus sinicus; assembly: GCF_057876585.1. Classification (NCBI taxonomy): domain Eukaryota; kingdom Metazoa; phylum Chordata; class Mammalia; order Chiroptera; family Rhinolophidae; genus Rhinolophus; species Rhinolophus sinicus. Next base: position 101,647,332 of record NC_142518.1, read on the forward strand.
ACATACAGGTACCTTATAGGCTGGTAGTGCCCTGTGGTGGACCCATTTGTATCCTTCATCTTCTGCGTATTCTTTCCATTGTTTTTGTTGGTGGTTCAGTAGTAAAGTAAAAGCAAACTTAAACCAGAGTAATTCTTCTTGCCAATTTTGAAGCTTAAACAGCCTTTGTAATGTTTTAGCTAATTTTCGAACACTATTTTTTAATGATCATTTTCCCCTTAATTTGTAATGTAAGCTTTAATTATCCCTCCTCTCCCTAGAAATATCTTTATCTTGTTTTCATTTTCTGATAATGCATGATCATTGTTTTTAAATTCAAAAAATACAAGGAATTGTGTCTACCTGCCAGAAATAGCCATTGCTAACAGTTTGGTATATTTATATTTCAGACTTTTCCATATATCTATAAACAGATATTTCTTTTAACACATATTTATTTATCTCTAGATCTATGTATCTTTTTTGACATTTATATGCTTTTAGTTTTTTTTTTATCATAAATTATTCTGCAATAGTCAACTTGTAGTTTCCATACGGTGGGACTATCATTTTCTTAGGATAAATTGTGAGACATGAAATTGCTGGATCAAGTATATGTCCATTTCAAGGTGGTTTCTTTTTTTTTTTTTTGCTATACTACCCTCCAGATGGTTGTTTCAATTTACACTTCCACCAATAGTATAAGAGAATGTTTCTTTCCTTATTCTCTTGCTATCACTGGACAACAGCAACATCGTGCTTCTTAATCTTTATTAATCTGATGGGTAAAATAGATATTTGGTGTAATCTATGTGTTCAGTAAATATTTGTTGAATGACAATATTGTTGTGCTTTAGCTTTTATTTATTTAATTATTGGTATGTTTGACCATCTATTTCAGGCCTCTGCAAACTTTTTCGGTAGAGGGCCAGATAGTAAATATTTAAGATTTTGCAGGCCACATGCTCTCTGTTGCACCTACTCAAATCTGACTCGTTGTATTAGGATAGCATCCATAGAAAATATGTAAGTGAATGGCTGTGACTATGTTTCGGTATGTACAGAAACAGGCAGCACCCAAATTTGGCCCACAGGCAATAGTTTGCTGACCTCTAATTTATTCATATGTTTGTTGGCTATTTAGAATACTTTTGTGAATTGCTAATTTGGATCCTTTACACCTTTTTTATTGGGGGGTTTGTTTTCTTCTTGCTGATATATAAGAACTCTTTATTCTATTTGGCCATAAAGTCACAATGTTGTTAGCCTTCTGTCTTATTTTGATTGTTGTCATCTTATCTTTTTATGTTACTGCAATTTATTTGTTTTTATAAGTCCTCACTTTATGCAATTTTTTATTCATTTTTCCTTTATATTGAGCATTTCTCTATATTAAAGAATATTTTCAAAATACATGATTTTTAATGGTTGCCTGATTAGCTAGCGTAAAGATATTGCATGATGTATTTATTTTTTTCCTTTTGTCTTATTTTGCAAATACGTTCCCCAACTTTTCATTTGTTTACTAACTTTGCTTATGGTCCCTTTTTCTATATAGATAATTTTATTTTTTATAGAATTGAATCTGTCAATCTTTTGCTTTATGGTTTTTAGGTTTTATGTTATACTTAGAAAGGTCTTCCTTACTCCAAGATTATAAAAATATTCTATATTTTCTTCCATTGCTTTTCTTTAATATTTAAAATTTTGAATAGTTGATATGTTTTTATTTTTATTTTGTGACAAGAATATGATTTTATTTTTAAGTGGATTATTTATCCATTGATTTGAAATACCATTTTTTATTACGTATTACAGTCCCATATATACATGGGTCTGTTTCTGAATTCTTATTTTCTGATTTATGCCATATGAATTATTTTTGTGTAATTTTATATGGCATCGATTTCATTACATTTTCTACTGTATTATTGCTTGCATAGGAAATCTATTGAGATTCCATATATATTACTGAATTTTTTTATTATTTCTAATAGTTTTTCTCTTGAATTTTCTAGGCTGTCATATCATCTGTAGATAATGATAATTTTGCCTCTTCTTTTCAAAAGAAATACCTCTTATCTTGTTGCAGTGGCTAGAATTTATATGATAATGTCGTATAATAGTGGTGATAATGGATACCCTTATTGTGTTCCTGATTTTAATGAAAAAGGCTCTTGTGTTTCATTGCTAGGTGTGTTTGATGGTAATTTTTGATAAACATTCTATCATGTTTAAGAAGATTTCTTCTATCCCTAGTTCATTATTTTTTTCAAAATAAGGATGGATGTTGAATTATCAAATGCTATTTCGGCATCTATTGAGATAATCATATAATTTTTCTCCTTTAAGCAGCTTATATAATAAAATACGTCAATATATTCCTAATATTGGGCCATCCTTTTTTTCTTAGGAGTAATCAACTAGGTCAGAGTGCATTCTTCTCCTAGCTGTGTTCTAATATAATGATGGATTATGTTTGCTAATGTTTTATTAAGGTTTTTATATTTGTGTTCTTAAAGAGGTTTAGTCTGATAATAATTTTTGTGTGTGCTGTCTTTATCAGGTTTGCTGTTAGGTATTTGCAAACCTTGTGAAAAGAGCTGACAATATTTCCATGCTCCCAATGATACATAAAATTATATAGTTAAATATGATATAAAGTGTTAAAATGAGATAGAAAATGTCTGTTCTTTGAGAGAATGATAAAAATTATATAAAATTGTGGATCTAGTGCCCTTTGGGGGAATAGATCTTTGTCAACCTATATAACTTCATATTTAGTTATTATTCATCGTAGGTGTTTACTCTGTCACTTGTAGTAACTATATTTTCCTAGAAAATTATCAATTTTATCTAGATATTCAGGTTTGTTGGCATAAACTTGTACATATTTTTCTCTTATTTTAAATTCATCTCTAATCTATGGCTATATTCTTCTGTTCATTCTTTTATTTTACTTATTGAACACCTGCTATGTGCTGGGTATTGTGCAATTCACGTCATACTCAGTGGCAAATAAGACAGCTGAGATATTTGCCCTCATGGAGTCTACATTTCTTTTTATTTATTTATTTATTTATTTATTTATTTATTTATTTATTTAATTTTATTTTTTAAATTTATTGGGGTGACAATTGTTAGTAAAATTACATAGATTTCAGGTGTACAATTCTGTATTATATCATCTATAAATCACATTGTGTGTTCACCACCCAGAGTCAGTTCTCCTTCCATCACCATATATTTGATCCCCCTCACCCTCATCTCCACACCCCCCACACCCCTTACCCTCTGGTAACCACTAAACTATTGTCTGTGTCTATGAGTTTCATGTGATTTCACTGATATGTGGTATATAAACCAAAAATAACAAAAGAACAAGACAAACAAATGAGAAACAGGAGTCTACATTTCAATGTTGTATATTTGTGTTTTCTTTTTTGGATGAGCTTGCTAAGTGTCTGTTTTATTGATTTTTCATAGAAAAACAATTTTACTTGTCATCTATTTCCAATTCATTAGTTTCTTATTTTATTTCAGTGTTGTCTTAGAAACATATTTGTGATGGAAATTTTCAAATATACACAAAAATAAAATAGTATAATAGACTCCCATGTACTCATCAGCTATCTTCAACAGTTATCAACTAACTCATGGCCAATATTGTTTTGTTTATAACCCTAAACCGCTGTATTTTTAAAAGCAGAACTCATTTTATCATTGTATCCACAAGTACTTCAGTAATATTTATCTAGTAGGTAAGTTCTCCTTTTGAAAATATAATAATACCATTATCACTACTAAATATTAACAATAATTTCTTAATATTATATTATATAAAATCAGGATTCAAATTTCCACAATTGTCTTCTAAATGTCTTTAAACAGATGAGTCATTTCATTGACAAATTTCTTTCCCTTTCCTACTTTTTAATTTTTTAAACATACAGAAAAGTGGAAAGAATAGTACATACAATAAAAACTTGTATACCCTCTACCATATTTAACATTTGTTAACTTTTACAATATTTCCTTTATCTTGGTCTCTGTCTCTATATATGCACATATATATTTGTTCCTGCACTATTTTAAAGGAAGTTGTAGACATCCTGATATTTCAGCATATTCCAGTAATAAAAATAATCTCCTAATACCCATAGTGCCATTATAACTATTAACACTGTTTCACTAGTATCATCTAATATCCAGTTTCGTATTCAAATTTCTCCCACTTGTCTCAACATTAAAAAACAAAACTGGGCTTTTTTCTACCCAAGTGCCAGTATGGCTGCATCATGCTGGCTCTGGGCTCCCAGCTCCTGCTAAGTCAGCACCGCTGTGTCTCCTTTCAGCTGCCATCGGGATCATCTAACGGGACCTCATCAGCCATGATGAGATATTCTCTGACATCTACAAGATTTGGTAGATCGCAGATGGGCTGTGACTGGAGGTGGGAAGAAGGTGGTCAGGAAGACAGAGGATAACATTGTTAACTTGCTCATTGGTGGAAATGTCTCTGCTGAAGGCCTGGCAGGTGAAGGTACAGAAAGCACAGTAATCACTGGCGTTGATATTCTCACAAACCACCATTTGCAGGAAACCAGCTTTATAAAAGAAGCTTATAAGAAGTACATCAAAGATTATATGAAATCAGTCAAAGGGAAACTTGAAGAACAGAGACCAGAAGGAGTAATCCTTTTATGACAGGGGCTGCAGAACAAAACAAGCACATCTTTGCTAATTTCAAAAAGTAACAGTTCTGGCTTCTGGTCAAGATGGTGGAGTAGGTAAATGCTCTGCTTATCTCCTCTCATGACAACAGCAAAATTATAACTAAACTATGAACAACCATCATTGAGAATTTCCTGAAGTCTAGTTGAACAGAAGTCCTACAAAAAAGGACATACATAAGAAGCCACCTCTAGACTGGTAGCAGGGGCAGAGATGTGGAACAGGTTGTTCCCACACCCACGGGTAGCAGTTAAAAATCAGGAGGGATATCTTGGCTGCAGAAATACCCCCTGGAGGAGCAAGTGGTCCCATCCCCACACTGGGCTTCCCTCCCTGGGTTCCAGTGCTGGGAAGAGAAGTCCCTACAACTTGTGGCTGTGAAACCAGCACAGATCGTGGCTGAGTGAGACAGAGGGCTGCTAGAGACCCAGGTGTTTCTCTGAAAGGGATCGCTTACTGACTTACTCACTGAGGGACCCACTCACTCTGAGTTCCAGTGCTGGGGCAGCAACTCGAAAGGCACCAGGGACATACAGGGAGGAACTGAATTGTCTGGCTGCTGGTCAAGGGCTAGAGGGGCAGCTTTCTCCCAGACAGAAGTGCTGGCAGATGCTGTTGTTCCTTTATTAAGCTCTCTGCATGAGCAGGCAGTAGCTATATCTGAGTCCCCATCATCTTGCCTATCACTGTTTGCTCCACCCTGGTAATTCCCTGAGACCCTGCCCCACTGACTTGTGGGCCCACCTAAGCTGCTTCCAGTGGCTGTTCCATACAAACGTCCTGTCTTGGCTTATGCTTCGGACTTTCCTAAAATCTCTCAAAGGTTCGTAAACCCCAAACAAGCAGCATCTAGCCTTGGTGTGCACCATATCTCTTGCTCTGCAGCCCCAAGCCTGTACAAGCAGTAGCCAGTCTCAGTTCCCAGCTTAGCCTATCCCAGGCACTTCCAAGCCCAGCACAAGTGCCAACCATCTGCAGACCATTTTGTAGCTCATACCAAGTGGCTCTGAGCAGGGCACAGGCAGTGGCTAACCTTGGCCTGCAACAGAGCCCCTCCCAAGAGTCCCCAGAACCAACACACCTGGTGGCGAGCTTCAGATCACACCAGAGTACCATCCAACCACATCCACAAACAACACACCTGAAAGGCAAACTGGGCAGGCTCCAGAGTCCTGCTAAAGCAAATCTGGTTCTGTAGGGTCAGTCCCTGCACATCAGCTCCTCCACTATAATCATGGTCTGTCCTCACAATCAGTCAGCCTGAGGGTCATTCCCTTCTACTGGTGTGCCAACTGCAATCAAGTCTCAAATACAACAGGAGGGCACACACAACCCACACAAGGGACACAGCTGAAGTACCTGGCTCAGGTGACTAGGGAGACTGTGCTCCTGAGCCCCACGTGATACATACTACATAAGGCCACTGGGCCAAGACTGGGAGACATGGCAGCTGTAACTAATACATAGAAACAAACACAGGAAGGCAGCCAAAATGAGGAGACAAAGAACTATGTCCCAAATGAAAGAACAGAACAAAGCTCCAGAAAAAGAATTAAGCAAAATGGAAACAAGCAATCTACTAGATTCAGAGTTGCAAACACTGATTATAGGGATGCTCAGTGAGAACTTCAACAAAGAGATAGGAAACATAAAAATGGAGATAGAAAACATGGAAAAGAACCACTCAGAAATGAAGGCTACAATAACTGAAATAAAGGATACATTAGAGATAATCAAGAGATTAAATGAAGTAGAGGCTCAAATCAGTGATTTGGAAGATAAGGGAGTAGAAAGCACTCATTCAGAATAGCAAAAAGAAAAAAGAGTCCAAGAAAATGAGAATAGTTTAAGGAGCCTCTGGGACAATATCAAATATACCAACATTCACATCATAAGGGTACCAGAAGGATAAGAGAGAGAGAGAGAGCAAGGGATTGAAAATTGATTTGAAGAAATAATGATGGAAAACTTTCCTAACCTGGCGAAAAAAATAGATATACAAGCCCAGGAAGTACAGAGAGTCCCAAACAAGATGAACCCAAACAGGCCCACACCAAGATACATCATAATTAAAATGGCAAAGTTTAAAGACAAAGGGAGAATCTTAAAAGCAGCAAGTAAAAAGCAGTTAGTTACCTACAAGGGAGTTTCCATAAGATTGTCAGCTGATTTCTCAACAGAAACTTTGCAGGCCAGAAGGGATTGGCACAAAATATTGAAAAATGATGAAAATCAAGAACCTACAACCAAGATTACTCTACCCAGCAAAGCTATCATTTAGAATCGAAGGACAGATAAAGAGCTTCCCATACAAGAGGAAGCTAAAGGAGTGCCTCACCTTCAACCCAGTATTATAAGAAATGTTAAAGGGTCCTCTTGAAGAAGAAGATAAAGAAGAAGGAGGAGGAGGAGGTGAAGGAGGAGGAGGAAGAGGAGGAGGAGGGAGGAGATGAAAAATATGAGTAATACAATGGCAATAACTGCATATCTATGAACAATTATTTTAACTGTAAGTGGATTTAATGCTCCAATCAAAAGACATATGGTGACTGTATGGATAAGAAAACTAGACACTTACACATGCTGCCTACAAGTGACTTACTCCTGATCAAAAACACACACAGACTGAAAGTAAAGGGATGGAAAAGATATTTTATGAACATGGAAACAACAACAAAAAAGCTGGGGTAGCAATATTTATACCAGACAAAATACATTTCAAAACTAAGGCTATAAGAAGAGACAAAGAAGTCCAGGAATTCTTCTTCTGGGTTTTTATCTGAAGAAACCCAAAACACCAATTCAAAAAGACACATGCATCAATATGTTCATTCCATAGCCGAGATATGAAAGCAACCTAAGTGTTCATAATAGATGAATGGATAAAGAAGAGGTGGTACATATATACAATGGGATATTACTCAGCCATAAAAAAGAATGAAATCTTACCTTCTGCAACAATGTGGATGGAGCTAGATGGTATTATGCTAAGTGAAGTAAGTCAGGCAGAGAAAGACAAATACCATATGATTTCACTTATATGTGGAATCTAAAGAACAAAATAAATGAGCAAACAATACAGAAACAGACTCATTGATACAGAGAACATTTTGATGGCTGCCAGATAGGAAGGGGTTTGGGGGAATGGGTGAAAAATGTGAAGGGATTAAGAAGTACAAATTGGTAGTTTTTAAGAAAAACATGTCATGTAGGTTATCTAAAAAATAAAATGCATTTAAACTGAAAAAGAAACTGGGTCATGTTAAAAGACACAAAAGCCAACTAGATGGGACTTCTACTGGCTAAATTGGGGACAATTTGATCATCAGAATAAGTCATGACTAAATTAAAAGTATGATGAAGAATGAGATATTCACATAATTTCAAAATACCTAGCTGACTAAACACTAATTACAAGAGGAGAAAAACCACCTTTGAAGGGGGAAGCCTGGCTAATACTAAACCAAACATTTTTTTTAAATTTTAGCTATTTTCTCCCCTGAATTAATAGCCAATTAAGTTCACACATTGCAAATAAAATGTCTCTTCGTCCTTTTTAATCTACACTAGTTCTCTTACCCCCTTTTTTTAGCTTGCAGTTTATTTGTTGCAAAAACAGGTATGTTTTGCCAGTGTAGTCTGAAAAAACTCAGTTACACTTAATAGCAGCACTGTTTTAAAAACAGTAAAATTTCAAACATATCCCAAAGTGGATGGAATAACACTGTTTTAATGTGCTCCTTTTAAAAATTATTTGGTTATTAATCACTTATAGATCTATTGTTTTCTAAGAAAGTAGTTTCTAAATTCAACCAGTTTGGTTTTCAGGTCAGTTTGTGTTTAAATATGTTCAAATCCCTAATGTTTGCACCAAGGGAATACTGCATTTGCCAACAATAAATTAGGAAATGAATTCTACAGTGCAGTGACTCATTGTTCTCCTGTTGACCAGTGTTCAAATCCAACAATCGTTTATTAGGTTATCCTTGGCAAATTAATAAGTCTTATGGGTCAAGTTAACCTGGGGCATCAGGTTAATATTGATAACAGTAAGGTGATCTCTGTCCTTTTAATGTGGAGCAGGGAAACTTATTAAATAATAAGTAAAGAGCAAATACATTTGAATGATGAATACTTAAAATATATCTTGTCTTCACTTAAAATCTTTTTAATGGCTGACAATTCTTTCAGCTTTTAAGTCTGAAACACTTCTGAGTTTAATTGCAGTTTAGATTCCTTTTAAGGTGAATGTAACTACTCTCATCCCATGGTCACTGTTTTCTATTTCTTTTAAAGTGCACGTCTTACTTATTGTCACAAGTTTTCCAATAGTATTGTAATTGAAAGTCAACTTTGAATACCTATAGAGAATACTTGTTGTATCAGAGATCATGGATCTCCTTAGAACAGATTGAGGAATGGAGCTTATATATTTTTGAGGTCCCTTTGGGACAAAAAGAGAATATAAAATCCCAAATTAGGTATGGAAATGAGTGTTTATTTAGAATGAGTCTTTTTCTGAGTTCCTTTTAGGCAATTTAGCAGAAGAGATTACATACCAATGCTTTCTGATTGTACCCTATTGCTTTTCTGTGCAAGTGAGGGGCCCCGAAACTCAAGCTGCACGGTAGCTTGACGGTAAATCTTCCTTAGTACAAATTGCTTAGCTTCTAAGCACATTGTCCTTACTAGAAGTCTGATGAACTGACTTTTACCATTGTAGTTTAGATGAGAGGCGTGTGGATTCGTTTTTGTTTTGATGGTAGTCCGAGCTGTTTCAGGACAGAATAGTTGCACAGAAGGGCTCAGAACAGCCCCATGCTTGGGGTTCAGTGCTCTGTGGTCACTGTCTTGAAATTCTTTATTTTTGGATGTGTGTTTCGTAAATGAAGTTCAAGGCGACAGTAGAGCATATGCCAGGGCCTTGGAGCTTCCCGTGATGCCCCTTCCTACCTCCCACCACATCCCTGTAATAAGGTCTTGGTGATCTGTTCCCTGACCCCTGGGTACCCGGGTCCCTCCAAACCTCCTCGCACCCCTCTTTTCCCATGGCCCAGCTCTCTCTGCTGCCCTCCACCTACTGCAGCAGATGAGTTGCGTCAGCAGGAGGAGCCCCAAGTTCTGCCATTGCCCTTCACTCTAGGTTGGAGCCTGGGCCTAGGTCCAGGGAGGCTCAAGGTTGGGCACCCAAACCCTGGGGCATCTTGGGGCTGGACATGGCGGAAGCTCTTCTGCCCTGGGTTAGGACAGCGGCGGAGCAGTCTGCAGGCGGAGGCTTTCCTTATGCACAAGCGTCCTAGCACAGGTTGTGATACCTTGGAGGTTCCCCATCAGTTTTGGGATGGGCCTGGCACACATGGGCACGGTAGATCAACTACTGCATTTTCGTTTTGCACTATGCCCTGCAAATTGTCTAACGGGCCTGCCAGCAGTTATTTAGTAATTCTCCGCTCTGAGGTCTGTGACCGTGCTACCCTAAGGGTTGAAAAGTCCGGATGCTTTCTGCGTAGGTGCAGATGGCACACCAGACCACGCATGGAGTGTGTGGGACAAGCCAAAATCAATTAAATGCTCTTTGAAAACAGTGGAATTCAGATGCTTGCCTGAATTTTACCAGTTTAAAAAAATGTGTTGGGTGTGCTCACAAACCCTCATGAGATATTAGGGAATTGGAATATAGGTGACAATTAAGAGGTTGAATATAGGTGACTTTTAGGACCTGGGAAATTTAAAATTCTAGGGAAAATGAGTGAGTTCCTAGTAAAAGAAATTATGATACAGTCACACAAAAATGAGGTAGGTATATATGTATGAATATGGATTGTGTCGAAAATAAATATTGAGAAAAAATTGCAGAACAGTATGTAGTATGTGATCTCATTTGTGTTATAGAAAGATACATACCACATTTAATCATTTTTAAGATTTTTCTCATTTTAATATCTCTGAAATCTTCTTTAGCATCTTTCAAATGCTACTTGCTATCAGTAGGTGACAATTGTGTTGTAATTTGCATTTCTTGAATATACTCAACAAAACTTGCAGAATAAGTATCAGCAGCATGGAATAAAATCCCAGAGATGCTACTAGAGCATTTTAGCACAGAAGAAAATATTTTGAGGAAAAGCAGAATTGTCCGTGACTGAGTCAAAATATGATTCTGAATAAGTACAATCTTAAAAACACCATGACCAATTTATTTCATTTGCCTTTTTCTTTTTATGCAGCACTAGAGAGAAACAGCTGCATCTACATATAATTAACTCTAAAAATCTCTTACAGTAAATATAAACTAAAGGTTCTAATCAAAGTATTGTTATCATTTATCAGTGTTTCCTAGTGTTACATTGAATAATGAGGCATTTTATAATCCATGGTGTCTTAGAGTCAATCAAACACAATAATTAAAATATAAATTAAAGCACAAGGTATCTATTTGATATATAAAATATATGCATTTCTGGGAGGATAAACAAGAATATGAGCTGGGAATGAGATGAGTCAAAGCCTGTCAGGAACATTGTCGATGAATAGAGGTGAATTCTTAAAACAAACAAATGATTAAACAAGAACATTAAATGAACTAGGAGCTCATGACTAACTTTTTCTGTATATGCATATTAATGCAAATTAATCTTCAAATCATTGAGACTGGTGCCACAAGTTAAGCATGAAAGTCATTTTTATCACAAGGTAAAATAATAGTTTATGGGGAAAAAAGAAAAAAGATTCATTTTGAGGGGAATTGCACCTCTCATTAGAGAGATATTCGACCTCACTGGGAAATGAAATCTCACACTTGACCTTGTCCAGATAAGGTAACAAAGTTCTACGCATCCAGGCTGGAGAATCTCAGGGACTTTTGTAGGCTGTGGCTGGTTTTTAAACTGTTTTCCTGGAACCATCCCTGCCCCCCCTCCCCCGCCCCCTAATCAATGAGTTTGGCTTCTATTTGTTTTGTGTATTCTATAGTTACCCATAAGACTTTATTTGGGAACGAAACAAAAGGTTCTGCTTCTTTGCTAAAACAGTGTTTGACAACTACCTCTTACGTGGGCTGAGGTTGCCCAGAGGAAAGAGAAGGGATGATAAAAGTTAGGCGTCAGAATAATACCTGGCAAGACATAGTGTTTGTCAATTCTGAAGGCTGAGGGGCTTGTATAAGAGAGTAAGTGGCAAGACATGAAGGGGACAGCTTCAAGGGAGAGACAGGAAAGGGTGCTCATTGGATGTCTAGGATCAGTCTGGGGTCAAACTTGTCAACAGTCTTGTCTATGGCTTTCCTTTTAGCTGTCATTCTGCCCTTGTGGATGGGACACTGCCACTTCAAGGAGACACACTGAGCTGGACAAAAGCAAACTCTCTTGGCTGCTCATGACATTTACTTTGAGGATTATGTAAGTCCATTTAGTTCAGACATTACCTTCTTTTTGCCTTGATACTGTGTACTTATTCTTCAGTGAATGGACCAGTTTGCAATCCTGAGTGCAGCGTTTAAAAGCCCAGGCTTTGAAGTCACACAGACTTGATTTATAGTTCTGACACTTAAGCTGTGTGTGGCCTTAAGCAGGTCATATGACTTCTGAGGCCCAAGTTCCACATCTACAAATTGGTCATAGTCATCCTAATTTGAAAAGGTTGCATTGGTGGTTAAATGATATGATGTATACAAAGTGCCTCATGTATATTAGATACTCAAGAAATACTACTGCTCCTATTGTCCAAGCAATACACACCGGTATTTGTCCATTTACTTTCCTTGGCTGCATGATAACTACATAGATGCACGAAAATTGAATTGCTTCACCTTTGTGTAGACTTAGCATCCTTCCCCCACTGTGATCAACTTATTTCTTCACTCTTATGCCACTACCATTCACTTTTTTCACCTACCCACTGCATATACACTCCGTTTCATAGGATTGTTGTGAGAATTAAATGAGGGAATGAGAACTTAGCACAATACTTGGCAGATAGTAATAGCTCAATAATTGTGAGCTACTATTATCAACGGACAGCCTTGAGGACAGTTGACTGCCTTTAGAATCAGACAGGCGTGGATTGAATTCTTGGCTCTGCCACTTATTGGCTGTGTGACATTTGGCAAGCTACTTAACCTTTCTGAGCCTCAGTTTCCTTTACAGATAATGTCAAGTGAGGCTGTTACTGGAACTAATGTCATAGGAATTTTGTGAGGGTCAAATGAGATAATACATGTAAAAGTCTTAGCACAAGACCTGGCATACAGTAGGTGCTCAAAATGCAAACATTAATTGTACTACAGATGCTGGTGGGTCCCCAAAACTATGAAATGAAGTTCACCACTGAGGGAGAAAATGAGGGGAGATGGGGCACCCTGACGTATTATTGCCCCAGGACTAACTAGGCAGCTCCACCTTCCTTTCTGACTTCCCTCTCTAATCCCAACACTGTGCTATTAAACAGTATGGCCACAGGGCTATTGCTTCTCCCACAAACAACTTCTAGGAGTTTTCAGTTCCTATGTCTCTGCTCTTCCTTCTTCCTCTGCCCTCACTGCCTACAGAATATTTCCCTGCTGGTAGCCGTACCCTCCACTGATTCCTTCTCCCTGGTGTGTTAGTTCTAATTGTTAGGGCAACCAAACCAGCTATGCCAGCTTGTTGCTGGACTGTTTCAAAAGCGTGTCCTGCCTAATTTTGAAAATGAGCAAATAATATGAATATACATGTCTCCAAAAAATACGTAAGTGACCAATAAGCAGATGAAAAGATGCTCAACCCCACTAGCCATCAAGAACATGCAGATCAAAACCACAATCCACTAGTGTCACTAAAATGGAAAAAGACAGACAATAACAAGTGTCCACAAGGATGTGGAGAAATTGGAACCCTTATACATTGCTGATGGAAATGTAAAATGGTGCGGCCTCTTTGGAAAAAACGTCTGGTAGTTACTCAAAAGGGTAATCGTAGAGTTACCATATGATCCAGCAGTGCCTCTCCTAGGTATATGTCCAAGAGAATTGAATACATGTGTTCACACAGAAACTTGTACAAAAATTGTTCATAGCATCATTATTCATAATAGTCAAAAAGTGGAAACAACCTAAATGTCTATCAATGAGGAATGGATATACCAAATACAGTATATCCATATGATAGAATGCTATTCAACCATAAAAAGGCATGAGGTACTGATGCCTGCTTCAACATGAATGAACCTTGAAAACATTATGCTAAGTGAAAGAAGCCAGACATGAAAGGCCACATCTTATATGACTTCCTTTATATGATATATCCAGAATAATGAAATCCATAGATACAAAAAAAAACATATTGAGCGTTGCCGAAGCTGCAGGGAGGAGGAAATGGGGAGTGACTGCTTAAGGGGTGTGAGGTTTCTTTGGGATGGTGAGAGTGTTCTGAAATTAGATAGTAATGATGGTCGCACACCTCTGTGAATATACTAAAACCTACTTAATTGTACCATGTTAAAGGACGAATTGTGTAGTATGTGAATTATAGCTCAATAAAGCTGTTGCAAAAAAAAAAAAAAAAAAAGACTGTGCAGGCTTTGAGTGAAAGCAGGAAGATCCCATCCTTGAGCCAAGGACAGACGCCTGGATCATGAACTTTGCAACCTTATCTTAGGCTCTTCGGAGGCTTTACTCCTTTCTGATTTAAGTGTGTTTTCTGGATTGCTGGGGCTGCCAGATAAATGACTGTACTTGAGAAGGCAAATATATTTTCTTGATTTTGACTTACAATTTTGTAAAACGGATGTTTGTTTGTTTTTAAATTTATTGGGGTGAAAATTGTTAGTAATTTTACTAACAATTGTTTTTTTATAAATATAACTATCGCTATGATTTATGACACTGCTTAACCCCCTTTCTCTGTATTAACCTCTGTAATTCGTACCACAACCATTTAAGGTGGGTACTGTATTAGCCCCATTTTACCAAAGAGGCATCAGAGACACAGAGAAGTTAAGTAACTTGACCAAAGGTACACAGCTAATAAGTAGCACTGACAGAATTTGAATCCAGAGCGTCAGCCTCTAGCACCTGTGCTCCTAATCTCTTCACTACCGTGACCTCGGCGTCAATCCAAACCCTTTCTGAAGAGCCTCAGCTCTTGACAGGTATTGTTTTGGGTGAGGTGGAAATTATAGCTGTGTGCTGAAACCGCGTGCTCATTCATAAACAACTGATGAAGTAGCAAGTCACCGATTGAAATGTGATCTTGCTTAGGTGCAGAGCCAAGGCAGCAGCACTAATACAGCTGAGCTGCCCATTATCCCCACCAGCGTACCCTTTTTCATGTCTTTTCTTTTCCTCCTCAGGTGAGATCTTTAGCGGGTCTTGTCAACTCTGAAGGTTGCTTCCCCACGGCCACAGCTTTCTTCCTGTATGTAGACTGCCCCACACAACAAATCTCTGTGTGAAAGGTTACACAATAGAGGTCTGGAAAAGAAGTGGCTTAAAATACTCTATTGCAGTGCTCTGGCAAAAGGACTAATTGACATTTTTATTCCGAAGGGGGAAAAATTGCCTAATAGCATGAATCAGCGAGTGCTAACACCCATGCCAAATGCTCATTCTTGTTTCAACTCAAAGGCCTCAAGTGGGGGAAAGCAGCGCTTGTTTGCTCAGTGTTTTGTGTGGTAGAGTTAGACTGATGGTGTTTAAATTCAATGCATAGGCCAATTAAAATCACTAATTAGCTCTATCTTTTTCCCCCCAAGGTATTTTATGCTACTGAAAGCATACAGAGTTAAAACTCAAACTCCCATCACCCACTGACATTAAATGGAGAAAACGCGACAGGGATTTTTGCAGTATTTTGCACATTTTTACTATAAACTGACTAGAAGATTTAAGAGTTTTAGGCATCACTGAAAAATTGGGTGATTTTCTGAGTTGAATGGAAAGCAGATGGCTGTGGTTTCTGCCTTAATTCATCCAGTTGACTAGGTGGGAGTCGAATCCTGCAGAAGCAGAGATCAAGAAGGTTAGAAGTAGAGGTGAATGAGAGTAATGGAGGTAGGCTGTTAGTGAAAGACATTTTCCTCTGGCAATTTGAGGGAAAACTGACTTTTTGATCACCTATGTCAACTTAACTGTTTAATTTGATTCTTTTCTAAAGGATGGGAATAAAGAGAAGGTATGCCCCTGCAGTTACTTCCCCTTCATGATGTCTCATCCTGAAGCTCTGGCCCAGAGAGGGGCCTCCTAAGTAGGAAGCCTAAAATAAATCCAGAAGCTTACAGGATGGCTGGCCACATGGGTTGCAGATGAGGATTTGTCGTGTCCTTAGCATTTTTTGTGTGACTTAAAATATAGATCTTGTTCAAATACGGTCATTCATCCAATTGCTGGGTCTTTGATTTACATGGTCCTGCATCCGTGCTGCTGCTTCCACTTGGAAGGCATTACCTCACCTGCTTTCAACTCCCATCTTTTCACATCCCGATGCTACCTGTTCTTCAAACCACAGTTCAAAAGCCAAATGCCATTGAATTCTGCAAGTTGGAAATCGTCTCTCTTTTTTTCTTGAATACCCGGAGTGCACTGCTTGTGTCTTTTTCAAGGTTCTTGTCACTTTTTACATTGTTACCCTTGTGGAGCAGGCTGCCATGGTCGCTTTTAGAACCATAGACTCTGTATGCTCTATAGTGGATGCAGAGGGCCTGGTTTAGAAAATGGGTTCAATATGTGTTGAGCAAATGAATGAATAAATTTCAGGGTAATATTGAAATATGTCTGAGTGCTTGATACTGACACTAGACTAGGTTACACTCACCTACCATTGGGCAGGTGTTAAATACTTTCCAGACTTGACTGAGCTGAGCAGAGGACAATTGGAAGGAAACTTCGGCAAGATTCCTTCCCTGTTGGCATAACCCGGGACATTCCTCTCTATTGCCCTGCACTGCCTGGCTCTTCAATACTCAGCATCTCTCAAGAAAAGAGTGGTTTCACATATAAAGCAAAAGGAGTGGTTGCCCCTCACCAGAGGCATTTCTTCAGTGCCAGTTGCACATGGTGCTACGTGAGGGTCTACACTGCACTGATGGAAACATGCACAGACGAGAGAATTAAACCTCTCAGCTAATATGTGCATTTCTATGAAAGTGTAATACTGGGGTTGGAGGAAACTCAAATGTGTGAAAGGAGGGAAGCAAGTTCTGGGTCTTGCATCCAAGTGCAGGTTCTGTATTCTGTTTCATTTCCTGCATGTTCTACCTCCTTCTTCTTTATTCCTCTTTCTTTTTCTTCTTTTTATTTCTCCTCCTCCTTCTTTTTTTCCTTCTCCTTTTTCTCTTCCTTCTTCTTATTCCTCCTCCTCCTCCTGAAGAAAGTACTTTACCAGCACTTTACATATGAGCATGGCTTCCTTAAAAACCTGGCCCTGGGAGAGAATGAAACTTCACCTATTCAGGGGTTCAGCAACACAGGTACAGAACAAAATATAATGGCTTCAGATTTGTTTGAGGGGAATTTCACTTTTAAAATGGAGCTCTTTGGAACTCAATGAAAAAAATGAAGAGATGCAATCTCTTGCCATGGTATCTGGAGCCTGGATTAGGAAAACTCTGGTAGAGTGGCTAGAGCTGGGTACAGGGCATCAGGACACCCTAGTTCTAGCCCTCATTCTGCCTTTCGCTCTCCATGAGGCAACATTGCTTTTACCTTCCTGGGATTCAGTGCCCTTATCTCTAAATTGAAGCGTTAGACTATATCATCTATGAGTCTCTGTGTATTTCACATAAGCTCGGTGTTAACTGATTGGTTTCTCATTGATTATAGCACACATACTCTTCATTCCAAGGGATTTGATGGAGGACTTTCTATTTCTCACACATTTTGGAATGCCTGTAGGTTATCTTGGCTCCCTCTTGCTAGGTTGACATTTTGTATTCTAATGCCCCAAAACAATTTATTACAATCGACTTTACTATGTGGGGTTTTATTTCATGTTATAACATAGTTTTTGGTTTGTCATAATTTAATAGTATTGGACTACCTACACCCTCCTCCAATTTTTGAACATTAATGGAAAAAGGAGATAAACACCTTTTGCACTGTTCAGTTTGTAAGAAAGAACATTTGGGCACTTTTTCCAGGTAGGTTTATAGGTGATGGTTCTGTGCTACTGCTCACAGAAAGTACTTGGTAGATTGATGAATGATGACACATATAGATGCTTTTGGGGTTTACTCCTTGCCCTCAAGACCAAACACTTAGGATTCAGTCTCTCAGGAACATCCATTGGTTTTTTTTGACAGAGGATTTGGTCACCCTTTTGGATGTTAACAAGTCAATTGGTTAACTCCCAAAAAGCTTTAAAACCCTTGGAGGTGTGTACACCATGTCATCTAGCCATCCATCCAAAAAATGCTTACTAAGCACTATTCTGTGTCAAACACTGTTCTAATACCACAGTGAACACAAGAGATAAGAATATCTGACCTCATAGAGCTTATATTCTAGTGGAGCAGTGAGGTGGCAGAGAGACAGCCAAGAACCAAAATAAAGAAGGAAACATATAGTGTGCCATGTGGTAGTAAGCACTACGGGGGAAAAATAAAGCCAGGAAAGGGGGGCAGGAAATGGTGGTGGTGGGGTTGGCTATTGTAAATTTGCTTAAACTATTATGGAAGAAGCTGATTTGGGAGGCAGTATGGAGTAGTGGTTCCAAATGTGGGCTCCGGAGCCAGAGTTCCTGGGTTCAGATGTAGGCTCCGCTGTTTACTAATTGTGTGAATTTGAGGGAGTTACTTCCACGTCAGGCCCTCCAGGGTCTTTGTACTTGCTTTCTCTTCTGCCTAAATAGTTCTTCCCCTTGATCTTCTTTCTGCTCTCTCATTCACTTAATTTAGGCCTGTGCTCCAGTGTCTCCTTATCAGAGAAACCTTCCTTACCATTCAAAATAGCACTGTCCCTCCATCATCTTCTCACCTCTATTATGGTTAATCAGTGGCCGTTATTATTGAATCTTATGCCTTATTGGGATACTAAATCCCATAGTACGTTTCCTAATGGGTGAACGAGTCCTGCTTTGGATTCATTTTAAATCAATCTCTGACAAATTTCAAGGGCTACCACTTTGGTTAAGGAGTCCAGGATTGAATTTCGGAGTCTGGATTTCTGCATGAGTTTGTAAGCTTTGTTCTGACACCAGCTCTAGCTTTTTCTGCATATTCAGACTGAAGAGTCCAGATATTTGGAGCAGATCCTCAGACCCCTCAGATATTTTTCACCCTGATCCCCCATCCAGGGTTACTGTGTTTTTTTAGTGAGTCTCTGTGTACTGCATCAATAGGGTTCAAGTTAAGAGAGCATTCCTAAATTCTCCTATCTTACAATATCATTTAAAAATTATGTCACTATAAAAGCTTTCATTATAGAAATTATTAATGATCATTTAGAGTTGTGGTCAAAACTGACTTGTGGTGGTCCACAATATCTGTTTCCTACCCAACCCACTCTGCAAACCCCACCTGCCTACTGTGAACACAACAAAGCAGGCCTGGATTGACTTCCCCAAGCTCTGCTCACTTTCCGAGCAGAAGCTGAGGCAGAGGTGAGTGCCTCTTCTGCTCACTCTGGCTCTCACCCCACCTTAAGATTTGTCTCTTCAGAGTTCATCCAATTAGTTTAAAAATGAACTATTCTGTCAAATGTATTTTTGCTCCTACAGTGTCTTGCAAAGTTTCTTGCATGGAGTAAGTACCCAGTAAATGCTGGCTATTTGAATGAACAACCAGACAAATGGGTGAGCGAATGTTGAAATGTTGCTATGGAGTTTGACTAATTTTCCATGCCCTGCACATGTCTTGAATGAGCGAGTTAGTCATCTTCATATGGATGCATTTGAGTTTCTTCTGTCAGTAGCCAGCTCTCTTTCTGCCAATCTGGACAAAGTCAGTGGGCAAGCCCAATGGAAGAGATGATGCAACAGGTGCCTTACCTCAACCAGACCCTCAAGCAGAGCATTTTGGTCTTTTGCCTGCATTGTTGTTCAGTGCATTCATCCCATTCGCTCACTCAACAAATATTTGTTGAGTTCCTACTATGTATCTGGAACTGGTTCTAGACCCTCGGGATAGAGTCTTGAACAAAACAGATGTGGGTTCTGTCCTCATATCTGCTTGGAGAGACAGACAGGAAACACATAAACACATAAATAAGGACGCTATCAGAAGTGGTAAGTACTACGAAGAGAATCGTAATAGGTGGATGGGATTGAAAATGATTTGGAGAGTATTTTAGACTGAGTGTTCAGGGACAGCATCCTTGAGAGGGTGACACTTAAAGTGAAATCTGGCTGACATAAAGGAAGCAATCATGCAAAGATGAGAAAGAAGAGCATTGCAGGCAGAGGAGAGGAACAAGCTAAAGCAAAGGCTCTATTTAAGGTGTAACAGAGGAACAGAAAAAAGACCTAGTGGTAGACTGTAGTGCAAAAGGGGAAGATGGCAAATAATGAGGCTGGTGAGGAACGTGAACTTCACGGTAAGGAGTCTATATTCTATGCTAGGTATGATGGGAAATCGTTGGGGGAGATGCCTGAAATGGAGGGATGACATGATCACATTTATATTTTGCAGTGATCGCTGTGTCTGCATGAAGAAAATGGATTATAGAAGGACAAGAGTGGAAATAGGGGGACAGGTGAGGAGACTATTAAAGTATCATAAGCAAGAAATTATAGCTCAGGTGCGGGTAGTACTAGTGGAGGAGGTGAGAAGAAAAGTCAACTTCTGTATATAATTTTGAGAGTAGAGTCCTCAGGATTTGCTGATGGGTTGGATGTGGGAGTTGAGGGCAAAAGAAGAATTGAGTCAGTTCTTAAGTTTTTAGCTTGAGCATGTGATGTTATTTCATGAGCAAGGGCAAAGTGGAAAAGCATGTTTAGGTAGCGCATTGAGTTTTATTTCAGTCTTCTTAAGTTTGAGGTGTTTAGATATCCACGTGGAGATACTGTCTGGTCATGTTTTGACTATGCCCAAACTGGAACTAAGGAAAGAAGTCAGAACTGTGTCTTCATTCATTCATTCATTCATTCATTCAGAAATATTTATTGAGCGAGCACCTGCTATGTGCCAGGCACTGATATAGTCACTGGAGATATAGCAGCGAACAAAACAGACAAAGTGCTCACTTTCTAGTGAGTGGTTTCAGACCTTAAGAAACAGTGAAGCATATGAGCAAGATGAATTCAAAGTATGGTAAGTGCTATGACGAAAATAAAACACGGTGATGATTGTAGGGCGGTCTTTCTAGAGTCTTAATTATTTCCATAGTGTTACATTTTATTTACTAATAAGAATAAAAGTAATTCATTTACTACTATTGTGTATTAGGCTAAATACTGATCCTAGATAGATGAAAAGGTATAGGTAGCTTCTAGCCTTAAGGATGTCAGTCAGGTAGAGGAGACTTGTAAATAGCTAAAAGACAGATGAGATGAATGCGTTCTAGAGGAGCAAGCAGGCTACCTGGGGTAGCCTATTGCCCAAGGCTACAAGCCTGAACAGCGTGTTGCTGTACAAAACAACATGAGATCAAATCAAACACAAGAGAAATGATGCAATCAAGAGACGGGGTAACCACGAGATGTATGAGTCTTCTGTTGGCGAAACATGGCATACTGTTTTACAGCGAAATGTTTTTAATAAATAGAAATAGTACACTCTAAAATCACGGTAAAAAATATAGCATAATAAATACAGAAACCAGTAAAAAGTTGTTTATTATCATTATCAAGTATTATGTACTGGACATAATTGTATGTGGTAGGCTTTTCTATGACTGGCAGTGCAGTACGTTTGTGTACACCAGCGTCACCACCAACACATGAGGAATTGTGCTACGACCTTATGACAACTACAGTGTTACTAGGCCATAAGAACTTTTCAGCTCCGTTATAATCTTAGGGGAACGCCATCTTATATGTGGTCCATTGTTGAGCAAAACATCGTTTTGTGGCTCATGACTGTAAAGTAGAGAAGATTCATATGTTGAATGGGCACCAGGTTGGACTTGGTGGTCCTGAATTACTTTCCAATCAGGGAGTTTGTGATTTTATCATGGTTAAAGTACTGCAGACGAGATTCTCTTTCGTATTTGAGACGTCTCTCCTCCTGCCCTCCGCAAAGTGGTTCACATCATTAAATCGTAACTTCCTCTGAAGAAATGTTTTTTTTGGCCAAGATAAACCAATAAAATCTCTGTCTGAATAATCAAAGATTCCAGATTGGTGGGGTAATAAGTAGTGAAGTCTTATTGTTGAGTATTTCAAAAAGATGTATTCCCCTGTATTTGGGATGGAATTAAGGGTCTTGCAGTTGAACCTGGATGACTCAAGCTTATTTCTGCCTAAAGGTAGCTAAGACAGGTGAGCTCAAAATCTTAAGCTCAGTTCTTTATCGTGCTCCATAGACTGTGATCGGTCATGAAATCATCTGTGACTCTGTTTTGTACTTCATGTATGTGATGTTTTCTCTATTATATTGACCACGCTGGGCCCCTTGAATTTAGTCTGTATATTTATGCAAATCAGTACGGCCATTGTTGTTGGAAGCCAAAAATAGTGGACTAATTTATTCTTTTTGAAGGAGCATAAGTTTTCATTTTATAGAATGAGACATTTACAGTCCATAGTCTAGTTAGAGAGCCCATGTTTGCTCAGCTTAACATGTAAGTCTAATTCTATCTTCACTCCCAGGCCTTCTACGCTAGTTCTATTCCTAATGTTGGAGGAAATAAAGTTTATTCAGCCTGGTATCTAAGCCTGACACCTGGGTTCTGGTCCCGGTTGCTCTTGTAGGTGGCCTACAGATCCCTAGCACCTCAGTTCTCCCAGGTTCTATTGTTGAACTCTCTTCCCCAAGGCTCCTTTCTTAGTGCCATCTTTTTATAGTGCTTTAAAACCGAACAACGTTTTTCTGGAGTATTGCAGGATAGAGAACTTTACTTTCTAATTCAACTAGTACTGCCAATAGGGATTGTAGGTCAGACAGCACAAAGCCAACTGATCTCTAAGTTAATATTTCTCTTCAGCAACAAAATATGAAATAATTTGTGTTGTAAACTCTTTGCCTGGTTCCTCCTTCTTCATCCTGTCTTCCCCTTCTTCCAAAAAAAGATGTATAATACTATTATTTCAATGATCATATTCTTCCAAACAGTTATGTATGAGTTACCAAGCTCAGTCTTTAAAGGTAGAACATCAAGGCCCAGAATCTTAATCGGAAATCTGTGGCATAATCTAGTATTCTCAAAAACTTCTCAAAGTTAAAATTAATTCAATAAGACATGTTAAATACCATTTGGGGTGTGTGTGTGTGTGTGTGTGTGTGTGTGTGTGTGTGTGTGTGTAATGGGGAAGAAAGGGTTAACAAGCAACTGAGCACACAAAGATGGAGTGTTAAGACTCAAAGGTACTGAGAGAAAGGGAAGAGGAGAGTTAAGAGTAGGGAGGGCTGGAGGGAGGCGGGGCCTGCTCAGAGCATCACCATCAGTCAGACCTGCTCTTGGGTCCTCTTGCTTGATTTCAGAGTCAGCCCCTGCAGGAAGCCAGATGTCCTTTCTGTACTCTTTTGCTCTTCAGTTCACCTTACTATTCATCGTTCCTCTCTCTGATTCAGAGTTTGGAGCTGTTGATGTTGTGGCTCCTTCTCCTAGGTTGAATGTTTGGTCCCTAAAGCAACTCATAGGAACTGTTTGCGTGCCCCTCTTCATGACAGACCACGTGTGGACAGACATATTGGAGCATGGAAAAACATCTTTGGCAGAGAGCCCATGGCACCTAGAAACCTTCATTTTACGGGAAAAAACAAGACAGGATAAAAATAAACTAAACAAACTCAGAGCTAGAGACTTTGTTATTCTTCTTTCAACTCTATGGGGAATAAATAAAACTGTTTATTTGTTCCCATGTTGTGATTAGCTGTAAGCTCTGCTTTAAAAGACAATTGGCTTGCTCAAAAGTTGCTCTAAAAGAGGTTTCTTGGACAATAAGCATCCTAATAAAAAAAAGAGGCTATGTGCAAATAAAGTCATTTCTGTTTCTGGAAATCACGTTTATAAGCACCACAAATACATTTCAATTGATAAAGGAAGCAGTAGGTAAAAATGTGTTAGTCAAATACTTCCTGTTCACTACCGACATATACATATTTTTCTCGTACATTGCTCAATTGCGAAATCAGGGGGAAAGCATGCAATAAACATTTTTTTTTGCAGCAAATTTTTAGTAAAATATCTGTAAAAAGAAGACCAAATATACCAATGTGGAATATTACAATGTATTTGATTAATTTTTTCTTCTTTTAATACAAAATTGTCAGATAATCTTGTCCTGCAAAAATACTACATTTTAAAATTCAGTGTGGTGCTATCAGGCACCCCCGGTTTCTTCGAGCTATAACTGGTACCGAGCTCGTGCTGCTTGTCAAAATTTAATGAGAGGGCCCGTTCTAAAATAATTGAATTTTCATATCAGAACGAACCAGGATTACTCAGACAATAAAATTGCTGAGTCCTGTACTGTTACCGGCAAATACCTTTTGCTTTGCTCATGAAATCAGTATGTAAATGTTCAGGGTTTGTATTTAAGGCATCTTAGGCATTTGGAGTTGTAGTACTAGCAATAATTTCAAATGGTGCCGGTGATAAGTAGTTGGTTTTTTATAATGTTCAAAGTGTAATTTGTTTGGTGAATCAGGATAAGCATTTGGTTTATATTTTATATAAATGTTAATGCATTTGCAGTTTAATTATGTTTCTTAACTTTTAACATTTCAGAAGTCAAATTTGAAGACTAGTCCATCAGATTGTCTTGCTTTCATAACATTCTCAAAAATGGGAGCACCCCCATGCAGTGAGTTGAAAAAGTAAGAGGTAAAGTTCGTGATGCTAGGTTTTGGGGGGCTGGGAGCACTGATAATGAAGTGGGAGAAATGCCCATGTCTTCGGGGGACCCTCCCCCATAACACTGAGCTCTCTGAGACACAGCTTCCAACCCGAGAGCCCTCTCTCTAGCAATAGCAAGGAAGACACCTCCAGGGACTGGCTAAGTTATTTCTTGTATGATAATCGAGTTGGAGAGCAACTATGAATAAAGTAGTATCATTTTTTAAAATTAACAAGGGTTTCTGTAACATTGCGATGACTGAGGGCATCAGGACAGGAAAGAGCTCTTTCGAGTTTGGTGGAGCAAGTTGGCTTAAGAAATATTTTCTATATTCTTATTTTTAAAATTATCTGCAGGTGCCTTGCCTTTAAGCACATGTACGCTCAATCAAAAGCTAGCTCTGTAATTTACAAGTGATCATTACATTTGTCCAAACTATGATTTTTTTCACATCTCCTTTATGACATGCATTGGTTTAGTTGAAAGGGGATTGGATAATGCAACCTCAGAGGAAGAAGACCTAGCTTTTGCTTTCTTTTTCGTTATAGACTACACGAGTCATCAAGCTATAGTTCATGAGACAAATCTGGCCTGTTGCATGGTTTTGTAAATAAAGCTTTATTGGAACACAGCCACACTTATTTATTCATATATTGCCTATGTCTGTCTTCATGCGAGAAGGGCAGAGTTGAGTCCTTGGAGCAGAGATCATATGTCCTGCAAAGTCTAAAATATTTACTATCTGGCCCTTTATAGAAAAAGTGTGCAAACCCCAGATTTAGTAGATAGTCTTGGGCAGATAACTTCTCATTTTTCATTGGTGTGTACCAAAGCTTGTCCCAAACATTTTGCATTCATACACTCATTTATCCCTCACAGAACCCCTATGTCAGCACTGTTACTATCCTCATTTTGCATATAATGAAAAGGAGACACAGAAAGGTTAAGTGACATGACCATGCTCACTTTTTGACTTTATTGTGGAATTTTTCGAGCATGCATAAAAATGAAGAGTATAATGAATCACTAACTACTCAGCATTCAGCTTCAATAATTAATAATGTGTTGCCATATTTGTTTTATCTACTATCCCTTTCACTATACCTTCCAAATATTTTTGTGTATGTAGAGCAAATCTTAAATACCATGTCATTGCACCTGCAAATACTTCAATATGTATCTCTAACAGATAAACTTTAAAAAATATAATTGAAGTGGCATTATATCTAACAAAATTCACAATAATTCCATAATATCATCTAATATCCAATCCAAATTGAAATGTTTCTGATTGTCTTAAGTTTTTGTTTTATAATTGGTTTTTAAAAATGAGAATCCAAATGAGATCCACTCATTGCATTTAGAAATTATGTCACTACATTTATCTTAATATAAAATGGCCTCTACCTCTTTCTCCCTCTACCTCGTCCATTCATTATTTTTAAAAAATTAGTTCATTTGAACTGTGGAATGTCCCATGTTCTGGATTTGACGAATTGCTACTTTTGGGTACAGTTTAACTTGTTTCTGTTTTCCCAGTATTTCTTTTACAATCATAGGTAGATATAAGTGTTTGATTAAATTAAGGGTGTGTGTGTGTGTGTGTGTGTGTGTGTGTGTGTGTGTGTCTGTCTGTCTGTCTGTCTGTGTCTGCATACGCACCTGCACGCAAGCACATTTCTTGAGACTTCTTCATAATTGGTGATGTGTACTTCCTGTTGTATCAGGAGGCACATACGGTCTGGTTGTTAGCTCTAAAAAGTGAGGCAAGCCTTCCTCAGTGGGCTCAGGTGATGTCAATCTGACCCTGCCATTATGAAGTTTTCATCATCGCCTTTTCTCCTAACAGTTTTATTATCACTTAGTGGTTGTTTTCTAGATCCTCTATTTCATTGAGAGCTGCAAAATGGTGATTTGGGGATTTTTTCATTCTTCCATAAAGAACCTTCCATCATCAACTATTGGTCTACCTTGAGGTACAGTTTATACAGGAGAAGCAGAATGAATGCTGAATTTTTATGATCTATTTGTGAATTTTTATTGTGATGAGTCAGTGTCTTCATAACTTCCAATAGTAACCAATGATTATTTTAGTGTTACTATTTAAAAAGTGTGGATTTTTAAATATATTTTTGCTTCAGTAGATTACAGTAAATCTTTTTGATGCTTTAATTGCCCCATTTTTGCAGTTGGCTATTGCACCTTTTTGATACGACTCCAGTGATCTTTGAAAGTATATTTGCTTTCTGGCACAATATCTCAGGGCCATTTTGTACACTTCATTCCCCAAACTTAGAATCAGTCATTTCTCTAGGAAGTTCTGGTTCCTTTTGCTGGGAAATGTCATTTAGAAACCACAATCTTGGTGCTACTCATTGCTACTGGATAGTAAGTGCTTCTAGACTTTTCAGTGGACAAAGCTAGGAAATATGTACTTTATGGAAAGACAATAATCATGAGATCATTTTGATATTCCTGTTTTTATTTATTAAATGTATTGGGGTGACATTGGTGACATTTCCAATTTAAGTGTAAGGTTTCAGGATTTTTACTTAACTTCTTTGGTTTTGTATTTATGTCTCTTTTTCCTTATGCTGAGAATCTTGGTTGCTAGTGATAGCATGCTTATTTGCTTTAGCCTACGATTTACATAAGGTAATTTAAAAATAGCACTACGGCGCTTGCTTCGGCAGCACATGTACTAAAGTTGGAATGATACAGAGAAGATTAGCGTGGCCCCTGCGCAAGGATGACACGCAAATTCGTGAAGCATTCCATATTTTTTTGATTTAAAAAAATGAAACCATTAAAAAAGTTAGAAGTGAAAAATAAATAAATAAAATTAAAATAAAATAGCTCTACCATCTTACTATTACCAGTAAGACAGTTGAAGTTTTCTACCCTCTTAACCCCTATGCTAAATGGGCTCTCAGGAAAATGGGAATTATAATCCTGGATCTGCCTGAAGGTTGTGTGTGGAAGCAGGTGATCTGTCGGGTCCCCCCATCTGTGAGATTTCTTAGAAGTCGGTATGTCTTTAGACAGTTTAAAACATGTGTGAGATGGCTAAAGTGCTTGTGTTGAGCCAGAAGGTCCCACTTCTAAGTTCTTTACTAGGCTTTCACTCAGAGATTACACTGATCTTTTGGTATAAGAACATACGAGGTCTGACAATTAAGTTTGCAAACTTGTTGCAACCATGTTACTAACGTTTTTCTAGCAGAGGGATTGTTCACGATGAATTTGTACCAACTGGACAAACAGGTAACCAAGTTTACTATTTGGAAGTGCTGAAAAGGCTGCATGAAAAAGTTACACAACCTGAACTTTTCGCCAACAATTCATGGCTCTTGCATCAGGACAATGCACCAGCTCACACGGCACTGTCTGTGAGGGAGTTTTTAGCCAGGAAACAAATAACTGTATTGGAACACCCTCCCTACTCACCTGATCTGGCCCCCAATGACTTCTTTCTTTACCCAAAGATAAAGGAAATATTGAAAGGAAGACATTTTGATGACATGCAGGACATCAAGGGTAATACGATGACAGCTCTGATGGCCATTCCAGAAAAAGAGTTCCAAAATTGCTTTGCAGTGTGGACTAGGCACTGGCATCGGTGCATAGCTTCCCAAGGGGAGTACTTCGAAGGTGACCATAGTGATATTCAACAATGAGGTATGTGGCACTTTTTCTAGGATGAGTTCACAAACCCAATTGTCCAACCTCGTATGCCTCTGCAGATATTGTATAGCAAGTAACCATCATATAATAAGCTAAATTTAGGGATCATAAAGGATAATTTACATACTGTATATTTTTTTCTGATATGTAAAACACCTTCGTGTTGTCTCATTTGATCCTCATATCTCCCCTAGGTGGTAGGTACTATTATTTTCTCTATTTTCCAGATGAGGATCAGAAGGGTTAAGTACTTTCCCAAAGTCGCACAGCTAGTAAGTGGCAGTGCAGGAATCCTCTGCACTAAGAGTCTGTGGTCTTCAGACTCATAACCTAGCATTCCTTCTAGCACATCAAGATAGTCAGCATATCCTTGGATAATGTTTGCTGCCCAGTAATGGTGGTGTTTTTAACTTCTCTGGGAGGATGGGGAGAGAGAATGCTTTGAGATTCCTGAGAAGGGCTAATGGTCCTTTCCTTTGGTAGCCCTTAGGTCATCAGGCACGGAGCCCAAGGCATGGACTTCAGTGTCTCCCATTTTTAATGTTTCTGTTGCTCTCCCTTTCCCACTCCGGCTTGGCTGTTTGAGTTGTTTGAAGAAGGAGGAGGAGATCTGGTGAAACTTCTTCCTTCAACTCAGAACGTAACTCTGCAATTGACATGGCTGACCTGGCATCTTCTCAACCAGCCATGGCCAGGGTCGCCTTCCATTGCTGTCCCATGTGCCAATGACAGCTGCAGTCATTTTGAAAGAACATCCTACTCTTTTTTCTCTCTATTAGATAGAGATTTCAACTCATTTCATATCAGTGATTACTCAGCTAAAAAATAGCTACAGTTTTTCCACTGTTACCCTTTCCTACTAAAACATTGACATTTCTCCTCACAGACATCTTGGGTATTTCAACTGTAGCTTCCCTGAAATTTATGAAATCTCAGAGAAATACGGGGATTAACCACAAAATATAGCCAAGTACATGAAGTAGGGTGTCTGTATTATACTAACTTCCTCTGAGGAGCTGGAGAATATATGAATTGATCCTGAAGGCAGGAATGCTAGAATGTTTGAGGGTTTGCCAGGTCCATCGTTTGCCATAGTTTGGAAAAGTAAGGGAAGAGAGAGAAATATTTCTACTATGTGTACCTGCCTTCCGAGGTAAGAACTCGCTTTGCAAGGTAAGAATCATTTCCTTCACGGGTCCCAGCTCCCCCACCCCTAATTCTCGCAAGGGATCTGGAACCAGATTGCTTGGGTTCCAATCCTAACCTCGCCAATATACATCTTTGGGAAAGTTACTTAATCTTTCTGTGCCTCAGTTTTCTTATCTGTCAACTGGAGATAAAATAGTACCTAGTTCATATGATTATGAGAATCAAAGAGATCATTTCATAATGCTTAGCATAGAGCTTGGCAATAGCAGCCACTCATCTGCTGGATGTTATTATTTATCATGAATGTTATCGATTATTGTCATTCTCATCTTCATCAAAATAATATATTATCCAGGCCTCAAACCCATGTAGTGATACAAATCACAAGTAGCGATTGGACTTTTTGCTCCCTTGTCTTGGGTATTTCATTCAAAAGTGGGACTTTTTCCTTACTAAAAAGCTTTAGCCAAAACCCTAACCCCCCCCCCCCCCCGCCCACACACACACACACAGAAACCTTTCACCAGCTTCCAGATTATTCCTTCTGCTCCTGCCCTCCGGGGCTTCAACAACACGCTCATCATCCTCTTCCTTAATCTCCTCTTACGGTAAAATGCCTCAAAAGAATTGTTTAGATTCACTCTCTCTAGTTTTTCTTTTCCCCTTTTCACTTGAACCCACTCCGGTGAGGCTTTAACTCCTACCACGGAAACTTCTGTGGTCAATGTCACCAGCTAACAGTTCCTTCTTTGTTTATTTGTTTGTTTTCCTTTCTACAGGATGACCTGGAAATATTTCACGTTCTTCAGAATTTTCCTCCTGCCTCATTGGCTGTCCCACGCTCATAGTGCCACCTGTAAATCAATGGGAGGATGCGCCACACCTTCTCCTCTATTTCTTCTCTATATGTTTTACACAGACAATTAAGTTCGTGAACTTGTTGCAATGATGTTACTAACCTTTTTGATAACAGAGGGATTATTCATGATGAATTTGTACCAACCGGACGAACAGTGAACCAAGTTTACTACTTGGAAGTGCTGAAAAGTCTGCATGAAAAAGTGAGACGACCTGAACTCTTCGCCAGCAATTCATGGCTCTTGCATCACGACAATACACCAGCTCACAGGGCACTGTCTGTGAGGGAGATTTTAGCCAGTAAACAAATAACTGTATTGGAACACCCTCCCTACTCACCTGATCTGGCCCCCAGTGACTTCTTTCCTTACCCGAAGAGGAAGGCAATATTGAAAGGAAGACATTTTGATGACATTCAGGACATCAAGGGTAATACGATGACAGCTCTGATGGCCATTCCAGAAAAAGAGTTCCAAAATTGCTTTGAAGGGTGGACTAGGCGCTGGTGTCAGTGCATAGCTTCCCAAGGGGAGTACTTTGAAAGTGACCATAGTGATATTCAACAATGAGATATGTAGCGTTTTTTCTAGGATGAGATCACGAACGAAATTGTCAGACCTCGTGTTTCAGTCACCTCACCCAGTCCTTGACTTTAAATATCATCCAACCTCCACTTTCCGGGTGATGAATCATCACAGGCTGAGAGGTGTTGATAGTCAAGGACCTGAAATGTTGCAGGGGGGGTTCATTCATCACCCATGCTGCTTGGCCACACCTCTGCCCCTTGTGCTGCCAACCTGCACTTTCCTTCCTGTGCACCCCGCAGCCCTTTTCCACACCACCTCTATTCTCAGCTCTCCTCGAGCCCAGGCCTCACCCTGTGCCTTGCATCCAGCAGATGCCCTCACATTATCTAGAGGAGTCAAGCTCCCCAGATTTCTCTCCTGCATTTTCCTAATGAACTTGTGCCCTCAAAAGTCACTGATGACCTCCCCCCTGGCCAAATACAATGGCTTCGTACACTTTTTGCATGTCCTCAAAAGTGTCATTTATTATATTCTTACAGTATGGGAGTTTGGTGGTGGTGGCTGGGGGGAGAGTTTGATAAATTTAGGGATCAGGCTAGGTCAATATGTACACAAACAAAGAGATTAAACTAAGAATGACGACTTTTTCACTCACAAGCTCGGGTCACCTGAGAAGTGCGTCCTGTGGGAGGAGATTCAGAGATGAGTAAGACCCAGTCCTGACTCAGGCAGCTGTTGATCTAATAAAGCCAAAGCAGCGTGTGGGGAACAATCTAGTGAGTGGCTGAGAGGACTTGCTTAGATAAACATGAGCTCAAAGCCTTCCTCTTTCCTACCAGCTTCGTGACCTTGGACAGGCTATTTTACACCTTTGAGCCTCAATTTTCTCAGCTATAAAATGGAGATGATGGCAGTGCTTACTTCCTGGGTCTCTGTATGAATGAAATGACATAATGCATGTAAAACGATGGCACACAACAAGAACGTGATACCAACGTAGCTGTTATTCCCTTGATGATACTTATTAGTATTATCTAACTCTCTTATGCATTGGACAGGTGTCAGAGTCAAAGTTTGTATTTTCATAGCTGCTCTTCGAGTTGGCTCTTTCCTTTCTGTTTTCTGACCTTGACTCCTTTGTCTCGAACTGTGCTGTCCAATATAGTGGCCACCAGCCACGTGAAAGGTGGTAGTTCCTAACTGAGAGGCTTAGTGTGAAAAAAATATGAAAGAGGGGTGGCTGGATAGCTCAGTTGGTTAGAACATGAGTTCTCAACAACAAGGTTATGGGTTCGATTCCCACATGGGCCAGTGAGCTGCGCCCTCCACAACTAAACTGAAGACAACAAGCTGCCACTGAGCTCCCAGAGGGGCTGTCGGTTGGCTCAATTGGTTAGAGTGGGAGCTCTTAACAACAAGGTTGCTGGTTCAGTTCCCACATGGGATGGTGAGCTGCACCCCCTGCAACTAAGATTGAAAACGGCAACTGGACTTGGAGCTGAGCTGCACCCTCCACAACTAGATTGCGGAGGACAGCAACTTGACTTGGAGCTGATGTGCCCTGGAAAAACACACTGTTTCTCAATATTCCCCAATCAAAAATTGAAAAAAAAAAAAGACTGCTATAAAAAAAATATGAAAGAGCTCAATAAAGTATTCATAATTTGTTTATCTTGATCACAAGTTGAAATAATAATTTTTGGATATATTGTGTTAAATATACCATTCATTTCATGTGTTCTTTGTACTTTTTTTTTTCAGTGCAAGCTATTGGAAATTTTCAAAATACTGGGGGTGCCAAAAAACATGTATACACATGACTTGTATTCATCTTTTGTTATCAGTATATATTGAGTATTACAAATTTAATACAGTTTTTTCCTTTCTTAAAATGTGTATACTTTTTTCTTGGCACCCTCTGTGCATATGTGGCTTGCATTTGGAGCCCACATTCTATTCCACTGGACAGTATTAGCCTAAAAGCCACTTCTTCACATTTCCTAGATCCACTTCACTTTGGGGTATGATGAGATTCTCCTCATCCCTCTGAACCTAGTGCCAATGAGTCTCTCCCCTTTCCTTGCTCTTTCCTACAAGCAGACAGTTAGCCATTCCTTCTGGTCTGCCCTGACCCTGTCCCGTAAGGGGCGCTGGCTCCCATAGTCCACTGCACCTAAGAGGTAGGAAAGGGAGCCCATGGCTGCTCCTGGGCTATTGGCAGATTTCCCTACTTCCTCTCCTCACAGCTTTTGGTTCATCACTCTGTTCCCGCATTGCACACATTGATTTCTAGTTAAAGATTGATAGGTCTTTCCCCCTTTATTGTGAACTTGGTGGTCCATGCTGTTTCTAATTTAACTCTGACCCCCAGTGAGTAGGGTTGCATCTTGCAGAAAGTGTGTGTTCATTAAGTACTACAGGGACCACAAATTATTCTCAGGTTGAGATTCCTGCTGCCAGTCCCTCTCCCCTGCCCCGCCCCCAGCAACCCATCTTAGTGTTACATGCCTTCCAGGTCTCTGGTGAGATTTCATCCATAGCTATCCCTTGTCTTGCTTGCAACCAGACTCTTGCTGTAATTATTTGGATGGCTCCTACTCTGTGGTATAGACTGGCGCAGCTGGAGCACAGCAGGTCTGGTAGCAGTTCTGGAATGCACCCTGAGGGGTGGGTGACCCTGGGGGATGGGTGAACTCCCCTGAGGGACAGCTAACTGTATGGCCAGTGTGTAGGGAGCAGCAATAGGCTGGCTCCTGCCTCGGTTGCAGGGGATTTGCCAGATCTGCTTTGTGGTGGGAATTCTTCCAACTTTGTGGGTCATGTTGCCATGTCATTTCTGGTGAGTAAATGATGCACAGAAAGCAGAGTGGGTAGAACCTTGGCAGATGTGGGTTTCCTAGCAACATTATTAACTAAGCAGGACCGCCATTCAGTCAGCTTTGCCTCCTGTGGCCTGATACCATGGTGACACCACACTCTCTCTGGCCACTCCATAAAGCTTGCATTTACGGTTCTCTGTCTTTAGAAGGACTGGGGAGAAAGGTCATTTAGCAATGTGCTGCTAAGAAGCTAAAATCGATGGCAACTTTCCACTTTCTTCCTTTCTCCCCTGAGGCCTTTGACTGTGTACTTTGTAACGTTTGTTTCCTGAAGAAGGACAGCCTTGTAATCTTTTTGTCTTATAAATGCAGTTTTTGCTGAAGGATCCCAGCATGAGAGATGGTAAGCAAGTGTTTACCTACTCCGCCATCTCTGACCATGGGAGCTGGGAGTAAAATTTTGTTTAGCATCATAAAAATGATAGTGTATTTATTTGGCTTTGGTTCTATCCATTTTTAAAGAGATTCCAGTTCCCATTGCATTTCTTCTATAATGGTCTAGGAATTGTCAAGGAGAGTTAGACATGTACTCCTCCTAACAGCATCACGGCATCTGCCATTTTCTTCTGTCCTGATCCCGCTACTATAATGATTCCTATAGCTGAAATGGAATCAGTGCTTGACCAGGCCATTACTGAAGCTACCAAAGCTGTGGGCAGGTTACTGAGGAGTGATGGTCTCTGCTTCTTCTCCACTCCTCCTTCTCTACTCCAGAATGAGCGTTTTAGAGTCTCTCTCTCTCTCTCTTTCTCTTTCTCTTTCTCTCTCTCTCTCTCTCTCTCTCTCTCTCTCTCTCTCTCTCTTCCTCCCTCCCTCCCTCCCTCCCTCTGCCCTCGTTCTCTCCTCCTCCTACTATGATGGTTCTGTCACTCCAGGACTCAGGACTGCAGAGGCTAAGTCTAAGGACAATCTGAATGACAGGAATAGTGATATTCTTAGACTAATGCCCTTGTCTCCTCTTCAAAACTGACCTACTAAACTTGGACCAAATTTAAGCACCCCTGTTCTCCTTCTAATGGAAGAGTTTTTCTCTGTGAGACTATTCAGTTCCCTCAAGTAAACACAAGATCTGATAATTAAGTTTGTGAACTTGCCACTGTGCGCTTACATTGGCAGCCCCGTACAAACAGCCCGGTAAGGTTTCATAACCTTGGTATATCAGTGTCTCACAGCTGTGTTCGTGTTGACATGTGGCGGTGTCCTCCTGAGTGGCATTCATCACTATTGTTGCATGTTTTTGTGTGTCGTCGTGAGAATGTTTGAGCTTGAATTAGAGCAATGAACAAACATTCAATTTCTTGTTAGACTTGGCAAGACTAGAATGAAATCAGGGACATGTTAGTCCAAGTTTATGGGGATAATGCCATGAAGAAAACGGCAGTGTACAAATGGATTAAACATTTTTCTCAGGGGAGAGAACGCGTCACTGATGAAAAGAGGTCAGAGCGGCAAGTAACGAGCAGAACTGATGAAAACATTGCAAAAATTCATCGAATTGTGCGTCAAAATCATGTGAGAAGCATAGCAGACCAAGTAAACATTGATAGAGAAACAGTTAGAAAAATCTTAACTGAAAATCTTGGCATGATAAAGGTGTGTGCAAAAATGGTCCTGAAGGAGCTCACCGATGAATAAAAGCAAAGGAGAGTTAAAGTTTGCCAAGACCTTTTGAAGACACAGGACAATGTTTTGGGCCATGTTATCACTGGTGTTGAAACATGGGTGTAACAAAGCATCAAAGTGCAAAGTGGATGTCAGCCAATTCACGACCCAAAAAGTTCCGTCAGTCCAAATCAAGAGTCAGAATGGCGTTGCTAACCTTTTTTGATATCAGAGGAATTATTCATTATTAATTTGTACCAAGTAGACAAACAGTTAACCAAGTTTACTCTTTGAAAGTGCTGAAAATGCGGCATGAAAAAATTACACGACCTGACCTTTTCACCAACAGTTCATGGCTGTTGCATCACGACAATGCACCAGCTCACATGGCACTAGCGGTCTGTGAGAGAGTTTTTAGCCAGTAAACAAATCAGTGTATTGGAACACCCTCCCTACTCACCTGATCTGGACCGCAATGACTTCTTTCTTTACCCAAAGGTAAAGGAAATATTGAAAGGAAGACATTTTCATGACATTCAGGACATCAAGGGTTATATGACGATAGCTCTGAGGGCCATTCCAGAAAACGAGTTCCAAAATTGCTTTGAAGGGTGGACTAGGTGCTGACGTTGGTGCATAGCTTCCCAAGGGGAGCACTTCAAAGGTGACCGTAGTGATATTCAGCAATGAGGTATGTAGCACTTTTTCTAGGATGAGTTCGTGAACTTAATTGTCTGACCTCGTAGACCCTTGGTGGCCCTGTCCGTATTGGTCCTTTAGACAGACTGAAGCTGCCAAGCTCAGACACTATGCCACTGCTATGGAAGAAGATCCATCAACTTTTTAAAAATTATTATTATTTTAAACATTTTTTAAAATTAGTTTCAGGTGCACAAAACAATGTACTAGTTAGACATTTATCATTTATATCCCTCACGTGGTGACAACCAACTTTTTTAAAAAAAACCTGAAACTTTATTGGAGTATATTGAAGAAGACCCAAATGAAAAAGATTCAAATATATACCACGGTCATGGATTAGAAAACTAAATATTTAAATATAATAGTTCTTTTCCAATTGATATATAGATTCAGTGCTATTAAAAAACAACAGGTTTTTGTGTTTGTTTTTCCCCAACTTTATTGAGATATAATCGACATACAACACTGTGTAAGTTTAAGCTATGCAACATGAATTTTTCATTTTTTAAATTAATTACATTTATTGGGGGTGACATTGGTTAATAAGATTATGTAAGTTTCAAGTGTATGGTTCTATAATACATCATCAGTAAATTGCATTGTATGCTTACCACCTAACATTTCTTCTCCTTCCACCACCATATATTTGACACTCTGCCCTCTTCAACCTCCTGCAAACCCCCTTCCCATCTGGTAACCACCATACTGTTGTCTGTGTCAATGAGTTTTTTATTCATTTGTTTGTCTTGTTTGTTATTGCTTTCAGTTTTATATTCTACATATGAGGGAAATCTTATGGTTCTCATTTTTGCCATCTGACTTATTTCACTTAGCATGATATTCTCAAGATCCAAACATGTTGTCACCAATGGCAGTATTTCACCTTTCCTTATGGCTGAGTAATATTCCATTGTGTATATATACCACATCTTCTTTATCCAATCATCTTCAAAGGACACTTCAGTTGTTACCATGTCTTGGCCACTGTGACTAGTGGTGCAACGAACATAGGGTTGCATATATCTTTATGAATAAATGTTTTGAAATTTTTCAAGTAAACCTCAGAGGAAGGATTGCTGGGTCATATGGTAACTCTATTCTTAAATTTTTGAGGAACCTCCACACTGGCTGCACCAATCTGCATTCCCACCAGCAGTGTATGAGGGGTTTCTTTTTCTTCACAGCCTCTCCAACACTTGTTATTTTTGTCTTGTTGATAGTAGTCATTCTAACAGGTGTGAGGGGACATCTCATTGTGGTTTTGATTTGCATTTCCCTGATAGCTAGTGAAGTTGAACATCATTTCATATATCTGTTAACCATTTGTATGTCTTCTTGGGAGAAGTGTCTGTTCAGGTCCTCTGCCCATTTTTTAATTTTTTGTTCTTTTGTTGTTGTTGAGTTGTGTGAGTTCTAAATATATTTTGGATATCAACCTCATACTGGAGGTATTGTTTGCAAAAATCTTCTACCATTTGGTTGGTTACTTTTTTGTTTTGCTAATGGTTTCGTTTGCTGCGCAGAAGCTTTTTGGTTGATATAGTTCCGTTCATTTATTTTTGCTTTTTCTTCCCTTGGCTTTGAGGTCAAATTCATAAAATGCTCTCTGAGACTAAGGTCCATACGTTTAGTACCTGTGTTTCTTCTATGTATTTAATTTTTTCAGGTTTTATATTTAGGTCTTTGATCCATTTTGAGTTAATTTTTGTGTATGGTGTCACAAAGCAGTTCTTAGTTGCATTCTTTTGCATGTCAGCTTTCCAGTTTTCCCATCACCATTTGTTGAAGAGACTTTCTTTTCTCCATTGTGTGTTTTTGGCTCCTTTGTCAAAAGTTAGTTGCCTATATACATGCAGATTTATTTCTGGACTGTCAGGTCTGTTCCATTGGTCTATGTGTCTGTTTTTCTGTCAATACCATACTGTTTTGCTTATAGCAACTTTGTAGCATAATTTGAAGGTAGGGAGTGTGATACCTCCAGCTTTGTTCTTTTTTCTCATGGTTACTTTGGCTATACAGGGTTTTTTGTGGTTCCATACAAATTTGAAGATTTTTTGTTCTATATCTTTGAGAAATGCCATTGGGATTTTTATGGGGATTGCATTAAATCTGTATATTGTTTTGGGTAATATGGCCACTTTAATTACACTGATTCTTTTCCCCTGTGAACACAGAATATCTGTCCATTTCTTTGTGTCTCCTTCAATTTCTTTCAATAATGTCTTGTAGTTTTCAGCGTATAGGTCCTCCACTTCCTTTGTTAAGTTTATTCCTAGGTATTTTATTCTTTTTGTTGCAGTTGCAAATGGAAGGTTTCTTTTTCATTTCTTTTTCTGAAATGTTATTGTTAGTGTATAGGAATGCAATGGATTTTTGTACATTGGGTTTGTATCCTGCAACTTTACCATATTTGTTTCTAATAGCTTTATGGTGGAGTTTTTAGGGTGACATAAAGTATTATATCATCTGCAAAAAGTGACAGTTTAATTTCTTCATTCCCAGTTCGGATGCCTTTTATTTCTTTCTCTTGCCTTATTACTCTGACTAGGACTTCCAACACTATGTTGAATAACAGTGATGAGAGTGGACATCCTTGACTGGTTCCTGATCTTAAAGGAAAAGCTTTCAGTGTTTCATCATTGAATATGGAATTAGCTGAGGGTTTGTCATATATGACCTTTATTATGTTGAGGTACTTTCCTTCTCTACCCATTTTATTGAGAGTTTTAATCATAAATGGATGTTGTATCTTGTCAAATGCTTTTTCTGCATCTGTTGATATGATCATATGATTTTTATCCTTTATTTTGTTCATGTGGTGTATGATATTGCTCAATTTCAGTATTTTGAACCATCCTCGTGCCCCTGAGATGAACCCAACTTGATTGTGGTGTATAATCTTTTTAATGTGTTCTTGTATTTGATTTGCTAGTATTTTGTTTATGATTTCTGCATCTATATTCATCAGAGATATTGGTCTGTCATTTTCTTTTTTTGTGTTGTCCTTACCACTTTTTGGTATCAGGGTAATGTTGACCTCATAAAACGAGTTAGGAAGTATTGCCTCTTCTTCAATTTTTTGGTAGAGTTTGAGAAGAATAGGTTTTAAATCTTATTTGAATGTTTGAATTCACTAGTGAAGCTATCTGGTCCTAGACTTTTACTTTTTGGGAGGTTTTTGATGACTATTTCAATTTCCTTACTGTTGATCAGTCTATTTAGATTTTCCAGTTCTTCATGATTCAGTCTAGGAAGATTATATATTTCTAAGAACTTGTCCATTTCTTCTAGGTTATTGAATTTGGTGGTGTATAGCCTTTCATAGTATTTTTGTATGGTCCTTTGTATTTCTGTGGTGTCCATTGTAACTTCTCTTTCATTTCTGATTTTGTTTATTTGAGTCTTTTCTCTTTTTTCCTTAGTGTGTCTAGCCATAGGTTTTTCAATTTTATTAATGTTTTCAAAGAAACAACTCTTTGTTGCATTAATTTTTCCTATCATCTTTTTGTTCTCTATTTCATTTAATTTTGCTCTAAGTTTTATTATTTCCTTCCTTCTACTGACTTTGGGCTTTGTTCTTTTTCTAGTACTTTAAGATGAAATGTTAGGTTATTTAGAGGTTTTTCTTGTTTCTTAAAGTAGGCTTTTAATGATATAAACTTCCCTCTTATTACTACTTTTGCTGTATCCTCAAAATTTGGTATTTCTTATTATCATTCTCATTTGTCTTTATGTATCTTTTGATCTCTTCTTTTATTTCTTCTTTGAACCATTCGTTATTTAGTAGCATGTTATTTAATCTCCACATATTTGTGATTTTTTCCTGCTTTCTTTTTGCAGTTGATTTTCAATTTCAAAGTATTGTGGTCGACAACATGATGATTTGATATACATATATATTGCGAAATTATTATCACAATAAGGTTAGTTAAAACATCCTTTGCATTATGTAATTACCACTTTATTGTTGTTATGGTGAGAACATTTAAGTTCTGTCATAGCAAACTTTCAAGTGTACAATATGATATTGGTAATCACTGTCACCACAATGTTCATTAGATCCCCAGAACTTATGCATCTTACAACTGGACGTTTGTACTTATGTCCAACATTCTTCCCATTTCCCCCACCCCTTAGCCTCTGGCAACCACAATCCTATTCTCTGTTTCTATTAATTCAATGTTTTTGGATTCCACATATAAGTGAAATCATACTGCCTTTCTCTGGCTGACACTTATCAACTTCTCTGTCTGCTTGGGCCTGCCCTAAAACATTATCAATGTGGGATCAGAAGAATACATTCTTGTAGCTGGGGTTCTCTCAGGAACTCTGCAGGGCATACACACACACAGTTGGATTTGTTGGCTTACTGACCCTAGGATGCCTCCTTTTTAGTGTGTGTTTCTCACCGTATATTTCTGGAGCAGAGGCTAGGTGGTATACTCTACAAGGATGCTGTGAGGAATCAGACATGAATTCTGCTTTGAAGGAGACTTCACAAAAGAGTTTGAGATCATGTGATTCAACAACCCACCCAAATTAGGGATCTCTTTGTAACAGTACTCCTGCCAGGAGGTCATCTGGCCTCTCCCTGGATCCTTACCAGTTTTTCAAAGAAGGACTTTCCAATATAAAGCAATTTGAATCATTAGAGGTTTTTCCTGTTTAAAGCTGAAATTCATTTCCCTAACACTTGGTTCTAGCTTTATCACCAGATAAAATAAATAGAACATTTCTCCATCATAATAACTCTTAAGACATTTGAAAACAGCTCTCATAGCCCTCCTAAGTACCCTCTTTTCTACAGTTCTCGAAGCAAATTTCTGTACATATCGTTATTACTCTTCTCTGAATGTTCTCTTGTTTTACAATGCCCTTTTTATATAGTGAATCTCTTTTCATCCTCTTCACATAGACTTTCAATAGCAAAAAATTTTAATTTAGATGAAATCCAGCTTGTTAATTTTACCTTTTATAGATTGTGCTTTTGGTGACAAATGTATGAATGCGTTGCTTAGCCTAACAGTCCAAAGAATTTCTCACATTTCTTTTTTCTAAAAGTTTTGTAGTTTCACATTTTAAATTTAAGTCTGCGATCTATTTTGAGTTAATTCTTGTATAAAGTGTAAGGTTTAGGTCAATGGTATTTATTTATTTACTTTAAATTTATTGTTATTATTTTTTTGGCCTATGGATGTCCACTTGCTCCAGCACTATTTATTGAAAAGATTATCCTTCTTATTATACCTTTCTCAAAAATCAGTTGGGCATATTTATGTGAGTCTCTCTTTGAGTTCTTAATTCTGTTCCATTGATCAATGTCACACTATCTTGATTCCTATAGCTAGTAGACCTTAATATCAGGTATGGTGATTCCTCCTTTGTGATTATTTTAATATTCAGAATTGTTTTTACTAGTCTGTGCTTTTCCACATAAATTTCAGAAGAAGATTGTCTTTATCTATAAAAAAAACCTTGCTGAAATTTTTATGCTATTAAACCTATATTAATTTGAGAATTGATATCCTTAATATGCTCAGTCTTTTAATACATGAACACACTATGTCTCTCCATTTATTTAGGTTTGCCATCTAACTGGGTTCTTTGTCTTTTATTTATATATTTCTTTCAATATTTTTTATTTTTCAATTACAGTTGACATACAATATTACATTAGTTTCAGGTGTACAAGATAGTGATTAGACATTTATATATCTTACGAAGTGATCACCCCAATAAATCTAGTACCCATTTCACACCATACATATTTATTACAATACTATTGAGTATGTTTATTATGCTATACTTTACATCGCATGACAATTTTGTAACTACCAATTTGTACTTCTTAATCCCTTCCTCCTTCTTACCCACACCCCAACCCTTTTCCCATCTGGCAAACATCAAAATGTTCTCTGTATCAATGAGTTTGCTTTTATTTTGTTTGTCCATTTATCTTGTTCTTTAGATTTCCCATAAAAGTG
Organism: Rhinolophus sinicus; assembly: GCF_057876585.1. Taxonomy (NCBI): domain Eukaryota; kingdom Metazoa; phylum Chordata; class Mammalia; order Chiroptera; family Rhinolophidae; genus Rhinolophus; species Rhinolophus sinicus. Next base: position 101,689,337 of record NC_142518.1, read on the forward strand.
AAATCATATGGCATTTGTCTTTGTCTGACTTATTCCACTTAGCACAATATCCTATACGTCCATGCATGTTGTTCCAGATGACAAATTTTTATTCCTTTTTATGGCCAAGTAATATTTCATTGTATATATGTACCACATCTTCTTTATCCAGTCATCCATTGATGGACACCCAAGTTACTTCCATATGTTGGTTATTGTAAATAATGCTGCAAAGAACATATGGATGCACATGTCCCTTCAAGTAGTGTTTTGGATTTCTTCAGACAAATGCCCAGAAGTAAAATTACTGGGTCCTTGTTTATCTTTTGTTATGACCTCTGTTTTACAGTCTACTTTGTCTGGTATAAGTATTGCTACCCTAGCTTTTTGTTTGTTTGTTTCCATTTTCATGAAACATCTTTTCCCATCACTTTACTTTTAGTCTGTGTGTGTCTTTCTATATGTAGTTAGTCTCTTGTAGGCAGCATATGTAAGGGTTTTATTTTCTTATCAATTCAGCCACCCTATCTTTTGATTGGAGCATTTCATCCATTTACTTTGAAAGTAATTGATAATAGATATGTAGTTACTGCATTTTATTCGTATTTTTATCTTCCTTTTTTTTGACTTGAAGAAGTCCCTCTAAGTTACAAAAGGAATTGGGTTTTGTTTTGTTTTGCATTTTTTTGATAGAATTGTAAGTGGGATTGTTTTTTAAATTTCTTTTTCTGACAGTTCATTATTAGTGTATACAAATGCAAGGGATTTCTGAACAGTAATTTTGTATTCTGCTATTTTACTGAATTCATTTATCAGTTCTAATAGTTTTTGGTGGACTATTTAGGGCTCTATATACCGTGTTTCCCCGAAAATAAAATCTAACCAGAAAATAAGCCCTAGCATGATTTTTCAGGATGATATTCCCTGAACATAAGCCCTAACGCATCTTTTGGAGCAAAAATTAGTATAAGACCTGGCCTTATTTTCGGAAATACAATAGTATCATGTCATCTGCAAACAATGAGAGTTTTACTTCTTCCTTTCCAATTTGGATTACTTTTCATTTCTTTTTCTTATCTAATTGCTGTGGCTAGGCCTTCCAATACTGTGTTGAATGAAGTGAAAATAGGTATCCTTGTCTTGTTCCTGATCTTAAGGAGAACACTTCTAGCTTTTCCCCATTGAGTATGACATTAGCTGTGGGTTTCTCATATATGGCTTTTAGTATTTTGAGGTATATTTCCTCTATTCCCACTTTGCTGAGAGTTTTTATCATAAATGGATGCTGGATTTTGTCAAACAGCTTTTCTGCATCTATTAATATGACAATATGATTTTTATCTTTCATTTTGTTCCTGTGATGTATCATATTAATTGATTTGTGGATAATGAACCAAACTTACATCCCAGAAATAAATCCCACTCGATCATGGTATGTATCTTTTTCATGTATTGCTGAATTCAGTTTGCTAACATTTTGTTGAGGATTTTTACATCTATGTTCATCAAGGATATTGGCCTCTAGTTTTCTTTTTTTGTTATGTCTTTGTCTGGTTTTGGAATCATGGTAATGGTGGCCTTGTAAAATTACCTTGGGAGCTTTCCCTCCTCTTGAAGTTTTGGGAATAGTTTCGGAAGGATAACTGTTAATTCTTTGAATGTTTGGTAAAATTCACCTGTGAAGTCATCTGGTCCAGGACTTTTGTTTCTTGGGAGATTTTTAAGTACTGATTTGATTTTGTTACTAGTAATTAGTTGGTTCAGATTTTCTGTTTCTTCTTGATTCAGTCTTGGAAGATTGTATGTTTCTAGAATTTATCCATTTCTTCCAGATTGTCCAATTTGTTGGCAGATAATTTTTCCAATATTTTCTCATAATCCTCTGTATTGCTTCGGTGTCAGTTTTCACCTCTCCTGTTTGATTTCTGATTTTATTTACTTGGATCCTGTCTCTCTTTTCTTGATTAGTCTGGTAAAGGTTTATCAATTTTGTTTATCTTTTCAAAGAACCAGCTCTTGGTTTCATTGATTTTTTGTATTGATGTTTTAGCCTCTATTTCATTTATTTCCGCTCTGATCTTTATTGTTTCCTTCCTTGTACTCACTTTGGGCTTTGTTTGCTGTTCTTTGTCCAGTTCCCTTAGCTGTAAAGTGAGACTGTTTATTTGAGATTTTTATTTTTTCTTCACGTAGGCCTGCATTGCTATGACTTTCCCTCTTAGGATAGCTTTCACTGTGTCCCATAGATTTGGGGTCATTGTGTTTTCATTTCCATTTGTCTTAAGATGTCTTTTGATTATTCCTTCATCTCATTGTTGACCCATTCATTATTTAGTAGTGTGTTATTTAGCTTCCATGTGTCTGTGTGTTTTTCAGCTTTTTCTTGTAATTGATTTCTCATCTCATACTGCTGTGGTCAGAGAAGACGCTTGATATGATCTTAATCTTCTTAAATTTATTGAGACTTGTTTTATGGCCTAACATGTTGTCTACCTTGGAAATTGTTCCATGTGTACTTGAAAAGAATGTATATTCTGCTGCTTTGGTGTGAAATGCTCTAAAAATATCAATTAAATCTATCTGAAAGTACATTATTTAAGGCCGCTGTTTTCCTTGTTGGTTTTCTGTCTGGAAGATCTGTCCATTGGTGTCGATGGGGTGTTAAATTGTTCTACTATGATTGTAATACTGTTAATTTTTTTATGTTGGTCAATATGTGCTTTATATATTTACATCCTCCTATGTTGGTTGCATAAATGTTTATAATTGTTACATCCTCTTGTTGGATTGGCCCCTTTATTACTATGTAATGTCCCACTTTGTCTCTTAATATTACCTCTGTTTTTGAGTCTATTTCATTTGATATAAGTACTGCTGCCCCAGCATTTTTTTGTTTCCATTCACATGAAAAATTTTTTTAATTGTTTTACTTTTAGACTGTTTTTTAACGTGAGGTGGGTCTCTTGTAGACAACATATATATAGGTCTTGTTCTCTTATCCAGTAAACTACCCTATATCTTTTCATTTACGCAATTTACATTTTTTAAAAAAAATTATTGGGGTGACAATTGTTAGTGAAATTACATAGACTTCAGGTGTACAATTCTGTATTACATCATCTATAAATCCCATTGTGTGTTCACCACCCAGACTCAGTTCTCCTTCCATCACCATATATTTGATCCCCCTTACCCTCATCTCCTACCCCCCACCCCCCCACCCCCGTTACCCTCTGGTAACCCCTAAACTATTGTCTGTGTCTATGAGTTTTTGTTTCTCATTTGTTTGTCTTATTATTTTGTTGTTTTTGGTTTATGTACCACATATCAGTGAAATCATATTCTTCTCTGCTTTTTCTGTCTGACTTATTTCGCTTAGCATTACACTCTCAAGATCCATCCATGTTGTCACAAATGTTCCTATATCATCTTTTCTTACCGCTGAATAGTATTCCATTGTGTATATATACAACAACTTCTTTATCCATTCATCTATCAAAGGACATTTTGGTTGTTTCCATGTCTTGGCCACCGTAAACAAAGCTGCAATGAACATTGGAGAACACGTGTCTTTATCTCTAAATGTTTTCAGACTTTTTGGGTAGATACTCAGAACAGGGATTGCTGGGTCATATGGTAATTTTATTCGTAATTTTTTGAGAAACCTCCACACTGCCTTCCATAACGGCTGCACCAGTCTGCATTCCCACCAACAGTGTATGAGGGTTCCTTTTTCTCCACAGCCTCTCCAACACTTGTTACTATTTGTCTTGTTGATGATTACCATTCTGACTGGGGTGAGGTGATATCTCATTGTGGTTTTGATTTGCATTTCTCTGATGATTAGTGATGTTGAGCATTTTTTTCATATGTCTATTTGCCATTTGTATGTCCTCTTTGGAGAAATGTCTCTTCAAGTCCTCTGCCCATTTTTCAATTGGGTTGTTTGTTTTTTTGTTGTTGAAGTTCATGAGTTCCTTGTACATTTTGGATATTAACCCCTTATCAGAGGCAGGGTTTGCAAAAATCTTCTCCCATTCAGTTGGTTGCCTCTTTATTTTGTTGATGGTTTCTTTTGCTGTGCAGAAGTTTTTAAGTTTCATATAGTCCCATTCGTCTATTTTAGCTTTTACTTCCATTGCCTTCGGAGTCAAATTCATAAAATGCTCTTTGAACCCAAGGTCCATAAGTTTAGTACCTACGTTTTCTTCTATGCAGTTTATTGTGTCAGGTCTTATGCTTAAGTTTTTTATCCATTTTGAATTAATTTTGGTACATGGTGACAAAAAGCAGTCCAGTTTTATTCTTTTGCACGTGGCTGTCCAATTCTCCCAGGACCATTTATTGAAGAGGCTGTCTTTACTCCATTGTATGTTTTTAGCTTCTTTGTCAAAAATTATCTGTCCATATTTATGTGGTTTTATTTCTGGGTTCTCAATTCTATTCCATTAGTCTATGTGTCTGTTTTTCTGCCAATACCATGATGTTTTGATTATTGTTGCCCTATAGTACAAGCTAAAGTCAGGGAGTGTGATACCTCCAGTATTGTTCTTTCTTCTTAAGATTGCATTGGCTATTCGGAGTTTTTTGTGGTTCCAAACAAATCTGACGATTTTTTGTTCTATTTCTTTAAAAAATGCGATTGGGATTTTGATGGGGATTGCATTAAATCTGTATATCGCTTTGGGTAATATGTCCATTTTAACTATGTTGATTCTTCCAATCCATGAGCACGGAATATCTTCTCATTTCTTTGTGTCTTCTTCAATTTCTTTCAAAAATGTCTTATAGTTTTCAGCATATAGGTCCTTCACATCCTTGGTTAAGTTATTCCTAGGTATTTTATTCTTTGTGCTACAATTGCAGAAGGAATTGTTTTTTGTATTTCTTTTTCTGAGATTTCATTGTTAGTATATAGGAATGCAATCGACTTTTGTACGTTGATTTTGTAGCCAGCAACTTTACTGTATTCGTTGATTGTTTCTAATAGCTTTTTGGTGGAGTCTTTAGGGTTTTCTATATATACCATCAAGTCATCCGCAAAGAGTGATAATTTAACTTCTTCATTCCCAATTTGGATGCCTTTTATTTCTTTCTCTTGCCTGATTGCTCTGGCAAGGACTTCCAACACTATGTTGAAAAGCAGAGTTGATAGAGGACAGCCCTGTCATGTTCCTGAACGTAGAGCAAAGGGCTTCAGTTTTTCTCCATTAATTATGAGATTAGCTGAGGGCTTGTCATATATGGCCTTTATTATGTTAAGGTATTTTCCTTCTATACCTATTTTATTAAGTGTTTTAATCATAAATGGATGTTGTATCTTGTCAAATGCTTTTACTGCATCAATTGATATAATCATATGATTTTTGTCCTTTATTTTGTTTGTGTGATGTATCACATTGTTGGATTTGCGGATGTTGAACAACTATCCTTGTGCCCCGGGGATGAACCCCACTTGGTCGTGATGAATAATCTTTTTAATGCATTGTTGTATTCAATTTGCTAGAATTTTGTTTAGGATTTTTGCATCTGTATTCATCAGAGATATTGGTCTGTGGTTTTCTTTTTTTGTGTTGTCCATAACAGGTTTTGGTATCAGGGTAATGTTGGCCTCATAAAATGATTTAGGGGATACTGTCTCTTCTTCAATTTTTTGGAAGAGTTTGAGCAGGATTGGTATCAGGT